>NC_086324.1:19561718-20224218 GCF_036172605.1 Pelobates fuscus | reverse complement strand
CCTGGCCTTACTGTGCTCACTGTTGCCACCAAGGCTTGCTGCAGATCTTTTACAGTAACTCAAGAGTTTTTCACAACCTACCTTCTCAGAAGACCGTATCCATTGATAGCTTTCTTTTCCTGGCTAATCCATGGCAGCATTGCATTTACTGTAAAGCTGCCATGGATATACCAGGAAAAGAAAATTTCGGTAGGTATGGCTACATTTTCCTAATTTCTGTTCCATCCAGCTAGTGCAACCGCTGTTCCTTCAACTTTGAACTTGCAAACTATGTTTTTTTAATGGTGTCTCTATGAACATTCAGTGCCTTTGCTATCCCGTTCCTGTTGTGAAGGGTGAAGAGATCTTCTCCTAACTTTGTGGACCATTCTTTTGAAAAAATTGCTAGACAATAAATTGCTAGTGTTAGGTAAGAGGAATGAAATGAGCCCTCAGGTATATTCTATGTAGGCAACATCCGTAAGAGATTGACTATGTTAAGCTAACATAATGTTAATATAGCTTGTATGAGGTTGATGATTGCAAACCCTACATTGAAACACAATAATTGGGGATTGTGTGAAGAGCACATGCTATGCACGTCTGTCTGCCATGCTGGCCACGTCATAGGGTTTAATAGTTTGATTGCAACTGTAGCTAAACTGGAAAAAAATATCTAATGCAGTTAGTCACAACATGTCTATTTTTTCCTAGACACTCCAATCCAAATTTAAAATTACAACAATTCACTTGACAGAGCTATTTACTAAGGACCCAATGCAGTCCAGAGCAGCAAAAATTATATTAAGATTATTAAAAATTAATAGCCTTGGCAGAATTTGAGGTATGCTTGGGATCATTGTCTTGTTGGAAGGTCCAATACCGCCCAAGCTTCAGCTTCTTCGCAGACAGCATGACAATTTTTCCTAGGATTTCCTGATACTTTAATAAATCCATTCCCCTCTGTCCCCCCCTCCCCACCTTGCAACTCATAACACACACAATCCGCCACCGACATGACAGCACAGAGACATGAACTACTCACACAAACAACCTTCCCCCCCTCCATCGACAGGGAAGAACATCTGCTCAACATGCTTACAGACGTGACCCCACACTGCTCGAACAACAATGGGCCCAACACCAACTGCCCTTACTGGGATACCTGGAAGTCCAGCACACAGAACCAACCACAACGCAAGGCACCTGCCATGCCCCACGACCTGGAACGCCCCCCACCTGACAGTGACCCCCCGACACCAAACCCTAGACAACAACAATGACCAAGACGACCACACAACGCTTCAGCAACACCCCAACGGTCCCGCACATCTGACCGAAGCGCCCAGACAACCGGGCCCTCTGGACAACCGGAGAGGGAAGACACGACTGCCACGACTCGCACGGCAACCACACACATGCAACAGTAACCCGGAGAGAGACATCCCAGCCAGATTGCACACCACCCTCACGACAATCGCCTCCCCGACCCCACCCACGAGACTCCGAACAGACCCACTCACGGAGGACCCCTGGCTTGTGTCTCCCTGCTGCCCGCAAGCTTCTCCTCCTTACCCTTGAGCATCAAGTGTCACCTTGCACACTCCACATCTCAGCCCACACTTTAACAGCACTGTGTATTCAATTGATACCGCTGTTCACGGCTAACCCTCACCACACACCCTAACCCCGTAAAACACCCAAACCAAGGTAAAGTTCGATACTGCTGATATTGTTAGATATGTGATCTGCAACGCATAAAATGTACATCTGTAAAATGTAACTATAACTGTATCCATGCTGGCCTGCACAGCAATGCAATCCGACCTGTCAACGCTAAACTTTACCTGTATGTAAAGTCTACCACAAATAAAAACCTTGAATGAAAAAGAAAAAAAAAAGAAAAAAAACAGTAATTCTACATGAATACTGTATAATATTAATAGACAGAGTTCACTTTTTCATAAACAAAATGGAGTCAAGATGAACAAATCTGGTAAATGGCAAATTTGCTTTTTTCAGGTGAACCTAAAAAAATCCAAGGCTACCATTTCTATTTAATTAACATAGTATTTGGACTTTTAGTTGCATATTCCCATCGTTCAGTTCTGCATTTCAGCTTTTTGAGTGCATCCACACAGGATAGAATGTGGTCTACTTTCAAGGTAATTCAGTCATGTTTCAAAACACTGACATTGATAAGTCTCGCAAGCAATATCTAGCTTTTACAGTCTTAAAGAGGTTTTTTTTGTTTATATGGACCTGAGACATTCAGTCTTATTGAATAATCCTGTATGTTATTAAACCCCATAGGGAATTACAGAATACAGCAACATCCAGAGTTCATCCAGTCTCACAGAGTCAGAGAGTTTGATATTTTGGAATGTTCGATGTTGCGTGCAGTCAGTTTGGAATGTTTGTGTTTGCTTCCATCTGAATCTAGGAAACATTTTTTTTTAGAAACATTTGTTTGATAACCGTCTGTCCATCTGTTTCGTAGCGGAAAAAAAAACTCTATCAGTCTGCCAGGCACAACAAATTTGCGAAAACTGGGGATTAGTCTATTTTCCGAGCTCTCACTAAAGGAAGCATGAAATTTTCATTAGATGCAAGCTGCACCGATAAAAATTTCATGTTTATCTTCATAGATGTGGCCATCTTCTCCAGCGATCGATAAGTTAATATTTACCTAAATAAAGGGCTACATTCTCACATCAGTGTTAGCCTTGCTTGACGATGATTCAGGTTTGGAAATCTTAACCCCTTAATATAAAAGGCACCATGAAAGCTAGAGAGATTAATGACATTTATAACGGATCACTTAATAGATTAATTATAGAAAAAGTGTAGACTTGTGTACAAATTCTTTTTACCCGCCACAAACAAATCAAATTCCTGTTCATCTATGCCCAAACAAATCAACCCATCCAGGATTTACATCAATTCATTTGGGTGTAGTGTGTAGAGGAATTTGATTTGCTTGTCGCAAGAGAAAATGATTTGTACATAATTCTAAAAAATTCTTATTAAGGTTAGGGCAAGACATATCCATACATCCTTTTGTGAGATGGATTTTGATACCCAACTTTTCCCTGAGACTTGGAGTTTACCTAAAATCGACCACTAAAGCGGAACTGTCGCCGAACTTACCTTTTTCCTATTGTTTTCTCTTCTCTTCCTCTTCTTTTCTTTATTTCTAATCTAGTTTTCTTTAAAATAATAATATAAAGTAGGGACAACTTTGTCTTGTGTATTTTTCCTACACTTGACAATTTCTGACCAAAGAAGGAACTTCTCCATTTCCTGTGTCAAGGAGGAGGGCGAGTATTGTGGAGGGTGGAGGAGGTCGATCTAGCCGTGACTTGATATATTAGTGGAATCCACAGCATTTTATAGAAATTAGAGTATAAAAATGTACTCTTATTTCTATTCAGGAGACCCACCTTAGCCTCTTCCACTTCCCTGTACTGCAGACCGGTAAAAGCATCATGGGAATGTTAGCTCCTTGTCAACTGAAGAGCTACATGGTTAAATGCCAACTATATACTATAAAGAGAGGACAGAGTTAAAATAATCATTCTTATGTTGATTACGCCAGCTTTCCTGTATGTCGTACATTACTTGACGGGTGTATGGCAAGAAAATATTATGATTAGTATGATAATTATTATTTTCTTTAAAATAATTAATCATTTTTTATTCGATACATGAAGGGCAAATAGTTCTTTTTTTAATAGACTCCTCTTTGCATAAGCAAACTGTATCTGTCAAGAAATAACAGCCCAAGATTATATTGCAGCATTTTAAGCTGTCTGGGACGCCGGGATGTGCTCAACAATTGTTCTATGTCATTACTGGACTCTTCAAGTTACAATTTCATATTAATTATTCAAGCGGACAAAATAATCAGGGCCAGAGGCTGGCTGGCGGCTATTTACCTGAAGGGCAAAAGTGTCTTACTGGCCTAGATATCTGGAAATCTGTAATCCTTACCATTCTGCTGAGTAAATAGGCAAGATTCGAACACTTAGCAGTCTATTCTCTAAACAGTGAGCTCACGCGAGAAACATTTTTTTATTTATCACGGGCTGTTTTTACCTATTTTTTCATAGCACATTACAATGTAGTTTTTAGTAAATATTCCCCCAATCTCGTGCATGGAGGTCAGATGCTATCTCGAAGACCAGAATTGCAAATCACCATGAATTTTATTCTATTGAGTTTCT
The DNA here is from genome assembly GCF_036172605.1 of Pelobates fuscus. NCBI lineage: Eukaryota > Metazoa > Chordata > Amphibia > Anura > Pelobatidae > Pelobates > Pelobates fuscus. Next base: position 20,220,013 of record NC_086324.1, on the reverse strand, counting down.
CCAGCAGTTTAGGCTGAGATGCATTTGAGAAAGTCCTAAAATATAATTTGATTTTTTTCTACTTAAAAAGACATTCCTTTATCAGATCCCTTTGAGGAATTGATGTGTAGCCCCGGGACACTCTGCCTGTTTCTTTGCAGCTGTCAATGTACTCATTTTTACGCTGTGCTCAATCATGCCCAATAGTGACTCCATGGATGCATTATTAACCTCATAGTCCAGATTTATATCCGACAGGCAGCCCTCTAGGGTCTCTGTATTCAATGTACAACATCACTGTTTTAAAGGACATAATCCCCAAAAGATTAGACTCTTGCTTTATTTGTTTGTTTGTTTTTCGCTCTCATTAAAAAATTGGACAATGTTTTAAAATCATAAAACATCACAGCTATTTTCTTATCCCCTCTTCGTTGACAAAAACTAAAAAATAAAAAGGCCTTTACAATTATTTCAGAATTCCACAGAGGTAATCTGAATTCAATATTTTATATTGCTGTATACAATGGCTGCCGACCTGGGAATTACTGTGTACTCATTTCCTTAACCCCTTAAGGACCAAACTTCTGGAATAAAAGGGAATCATGACATGTCACACATGTCGTGTGTCCTTAAGGGGTTAAAGGAAATTCTTCGGGTCAGCTATTTAATAACAGTGAGTGGGCTGTAAAGCCACACAGTCAGATCACACTGGAACAAAGCCAACCGGCGGTAGAAGCATAGCAAGCTCACTATCTACAAGCATCCAGTTCGGACTGAAAACCGGCATTTATGATCAGATACTTGTTCTATCCCAGCTTGCAGCTTGGAGTTACTTAAAATAGGCAACGATTATACTCAGTGTGAAAAATAAACTCTACTTTTGCACAAGCTGGTAGCTATGGAAAAGTTTGCTATAGGTTTTGCCATTTCTTTTTTATTATATGTTTATGTACATAGTTTGCCTGGATGTTCTAGCTGTAAAGAAAGGTCTACGCACACCAATGTTGCTCTGAGTGAGGAATGCTCAAGAGAACATTTGCTCACCCAATATTTCCTTGCCAGAGCCCAAGCAGGCGTTAGTGCTCCAGATTCATCATAGGGTGATGCCATCCCATGGCCAAAGAAGCAACTACAGCACATGTATGATTATTACTAGAATTTATATAGAGCCAACGCATTCCACGGCATTTTACAATTATAGAAAGGGGATATTTAACCCCTTAAGGACACAGCTTCAGAAGCTTGTCTTACGCTTAATGACAAAAGCAAATTTTGCATTTTCTTGCTGTTTGCGTTCAACTGCAATTTGCATCTCTCTCGTTTATTGCACCGACACATATTATATACTGTTTTTTAAAGGACAGAAAGGGCTTTAATTTGATGTAACATATGTAACATATTTAATTTGATGTAACATCAATGTGGGGTGTGTGAGGTGTTTGGGGTGTGTGACGTGCGGTCACCTCATCCCTTCTAAAACCTTCACACACCCTTTCACAGGCAAGTCCTACAAGATTAGACAACGTATCCATTGCAGAACAGACTTTGTTATCTATAAATTGACATGTCCTTGTGGGCTCAACTATATAGGTAAAACAGAAACAGCTCTCTGTGAGAGAATAAGAGGCCACAGGTCTAGTATCTGGCTTGCCTGTCATGATGGCAAATCGGACAAGTCAGTGGCCAGACATTTTTTTGAATTTAAGCATCAACTTTCCTCACTTAGATGTGTGTGCTATTGAGCATGTTCCTATTTCGGCCTGAGGAGGAGATAGAGCTAGGCTCTTACTACAGAGAGAGACCTACTGGATTTGCCAGTTGGGAACCCTAGCACCCAGAGGCTTAAATGAGAAATGCTCATTTGTTTCTTTCCTATAATTATTTGAGCCTTCACCCTCTTGGGTGTATGTCGAATATATACATATATGTATGCCATTGGATTATTCATCTCCATAACCTATGTTCTTATTTTAGGATTTATTTTGGAACGTTCTTATATATTTTTTTGTGTTCTATTTTCATTTTTCCTTTTTTTCTCATTTTCATCTTTATATTGATTCATATTATTATAATTATTAGATTTTTAAATTTTTTATTATTATTATTTTTTATAATTTTTGTTATCAATAATTTTTTCAATTTTTTTCATTTTTTTATTTTTTTATTTGTCATGTCATTTTTATTTTATTTTTATTTTTACATTTTTGTTTGTCTTTTTATTATTATATTTTCATTTTTTATTATTTTATTTATTATTATTTATTATGTTTTATTATTTTTATTTTTATTTTCGTTTTTATTTTTATTTTTATTTTTATTTCTATTTTTTCGTTAATTTTTCAGTACTGCTGACTGCCTTTTAAAATCCATATTAACCTGTTGTTTATGTTATATGTATATAATAATGGGTTTTACTCCAGGTGCAGATTTTTCTAGCATATACATGGGAATCTCACCTATACACTAAATTGCCCCCGTAGAGTATGATAATTCATATATTTTGTATTGTTTATTATTTCAGCAGCTGTGTGCTTTTTTGACTCACTAACTTTTCTAACTAGTTGTGCACTGATTTGGTTGTTTTTTTACACTTTGTCCTGAGTGCTGATCTATTATACTAATATTAACTCTAATTTGATTGTAACCAGCATTCTTTAATCACTTTTGTGTGTATCCTTAACCTAGTTTATTTATTCACTATCATATGCAGTCCCATGCAGTAATATGTTTCTTCATGTTTTGCTTAATTTTAGCGTATTTCCGTACGTGTGCTGGAAATGCGTCCTGATCACCATGAGAACACCTAGTGTCAGGAGACGTTTTTGTTCCTCACCGGCTCATGTACTTATGGGTGCAGCCAATGAGGCATTGTTGTCTATGGTTGTCCCAGTAACACGTAGAGCCGGTTCAATGAACACGTCCTAGGGGGTCACATGACCATAAACCCGGAAGTGTGGTTGTCAGTAATGGCGGTCTCGGCGGTCTCGGCGGTTCCGGCGGCGAACGCAAATGCAGTGCATCTGTATGTAAGTACCCATTAGAATTAATTGTATGTCCTATATAAGTGTGTTTCAGTATTTTGATATTTTGTGTCCTGATGAAAGCTCCTGTGAGGAGCTGAAACGTTGATTCTTTTTCTTCGCAATAAATGAAGACTTAACTTGCTGAAAATCCTTGAGTGCCGGTATTTCTCGTGTTTTGTATTATTCAGCTACCAGAGCACCAGGTATTTTTTCAATCTCATTGTCATGGTTGGAGTGCAGGGGCTATCTAGATTTTATATATATTATATATATATATATAAATGCTTATTTATCATAAAAAAAATACAGAAAAATGCAAAAAAAAATATTTTGTTTTTTTTTACAGTTTTTGCAATAATAATGTGTGCATAATTAGTGCAGGTTAAAGAAAGTAATTAAAAATAAATTCATTTAGTTGTTCTGATTTACAGAATATATAATGTGTCTGGGATTTTAAGGTTTTTTTGGTAGTTACAGGTCACAAAGCACAAGGAGTAAAATAAACTTTTAGTGTGGAGCAATTGTCTTGTAAGCTTAATAGCCATAAAAGAAAACAAAATTGCCACACAAAAGTATATATTTATATAACGTAGACATCACAGGCTATTTACCTAATTTTGTTTTGACACTTTCTACGTAGCCATTTCAGTAAAATTTAGTTTTTTGGGGGTTTTGGCACACAAACTTATTTTTTTTAAACTTTCCTAAACTTTCTTAAAACTTTTTTTTTACAGATTTAACATTTTTCTAAGCTTTTTTTTACCGTTAACCCCTAACTAGCAGTAAGCAGCACTAACCGTAAATTCCCCATTTTCCCATAACTCCCACCCACCCCAGCTAGAAAAATATAAAATTATAAAATATTTAAATTAATTATATAAATAAATTGAACCCCTGAGGGTTAATAAATAAATAAAAGTTAATCCTCAAGGGTTAAAACAAATTAGATCACAGTATAATACTGTGAGCTGTATTTTGATCACTGCAGGCAGTGATCGACTGGCAGGGAAGGGGTTAATTTTTATTTAGACTGGGTAAAGGTGGGTGTCTTTTTTATTTTTTACTTAAACGTTATTAAAACTTTTTTTAAAAGTATTTTTTTACTTTTTAAAGCTTATTTTAAAACTTTTTTAACGTTAACCCCTAGTTAGCCTAACTCCAAATCCCCAAATTCCCCACTAACTTCCACCCACCCCAGTTAGCTAAATATATAATTTTACAATATTTAAATAAATTAATAAAATAACTCTAACCCCTGAGGGTTTAAAAAAAAATAATCAACCCTCAGGGGTTAAAAAAAAAAAATCAGATGACAGTAAAATAGAATCCCTGCCAATTGATCACTGTAGTCAGTGATCAATTGGCAGGGAAGGGGTTAATTTTTTATTAAAAGGGGTAAAGGTGGGTGGGATTTTAAACTAACTTTATTTTATTTTTTTAACAGGGGCAAGATCAGTGAAGATCCGCCTCCCTGCACTTCACAGTGAACCCGGAAGTGCAGGGAGGCGGAAGGTGAGTATACTAAGCACATGTGCTCGCTCTGACATGCTGTCAGAGCGGGCACATGTGCTGGGACAGCCGTATCCGGTGCTCCCGGTCTGCCTCTAATACAGAGGCAGACCGGAGCACCATTAACCCTGCGATCGCGGCAATCTGGGGTTAATTTTGCCTTGTGACGGACGAGGTCCGTCACCCCTCGTTAAGGGTATCCCCAGGATGACGGACCTCGTCCGTCACCCATCCTGAAGGGGTTAAAGGTGAAGAAGGCCCTGTTCACTCAACCTTATAATCTATGAGGATTTGAGGTAGGCGGATATATATTCTTAGGTGTCTTGGTTAAGGACACTTTGTGGTGAGGAGGTCTTATTGGGATTCAAACCTGGGTTCTAAGGCAGTGCCCTCAACTCTGTTTTAATCAGTCAATATATATTGTACAAAACAAAACTGTTTAGAGAGCGCGATATATACAGATGTAATAAGTGACTAATTAGTAGAAGGCTGCTATAACATACACATGAAAATTCTCAGATATTTTCAGATATAAACAAAAAAACAAGATGTTAAGCGCTAAGTGAATAAACCCCTTATATGGCAAGCAGGTTTCACTATGGACAAATGGTGAAGGAAGTCCATATAATATTGTATGACAATTACTGGTGTAAATTAACCAGCATAATAGGTGAAAAAAACACACGCAGGGGGGGGGGGAGACAATGCCTGCGACAAAATCCTCCTTCAGGTGATGTACCTTTAAATATAGAAAGAAAAATACATAGCGTGATATCGTAAAATATATATTGGTTTATTAACAATCTGTGGCCCCCAAATTAAAAACTCTTACAAGAGATATATGTGGTTCTTGTCTCCAAGTCCCACACAACAGCTTGTCTGTTTTAGCCCAGCGGCTCTTTAAAACACGTTACCGATCCCAGTCGTCTGCAGTTGATGTTTAAAGTCCCGTGTGAAGGAGGGATCTCCTTTATCCTACTGCATTCCTGTCTGTCAATTCTCAACATACACAATTTGCCATTAAAACAAATAGTAAAAGGGGGTGGGGCTTGACCAACATGGTGAGCAGTAGCACATCAAAAGAGCCCCAGGAGATTCCCTGTAGATTAGCACTTTTAGTCTACCACTACACCGCTACTCTAACATGATACTAGCCTGCCAACTTACTGTAAGATTGGGGCTGCTAATTTGCATTTGTGGAAGCTGACACTACTTCATTAACCTGAGGCGGACAATTGAGAGGTGAGAACTGGGGAGGCGGATGATCCTTTGCCCTCAATCTCCCAGAGGAAACTTGTGCTCCGCCCCTTTCTCTACCCCCTGCTGGTGAGGGATATCCTGGCACCGCAAACTAAAATTTGGCATTTGGGACTAACCTCGGCACACCCTGATAAAACCTAAAGGGGTCAGCTCTCATTTCCAAGATGGCAATGGAGCAAGACTCCATAAGGTTGGTCTCGGTTTGACTTCCTTGCAGCATTCGACAACATATGCTCTGCCTTCTGGGACCGGCTGAGGCAATATGGAGACCCTAGTATGAAGAATACACCTGGTCAAGTAACTGTGGCCAGCATTGCTCTAACTCATCATTTGCAAGAGGGGCCAGACAGGCCCAAGGAGAGAAGCTCTGTGTGTGGGGTAACACTACCGGGCTTTACCAGGAATGCCACGAGAAGGAGACCCCGACATGATTGACATACACATGCTGAAAGCGGAGACAGACAGTGCCCCCAAGAGTTGCTCTAAATTGGGGCCATCCACCACTTCGCACCAACTCCCCACAGAAGCAGGGAACCAACCTGAGATGGCCGTACCTTCTGGCTCTGACACTCGAATGGGGCTCCCACCGACTCTTTCATTGGGACACCTGGACCGGGTTGCCTCCAGATTTATCTGCCTCACGGTGGAGCATCTGCTAAATGACTCACCATATATAGGCTCCTCACTTACTGTATACAGCCTTCCCTGGGACTTTAATTTTAATCAAAGTGTCCCTAGACCATGATTCAACTAGTCTATGTCTCCCTTTATTGTGACCCACAGGGGTGTTAAACATCGGTGTTTAGTCTTAAAATAGTCAGCTACGTTTTACATATCACTTGTTTAGACTCTTAACCTATCGCTGCAGATTTAAACCTTTAACTACTTGATAGTATTTCTCGTACATCGGTCATATTTATGCATCGTCTTTGATTTGCTTTATTGTATTGCAGAGCTACTCATCCTTTAGTTTGTTTTTTCCAGCTTTATATTTACGGGGGGTTAGGGGGGAACAGAAAAAGAGTTGCTTGCACACTATCCCAAATCACTACGAACTTTTAAATAACTGGAGGTTATTTAGCATCACTTCAATGGCCGTAAAAGTGTAAGCTCACCTACCAAGTCAAGGCAAAACCTCTTAGGTGAGTCCTATGCCAACAATCCACCTTGCTTCTTTCAGCTAAAAGGCAAAATCTCTAATGAGACATAGAGGGGTATTTTAATAAACCCCTACACATTTATTAACCCTTAATAGGGCACTTAAAGTGTGGGGGAGGCAGTACTGTAGCATGGCTATGTAATACAGCAGCAAATATAAATACACAGAAATCAAGCCCTGCACTCAAACCCCCACTACTCTTGGGTGGAAGCAATGACTATAGCATTCACAAGCCCAGATACATAATACGAAATCCAGAGCTCTAACCCAAATCACATTTTGCCCTCTGCGTAGCCCTGTAAACCCGCAGGTGGCATGCTTGTATTTAAATATTCTTTTTAAATCTATACAATTTTTCCATACAATGTACAGATGAAATGCTTTATTCTTTCATTAAACCATGTTCTGGTGCACCTAGGACAGATACAAATTAACATGGACCTGTTATATTCTAGTTCCAGGGCCTGATTTTCTGGCACAGCATCGACATTTTATTTTATTGAACGTCTTGCTGGGCCAGGATCTATTTTCTAATGTAAGCAATTCAGATTTTAACAGCCTCGTCTTGTAAATGCCATTTTATTTTCCCTTTTATTGCTTATCTCTGAACATTTTCCAGTTCTATCATGACATGCTGTTTGCCCAAAAGAGCGTTGCATTTTAAGATCAGAACAGAAATTTATCTTGCAGCCAATGAAGCCGAAGTTGTACTGTTTGTAGTAGCATCAATTTAATCAGAGAGCTGTAGGGCTTATAATACCATCATGTGTAATACACTGTATGTCCCCCTGGCACAAAGGGGGTAAAACACATTGAACTGTCACAAAAATAGTGCTGGTCTATGATTTAATACTTCTCTCTGGCATTTGAAGGATTCATTTTTCCCGAAAACTGTCTTTAAGGCAAATATGTACCTGCATGACTCTATGTGCTATCACTTAATTCATCATTTTTCAGAACAACTCAATCTGCAAGAGACCATCAGGGAGAATGCGTAAATCTGCAAGATTTGCTACTGTGTGAAATTTCAGTTTTGATAGATAAAAATGTTTCCCAGTCCTCCGACAATGAAGGATTTATTTAAACTAAAACTGTTATCTAGATACGGGTTCTTTGGTCACGTTGCCTGGAGCAGTAATAACTGAACCTCGCCAACAAGAGCTAGAAGAGTCGAGGTTGAAAGGATCACTTGGGGTTGCAGAATCTATGAGGCTCAGGGGACGTGATTGGCATTTCATTTTTGGACTTCCACTCTTTGGGTTTTACGACTCATATATCATAATGGTAATCTGTTTTAGTATGACTATGCTTATTTTATGATCTCCCCCTCGGCCACTTCCTTCACCTCCTTTTGCTCTCCTTTCCCCTCCAGCCATAACTCATCTCTCCTTGCACCATTCCTGTTCCTCAGTTTCGGACAGACAGTTAGGGTAAAAATCATGGCCTGCTTGGTTTGAAAGAGGAGCCGCTATCAAGGATGCAGGTTACCTTTTGAGGGTAACAGAAGATTTAAAAGATAGCAAGCATGTTGGTACGATGGTGGAGAGAGAATGAAAATAATTGAGCATGCAATATGAGCCTCTAAACTACCAAAATCTGTAATTATTAGCACCAATAGCAAATGACTGCAGCATGCAGCAAAAATCAGAGATTGGTAGAATGCAGCAAAAATTGGTAGAATCGAACCCCATCAATCCATAAGTTCCAACTATTCCTTGACTTCCAATAATCATATCGTGTATGTCCATTTATTCAAACTTATTATTGATATTTACACATGAGTTCCAACTTTATTATATATCGTGTTCTACAGCAATTGTATCCTCTCTTTGAAGCATCCACTCTGACGGCAAATAGATCAGATCACTGGCAAATCCATTGTGGGCATGTCTTATCCCTTTTTAAAGCAGGACTGAAGACCTAAAAAATATTTGGATGTTAACGAGACAGAGAAAGGTAACAAGAAGTTGCGACAAAACAAGCTGGATGTACAAGAAGAAAAAATGGTGAGAGGCTTGCTTGGAAGAGTTTGCAATCCAATCAGATAGTATTCCAGAATGATACTTTGTATGCTTAGAAATTGATTTATGTAGGTACAAACAAACATCGCACTCTCATTCCTTGAATTCTACAATATCTGTTGAACCCAGTTTCTTCAATTCAGGAGGAGATTGAGATATAATCCTAACTCTTCTCTTGGAATGCTATGTGTTATTTTATATTTATGTTGCACAAAATGGGCTTGCTTTCTGCTCCATGTTTGTGTTTTTTTTCAATCGCAAAGTATTGTAACGCAGTCCATGATCACATGGCACTAATGTATAACAAACATTTGTTGAACATTCCATCAAACATTTCGAGAATGTGTCTAGCATTTGTCTATTGATCCCTACTATTTTCTTACTAAAAATGAATAGGAGATTGATTTAAGAAACTGAAATTTCCTACCAGTATTATCAATGTGGAAGAGGTTTTTAACTGAGAAAAAGGAATGCTTAACCTATACTGGTAGCCAGAAAACACAACATTAATATTCTGATATCTTTACAAAGATGTCAAATTAGTGAATCTGTCAGCAGGTGGCAGTATTTTATTTCACACTGTGAGAAGTGAGCCAAAGTCAAACTCATGCCAAGACTTATTAGGAAGCAGACAGCGTTTATTGTAACACAGCCATCATACGGAACCAACAATTAACGTAAAACTAGATACAATACTTACTTTGTGTTTTTTTAAACTTTGTGACACAGAGAAAACCCCATTGACACATAGACAAACTCAATGACACAGACAAACTGTTACATCAAGGGGAGACCGGGCCAACAATAGCTAAATTCAGCACTTCAGATAAATATGTATTTTCCATGATGCTCAGCTAGACTTTGGTTAAGGTCCTGTTCACAAGTTTGCAATTTGGAAAAAGAGCAGAGGGTCAAGAAGTCACATGATGTTTTAAAGGCTTCAACGTGGGTACACCCGATTTCTTCTGTTACAAACATGTGGATATAGGTAATTTTAAAGGTATCTGATTGGAATCATTTCAAACCAAGTTAAAGAAAAGTGGAATAAACAAAGTAAAGAAAAAAAATCAATCTATACTTTTTTTTTTTTTTAAATGCATTTAAAAAAAAAAGATAAAATATACATTTTCAAACTCCCAGGCAGCAACTACCATGCTTAAAATTTAGCTTTAGCCTAGAGAGCACTTTAGATGTTTGATTAGATGCTTTTTGCATGACTGTTATACGATATCCCAGTCTCACGTGAGGCCAGATGAAACACATTAATTATGTGCAATCTGGAAAAAAAAAATCTTTAGATTATGGTGAAGAGATAACCATAGCCATAAGAGATAACGATAATTAGGTCTGATTACAATATCTACACACCCAGTTTCATCTACCTTCCAATACCCTTTTTTATACTCGCAGGTGAAATAATTCATAGCAACCACTAATGCACATATCCACTTATTCTAGAGACAGGTTGCCTATATCTACTTTTTTTGCAACTTAAACCTAACAAAAAAAGTATCCCCTCTATGCTATGGTTTACACAATGGCGATGGTTATGAACCAAAATTGAGCTTTAGGGAGGCCTAGAGAATAAGGTCATGATATTGATCAGAAAAAAAATGGGAATCATCCTTTGTATCGCAAGGGGTTCACTTGGAACTGCAACGTAAAATAATTTGCAGCTGGTGCGTGGTTTCAGATAAAATACACCATATTTGACCTATGTCCTCCAACATCTGTTGGAGGTGCAAAACTTTATTGAGGACAATGTTGTACATATGGTGGACCTGCCCCAAGATTACAACTTATTGATCCATGGTCAGAAAACTCATATGTTCTGCATCGACTGACTGTCTCTTTCACACCCTCCCCAGAAACATACTTACTATTCATGTTACCCAGTGAATTGCCAAAACAATCTCTAGTGGTGCTCTATCATCTATTAATCTCAGCCAACATTATAATAGCCACTCATGGAAATCTACGTCTCTCCCTGATTTTAAAGACCTAGTCAACCAAATAACTTTAAATTAGACATACGAAAACATGACTACCCAATTAGGTCCAAAGAAAGGCACTCAAAAGCACGAGAGATATCATTCTTACTCTTGAAAGCACACACTGCTCCTAAATGGATAATGAGGTAAACATGGGGTTCATGTCCGACCTATAGGACACTACAGCATATTCTGTATGCTAACCATTCACAATACTCTCATGGTCCAGTTACCAGAATCTGTATAGCCCCACCCCGACCCCAACCCATGGACCTCTATCCCAACCCATGGACCTCTATCCCAACCCATGGACCTCTATCCCAACCCATGGACCTCTATCCCTTGCACTCTTTTCATTTATTAGAGTTTTATATTTATTAAAGTTTTTATAGTGAATTTTCCTGATACAAACATGATTTCATGGTTAAACCTTTTTTATGTACTTACAACTTTGTATAACGTGTATCCATGTATAATGCTTCCTTGCTAATAATTGTAACATGTCAGCGTACAATTGTTTTTTTTAATATAATACGTGTGTGAACATTGTGTTACACACTGTTCTTGCAATGATGAACATACGATACAAATTGTATCCATAACTGCCTTGAAAATGTAATAATTTAATCAAAGATGTGCTGTAAAATGAGTGCAGAATGTGAAAAATGTGTAGTGATAAACTGTGGCTGCACACAAAGTTTCTGGCCAGTAGATGGAGCTTTAGAGCCATTCTGAGGTTTCCTTGTACTGAGAGCGGGTTTCCTTTGCAGTATTCATTATTTTTTTAACAATATGACTGTTTAGATGACACAATATTTGGATATAAACTATATATATATATATTTGTGTACGGCACATTCCGAGGACGTAAGGAAAACAGGGTTTAAAATAAGTAGTTCCTTAATAGCAAGTCAGTTGAGGTGTGCCGAAACTGACGTAAGGTTAGGCCTGTAAAAGAGGGCCCACCTAGGAAAATGATAAAATTGAGGGTGCGGTGGGAGGGGCACTTCCGAGATCGTCGAAGACAGGTAAGCAGGGGCTTACTGGGTTTAAATAGGGAAACTAAGTGCCTCCCACAATTACAGGCCAAGCCTTCTATTTGTGTACGGCACATTCCGAGGACGTAAGGAAAACAGGGTTTAAAATAAGTAGTTCCTTAATAGCAAGTCAGTTGAGGTGTGCCGAAACTGACGTAAGGTTAGGCCTGTAAAAGAGGGCAAAAATAATAACCATTTAAAACAAAATGCGTTTATTAAGCGGTACATCATTTAGTCATAACACGGAAAGCCATCCTTATCTCTTTCTCTGGATTGGGAATGTATCTGTTGTATGCGGATGATTTCCACCTCCCCATGTTTTTAATTATGTGTGTCGGTACATGATTACCTGAGGCAGCTGTGGCTGCTCCAATGCGAAAAGAATGGCCCGAGAATGACCGTGGGTTTTGTCCCAAACGGAGTAAAAGGGTGCGTATGTAAAGCATGAAAATTTTTGTGGTCAGGGGTTTCCCTAGAATATCTAGAAGTGGGCTATCGGGAGCGGAATTAGCTTGGGCTGCTACTAGCTTATCCAATACACGAACGGGACACCATTTGGTTGAAGTGGGATAAAAGTTAATTTCCACTGGTGGGCCTGATTGGCTTGTTTTGGTGCGGGTAACGGACAGAGTGTAGTAATCTAGATTTTTAACTAAGTGTTTCTTTTGGAGGCACGAGCTGAAATCAGAGGCTCTCTCTACGGTGAACTCTTTGGGTCTCAAGAAACCGTAAAAGGCTAGATAAGCTGCTGATTTGACAACGAGGTTTGTGATATGTTCGAAAGGGGACGTGTCGATCATATCGGACAAGTTTTTAAACAGCTTACTATCTATGGGAAGGCGTTTAGTGGGTATGTGTACTGACAAGTTATGAACGCCTTTGAGGACACTTTTAAGAGGGTAGGAAGATAGGAAAGGAGATTTGTTGGGAAAGGAGGTTAACATGTAGTGTTGGATTCCCGTTAAGTAGAGTTTGATTGTGTTGTAAGATAGATTAAGAGAAAAGTGGCAAAAAGTTGTGAAAGCAACCATGGTTTCAACAGAAAAAACATTTATTACACAGTAATTACGAACGAAACACAAAAACAGTTCATATGCTCTGTAATAGGCTTTCCTCGTGTTGAGGGATAAACCCGCCTGAGCAAGCGTGCCGCTCAGACGTAGGAGAGAGCTTAATGCATTACCAGGTCTTCGAACTTTGGAGGTACCCTGGGTTGCTGGGAAGCTGTAGGATGTAGCCTGAAGAACTCCTGCAAATTGAAGCGTGACAGAGCATCAGCGGCAGTATTTTGTATACCTGGGACGTGAACACAGGATATGCAGAACTGGAGATTAGCTGCTAGCCAAGTGAGTCTCCTGACTAGGTTCATGATCGTGAGGGACTGAGAGCGGCCCTTGTTGATGATGTTACAGGTAGCTAAGTTGTCACAAAAACACCTGACTGACTGCCCCCTCCACTCTACCCCCCACGTGTAAGCTGCTGCTACGATAGGGTAGATCTCAAAAAGAGAGGAGGTGGTACTGAACCTCTCGAGTGACGTGGTTTCGACCGGCCAGGAGTCGTATAGCCACTCGTCTCCAAAAATGGCCGCATATCCTAAGGCACCTGAAGCGTCAGTCCAGAGTACTGGGGAATCGTCGGAAACGGGGGGAACAAACAGCGACCTGCCGTTCCACGAGGAAAGGAACAGCTGCCACATTCTCAGGTCAGCTGTAGCTGACTCGTCTAGGGTTGTAGTGGAGTCATCGTCAGGGAGACCGTGCAAAAGTGAAAGGATCCTGGAAATGAAAGACCTACCCTGTGGAATTATTCTCATGGCAAAATTAAGTGAGCCTAAAAGTGACTGTAGCTGTTTCCTGGTGCAAGTGCCTAGTGACATGCAGGTGCTAATGTAAGATAGAATACGGTCTACTTTCTCCTGGGGCAGGCTGGCGTGCATGGTGACAGAATTGAGTGTAATCCCCAGAAAAGTAATTTCGGTTTTGGGACCTTCAGTTTTGTCCTGGGCTACGGGGACACCTAAATCTTTGAAGAGCGTGAGCAAGAGATGAAGGCTGCGTGGAGTGCAGTGGTGAGGTTCTATGGCGAGGAAGTCATCTAAATAATGTATAACAACTGGGCATCTGCAGAAGTTAAGGAGAAGCCATGTCAAGGTTTCGGCGAATAGGTCGAATAACTTGGGGCTACTTTTGGAGCCGAAAGTAAGCCTGGTAGCGAAATAGTAGTTGTCTAGCCACTTAACTCCGTGCAGATGCCAGAGTGATTGATGGATGGGAAGTAACTTAAAGGCGTTGGTAATATCTGACTTACTTAACCAGGCTGCCTTCCCGGAGTTAATAATCGCCTGAATGGCATCATCGATTCTAGCGTACTGAAGAGAAAAATCTTCTGACGGGATTAGTGCATTCAGGCTAGGTGTGGGAGAGGCGTGTGGTGCAGAAAAATCAATAATAAGCCTCTTTTTGTTGTTAAACTTCCCAGTGGCGATACCTAGAGGGTTAGTCCTCCATGAGGAGAAAGGAGGAGTAGTGAAAGGGCCTATCATGAAGCCGTTATCCAGTTCTTTCTGTAAGAGTACTTGTAGGGTATCGGGGTCTGTGAGAGCTGACTGAAGGTTGGGGCACTCCAGGATGCCTGAGGGGAGAGAGACAAAGCCTGTGTGAAACCCGTGAGTGAACCCTGACGTGAGAAAATCCACCAGATGTAAAGAAGGATGATTAGCCAGGTAACGTTGCAAACTCGGTATGTTTATTGGAGTAGAAGCCTTTTTAGGGTACAATTTGTTAGGGCACATCGTCTTGGCATGTGCCCTGAAACAAAGCGAGCACACATGCAGCAGCCTACAAGCACTGTAACTACAACCCCCAGCATTAAAATTATTGCAGACCTGAGCTTTTCCCAAGAACACTATTGGCCTGCCTAATTTATCTCTAATCTCCTTCTGGTTGGAAGTTGACTGAAAATCGGAGTTGGCGTTGCTGGTAGAGGGGATAGCTACATTCTCAGGACAGAAATTAATAGAGTGAGCTGCAGACGAGCAAATGGCACAGGAAGGGGTTTTGAGACCTGCAAAATGCATAAGAAACAATTCTGTATCTAACTGACCCCAGTCCGTGACTGTATTATACTGGGACAACGATGCGGCTGACCTAGCGGAGAACGACTTGTGATAGTCGTAAAAGGCAAAGCCCCCGTACTTATAAGCCAGCTCTATCACCTTGTGAAGGTACAAATCTAGCTCCTCTCTGCGGAGGGGAAAAGCAGTACAGATAACGTCTCTGTATAGGCCAAATGCCAAGACAAACTCAGGGATGTTAAGTTTCCTATTCAACCTAGGGTCCCTGGCCCTCATCACTACTGATAGGTCCTCAAACGTGTATGCCCTGTTTTCAACCACGTCTTGAGCCGCTATCAGTAGCGAGGCCAAGTTAACATCCTTTCCCTCTATGATGTCACGTCTGAGAGACTGCGGTATCAGGTGAATAGGATTAATAAGGTTGGAAACTTTCCTAGCCGGTGGAGGGTCACAGTTACCTCCTAGAGCGGGCGTGGGTTGGACAACCGGCCCGGGAATCTCGGGGACTGAAGGAACGTTATTAGCTTCCAGGTTATCCAATCTGTTATTGATGGTGGCAACTGAGGACACTAGGGAGGCCATCATGGCGTGTAATTCAGCCAGGCTATTAAGTACGTTAACCTGTGAACTAGGGCCAGGCCTTTCGTTATCCTCAGTAGAGTTCAATAAACGAAACAGTTCATTCTTCCTAGCTGAAGCCGGATAAGGGATATTTCTCTTTTTAAGTTCAGCGGTAATCTTAGGGATAGTCCAGGAGCGATAGCTGGAAGCTGGACTTGGAGGGGTTGGTTGCGTTCTCTGCGTGCCCGACCTGAGCGGGGTGCTGGTAACCGACAGATTGTCTTCTAACACCGAAGCGTTGGACATTCTAAGGGGTAGAGAGGGCGAGTTTAGTGCTGAAAAATAAAAAGCTGGAGGGACCCCACTTACTAGGCTAGTGCCCATAGGCGAAATTGTATTATCTTAGCTTTCGTTGGTGGCAGATGAGGCCCTAACTACTTGCCAAGTGGCTATGAGAGGCACTAACTATGATTTGGCGCGTGGGGCCTTGGTGCCACTGAGGTGGGTGGCGGGGAGTTGGCCTCTCGGTGACATGAAAAAGAAGCAATACGATTGGCCGTGACTGGTGAGGCCCTAACTAATTTTGAAGCAAGGCTATAGCTATGCGTTGGGACGATTGGCCTGAACCTCCGAACGTAAGGGCTGACCTATGCCTTGCGGGACCTCTAACCTTATAGGCAAAGAGCCCATGGGAACATACCTAAGTTGGCGGGAGAATTACAACTAGTCCTCGAACCCCCCCCCCCCCCCCGCCAGGACACACCAATAACATACCTGCTGAGGAAGGAAACTTTACTTGACCTAATAAAGTATAATCCTGCAGGGAACCAATGTGTCAGGGTACCTGAGTCCTCTACCTCTAAGGGAGGTAGAGACTTGGTGGTGTATCCGTCCAGGCGAGCTGTTTCCTCCGTTCCTCGCGGTTCATCCAGTCACTTAAACACCGGCCGCGAGGAATCCACGTCCTTTTCTAGCAGGACGCTCAATACGTGACGTCATGACGCTAGCACGAGCAATCTGTCACTCAAGTGTCCGATATCCAATCGGTACTTGTCAGAGGCGTGATTTCCATCCAGAGCCAGGGTATTTAAGCTTACTCCTTACTTCAGCTCATTGCCCTGTCGTGATTCTAGCTTGTCTAGTCACTCAGTGCTCTGGTATTCTAGTTTGCTCTTTTGGTTTTGACTCGGCTCGTTGTTCTACCCTGTTTCTCTGTTATCCTTTGACCCGGCTTGTCTCTCGCTTATCTGTCTTCTCGTTCCCTCGACCTCGGCTTGTCTCTGACTATTCTTTACTCTCGGTACGTTAGTCCGGCCATTCTAAGGCCCGGTATACGTACCTTTCCACTCTTTGTACTCTGCGTGTTGGATCCCTGTCCCGATCCTGACATTACGACAGGGCCAATGGATCCTGCAGGTACAAACAGTCAGCTTGGTTCTTCGGATCCCAGGTTTGACGCCATGGAACATAGGATGGATCAGATGGCTTTGGCACTACAGGCACTTTTGTCTCGTGCTAGTAATCCACCTGAGGAGACACGTACTCCTTCTATCTCTCCTGCAGTCTCAGGTCTAGAGGTAGCCACTGTAGGTGATTCTTCCCGTATTACCCCACCAGTACGTTATGGCGGGTCACCGGAGAAGTGTCGTGGCTTTCTAAACCAGATTAGCATCCATTTCGAATTACAACCCCGCTCTTATCCTACAGATAGAGCAAAGGTTGGATTTATTATTACTCTGCTCATTGAAAAAGCTTTGAGATGGGCCAATCCTTTATGGGAGAATGATAATCCACTAGTCTATAATTATAATGCCTTTGTAGCTGCGTTTAGAAGAACTTTTGACCCTCCTGGCAGAAAGGTCAATGCAGCTAGATTAATGTTGCGCCTTAAACAGGACAATCGAACACTTGTGGATTATGCACTAGAGTTCAGATCCTTGGCGACAGAAGTTAAGTGGAACGAACAGGCTTATATAGATGTGTTTCTGAATGGGTTATCAGATGTAATTCTTGACGAGGTCGCTACTAGAGAACTCCCTGAAAATTTGGAGGATTTAATTTCTTTTATATCTCGTATTGATGAACGCTTAAGAGAGAGGCAGAACACTCGAGATAGGACCCGTAGACCCTCCTTTAAACTAGCGCCTACCTTTCAAATCTCTGAGTTCGAAGACTTACGTATTCCTGAACCTATGCAGATAGGCAGTACTCATCTCACTGAAAGGGAGAGACAGTACAGGAGAAGGGAGGGTTTATGTATGTATTGTGGAGTCAGGGGTCATTTACGCCTAAATTGTCCCAATCGTTCGGGAAACGCTCGCACCTAAGTTCCTCTAGAGGACAGGCCTTGGGTGTTTCTACTTTGTCCTCTATTCACAACTACAAGGAGCTCAGGCTTGTGTTACCCGTTTCTTTAAAATGGGAGAAGGGAGTAGTTAAGACTATGGCACTAATCGATTCTGGAGCTGCTGAGAGCTTTATAGATCAGGGTTTTGCTGCCAAGCATGCTATTCCATCCCAGTTAAAAGAGACACCTCTGGCTGTCGAGGCCATCGATGGTAGACCGTTACTTGAGCCTGTTATTTTCCATGAGACCATACCGATTAACTTGACTGTTGGCATCCTGCATAAAGAGGATATATCCTTAATGCTCATTTCTTCTCCGTCTATTCCCATAGTCCTGGGGTACTCCTGGCTGAGGAGACACAACCCTATTATTAATTGGGAATCAGGGGAGATAGTTTCGTGGGGAGAGAATTGTCAAGAAAAATGCTTGCGGAAGGTCTTACCTCTTGGATTAACTAATACATCGAATACCTCTGACAATCCTACAGAGACACAAATTCCGCCTCAGTATCTAGATTTAAAAGCAGTCTTTGACAAAAAGAAAGCCGATACCTTACCCCCACACAGGTCCTTTGATTGCAAAATTAACCTACTCCCTGGTACCATGCCTCCCAGAGGTCATGTATACCCATTATCTATAAAGGAGAACTCAGTCCTAGAGGAATATATTCACGAGAATTTAGACAAGGGATTCATCAGGAGGTCCTCCTCCCCTGCCGGGGCTGGATTTTTTTTTGTTAAAAAGAAAGATGGTTCTTTGAGACCTTGTATTGATTATCGAGGCTTGAATAAGATAACCATTAAAAATGCCTACCCGATTCCCTTGATCACCGAACTCTTCGATCGTTTGAAGGGCTCTACAATTTTCACCAAGTTAGACCTCAGAGGGGCATATAACTTGGTGAGAATCCAGCAGGGACATGAGTGGATGACGGCATTCAATACTCGATATGGTCACTATGAATATACTGTCATGCCTTTTGGGTTATGCAATGCGCCAGCGGTATTCCAAGATCTGATTAATGAGGTTCTTAGGGAATTTCAGCAAGAGTGCGTCATTGTATACCTAGATGATATACTCATTCATTCTAGTGACATTGAGATTCATCACAAGCAAGTCAGGAGGGTTTTGCACAAGCTTCTCCAGCATGGCTTGTACTGCAAGTTGGAGAAATGTAGCTTTGATCAAACCCAGGTAACCTTTCTCGGCTATGTGATCTCTGGGGAGGGATTTAAGATGGATCCGGATAAGCTCCAATCCATTCTAGAGTGGCCTTTACCCACAGGTCTTAAAGCCATACAGAGATTTATTGGTTTTTCCAATTATTATAGGCGCTTTATTAAGGGCTATTCTTCCATTATTGCACCTATCACTAACATGACTAAACAGGGGGCTGACACTAAGAATTGGACTACTGAAGCTCTTCTTGCGTTCAAGACTCTCAAGGAGCTTTTCGCTTCCGCTCCAATTTTAGTTCACCCTGACACTTCTCTACCTTTTTTGCTCGAGGTAGACGCATCAGAGACTGGGGTAGGTGCTGTTCTATCTCAAAGGTTGGGTGTTGATAAACCATTACATCCATGTGGATTTTTCTCTAAAAAATTGACCGGTACTGAAAGCAGGTATGACATTGGTGACAGAGAATTACTAGCGGTTATCAAGGCTTTGAAAGAATGGAGACATTTATTGGAAGGTACATTACATCCTGTTACCATCCTGACAGACCACAAAAACTTGTCCTATATCGGAGAGGCCAAGCGTCTGTCCTCCAGGCAGGCTCGTTGGTCGTTGTTTCTTACCCATTTCAATTACGTTCTGACTTACAGACCTGGGTCAAAGAATTCTAAAGCCGATGCGCTATCTCGCCAATATGAACCCTCTGCTTCAGTTGAACCACTTTTGTCTTCCATTGTACCCAAATGCAATATTATTGCTAATACCAGTCTCAAAATTCATTCTCCACTACTTGACCACATCTTGAAGTCGCAACATCTAGCTCCCGGAAACACTCCTGAGGGAAGAAACTTTGTTCCTCCTGAACTTCAACTGGAGCTCTTACAATGTTTTCATGAAAGTAAAATAGCTGGTCATCCTGGTATTCGCAAGACATACTCTCTGATATCCAAGGATTTCTGGTGGCCTTCACTTCGAAAGGATATTGAGGAGTTCGTCGCAGCTTGTGAGACTTGTGCCAAGACTAAACTACCTCATGCATCCCCATGTGGCCTGTTACACCCCTTGGACATTCCTGAGAAACCTTGGTCCTGTTTGTCCATAGACTTTATCGTTGATTTGCCTGCTTCCAAAAGACAGACTGTTATTCTCACGGTGGTGGATAGATTTACTAAGATGGCCCATTTCGTGCCATTACCTAAACTTCCGACTTCTCCTGAATTGGCGGAGATTTTTGCGAGAGAAGTTTTTCGTCTACATGGGATTCCTTCAGAGATTGTTTCTGATAGAGGTTCTCAATTTGTCTCGCGTTTCTGGAGATCCTTTTGTTCTCAAATGGGCATCAAATTGAACTTTTCCTCTGCCTATCACCCTCAGTCTAACGGAGCTGCTGAACGTACTAATCAAAAGATCGAACAGTATCTGCGTTGCTTTGTTTCCGAACACCAGGACGATTGGGTCGGTCTGATTCCTTGGGCGGAGTTCGCACACAATAACCTTGTTTGCGATTCAACTCGCTCTAGCCCTTTCTTCATGAACTATGGCTTTCATCCTTCGATTTTTCCTTCGGTTTCCTCTTCTCAGGGGATACCGTCGGTTGATGATCATGTCGCCAACCTGAAGAAATTATGGGATCAGACTCGACAAATTCTATTACATAGTTCCTCGCTGTTCAAGAAACACGCTGACAAACATAGAAGAGCGGCTCCTGTTTTTGTTCCTGGGGATAGGGTATGGTTGAGTACTAAGAATATTCGCCTAAAAGTTCCGTCCATGAAATTTGCTCCTCGCTACATAGGTCCTTACAGGGTTCTCACTCGTATCAATCCGGTTGCGTATCGCCTTGCTCTGCCACCTGCCTTACGCATTCCTAACTCTTTTCATGTCTCCTTGTTGAAACCCCTCATTTGCAACAAATTCTCCTCTAAGGTCCCCTCGCCTCGTCCTGTTCAGGTGGAGGGTCGGGAGGAGTACGAGGTCAGCTCCATCATTGACTCCAGAATTTCAAAGGGAAAATTGCAATATCTGGTCAACTGGAAGGGATATGGTCCTGAGGAGAGGAGTTGGGTACCTCAGGAGGACGTCCATGCTTCTCGCCTTCGCAGAGCATTTCACCTCCGCTTCCCATCTCGCCCCGGTTCATTCCGCCCGGTGGGCGTATCTGAGAGGGGGGGTACTGTCAGGGTACCTGAGTCCTCTACCTCTAAGGGAGGTAGAGACTTGGTGGTGTATCCGTCCAGGCGAGCTGTTTCCTCCGTTCCTCGCGGTTCATCCAGTCACTTAAACACCGGCCGCGAGGAATCCACGTCCTTTTCTAGCAGGACGCTCAATACGTGACGTCATGACGCTAGCACGAGCAATCTGTCACTCAAGTGTCCGATATCCAATCGGTACTTGTCAGAGGCGTGATTTCCATCCAGAGCCAGGGTATTTAAGCTTACTCCTTACTTCAGCTCATTGCCCTGTCGTGATTCTAGCTTGTCTAGTCACTCAGTGCTCTGGTATTCTAGTTTGCTCTTTTGGTTTTGACTCGGCTCGTTGTTCTACCCTGTTTCTCTGTTATCCTTTGACCCGGCTTGTCTCTCGCTTATCTGTCTTCTCGTTCCCTCGACCTCGGCTTGTCTCTGACTATTCTTTACTCTCGGTACGTTAGTCCGGCCATTCTAAGGCCCGGTATACGTACCTTTCCACTCTTTGTACTCTGCGTGTTGGATCCCTGTCCCGATCCTGACACAATGGAACTAAAGGAAAAGAAACGGCTGCGAATACGTGCACCCGCGAAGGGCCACTTGCGAGAAGTGTCAGTACTAGTATGAACTACAACAAAAACAGGACAGGAACAGCCATTTAACACAATGGAACAACATACCCCCTATTAACACTATTTAGCTATTTATGACATTAAGGGGACCATATAACTACTTTAAACACAGAAGTTAAGAATACTGGGCACTACTAAAACCGCTTAAACCCCTTTCATATAAAACGTAACTACTAAGACATAGCTTAAAACGTGAAGAAAGCCCCAGAATATGGAACAGAATGAAGACATAGTACCCCCTGAACGAAAACGTATGGCAACCCGGTGTGGCTGAACGAGACTACGAGGTGTAAGTGTAACTGAACGTGTTACACTGACCGAGAAAAAGCAGGAGCGGATTGAATCCGAGCCCGTGAGCGACAGGGCTAAACTTACGATTCTGATGCCGTCCGAGTGAGGCAAAAGCGGAACACTCACGAATACAGCGGCAGGGCGTTTGAACCGGGCTGCCGGCGGGCGGGAATACTGACGTTACGGAACTGTAAACCGGAAGTACACTGAAGCACTTCCGAGATCGTCGAAGACAGGTAAGCAGGGGCTTACTGGGTTTAAATAGGGAAACTAAGTGCCTCCCACAATTACAGGCCAAGCCTTCTATATATATATATATATATATATATATATATTATTTTTAAGATTTTATAATAAAACATGATTTAGTTGAAATCTTTTTACCAACCAGAGATAAATACAAGGCTGAGCTAACGCTGATATAATTTGGACTACGGGTTTAGCCAGATATGCAGTTGGTGCATTAACCAATTGAGCTTCTTACAGATGTGCACAAACCTGTTTTCAAGTTTTGCCTTAAATATTTGCTGTATATCATCTTTATACACATTGCTAGCCTTCCCAGATATTACATATAAAATGAGCAGTGAGACTAAATACATTCTTTGAACGCTACTTTTGGTACCCACTAGGAATTGTTTTGGCTAATTGTATTCTCTTGGAGTTATGAGGGCTACTAATCATTTCCCATCTCAATACCCCTAATGTTGATCCTCCAATTCCATATAGTAACAATAGAACCGAGACATAATCCCATATGAAAAAAAAAATAAAGTATAGGTATAAGAAAAATGTCAACTCACATTACAAAGAGACTTAATCCTGACTCAGTAGAGCATTTCATTCGTACTCTTTAAAAATGGATCTGTCCCATACAGTCATGTATAGATACATGGAAAAATTAGAAAAATATCATGGTTTAGCTTTGTTGTATCAACTGGTGATTATAAATGTGTAGAGATTGAACTCACATGCACACGAACATCTGTTGTGGCTCTAGATAATGTGCAAGACTACTAATTTGGGGGATTACATTCCTGTTCCAAGTAACTTACCCGATCTCAGTCTGTATAAAACCATAAAATACATATGTAAATGAAATAAAAATAATGGCTAGTGAAAATTAGGATAAAACCCAGCAATCCAACAACACGCAGTAGTTATCATGAAAATCATACTAAAATAGTTATCAGAAGTAAGGTGAGCTAATCTAAATTGAAAGGACAAATATGCATGATGAGAAGTCTTCTGCGATCAACGTTGTAACATTCAATAACCCATGGGTGGCAGTATTTTATTACACCAATTGCAGCTTTTTTTCCCATATAAACAATACAAAACAATTAATTGTCTAGTTTCCAGGTGCAAACTGATTAATGTTCAACTGTAAATCCGACATACAAGTAATTTACTAAAGTGTGAACTGCTAAAGCCGAATTTTAGAACTTTAAGTCAAAACATCAAAAATTCTAAAATTCTCCAATTCAGCTAAGTGTCCAGTTCATATATTTTGACCTAACATAAAATTCATAATAACAAATTTCGAACTTCCATGACTTGAAAACTGATGTTTTTTTTTTTTTTTTTTAAATACGCCTGCTGAAAGGAAAATAATCAGAAAATTCAGATATTTGAAGATCGGCTACTTTGACTTAAAATTTACTATTCAATTTCAATCCTCCACAAAGTGGATTTTAGGGAATAAATCCTATATGGATTGTCCTGGGAGAATAACAATGGAAACAGGATTCTAGCTGCTCGGAAGAAGTAAAACTGGGGACAAAGCAGTAAAGTGAGTGAATGGGGATTCAGAGGTCCTAATGGGAAAGACAAAGGTCAAATGACAAAGAGGAGAACTGAATGGGATTTATCCTGAATTTAAACAGAAGCAAATAAAGGTCAGATGGAAATAATGGTGAGGGAGAAAATCCCTAACCCTTAGAAATATAAAACAATCTGGATTGCTTAGAACTCTAGTTAACCCATGAGATAAGCGGAAGTTCTGCTAAGCTCTAGCAGTTAATACAGAGATAAGGAAGAAATATTGAGAAATCTGTTGATAAAGATAAGTTAATGCTATGAACTTGTTATGTAGTTGAGATTTTTTTTTTTTTTATAACAGATTTGGGTTTTTAGAATGTGATCTGCATTTCACCTTTAGTAGTTCAGGGAGATAAACACTAGGAGACACTATACAGTAAATATGGACCCTTTCTCATGTATTTTCATATACAGCATAAAATCATTCTCCCTTACTGTAAGTATTATTCCTTGTTGCCTTGGGTCATTACACTATGTTTCATTCCATTCATCTCTCAGGTTAGGGTCCGTTTGGTTTGTTTTTTAAAGCAGATGGAAATCTCCAAACAACTCAACCTTTTCGGTACTTTGACACTGACCGTATGGCTTGTTAAGAAAACAGCATCCCTAAGCACCTGTCATCAGCTGATCTCCAGTGATTCTGGAAATGTGGTCCCTGAAGCATCTTTAGGGATCACATTTCCACTTGGCCACAAGCCCACGACACTTGGGAAGATTAACAAAGCAAGGAAATTGTGATGTCCAATGATATATGGTAATATATAAGACAAGCAGCAAAAAGAGGTGTCTAATAGAGTCAATTCACCTGAAAGTGATAGCGCCGGAACGTGATAGAGAATGGTTGGGGGTAAATAACACAACTTATACCCCGAGAACAAAGCCAAGCTCTGATGGTCTAACAGCTTGCATTCCAGCAGTATCCTGAGCAAACCCAGAGGGTTCTAAGCAATATGGCTGACAAGTAGTCAAATATGGGCCCCCATCGCCAAATTACTTAGAATCCCAGAAACCAGCCATAACAGCTACAACGCTTTATAAAAACTGTAGTACAGTAACATGATGCCCATTATGGCTACTCAAATAAATGCTAGAATGTACAGCCTTTCATTTTGTAACAATACCTACATTTACAATGTTTACCTTTCATCCCTACTCTATAGCTGTGCACAATATTTATTTGTAAAATGTTTCATCGGAATAACACAGTGAGATCTCTTTTATTTTCAAGTTTGTCCCTGGGAGCAGATACAAATACACAAATAAGAGAACACACATTTGGTACATTTACAGATACATTGTTGCACATAGATTAGGAGATAGAATGCAATTTTAGATCTATCATTACACATATAATATCCAATACAATACAATTATAAATTAACAATGGGTGTGCTGTGCTTTTTATAAAATCAATTAATTATTTATTACTTAAAGGACCACTATAGGCACCCAGACCACTTCAGCTCAACTAAGTGGTCCGGGTGCCAGGTCCATCTAGGGTTAACCCTGCAGCTGTAAACATAGCAATTTTAGAGAAACTGCTATGTGTACACTGGGGTTAATCCAGCCTCTAGTGGCTGTCTCACAGACAGGGACTAGAGGCGCTTCCGCGCTTCTCACTGGACGTCCATAGGAAAACATTGAGAAATGCTTTCCTATAGACTGATTAAATGCGCCTGCGGCTCTTGCCGCTCATGTGCATTCTGAGCTGACGTCAGCAGAGGGAGGAGAGTTCCCCAGCACAGAGGGAGCCCAGCGCTGGAGAAAGGTAAGTGTTTAACCCCTTCAGCCACCTTCAACCCAGCGGGAGTAGGACCCTGAGGGTAGAGGGGACCTAAAGACCCTATAGTGCCAGGAAAACAAGTTTGATTTCCTGACACTATAGTGGTCCTTTAAATATACCAGCCAATCAGAAGAGTCGCTCTATTGCTGCCATTACAACATATCCATTGCAGCCACTGGCATACAAACTCTTCTCAGTTAGAATGAGTGGGACGTATACAGAACGAAGGGGTTTTGAACAATAAAAATTAAGTCCTTCTTACCCTTAGACTTATTTATCCAGTTATGCTCGCTGGGCACAGCCTATTTCAAACATCAAAGGAAGGAGCTGAAACAGACGGTTTAAATGGGGACTTATATTGTAGTTGTTTTTTTTTAATTAGTGCATTTTTCAGCAGATGTTCCCAGAATTAGCTCAGCATTAAACTCTCTCATATTCTAAGATCTGAATTTTATTTTCTTGGGTAAGAAATGCTCCCTGTCTCAGAGTGTCTTCTTAAGTCTAAATGATTGTATTTCTACATTGCAAGACAACTTAACAATAAAATGGAATACTTACACTGAAAGTAAATATCTGAAATAAAATATCTTAAATTAAAGGAGAACAGTCGGTTGGAACTACACTATGACACAAATAGTTTAAATGAAGTAGATTGTTCTATGCAGAAAGTTGTAGAGGTGAGCAGACCAGGAAGGTCAATCGTCAATTGGGTCCATTACCCAAAGCTTGTAATGCTGCGGTAAGACACATCGAGAAATAAGGGAACTTACAGTAGAAAGGTCAACAGTTCAAGGCCATCAAAGAGAGAAGTCGAAAATGTAAGCCCGGTCACATCAAAAACAGCAAATATTGAGATTTTAAATACTAGCAGAATCTACGTGACAAAATATACAGTGGGATATATGCCACGAAGACTAGTCCTACGCAAGACACCAAAGTGCTAGGTGGTTCTGGCCAGGTTCTGTTGGTGGAGAGGACAATGATTTTGGCCACCAAATATAAGTTGCAAGTTGGCAAGGTCTGTGCTAGAAAGGCATAAGTAAAGTTATAAAGCTCATAGTAAGAAGCTTGGTGGTGCAACATAGAACATTTACATAATAGATGTATGATAATCTGTGCTATCTGCACGTGGGCATAACAGCTTCAATGTAGTAGAGCAACTCAGAGACATGATGCAGCCATAAACGCCAAACAAAACCCAAACAGCAAATTGCGTGCCAGAATATATGCCAGTTTTAAGCAAACTATATTAATTGTTTTTTTTTTTTTTATCTTCTATCACGATATATGCGAACATGTTTCTTTCTATAATATTTTTGGGCTATTTCATTCTACTGCTGCATTCATTCCATATTGACTTAAGTCAGCAAAACAGACCTTCATGTGACTACTCCTCAGATATCTTCCCTAAACACACTCCTCTTTCTCCTCCAGTGATGTCATGGATGACGTCAAAATTCAAACCAACTTCCAGTTTCCATTTGACAATTATAGGATAAGTTTTGAAGGTGGTGTCAACAGAATAACACATCCGTCATGCCATCATTCTATGCAACGTCACTAAGGACAATAAGGACACAGAGGGAATATGCAGTAGTGGAATTTATTCAAATATAGCTGTGGGTAAAAAGCAGAGCAGACACAATTATGGTATTATTTAAAAAAAAAACTGCAATTCTAATGAATTTTCATGAATGAGTTAATGAATGTCTCAAGGAGGTAGAAGTCTCCTATGACGGCAGATAATTGTCGTTTGACACTTGGTTATTTCTTGGGGATTTTTTTATTGGGAATTTATTTGTGGTTTTTATGTAGCTGAAGCCCTAAAGACACGTCATTTAAAATATGGTGATTTCCAATAAATAAGCTGTATGACATAGTTAAAGGGGAACTACTGTCACTGCCTGGGAGTGTTAATTTTAATTTATTTAATCCCTATATTTAGCAAATGTATATTTTTGAGGAGTGAAAAACAATATTAAATGTAGAAATCCACACTTCTTTACCTGGCATCATATGGTAATATATAAGATAGGCAGCAAAATGAGGTGTTAAAGCAACTGGGCGCCTCCATCTTAGCTTCCCCTAAAATTATTGGTAAAATTATTGCTCTGTCCTTTGCACCTAGCAGTCAGCATAGAGAGAAGAAGAGAAATGAAACAAGGCTTTGATTTTTCCTCTTCATATGCAATGCTTCCCCTGGCTTTTTCTTGTCTCAAGTGGATTATCTAATTTGCTACATCTTATATAAATCTTAAAGAAAATTTAGCATTTTGTAAAAAATAAATAAACATAAAAAAATGAGTTATAGGTGCTTTTCAGAGATTTCTTTTAAATCTTGTAAACCCCAGATAAGTTCCCCTTTAAGAGTGACAGCGTAAATAGTAACAGAGGCAAAACATATATATATATTTTATCTATTCCATGTTTTTATTTATTTATAACCCTTTTGGTTCATCTGATTTCGTTCCCAAACCTGGTTTCTGGTACCGAAATCCTGTCTAGCTGAACCGACATTCAACCAAAATTCTGACGTTCACCCTCAAAAATCATGTTTTTAGGGTAAATGTTTTGGCCGATCTGCATTTTTTTTGCAAGTCTATTAGCTAGTTAACTCAAATGACAAATAATAAGGAACCTCCTTAAGGGAAGGCCCTAAAGCATGTAGAGAAAAGTCACAGTGTGTCCTAGACTTGAAAAGACCCTCTTATACCGACTGTATTACCTCTTCAACTGTCAGCATCACATGTGCCATGCCCGACAAAGCCACCCAGCCCTCCAAGGTTGATAGCATGTAGCACTAAATTGATTAAAAGCAATATCTTTGAATCTGTTGCCCACTGCGTTCAAGTCTTAAAGTTTTCACTTTAGTGCTCTGTACCTTTATTGGTAGAGGTTAACGCAGTGAAGGAGTTTAAGCATGCGTGGGATAGGCATAAGGCTATCCTAACTATAAGATAATGCCAGGGACTAATGAAAGTATTTAGAAAATTGGGCAGACTAGATGGGCCGAATGGTTCTTATCTGCCGTCACATTCTATGTTTCTATGAATTTCGAGAGAATTTGTATTCATCCCAATTTAATACGTAAAAATAATAGAAGTTAAAATACAATAAAATTTAGCATTTTGTGAAAACAGCACATGTTAATTTTGTGTATGCTTTTTTGTTTTGTTTTTTAATGGATCATCATAAAGTTCACTCTTTGAAACACTTAGATGCTCTATGTTACAAATGCAATCCAGCTCTTCATCCACTATGAGTTTCCTTACACAAGTCACCTGCAGGGCAGAAAAGGACCATAAACAAACCATTTCAAACTGTGTAAGACAACTTGACTCATTTCTCTGCAAAGCAGGATGTTTTGCTTGTCAGTGGAGTGTTAAATCGCTCACTAGGTAAACGACTTTACTGAGGAAACCTTTTGTCCAGAAAAGAAAACTTTTTATTGGAGTCTTCATCAACCCAATGAAGACTATCACAATGAGGAGGCCTTTCTAGGCTCCACTGTGATGTCCATCAGAGAAAGAGGGTTAGCTTTAAATCGCCTCTATTGAAAGGATCACAGTAAGAGAGAAAGTTATGGCTGCCATAAACGTCATGCCATACAATTAATATAAAAATCATGGGGTCAGTAATACTAGCAGGAAGGTAAAAAACATTGACTTGGGAAAACAGGATTGGAGAGCCTTTTGTTAGTCTAGAATGATTTCTACAATGTATTTACTGGACTCTGAGGACGGCCTCAGATACATGATATTCTCTAATTATCTCTGAACCAGTGACTATACCAATCAAGTCTTAAAGCAAAAGGTGCTCCGATGCATTATAAAAATGTAAATAAAAGTTGGTCTTGCTTAGAGGAAGTAGAATATTAAACAGTGATGTAATCAGTCCATTTTCTAGATAGAAGCATTGTCCTGGCTATTAACTATATAAACATTCTCTATACTCACTAAAACCTATTACAAGCTAGACCCAGAAACCACACACCTCAAACATTTACTTTGTGTAAAAAATAAAAGTTGGAATATTGAGAGTTCCTTCTTAAATTTTCTCTTTCTTATTTACCCCCAAAACTGATTGTAGCATCTGTATCAGAGCTATCGTGGAAATAGTCACATAAGTGAGTGGATTGAATAAAAAAAAAAAACCTCTAGTATTTATTTAGCAAGAAATTTGACCATTATTTTGAAATTATTCTATTTTATCAATGTGTTTACATGCGAAGTACAAAAATAGAAATTATTTCTAATGCGTGTTATATGGTTATTGTATTTTTTTTTCATTTTGTAATTTATTTGTTTACACCCCCAGATCATTGCTGCCAATCAAAGAAACAAAAATGTATAGAGCAAATTAGCCTAACGTCACCAAATAGAATACACTATTTTCATGTGACTCGTTTCTATTGCTTTTTAAATTTTATTGAAGCACTACAGAAGCTCTTCACATAAATATCTGCAGATCCTGACCAAGCACAAGTCATAATATAATCCTTTTTCGTTTAGGTAAACACAATACATAGGTCATAAAATATATATCTTCATTAATTATTTTGCCATTGATACAGACGCTGTCTCTTTAAGAATTGCAATTTTGGTAGTGTGGATCATTTTAGTCCAAATACTTAGCAGCCATTAATATAAAATATTATACACGTCGAAACCTTTATGGAGGAACAGATTATGTTACACAGTAACAGCAGTAATTAAAGGTATATTGGACTGTACTATATTGTGATAATAGATTTCCTTTAAACTCCTGCATCAAACGAGTATTTTGAGCCACAGGCCGGGATTAAATGATATATGATATTTAAATGCATTTGACCCCTTTTCCTTTTAAAATGAACCCTCTAGTTTCCTACATCCTTATTGAAGATTTAATATCATGCACCCAGTAGTCATGTTTTGATTTCTCTCACAATGACATCCTAGATCACGAATAAGCCATTGTATTCACTGCGACCTGTGTTCAGTTTACAAAGACGATGTTTCCTGGACAATCATGGATTTGTCTGTTCTATGCTTCATCTTAAGGAAATCCATAATCCTCTGGAAGTCAAAATTGCGAGAGAACAGCTATTTTTGAACAGACATGGGTTTATTCACTTACAGGGAATGGTAGCGAACTGAGAATTGTATTGCTAAATTTAACTGAGAAGAACAGATTTGTAGATATTGACCAGCAATTCTTTTAATGTTTCCTCATTTGCCATCTGACACCCAAAAACCATGCAGGGGTAAAATAATTTTACTACTGTGATGGTGTGTTAATAAAGCACGTGGTAAATATCATTTGTACAAACTAGCA
Organism: Pelobates fuscus; assembly: GCF_036172605.1. Taxonomy (NCBI): domain Eukaryota; kingdom Metazoa; phylum Chordata; class Amphibia; order Anura; family Pelobatidae; genus Pelobates; species Pelobates fuscus. Next base: position 20,188,845 of record NC_086324.1, on the reverse strand, counting down.
TGTTAAAAGGACACAAAGCTGAATATTTTAATATGAGATCAGCTAACTGGCTAAAAATGTTCTAATTTGTGAATACATTTGTGAAGTTATGAGATTTCCAAAAATGTTTATATTTGATTAGTGACTTACTACAACTGCTAAATACAAAATGTAGTAAAATGTGCAACATTAATGTTTAGGTTTTTTTTATCTGTTTTTATCTTTGTGTCTCCCTAAGTGGTCTATTTAGTAATCAGAGCATTGGAAGCTTTGGTTACCAGTTTGCTAAAGGTTAGTAAATATAACTTAACAAAAATCTCTGACGTTGCTGAGCTAGCTATACTGTGGAATTAGAGAAGCAATATCTCATGGAGTCACTGGAATCTCCCCTTAATCATACACAGAAGCAGAAAGGGAATGCGGACTTGTTGAATAATAATCATGAGCATTCACATGTCTAAAAGAAAGCAGTTGAATAACTTTTTTCCTTCATTTAATTTTTAATTAATGATGAGGCTCGATTCTCTTGTCTCTTGTGAAGTATCGGTGCTCATATGTTAAAACTTTTACAGAACGTTTTTAATCTCACAGCTTATTCCTTCACAAACCCTTACACAGGCATACACAAGCAAACACACAAACACACACAGACACATAGACATACATGCACATAGACACAAGCACACAGATACAAACATGCACACAAACACACAGATGCATACACACATGCACACAGACATACATACATACATACATACATACATACACAGACACACACACACACACAGATATATACACATAGATACAAACAGATACATAGACATAACCAAAGACACAAATACACAGTCATGCATCAGCATGCTTGCACATAAATAAAATTATAGTAGTATAAGTATATATTCTTGAATATCTCCATTAAGAATGATAAATTGGAGATATTATACTCTAGTGATTTCTAGATTGTAAGTTTGTTTGAGCAAGCCACTCTTGTTTCTGTAAATATTACGTTGTATGTGTCACGATTCGGGGAACCCAACACGCTAACACACACACAGACACACACACAGAAAGTGTGCAGTACCGGTCCTTAGAGTGGCCGGGTTGAGAACACACAGAATAGTCAGGAGACAAGCCGAGTAAGGGGAACCAGAAAACAGAATAACAAGAAACAAGCCGAGGTCAAAGGGTAGGAGAAAGTCACAAAGTCAGATTAACAAGCCAGAGAGTACGTAACCAGAAAGCACACGTTCAGAATCAATACTATAAAGCAAAGACCACAACAGGGCAGGGAGGAACAGGAAAGGTAAGTATTAAAACCATCAGGTTAATTCTGATTGGATAATTTCCAATGAGAATTAACAATCACACGTGGGAGATATCTAAAGCTCCCAGTGTGATTGAGGCACTGTGCCTTTAATGCCGGGTCAGGTGACTGACCCCGGCGTGACATATCTTGGGCAGTCTTCCAGCGTGCAGCGTCATGCATGCTGCCGCTGGGGGGCGTGGAGGAAGACGCGGGCGGCATCCGAGGCTGGAGGGATGCCGCTCGCCGAGCCCACGTGGAGAAGGGGACCACGGACGGCTGAAGGTTGAGTGCCGTGAGCGGACTGCAGCCTCCCCTCGCAGCCGCCCGTGGGATCCTGACAGTATGTCAATGCTTGTTATTCAATATTCCACTGTAAAATCATAAAGCGTTATGGCATAAGTTGGCGCTATATAGATGCTTATAATAATATTGAAAACACCCATACCCTTCGATGGATTTTAGCATGGAAAGGCTACTCAAAATAATGGTCTCATCTTGAGATAAATTTCTACAAATTATCTTCAAGTGAAGTGTTATTCGTTGTCAATGTAATAATCACTCTGTTTTGACTCATCAACTCACTGTTCTTGCCCTGATGTAACCTTTGATGTGTTTATGAGAAATGCATATGTTTTCTTGTTGCATTAAAAATATCACACACACTCACTGACAGACACACACACACACAGACACAATGTTACAGGCATACTGACTCACACAGACAGACATAATGACACACACACACACATAGGCATACTGGCTGACGCACACACACACAGACAGACATACTATTACAGGCATACTGACTCACACAGACAGACATACTGACACACACACACACACATAGGCATACTGGCTGATGCACACACACACAGACAGACACACTGTTACAGGCATACTGACTCACACAGACAGACATACTGACACACACATAGGCATACTGGCTGACGCACACACACAGACAGACACACTGTTACAGGCATACTGACTCACACAGACAGACATACTGACACACACACACATAGACATACTGGCTGACACACACACACACACACACAGACAAACTGGCACACACAGGGGCTGAGTAAGGGGACAAGGCTGAGGACGGGGACAGGGGCTGAGGAAGGGAATAAAAAAAAACTAAAGTGTATTCCCCCCTCCCTGAGTCGTACCTTAGGCCAGGGAGGGGTGGACAACAGCCAGCAGCAGCAGCAACCAGCAACCAGCATACAGCAGAAGCAGTCAGTGAAGTTGGCCTCTCCTGATGTCAGGAGGAGGGGGAGTGACTTCCTCTGCTCTTCTCCCAGACTCCCCAGCAGTCCTGTGGGAAGAGCAGTGGAAGTAACGAAAAGGCCAGCCGACTCCACTGGCTGCAGGCTGCAGGGAGAGAGATAATTGAAAAACCATGGCTACTAATAAATGCTAACATATAGATAAAGTTTATTTTTAGAAGCATGTGCTCGGGAGGCTGGCAGTGGAAAGTTGGTCCCGTGGACAAGCAGTATGATGAAGACATCGGGTACACTATAACAGATTATTGTATCCAATATTGATCTGTGTCTTCCAGGAACACGCCAAACCGTCAAAGGGGTTAACAGAGAGTCCCCAATTTCTTGCTTTATGAAATGGGCAATTTTAAGAAAAGCCAACACTTTCATAATTCGTCTTATAGAAGGCTTGCACCCAAACTGCTGTCAATCACACAGCTGGGAATGTGCTCGTCTTTACTCCCCTTTCTTACTTGCTGTAATGGGCCATGAAATAGCTGTCACTCAATGTGCAAAAATGTCAAATTATAAGTCACTCAAGTTGGAGTGATGCATAGAAAATACATATTTATTGGCATCTGACACGGGTGTTAAAATACAGCCTTCTTGTTGAAAAACAACCCCCATAATTCTCTCCTAGATCCTAGCTTATAGTTATGGAAAACATTATGGGTTTTATATTCCCACAATCAGAACCATTAGATGACAAGTTTAGTGAAGCAGTGTATGTGTATAGATCATGTTCCTGCTCACTTCTCTGTCATTTAGAGTTTAATCACCTTTGTTTCTGTCCATGCAGCCCTGGCCATACCTCATTGTCTGTGACTGACACTGCCGGCATGAAAAAAGCAGATGTTAACTTGCTTTAGAAGTTTTTAATCTCCTGCTCTGTACATTAAACTTTAATCAAACACAGGAGGCTCCTGCAGCGTCTAGAAGGCTTTTAACAAAGCAAGAGATATAAAATTCAATATTAAAATGGCTGTGCAAGAAAGTAGTTTAAACATTTGATCTCACTTCACAGGAAGTGTTTAGGAAGGCTGTGTCAGCCACATGCAGAGAGGTGTGACTGCATGAACAAAGTGATTTAACTCCTAAATGGCAGAGAACTGAACAGTGAGATTGAAGTAATTTTCATGCCTATAGTGTCCCTTTAAGCAGCTGGCTGAGGCTCTATCTCAGTGATGGCGAACCTATGGCACGCATGCCACAGGTGGCACGCCGGGCCATCTCTGTGGGCACGCGGCCATAGGTTCACCATCAATGCAGAGTAGGCACCTGCCTGCCTGTTTTGGGTAGGCGCCTACTCTGCTTCCGGGTCGGGAGGCAGAGGGAGGGATCTGTGAAGCAGCTCCACTGTCCTCCTGCGCGATGCTGTGTGGAGCGTTGCCGAGCGTTACCATGGCAACGCTCCACACAGCATTGCGCGGGAGGACAGGGGAGCTGCTTCACAGATCCCTCCCCCTGCAGTGCTTACCACAACCGGACCACCAGGGATGGCTGTGTCCCCCCCCCCCTATTTCATTAAAGGTAAGAGGGAAGGAGGGAGGGGGGATACTGACACACCGCACCCTTACCCCCCAGAAGTACCCCTACCACCCACATCACCACCCCTACCCCCCCCAGCAGTACCCCTACACCCCAGCAGTACCCCTACCCCCCCACAGCACCCCTACCCACACACAGTACCCCTACCCCCCCAGCAGTACTCCTACCCCCACAGCACCCCTACTCCCCAGCAGTACCCCTACCCCCCCCACAGCACCCCTACCCCCCCAGCAGTACCCCTACCCCCCAGCAGTACCCCTACCCCTCCACAGCACCCCTACCCACACACAGTACCCCTACCCCCACAAAAGTACCCCTACTCACCACAGCACCCCTACCCACACACAGTACCCCTACCCCCACAGCAGTACCCCTACCCCCCACAGCACTCCTACCCACACACAGTACCCCTACCCCCCAGCAGTAACCCTACCCCCCACAGCAGTACCCCTACCCCCAGCAGTACCCCTACCCCCTACAGCACCCCTACCCCGCACACACAGTACCCCTACCCTCCAGCAGTACCCCTACCCCCCCACAGCACCCCTACCCCCTAACAGCACCCCTACCCCCCCCAGAAGTACCCCTACCCCCCAGCAGTACCCCTGCCCCCACAGCAACCCTACCCCCCAGCAGTACCCCTACCCCCAGCAGTACCCCTACCCCCCCACAGCACCCCTACCCCCCACAGCACCACCCCTACCCCCCACAGCAGTAACCCTACCCTCCACAGCACCCCTATCCCCCACACACAGTACCCCTACCCCCCACAGCAGTACCCCTACCCCCCCACAGCACCCCTACCCCCCCAGAAGTTATTTAAAATTTGTATCATTGAACTCTCTGTGTTCTTTTAAAACAAAAGTTATTAGTTTGGACAACAGTACGAGTTGTTTTTTTCTAAACTTAAACCTCAGTATTTGGGTTTAATTGCCGTGTTGGCACTTTAAGGAAAAAAAAAGTTGGCATGTATTGCGGTTTGGGCACTCGGGCTCAAAAAGGTTCGCCATCACTGGCCTAGGGCCATGTGCAACCTTATTCCAACTCTCTTCACAATCATTGGGTGCAGCAGATCGCCACGCCTGACAGATATAATCCCAAAGACAGGCATTACAGAATTCTCTTGAAAATAAAGACATACATATTGATTTACTTCTTCTAAGTGTATTCTGTGTATTTCCCAAGAAAGTATTCTCCCACAGATAAAGTGACTTTCACGCCCTGGGGTAATGAATAAGAATGATTACATTTAATATGCATTTTGAAGATCTTCGAGCTGTGCCTCTATTGTTTCTGCATAATGTTAAACTCAGAAGTTTCCTGTCTCCCAGCGAAAAGAATGATGTTTTCTTTCGAATTAATTAAAGTGCAATCTTTTGATGTCCGTCGCTGGTTCCACTGTTTGTTTTGTAATGTGGGCTTAGTTTTGGGATCTCTGCCAGTTTTCGAATGTCCACATTTCATCTAAACTAAGGATAATGTCTGCCCTCTTAGTTCTCACCATCCAGTTTCACATCCTTTTTATACTGAACTCTAGTTAAAAGCATTTATTTAATAAATAGTAGTTTTTGCCTTCCCTGCAAAAGCCAGGCAACAAAAAGAAAAAGGACTATGCCAAGCACCATAACCACTACAGTTCAATGTAGCGGAAAACGTTTTCTGTTAAAACATATCCAAGCAATGTGCCAAGGATCTCTCCCAAAGCACTGCCACCTGCAGTTGCCTAGCTAACCTGCACACTGATCTCACAGACTATAACGGCAGTCCAGGGTCGGTTCCCCTTTAAACAGAATAAATTCTAATATATTTTGCCCAAAAATGTTTAGCCTAGTCTACCAGCATGGCTATTTGGCTTTTACAGTTTGTTTTTTCAGCTCACCCAAAGTCCCTGTATGTGACTACATTGCATGATGTATAATTATAACATGTACCCTATAGTTTATAAATATTACTGGTACCCATTGATTTATTAACATGATGTGTACCCATCATTTTTTAACAGTGTGTGTCTATTGATCTGTAAACATGATTTGTACCCATCATTTATTAACACTGTGTGTCCAATGATCTATAAACATGATGTGTACCCCATTATTTATTAACACTGTGTGTCCAATGATTTATTACATGATTTGTACCCCATTATTTATTAACACTGTGTATCCAATGATTTATTGCATGGTTTGTACCCAATTCTATGTGTATCCAATGATTTATTAACATGATGTATACCCCAGTATTGATGTGTACCCCATCATTTATTAACACTGTGTGTATACAATGCTCTATAAACATGATGTGTACCCCATCATTTATTAACACTGTGTATTCCAATGATCTATTGACATGATGTGTACCCCACCACTTAACACTTTATGTATCAAATGATTTATTTCATGATGTGTACCCCATTATTTATTAACACTGTGTGTATCCAATGCTCTATAAACATGATGTGTACCCCATCATTTATTAACACTGTATATTCCAATGATCTATTGACATGATGTGTACCCCACCACTTAACACTTTATGTATCAAATGATTTATTTAATGATGTGTACCCCATTATTTATTAACACTGTGTGTATCAAATGCTCTATAAACATGATGTGTACGCCATCATTTACTAACACTGTATATTCCAATGATCTATTGACATGATGTGTACCCCACCATTTAACACTTTGTGTATCAAATGGTTTATTTCATGATGTGTACCCCATTATTTATTATCATTGTGTGTATCCAATGATCTATATACGTTATGTGTGCCCCATTATTTATATTATCTTGTATACCCCGTCATTTATTAACACTGTATCCATCCAATGATTTATAAACATTTTGTGCGACGTGCGCTATTGTGAATCTATAATTTGCTTATCATGAAAAATATAATTGGAGAAGTCATATGGCAAAAATACTCAGTGTAATATCTTTTGGTTTTGTTTATTCTTTCATCATTCTACTAATTCTGATTCTCTGTGCTGACTGGGATGTTACAGCTATTACTTATCATATGATACATCGGCAGTGTCTATGTTCACGAGCGTTACTCATCATGTTTGTTTAAACATACCCTGAGTGAATAGATGCCATTACATTACCATGACAGATATGAAAAAAGATTGGTGGAAATTTTAGAGATTCCACAAACATCCATCAGGTTGAAGAAAAGCCAAAAATATAGATTTTGTGGCACAAATTCATACACTTGTTCACTCATTCTATTCACTTCACTTCTAAGTCCAAGTCCAATTAAGGGCCCGGTACATCACTGCAACACGTTCAACAATCACATCAGACTTGACTTGAGCCTCTCAGAAAACCTCATCCAATACAATATCCAATGTCCAACCCTTAACCATAAGTACAAATACCGTAACAGAGAGGGGTAGGTGAGACACAAGTATAGATAGAGCTAAGTGCAGGCCAGCAACTGAAAAGGGATCATCTACAAACCTCATGCAATATAAGCACCAAAAAATTCTGTATGGCTTAAATGACAGTACAGGGCGCCACAATCACTATTGTGATGATATAGTTACCGCTCAACACAAGGTAGTAGATCACATGTAAAGATAAAAGGAAAATATAATAGTGCAATATTTATTAAACATAGAATAAAAAATTAACAGAATAAAAACACTCACAAATGGATTGGCACAATAAGATATATATATATATATAAATTGTGCAAACTTGCATATTTAGCCTCCAAAGGGCTTAGTCCCCAATCTGATGGACAGCTGTCGATTGTTCCTTCCAGTACCAGTAGATGGAAATCTGGAGATCTATGTAGAATATTTGGTAGGGGTCCAATACAGAATGGCTTGTGCTGAAAGTTATTTTTAGCAGGGGATGAAGTTTGGAGCATTTTCATCTTTCAAGACAGCTCTTGATAAAGTCTTGAAAGACGAAACGCGTCTGTATCTACTGTATGTCATTTAGGCCATACAGAATTTTTGGATGTCAACCCTAAACCATTTCATGTTCTAGTTATCCCATCATGACACAAAATGTTACCATGATATTAACGTTTTGTAACCAATATTTATAGCCTTCACACCTTGAATATTACCCCAAACCGGCTGTATTTTCCTTGCACCAGTGACTTTAACCCCAAACTTTCAGCATTAAACCTTCACTCAGAACATTAGCTGAGATCTCGTGGTTATATTTTGTCCCTTTTCACTCTTCATTTACTCTTTTCATTTATTCTGTACATAGTTTCTGAACCCTGTGCTATCCCAGCTGGTTTACTTGCAATGTCAGGTATAAATCAGGTCCATACTCAAGTACAAAATATAGCGCCAACATATTCGGCAGCACTATACAATATGTACTCCTTGCGTAGCATCATGGCTTCATGGATTGACATTGAGCCAGTGCATTGCATGTTATGTTTCATGCTGTTGTTCTTGGTAAATAGCTTTTACATACAAGTATTTGTGTGGGGGCTAAGATTGAGAGCACTTGGTCTAAATCTGACGACACTTGGAAGCTCCATCTATGAGGGCCTGCTCTCCTTTGTCTTGCTTTTCATGTAGACAATCTCGGACTATTTCTCCATGATTGATTTTCCTGCTAGAATGAATTGTTCCCCTGACTTTGTGATGTTATTTTGTTCATTTTGTTAGTGAGGTTGCGGTAAGTGTGTAGCTACACGAGCAGCAGTGTAAATGCCCTGTGATAACCATAAGTAGGAATGGGCAATAGCTAAATTATACTTGGAACAAAAATGACAAAACATGTCTGTGAGGGGATCTGTACGTCTGTCTCTCAGTGAAGATGTAGGTGTCTCTGAATGGGTATTTGACTGTTTTGGGGAGACAGTCTATGACTGTGAGTCTGTCTCAATGAGTGTCTGAAAGCAAACATATGTGTCCTCATGTAAGCGTGCCTGTAAGTGTGTCTGTGAGTGTGTCTGTCACTGTGTCTATGAGTGTGTATGTTAGTGTGTCTATGAGTGTCTGTAAGTGTGTCTGTAAGTGTGCCTGTGAGTGTGTCTGTAAGTGCGCCTGTGAGTGTGTCTGTAAGTGTGTCTGTCAGTGTGTCTATTAACGTGTCTGTAAGTGTGTCTATGAGTGTGTCTGTCACTGTGTCTATGAGTGTGTATGTAAGTGTGTCTATGAGTATGTCTGAAAGTGTGTCTGTTAGTGTGTCTGTGAGTGTGTCTGTAAGTGTGTCTGTCAGTGTGTTTATGAGTGTGTTTATGAGTGTGTCTGTAAATGTGTTTATGAGTGTGTGCATGAGTGTGTCTGTAAGTTTGTCTATGAGTGTGTCTGTGAGTGAGTCTATGAATGTGACTGTGAGGGTGACTGTGAGTGTGTCTGTGAGGGTGGTGAAGTACCAGGATTAGTGGATTAGTGTCTATTTGTTCCATAAGTAGCATTGTCAATGAATAAAAAAAGATATGTGTACATGTCTAATTATTTAGTAGTTAATTATTATAATAAAATAAAAAAAGAAAGAATTTAAAGGATTTTAAAAATTGATATTGAGAGGATGCCACTATTAGGATTTTAAGGGCCCCTGAAGGAATAAAGTCAGCCATGAATTTTCGCTATGTATCGGTTGTTTTTTTCATTGTACATTTTACCAATATTATTAAATATTTATAGTTCATAAATAAGTCCTCAGTGGCTAGTTTCACCCTTTTTATTCCTGTTTTATATGGTTAGGTTCTTATTATGAGTCTTTTATTGCTACTTTTAAATGTGCTTCTAAATAAAAAAATATATACGGAGACTTCCTCTTTGATACATTATTGCAGACATTCTGGGGGTGGAAAAACCCATGTAAACAAAGTATCATATGATAAAATGACAACAGAGGATGTGATATCTGTCTGACTATAAAAGACAAGAGAAGACATTGCGCCTAAATATAACGTGTTGTTCTTCACGAGCCGGTACATCATGTGCTTTGTGTCTGTGAAATGTTATGATGTTATGGTGTTATGGGTGTGCCTGACGTATAGTCGTCTTGTCTCTTGTCTGTATCTGTTAAAAAAACAATATTTGCTTCTGTAATTTTCTGTATAACAAATCGTACTGATAAACAAGGAACTAGGGAGAAATCCGAAATCTGAAGTAATGTCAGATTGACTAAGCTCCCTCTCATGATCACCCATCACCCATAAATCCCTAGTACCTCTCTTTTGGCGTACCCCCTTTCCAGCAGCTCAGCATGTATGGTATAAATTGCTCACCATAGCTATAAAGCTCACAAGAACACGTGGTTTGTATCACAGAGCTCCGTATCAAAAACTGATCGTATTGTGCAGTATGTATGTGTGTGTGCCAATGCTCCATAGCAGAACATGAAAGCACAAAGCTCCACAATAATAAACCGAACAATATTTGGAGCAGTGTGCGTGAATGTATTGCAAAGCACCAGAGAAATAGAACGAGCAGGAATATGTGTTGTGTAACAGAATACCCTATTAATAAAAATCACAGTAATGCGCAGTATATTTTATTATATCACAGATCTCCGTAGCAGTAAATGTGAGATATGTATAATCACAGAGCTCCACATCAGAATGTATGTGAGATACATTAGTTTTCACAGAGGTCAACAGTAATGCAACTCATAATAGTGAGTTTGGATGTGTAAGAATTAAGTTTCTGAAAATGTGAGTGTATGGATAAATTATAGAGCTTCACAACAGAACTAAAATACAAGTATGTGCTATGTGTATGAGTGCATTGCAGTGCTCCCCATCAACAAAATGAATGTTAACTTGCAGTATGTATTCGTATATCACAGCACTACGTTCATAGTAATATGCAGTATATATGAGTAAATCACAGAGCTCCTTAGAAAAAAGCTTATAGTAATATGCAGAGTGTATGGCTATATCACAGAGCTCCACAATAATAAAACTCACAATAATGTTCGGGGTGTATGAGTGTATCACAGCACTATCACAATAAAACATACTAATATGCAGTGTGTATAAGTGTGTATCAAAGAGCTCCATTGCAATAGTGACGGAGTTCCCTGTACCCCGGCTGGGTACCTCCGCCAAGTCCGCTTCGTAGCCACTTGCAGGGAGCCTGGAACACTTCTGCACGAGTCGTCGCAGCTTGACTGGGTTCTTCTGGAGCTTTTGCACCCGACCAGGCTGCTGGTCTCATTCCAGGCAGGTATCGTCCCCTCTGCCTATTCCGCTGCAGCTCTGCTTACAGTGATATAGTTATTGCCTTTACAAAGGCAACTGTGGCTCTCAGGCCTAACTCTTTAGATTTATCCCAAAACTAAAGGGATCCTGCAGCCAGCAAGCAGGTCCAAAGTCTCTGTCACTAGGATCCCTACAAATTCACACAGGACACAAGTTCCAAAAGGAACAACAAGCAAAACTATTTTTTCCCATGGGACTAGCCCATATGTTCAATACATTTAGATTTCTGTGACAAACATAATAAAATTAAAATAGCCAAAACATGTCTCAAAATATACAGGAAATTATAATAGCATAATAACATATTTATAAAGGGATGGGGAAGGCAATAATTAACAGAAAACATCTATCCTGCCTCCAGAATTAGCAATATGTAAATTAACCAAATATGTAAATTGTCCAGCCTTGCTATCAGGTAGTGTATATTGCTGTTGCTACCAACAGAGGGCACTACACAGAGGGCACTAGCTAAATCCACCTAGTTGATAGTAATCCTCGGCAGTGCAGGAAAACAGGCAAAACATTCAACAGTATACACACATTATCAATAATTACATGACATACACCATGCACCTATAATGGGCACAGGGTGACTAAAACATAGAAAAAAGTCCAGGGTCCTAAATAAAATGTCTGTATGAAGCCCAAGGTGATGGTGACTATCATCACAGCAATGACACTCACGCTAATGTGCACACACACACATAGCACCCCTCACATATCCACAGCACCCCTCACACACATACACAGCACCCCTCACACACATACACAGCACCCCTCACACACACACACACACACACTGCACCCCTCACACACAGCACCCCTCACTCATACACACACACAGCACCCCTCACACACACACACACTGAAGCCCTTGCACACAGAACCCCTAACACATACACACATTGCACCCTTCATATAACACACAGCACCCCACACATATACACAGCACCTCTCAGACACATACACAGCACCCCTCATTCACACACAGCAGCCGTCACACACAGCACCTCACATATACACACAGAACCCTTCACACACATACACAGCACCCCTCACACACACTCAGCACCCCTCACATATACACACAGCACCCCTGACATACAGCACACCTCACACGCACTGCACCCCTCACACACACACACTACACCCCTCACACAAGCACCTCTCACACACACACAGCACCCTTCACATACACACAGAACACTCCTCACACACACACACAGCACCCCTGACACACATTGCACTCTTCTCATACACACATTACACCCCTCATATACACCAACAGCACCCTTCACACACACAGCACCCCTCACATCCACACACAACACCCCTCAGACACATACACAGCACCCCTCACATATACACACAGCACCGCTCACACACAGCACACCTCACACACTGCACCCCTCACACACATGCAGACTGCACTCCTCACACACACACAGCACCCCTCACACACACACACAGAAGCCCTCTCACACTGAAACCATCACACGTACACACACACTGCACCCTTCACATACACACAGCACTCCTCACATACCCACAGCACCCCTCACACACACACTGCAACCCTCACATACACACAGCACCCATTACACACACCACCCGTCACACATACACAAGCAGTCCGTTTGTGTGTATTCAGCAGTCTGTTTGTGTGTGTTCAGCAGTTTGTGTATGCATTCAGTTGTCTGTGTCTGTGTACCCAGCAGTATATGTGTATGTATTCAGTGGCCTGTGTGTGTTTACGGCAGCCTGTTTGTATTCTGCATTCTGTGTGTATTCTGCATTCTATGTGTGTATTTAGCAGTCCGTGTGTGTGTATTCAACAGTCTGTCTGTGTGTGTATTTAGCAGTCTGTGTGTTTGTATTGTATGAATGTATTGCATTTATTGGAGGTACCAATAAATATAAGCTTAATTTATCGATAATTTAGATTGTTATTCCTGTAAGGGGTTATGTAGGCAGGGCCCGAGTGCACTGCTTTGCCCGGAGGCCCATAACGTTGTTAAGATGGCACTGCAGAGCTGCATTGCAAAATAACTCACAATAATGTACAGTGTGTATGAATGTATCACAGAGCTCCATTGCAAAATAACTCACAATAATGTGCAGTGTGTATGAATGTATCACAGAGCTCCATTGCAAAATAACTCACAATAATGTGCAGTGTGTATGAATGTATCACAGAGCTCCATTGCAAAATAACTCACAATAATGTGCCGTGTGTATGAATGTATCACAGAGCTCCATTGCAAAATAACTCACAATAATGTGCAGTGTGTATGAATGTATCACAGAGCTCCATTGCAAAATAACTCACAATAATGTGCCGTGTGTATGAATGTATCACAGAGCTCCATTGCAAAATAACTCACAATAATGTGCCGTGTGTATGAATGTATCACAAAGCTCCATTGCAAAATAACTCACAATAATGTGCCGTGTGTATGAATGTATCACAGAGCTCCATTGCAAAATAACTCACAATAATGTGCAGTGTGTATGAATGTATCACAGAGCTCCATTGCAAAATAACTCACAATAATGTGCCGTGTGTATGAATGTATCACAGAGCTCCATTGCAAAATAACTCACAATAATGTGCCGTGTGTATGAATGTATCACAGAGCTCCATTGCAAAATAACTCACAATAATGTGCCGTGTGTATGAATGTATCACAGAGCTCCATTGCAAAATAACTCACAATAATGTGCAGTGTGTATGAATGTATCACAGAGCTCCATTGCAAAATAACTCACAATAATGTGCAGTGTGTATGAATGTATCACAGAGCTCCATTGCAAAATAACTCACAATAATGTGCCGTGTGTATGAATGTATCACAGAGCTCCATTGCAAAATAACTCACAATAATGTGCAGTGTGTATGAATGTATCACAGAGCTCCTTTGCAAAATAACTCACAATAATGTGCCGTGTGTATGAATGTATCACAGAGCTCCATTGCAAAATAACTCACAATAATGTGCAGTGTGTATGAATGTATCACAGAGCTCCATTGCAAAATAACTCACAATAATGTGCCGTGTGTATGAATGTATCACAGAGCTCCATTGCAAAATAACTCACAATAATGTGCAGTGTGTATGAATGTATCACAGAGCTCCATTGCAAAATAACTCACAATAATGTGCAGTGTGTATGAATGTATCACAGAGCTCCATTGCAAAATAACTCACAATATGTGCCGTGTGTATGAATGTATCACAGAGCTCCATTGCAAAATAACTCACAATAATGTGCCGTGTGTATGAATGTACCTGCAGAGTGCAGCAGTTTATTTCAGACAAATTAAATTAATCAGGGTCAGATTTTCACATTATAGTACAAGTTACTTTGGTTTTATATTTTTCATATCTTGTCATGAGGTCTCAAGGTGCTTGTATTGAAAATGAACTCCCATAACCTCCTCTCCCATAAAGAATGATCTCACATCCAGGCTATAGAATTTCAAAGTAACGTTTTAAAGAGGCGGCATAACTACAGACCTCTCAGTTTACTACGAAGCCTTTTACAAATCTGATAAAGGTTTCATGATTTTGTACTTGCATGTCATCCGGATAGTTTGGCTTTTTACAGTCCTTTTAATCTACTTAATTGTGGAAATCCCATTTGCTAAAGCCTCAAGTCAATCATTAGTTACGATGATCTCTCACCTGTTCACAGTCGAGAGGTTACCAATGGCGGAACGTATCATTACCCTACCGTGACAAATCACTTGACCTCCTTTAAGCTCTCATATTTACTCTACACCTGCATCAACACTATAAATGGTCTACTTTGGTTGGAAGTTTAAGCCGATGTATTCAATATTAAATACCTCTTTAGTTCACCCAGAGAGAATGGAATGTCGAAGGTTTACTCCTGACATATTAAATTACACATTATTTGTTTATTTATGAAGCATCAGTAAATTCTATGTCACACTCATTATGTAAACTGTATTTTAGCGATAATTTGTTTTCTACAAAACTCCACCTCAGCAAGTAAAATAAATAAAATCACTATTTTTTTTTTATATTATTATTATTTACTTCAACATTATTGCAAGGATAAGTTTTTGAAATGTAAGCATCAATCTTGAATGTATAAAGAAAATGCTAGATACATTAGAACCAGCTTTTAGTTGCCTCCATCTCCATCCTAGGAACAGCTCCTTCCATATTTAATTTATATAATATATTTATTTATATTTAATACAGTAATATCTAAGATTAGGGTACTTTGCGTTACGGTACTTCACTAATACAGAACTTTTTCATTATTTTTAGATGATAAAACTCTATCTCCAATGTTTTAAGGTTACCAATACATACGGTAGTAGTGGTATTTTATTTTTTATTTTTACTTTCTTTAGATTTTATTTTAGTCTCGCAATATTGCACACGTAACATACATGTAATATATGATAGTGCAAACATGTTATAAAGATTTTACATGTAGTATTGAATAAAAATAAAAATGTGGTTTGCTTTACAGCAACATTCACTAATATTCAATTGTGATATACCGTATTTTTCGCTCCATAAGACGCACTTTTTCCCCCTCAAAAGTGAGGGGAAATGTCTGTGCATCTTAAGGAGCAAATGTGAAGCTTTACTTACCTGTATTGTAGCGTGGGCCGGCATAACAGCGCGCACCACGGTACAGGACTTTAAATTTCAGTTTTCGGTTACCGGACGGAATGAAACGAAGTACGCACTCAGTGTGCACATTTCATTTTAGTCCCGCCGGAAACGGAAATCTAAGTTCCTGTACCGCGGTGCGCGCTGTTATGCCGACCCACGCTACAATACAGGTAAGTAACTAAGGGACACTATGGGACAAGGGGAGGGGGGAGGACACTATAGGATGAGGGGAGGGGGGGAGAACACTATGGGATGAGGGGAGGGGGGACACTATGGGAGGGAAAGATCACTATGGGACAAGGGGGGGACAGTATATAATCAGGGGAGGGGGGAGAAAAATATGGGATGAGGGGAGGAGAACACTATTGGACAAGGAAAGGGGGGATTGAACACTATTGGACAAGGGGAGGGGGATGTCAAAGAACACTATTGGACAAGGGGAGGGGTGTTAAGTAACACTATGGGACAGGGCAGGGGGGTTAAAGAACACTATGGGACAGGGGAGGGGGGTTTAAAGAACACTAATGGACAGGGGAGGAGGGGTTAAAAATCACTATGGGACAGGTGGGAGGGGGGTTAAAGATCACTATGGGACAAGGGAGGGGCGTTAAAGATCACTATGGGACATGAGAGGGGAGTGGGTGGTAAGGAACACTTTGGGACAGTTTGTTCAGAATATTTTTTTTCTGGGTTTCCTCCTCTAAAAACTAGGTGCGTCTTATGGTGGGGTGCGTCTTATGGAACGAAAAATACGGTACCTTACAGTTTCACAGGGATACTCCATCTAACTGTGATCTAACTTACAGTTACACAAGGATACTCCTAATTGTGATTTAATTGTGATATAACTTACCGTTTCACGAGGATACTCCTTCTAATTGTGATATAACTAAATTGTGATATAACTTACTCCTTCTAATTGTGATTTAACTTACAGTTTCATAAGGTTACTCCTAATAGTGATGTAATTTACTGCTATATAAGCAGACATCTTTACAACTGTAATACAGTGTACATGTACACAAACAAACCTTTCAAAATGTGAACAGTTGACAGCTACCCAAACACTACCAAACACGTCCTTTCCTAAATATGCTGCCAGTGCTATTTTGTGAGCTCTTTAGACAGCAGACTCCCAATCTCATTTTGCCTCTGTTTTGCAAGTTGGTGACCTAATTATTAATAGTATTATTATGATTTGTAACTTTATTGCATAGTGTCAGTTTTAATAGAATCTTTGTAGCAATAACTAGTCAAATAGATTGTATCTATTAATCATAGAAAATCCATTAGAAGAAGCAAAAGCCCATTTCTTCAGATCTCCAGTCGCTGAGCACCTCTACAATTATTGAAATCCTGGATTCTATCTTTGACACATGTGGCAATCATGGTTTTAATGGTTGGACTGCAAGAGTGATGTGTAACAAATTGCCTTTAACATGCAGCAGACCCTTACATTAGCTCACTTTGTCTGTCAAGTGGCAGAATATCCATCAAAATTACCTGATTCTCTGGTATTTTTTTTTACTACCATTACTGAGTTAAGAGCATCTTCACAGACCCCCAAGGCGCTTTTTTTACGCATAAATTGGACATTTGCCTGAATTAGCCATTTGTCAAATAGGCAGCAGGTACTGATCATGAAAGGTTATGAGAGCAGAAGACATGTGTTCAGAAATCTCACTGGTGGCATTTAAAAGCCAACACCACTTTTCGGAGTATTAAATCATAGCAACAGAGTCTATGGGATAAAATGATATAATTGTTTTACTTTTCCTCACTCATCAAGTCCATCATCTTCTTCTATAGCTATCTTGCACATCTTTTAGAATTTTTATTTTTTATTAGTTTAGTTATATACAAGTTTCTCCCTGATAATATTTCATATTTCAGTGTCTTTTTTAAACTGTAAGTTCTGGGCCATCGTCAATATTTGTTTCTGTTCTCCATTTGATTGATTGGTTTGCGTATTCATTATACAGCTCTAATAATGCTGATTAATATTACTTATTATTTCTACTGATTTGGAAGGTTGTATGCTGCAATAATGGTTGCAGATTTAGTAACCCCAGCCTGTTTGACAATAATGAACCAAATATATACCTTGCTGCAACAATTTCACATGTATCTGTAAAAGCAGAATTGACTGTGTAACGCCACTAAAATTAATTTTCAGGTTTCAGTCTGAACCATTAGTAGTAAACCCAGCAACATTTTGACCTCAATGAACTTAGCTAACTGTTTACCAGGTCTATCAGCGAGTGAATGGTTGCTGTGTCATTTATTGCATCTAAATAAGGCTAATCACACTTGAAATTGCTGTAACTGGAAATGGTTAGGAAAGATAAAGAAATTTTAAAATACTGAAAATGTTTGTGGTTTTTTTTTGTATACATTTTTCTAATGACAGACGCAATAACTCGGGAAGTAACGTTACCACTATCACTGAGATAGCATATCTGTATATAGTATAAGTATTCAATGTTATTTAAGCTAATACTGTAATACAGGGTTGTGTGAAGAACAAAAGAGATAGTCAGCGTGCTGGCCAAGTGTCAGGGCAGTCAGCAGAAGGACTACAGTAATGAGGCTAAAGAGCGGTCCAAGCAGCAAACATGAAGTCAGTTAAGGCAGCAATCAGAACAAAATCCGGAACAAGGTAGAGATCATAACTTGTAAGAGCAGAATGTTATCCAGAAAACCAGGTCACAATTAAAGTTCAAAACGCCAGCAAATCCATCAATTTAGTCACTAGACCAGGCAGGGGCAAGGTGCCCATACAATGATCTTACAAAGCCGTGCTGAGTGAAAAATAAAAGGGGGCAGTTTGATAGAAAAGTTGCTTCATTATCACTCTAAAAGAGAGCATTGGCACTTTAATTATCATGATTAAAGGGACACTCTTAACTTAAAGAGGCTGTTTTCGTGTATAGATTATGTCTCTGCAGTCTCACTGCTCAATTCTTTGCCATTTGGAAGTTAAATCACTTTGTTTTGTTTCTGTGTATGCAGCCCTAAAAGGATGCATTTTCATTTAACACAGTGTGTTTACTTTAGAAGATTTTTCTTTCTCTGCTTTGTTAATTGAAATGTTATCACACAGAAGACTCCTGCTAGCTTTATTAACAGAGTTGGAGACATGAAACCCTTAATTAAACAAACTGTGCAATAAAGGAAGTTTAAACATTAGATCACTCTTTACAGGAAATGTGTAGGGAGAATATGAAGGTCACATGCAGGGAGGTGTGACCAGGGCTGCATAAACAAAGTGATTATACTCCTAAATGGCAGAGAATTGAGCCATGAGACTCAAGCTAAAGTTGTTGTGGTGCTTATAGTTTCCCTTCAAGGGTATTGATCTAATAGGCAGATCCCAAGCAGATATGAAATCTAATGTACTGGAGGTATCTACAGAGAAGTCAAACCACACTAGGAAAAAGTAATTTCTTTTTTAAAGCTCTTTAATAATTTATGATGCATAAATAAATAAATAAATAAATAAATCCTGTTAATATAAACTGAGCATCCAATACCGAAAAGAAGATTGTAAATTCAAATCTAGTTCAGTCACTTTTATAATTTAATCTGACCAAGACAAATGATTAGATTCACAAGGCAGATATAACATCTGATGTCTTTACCTCCAGGCAGAGTAAGCACAGTTAAGCAGTGATTTGTCTACAATATGCTCCCCAGAAGTGCAGAACTATGAAGATGACACACATTGTATATCTCAACTCTGCGTTATACCAGCCCGGCCGCAGCGAGATTGGGTGACATAAAGACTATGCATCACTTTTATGTGGCAGTATTTTTCCTGAATTCTGTAAATAGCTTGAACAAGACATCTCTATCGGAGATGACAAAACCCTTAATAGGTTCTCAACCATAGTGTTATGCTGTGTGGGAAGTGACTTGGTTTATGAGCTTATAGTCATTAAACAGTCCATTTTTATATTGAGAGTCAAGAATCCTATCCACAGCGGATTTCTAGTTAACAGTTTAATATACTGTGATATATTTATAGTGATGAGGAATAGAGGGATATGTAACCTAATCAGGCTGTTATAGAGTGTGAAAACAAAGCTGACTCACAAGACTACACCAGCTACAAAAAAATGTGTAGAAAATAAATTAAAATGAAAAACTCGCAATGAGGGAGGCTTACCATAGCAAAACAAGTGCCGAGTGAGGAATAATCACCATAGAAACCAAAGGGACTCTTAACATTTATCCATTTGCACCCAAAAAATAAGCTATTTTATTTTGATAAATATCTCCCCAAGTGTCTTCTAGAGCTGAAACATTTGGAATAACTAGTGTGGTCATAATCAATGAAATCAAAATAGTTTTAATAGAATTCCATAGCAACCTGTTTAATTCAATGTATCAAAAATTTTTCAGTTTAATACATTGTAATAAGGCTTAATCAGCTCATTGAGCAAAGTAAAAGTACCTTACCATTAACGGGAGTATAAATGAGAGTATTACAAAATATTCACTACAAACTGCAGAGAAGATCATTCAGAGTTTATTTGGCAATATAATGTGCACTCATTGATAAAGTCTTAGCCTGGAGCACTCTGTTACTTTACTACTATTTAAAGGAAAACCCTCTTTAAAGGAACACTGTTGTGAACTTTTCAAAATTTGTATTTCTTTTTTTTTGCCTTTCATGGTTTTTTTCCCCATCCGTGTTGATGTCTGTTGATGGTAGACGTAGATCGTTGCTTCTGTACAAACTGCAATTAATCCAAATGTGTGGCCGACTGGGTGATCGCATGAATTCCTGAACTCCAAACCAAATGAAGCCAAAAAAATATTAAAAATCACGAATCAAACATATCGTGCAATTGACGAGCATGTTCGTTTGATTCATGATTCGGAGTTCCATCCTTGGCGCCAAAAAAAAGTAATTATTGATGGGGAAAAAACATGATCAAGGGGAACAGCCACAACATGTGGATATTATTCACAGATCAAGTGAGAAGTGAACAATAGAAGGGAAAAAGAGGAGAAGTAAAAAAAAATCTATATTTATATCATAATTATTATTAATAATATTTATACAATGTATATTTAATGAATATATAATGTAAAAATATAAATATAGATTTATTTTTCCCTGCTTCTCCTCTTTTTCCCTCTATTGATCATCTAATATGACTTTTCCTGTTAGGGGACAGTAAGGGTTACTCCATTCATGTATGAAAACACTGTCTTTTGTTTGAGTAACCCTTTAGCAGTTGTTTGTAAAATTAGACAGACGGGTGGATGGCCAGATGGACAGACAGACAGGTACATACGTTCAGAATTCTAAAATAGTATACATTTGTAACACCTGCAATAATATCTGTCTGTCTGCTTCCTGATGCCTCAGACCATACAATAAATACATTTGCCTCCAACTGTTGAAATATTATAGGAGGGACAAATGTTTTTGTTGCATCACATCTGTCAGGAGGCACTATTAAAGTGATATTTCCCACAAAGTGATATGACTTCCTCTTTGAAGACTAATCTCTATGTCCATTTTGGATTCATCTAAGAGGGTTGACCTAAGAGTGACCTTTCTTTGCCCCATGATGGCTTCTCCTTTCCATTGGGAATTTGGCCACACAATATGTTGCAGCAATTCAATATTGTGTTTTTAGTCTCCAATCTGATACTAAAAGCAGAGGTTAAGGGGCATTTTTTATTTCTATTGAATGGGGCATATATCTTGTGAGAAGATAAAATAAAATGTTAGAAATGTGATTATGTTGAAGTGGAATATTGTACTCACATATGGAATATCTCAGGATGATGATGTAATGTTATAGGGGCCCAGTATATGCTGCAGCGTTGTATATGTATACAACCTAGAAATATTTTTGACTAAGGGCGCTTTGGAAAAATATTGAAATATTAAGGGCGCCTTAAAACCTAAAACATTTGGGAACCACTGGTCTAGACTATGGAAACGCGGTGAGTAGTCTTTGGTTCATTTTTACTAGCCAAGGGATGTGGACAGTGATGGAAGGGGACCTATAGTCCCTCCAAAAACAACTATTATTTTCAGGACTACAGGCTCCCTTTAATTACACAAACACAACATAAATAGTTAATGTAGTTGTTCAGCTTAATGTAGTTGTTCAGGTATGATCTATAGCTCCCTGCAGGCAATCTAATGTAAACACTGTATTTTCAGAGAAAATACAGTGTTTACATTGATTGATAGGAATACCTCCAGTGGCCGTCACTCAGACGGCCACTAGAGGGACTTCCTATCACGCAGGGCCCTAAAAAGGCCCTGGACACGTCAGACGTATTAAAATACGTCTGACGTGTTCAGGAGAGAGAAGGCACTGTGTGCGCGCCTTCTCTCACAAGCCTGTCAGCGGAGGAGGGGGGCGGGCAAAGACCGCGAGCTGAGCTGTCACTCAGCTTAGCTCGCGGCCGCGCTCACCGCGCGCATGCGCGGTAGTGCGCTCAGGACTTCAGAGGGCGGCATGAATGGAAGCGTCTGATTGCTCCCTGCTCGCGCCCGCCTATTTCGTCATTTTGACGAAATAGGGGGCGCGGCTTCACGATGCTCCCGGCGCTGGAACCAGGTAAGTAAACTTGCCTCCCTGGAGAGTCCCTTTAATAAAAAATAAAAAAAAATGAAAAAATAAAAGCTTTAACAAAGGGATGCAACAGCATATTGTACCCCAATCTAAAACAGCACACCTGGGGTTTATTCACAAAATAATAATGAAATTAAAACTAAACTTGTAAAATGAAAACCAAAATAAATTGCCTGAAATAGAAAATTTCCCACTTAGCATTTTATATTTACATAAATTTATCACAATTCAGTGTTCACTTAATAATACATAGTATATGCTTTGTCCTACTCAACATTTCATTTGGTAATTGAGACTATTTCAGAGACATAAATAATCATATAAATGTTATAAAATATGAATGTCCCTTCTGAACTACAGAACTGTTCTTAATATTCTTCTTATTACAATATTACATTATTATATTACAGTTAGTAAAAGCTATTTATTAGCTTAGTTACTAGTTTCATGGGCTGAAAAAGCCCCTTTTTATTTGTCATAAATGGTATAACTAAAGATACTAGGCATATAATCTCACTAGGTGAGTGGTGGTCTGCATATTAACCATGCTGATCGGAGAGTTCTGCAATGCTCTGTTTACCCAAAAAAGAGAAAATTACGGCTTAGTACATATACCCTATTGAAAACATATGTGCATTTATTTATTTTTTCTATCGGGGTTGTATCTAAAAGCATCTTGCAATTGCTCAAGATCTCTTGTCTGCAGCCTTTGCAATCCTTCCCCTTCTAACTCCGCCCAGACTTTTCACAGACTTCCCAATGCAGCTCAGTGAGAAGATTTTGCAAGGTAGGTGCTCTGAGCAATTGCTGCCTCTTGAGTTTATCCCCACTGAGTGAAAGAATCAGGAAGTAACAGGCCCGGTTTTGTTTGATTGTTAGTTTACAAAAATGGCAGTTTCTGTTGAATCTGTGCTTTTTGTTAAATTAAAAAAGTAAGACACCTTCTTTATTAGGGTGCATTAAGGGTCTAGAAGTGTCCCTATAAAGTAAATGTAATAAAGTAATACACACTGGGGTCTGCAAGACAGCTGATCAGCTCCCTTATAAATTATTAAATGGTGGGTTTTCTGGTGGAGGGACATGTCTCAATTTAAAGGGTCAGATCTCTAGCCCTTTGTGTATTTTAGAGCCAGAAGATGGCCTAGTATAAGCTAAACATTAACTTTTATGGCACCTATCACCTAGTGAGACCCTACTCTCAATGGGCAGTGATGGAACTAACAGTGTTGCAGCAGATCCCAGGAATCCCCAAACAGAAGGGATGGGTTTCTGCTGGCAGATGTCAATGCTTTTCCAAGAAGTTATAATAAGTTCTAAGTCAGGAGCTCATGTATGACTAGAGGCTGGGGTAGGATCATCCAAAATATCTCCGTCCATCCAAATACTGAACCACAGTCAGCCATGGACCTGTGAATACAGCCGGGACAGAATGGAGGCACCAGCCACGTGTAGAAATAGGACTGGTGAAATAGATGGATAAACACAAGTTGGGGAAACATCAGAAGGGGAGACACAAGTTGGCATGGAACAATTGTAGTGGTACAATTGGGCACAGGATAGAGGGAGAGATGAATATGTGCAGACTGCACAGTGCAGAGGGAGAGATAAGAGGGAAAATTCCATAGAAATACACCGTATCATTCACACAACCCTGCATTCAAACACACAGACACTCCACACAAATACACACCTGCTGGTCAAGCATCACACCACTTGTACAACAGTTATGGACCTACCTCATACCCATCTGCTCTGAGAAAGGGCAAATAAAATCATGCACTGGGGACCTCTGCTATAACATAGACACCAGAAAAGGGGCTTTTTGTCGACCCATGAATGCCATTTAGTAAAAAAACAAATAACGTTGTAACATCTACGGTTTCCTTTTTCTGCTTTCACTTTCACTGCTGCTATCCAGTGTGAAACTGAAAGGGTTAATCACTCGTTGTATCTGTGTATGTTTCACTATTGACGGCATGTTTTTGTGTTTTGTACCGTATATTTTTTATGGTTAGGATGTGTATTTATGTTTTCAATCACTGTCTTGTAGGCCTCTTGTAGGAACATTTGCCAAAATGTAGCAATAAATAACATGTTGGGTTCTATAAAGGGGGTATTTAATTGTATGAACTGGTATAAGTTGAGTAGAGAACAGTTTTATACAAAGTGCAACGTTTAGGCCATCACAGGAAGAGCAATTCCAGGGGTCCGCTAACTGCAGTGCTACTACTACTCCCAAAGGTGCTGCAACAAGCTGTTATAATACAATACGCTGTACTAGTTAGGTTCTTAGAGCGTCCCTTCAATGAAGCAAAGATTAAAAATAATTGTGTTGCACCTTTTTTGGTCCATATTTTAAAATAGTTTACAGCTATGGAAAAGAGGATACTCGAAAAATGTCTTCATAATGATCCTTTTAAGATTGAACATGAAATAAATTAAACAGCAAATCAGGAAAGGTAGGTCAAGTGCATGCTGGGAAATAATGGACTCTAATATGCTATTAAAATCGCCTTGAAATATAAATTAGTTCAGAATAAAGACGTGGTTCATCCATCTCTGGATGGATTCATTTAAATGGTTGTGGAGTTTTATTTTTTATTTATAATTCTTGCACACATGTAGTTTTACTTTAAGAATGTATTTTTTGTTTGTTTACTTAAACGATCTAAACAAAGTTGTAAATTTGATATGCCTGAGAGGCGTTTAAGTAACAGGAACTTTGCTGTAATAAAATCATGGCAGAAAAAATAAAATTTCATTTATTGAGCATATGCTGCAGCCAGATGTGTCCCTATACCAGCTTACAGTACCATTAGATTGAACAGACGTACCATTTCCTGTAAAACGAAATTTGGGTAACTTTTTTGAAAAATAAGTAAATACAATGTATTGATTAGAGAAACTAAAAGTATTTGCTGGTTGTATTAACTGTTTGATCACTGGAAGTCAGTGCAATCGATAGTTGATTATATTCTTGATTGATTAGAATTAGTCCTGACAGATAGCCATTTGGCCAGCTGTCACACGTGGAGTCATAGTGGATATTTAAATGTTAATTCACATAGGGATCCTCCATGATTAGTCCAGCCACTGAACTGGAAGAATTAATCTTTTCCTTGTGAATGAAGATTCTTCTGATGACAGGTTGGACAACGCATTAATGAACCGGATGTGATAAAGGAATCCGAGATATAGGCAAGACAATGCTGAAGAACCTAACTGAGCTTTGGTTGACTGAGCTGGACCCAGCACTAGGCTAACAAAATTAACAAGAGACAGGGCTGCCTTGACAGGATAATGTGTTGGTAAAATACTTAGCTTGTTTGGAATCCAAGTGTTTACTGACAGTACTTGCAAAACACAACTGGACATCATTTTGGGAGTGGGTGGGGGTTTATTGGCCGTTGTTTGCTTTTCTATTTTATTATCTCAATTGGTTTAACAGAAATATAGAAAGATATTGCACCCAGAGTGGTTAGTTAAATGGATCCTGAAAATAATTGCCAGGTTTAATAAATGTTTGTAAAAAGAGGCGACACAATTAAAGATTTGAAATATGTAATATGTGTTATGTTCAGTGTTACAGCCCACAAACCTAACCCACCTGTTTTGTGGTTAGCACACAAAGTTGGCAGAGGAGATGAGAAACCCAAAGTCCTCTAGCATGAAAAACAATAATTCTTAGTTCGTAATGTGCTGAACTAGCGAAATTTATGCATAAAAACAAACTTTCTCTAATCTGGTTGTTCATCGCAACATGTGACTATAGTCACCAGTGTATGACGTAGCCTGAACTTATCTCAGCATCTGATCTATACATGAAAGGGACAGTTGCAAGTGATGAGAAAGCCCAAATGTTTAAAGTTAATCTGTCTCGAGAACACCCCCTAATACAATGAATATACACTTTATCATATATTTAATTGATTTAGGAGACGTTCAGTTAATACTCATCTGTTCACCAGTGCTACCACTCACAGAAAGGTCCTTCTCCACGAGTGCTACCACCAACAAAGAGCTCCCAGTTCATCCTGCCTTCTACTGTAGCCATGCACTGCAGAATGGTTCTCCTGCTCTACCTGTCACTCAGTTAATGCGAAGACTTATAATTGCCTCTTGAATAGTCTGCGGTTTTGTGATTTAATGACTATCAACATGCATAAAGAACGACGGATACAAGCCAGAGCCAATAACCAGGAATTATTAGAAGACAAGAAATAAACACAGTATCCCATTCACCATGAAGAAATTGTCCTAGAAACATTTTGATCGGACTGTGTCATTTCTGTGACGCCAAATGGTGCACAGGCGATGTTGCATACATTTTGTGTGTGGGCATGCGTCAGTATGGTCTAATAACAGTGCTAAAACTAACACCGGAATGTTGCTGGCAAGCATGCATCAAAAACAGTGCTGGCATAATTCTGAAAATGTCATTAGTGGAGGACCGCGTCAAACATGATGCCAGATTGACGCACCAATGTCACAGGTTCAATAACAATAACTCTGTCTCTGTGTATCTGATTTAACAAGCCTCAGGGCATTCATCATAACACACAGTTTTGTACATGCATCAGGTAAAAAAACATGGGTTTTAATTACTTTATAGATATTTTTCTTCTGGATCTGTGAAAAGAAAGAGTGGCGTATAGAATAGCATATTTAAGTAAACTGATCTAACCCTGTGAAAGTACATAAACAGGCAATTTCACACCCAAAGAGTATCTGTACCTATAAAGCATATCATATATTTCACACTTCCCACACATTATTTCACCTACATGTTATTGTTTTCAAAGATAAGTAAAGAATAAAATGCATAGTTTTTTTTCCATCTTGCTTAAGCATTAAAGAATAGGGCCTTAACAGATCATCATTACTAGGAGAATGTGTCCCCTCTGAACCAGCCAGCAGAGTTAATTGTGGGCTACAATCGCTCCGTCCCCCCTGTGCTTCCTACACCCATGCTAACAAGCTAAATCTGTTTTGTAGCATACAAAGATAAAAACGAAAAAAATGTATTTCTACGCCAATTTGCTTTTCAATTACACTCCTGCAGCCTGCAGGTGGCTCCTGGAAAACACAGCAGGAGGTGAATTGTGCAAGAAATTGCTTTTCCCCCAATTTTACAAATATTTTCTAGGTATTTGGAAAATCGTGCATGCTGTATTCGCAAATGATCCAACATTATCTTTCGTGAAGCATTACTGTCCTTTAACCCTTTCCTTTAACCTCACATTGGTTATTCTTTGCTGTGTATTGAATATTAGTGAATTTAATTAAAGCTCAGTTGTAGAATGTCCCCATCATGAAGTTAACCCATTGAGTGTATGCCAGGTGAGACTTCTCTGGTAAAGCGAGGGTTAAATCTCATTGGTCTCAGACCTGTTTACTATTGTATGAGTATGAGACAACATTCACTGTTTACACTAAAGGAAGGAAACCGAGACAAGGATTGTGAAAAAATGTCAAATGCTTCATTTCTTCCTCTGTCTTAAGAAACACAAGTGTTTATATGAAAACAATGCCCTTGCCGCTTTAGGATAGCATTCATTTATTTGTTAGTGCTCAATGCATTCTACAGCTTTCAAGCAGGCCATCGTTTAGGGCCGTGATGTTCTCCTAGGTGTCCAGAAACACTTACACCAACATTCCCCAGGTGTTTTCATAGATCTGAACCTTAGCCGTGGCTTGCCATATGCCTGAAATGAATTAGCTGCCTTGCACCTTATCTCTATTATCTTAACTCCTTTCTTTGCACCCACCCAACGTACTCTCTCTTTTAAATGATGCCCCCCTCTTCATTCTGTATAACCTCTGTCTTCCACTCTGCCCTTCTTTCTACTCTCCGGAGAAGGATTAAGATCCAGGTCATTGCCAGGTTTGGTCCCCCCCCCCCCTTGCTTCTTCACATAGTGTCATGGATGGGGCCAAGCACAGTCATCACTCCAAGGTGCCTGTCCAGCCCCCGAGAATCAGGCAGCTGCTAAAGGTTGATTATTGGTTCTCTTTCACTGACGTTCAGCCATTCTGCCCTTTTCATTTATTATGTATGTCTTCCATTCTTCCCTCTGTTCTGCATTATCTCTGTCTTCTAATTTGCTTTCCCCCGATATCGCCTTTCTCAATTTTGCCCCCCATTCTGCATGTCGCCTTTTTTTCCATTCTTCGCTTGTTCCTGTGTTCTCCCCTACTCCTGCTTTCTCTCCCCCTGACATCTTGTCTGTCTCTCTTTATTCTCTCAATTCTCCAACCTGCCCTGCTTCTGCATTCTCTCTTAAGGCCATCACTGCATTCACTCTTCAATCCATTATTCCTTGCTTCTATTCTGGTCATTTATTGCTTTGCCCAATCTACACCCACATCAAATCATAGAGCCCCAATTCCTATATTATTGGGCAAGCAATAAACAGAGTATGTGTTATTCCAGTATAATCTGTTGTGTTTTTGTTGATCTGATTTGAAATAGTTAGTAATGTTGCAAGCAGTTCATTCTGTATTTCCCCACTACTGGAAGTGTCATAACTTCTACAGAACTTCTCTTCTGAGTCTGCATAGCATTCAATGTGCAATTGAGACAGAAAGCATACTTCTACATTTCAAAGAAAAATGGCTCTCAGATGCTGAATCACTGTTTTCCAACTCATAGACCAAGACGTCAACTAAATGTCAGCTCAATAACATTCACCTTTTCAGCTCAGGTAGTGGGTTTCGCAAGGACGTTAAAGGGACACTATAGTCCCCAGAACAACTACATCATATTGAATTTGTTCTGGTGAGTAGAATCATTACCTTCAGGCTTTTTGCTGTAAACAGTGTCTTTTCAGAGAAAATGCAGTGTTTACATTACAGCCTAGTGATAACTTCACTGGCCACTCCTTAGATGGCTGTTAGAGATCCTTCCTGGGTCATGGCTGCCTAAAATGCATCCAAACATTCAGGGCCTCCACCCTCTGCATGCAGACACTGAACTTTCCTCATAGAGATGCATTGATTCAATCCATCTCTATGAGGAGATGCTGATTGGCCAGGGCTGTGTTTGAATCATGCTGGCTCTCCCCTGATCTGCCTCTGTCAGTCTCAGCCAATCCTATGGGGAAGCATTGTGATTGGATCAGGCTACCACTTCTGCTGATGTCAGCAGGCAGTGGGCAGGTCAAAAGGAAACATTAACAAAGCCTGCAGCTTCAGGCTTGAATACAAGTAAGATTTTACTATTTTTAGGGAGGCATGAGGGGCCAGGTGGGCTAGTTGGTGGTTTTAACCCTATAGGGTCAGGAATACATGTTTGTGTTCCTGACCCTATAGTGCTCCTTTAAGGACGTTAAAGAGGATCTATCACTTTTCTAGAAATTACACCGCTGGCTAAAACAATGAATATCACCTATAACACTGTATTAACCTTTTTCCATGTAATGCTCCATGTTCCTTTAAATGTTTATTTAAGATTAGGCAACTGTCAACGCAATCCAATTTATACCCGACAGATACTGAGCTTATAACAGTTTATAACAATTATTTGACAGGATGGCGGAACTCAGGATAGAGCGGTGTGGGTGACAGGATGGTGGAACTCAGTGCCAGGATAAAGTGGCGTGGGTGACAGGATGGCGGAACTTAGACCCAGGATAAAGTGGCGTGGGTTGATACATTTCGTTTAATGATTGATACGTCACATGTATTCGT
This sequence comes from Pelobates fuscus, assembly GCF_036172605.1. Taxonomy (NCBI): domain Eukaryota; kingdom Metazoa; phylum Chordata; class Amphibia; order Anura; family Pelobatidae; genus Pelobates; species Pelobates fuscus. Next base: position 20,158,597 of record NC_086324.1, on the reverse strand, counting down.
TAAATATAATTTTTGCAAAATTCAAACACATATAAATTTAATTATTTAAATTCTCAGCCTTGTTACAACTGCTTAGTACGGAAGCCCAGGGAAATTATTGAAATGTTATCCCATTTTTCTCCGAAAGGAACATTCAAAGCACCATAACCACTACAGTGTGCTTTAGGTACTATAGTGGCAAGAAGTGCCCTGGCACCCACACCTTGTTTATATGTATAGATTAAAATTAATGAGGAATTCATTAATAAGTTATAAAATATGTAATGACAAGTCCTCTTTTGAGTCCCCCACACACACCCATACTGATCCATGCAGGGTGATTAAATTAAAATGAAAGGATTGATCACATCGCTGAAAAGTGATAGTGCCAGTTTTGGAAACCTACAGCCTCTAGAAAAGGTTTGTCCTAGAGAGAGGTCTAAAGCATTTGCAGAACTGCAGGCTGACTAAGATTCATAAGAGTTGCAGTTCAACCACAGCTCAGGACCTGTTACCTGTTAAGCCACACCTGCTCTACCGTTCGCAGTTCTCTCTGCACCTTTTGTCTCCCATATTGAAATTGATTGCCTAAACCTGTGTTGACAGAAAGGATAAACAGCCCAGTGTTCATGAATTCTATGTATTGTTATAGTAAAAATGGCAAATTGCGGTAAATCAAGAAAAAAAGGAAAAAAAAACTATTGTGTGTTTTCCAAGATGTATACATTTCTCCTATATTCTCCCTTAACCTTTCTAGGTGGGAATATATATATTTATATATGATAATAATTATTAATATTGCTTGTATTAGAATGGAAGATGGCCTCCAGTCACGTTCACCAATGTAAGCCTGGGTGACAGATGACCTCTTAATGCAAATACTTCCCATTTGTAAGAGAATAGAATTCTGTTACCAGCAAACAATGGTGTTTACAAGCGGCGTCCTCCGTCCCTCGCTAATAGGCAGCTGCTTACAGAAATACAGACATTGTGGCATTCTGCAGTGCTTGCAGGCGGCGTGTGTACACAGCAAGGAGTCAGCTTCTTAAGTAAATATCACTGATTTATGTCAGTAACTACTAAGTAATTTGTCACAGGACAGAGCAGTGTAATCAAGGAATGAGTTCATTGCCATAAATATTATCAGCTTCAGCATATTCTTTCCCAGAATCAGCAAAATTGGAAATCATTTATACATTGTGTGATAAAAGAGTCACTACAGCACTCCCTGCTTCCAGTCAGCATTATGTCCACACTCTCTGCCTAACCACTATTTTGCCACATAATATATGTCTGCCTCCAGTCACCAATATGTCTGCCTCCAGTCACCAATACTGCTGCACTCCATGCCTCCATTGACCAATATGTCTGCCTCCCTGGCTCCAGTCACCAATATGTCTGCCTCCCTACCTTCAGTGACCAATATGTCTGCCTCCCTACCTTCAGTGACCAATATGACTGCTCCAGTGACCAATGTGTCTGGCTCCCTGCTTCCAGTGACCAAGATGTCTGTCTTCAGTCACCAATACATCTGCACTCCATGGCTCCAGTGACCAATATGTCTGCCTTCTTGCCTCCTGTCACCAGTATGTCTGCCTCTCTGCCTACAGTCATCCAAATGTCTGCCTCCCTGCCTCCAGTCACCAATATGTCTTATTCCCTGCCTCCAGACACCAATATGTCTGCCTCCTCATGGCCTCCAGTCACCAATATGTCTGCTCCAGTGACCAATATGTCTGCCTTCCTGCCTCCAGTCACCAATATGTCTGCCTCCCTTTCTCCAGTAACCAATATGTCTGCCTCCCTGCCTCCAGTCACCAATACGTCTGCCTCCCTGCCTATAGTCATCAATATGTCTGCCTCCCTGTCTATAGTGGCCAATGTGTCTGCCTCCCTTTCTCCAGTCACCAATACATCTGCACTCCCTGCCTCCAGTCACCAATATGTCTGCACTCCCTGCCACCAGTGACCAACATGTCTGCCTCCCTGTCTACAGTGACCAATTTGTCTGCACTCCCTGCCTCCAGTCACCAATGTGTCTGCCTCCCTGTCTACAGTAACCAATATGTCTGCCTTCCTGCCTCCAGTCACCAATATGTCTGCCTCCCTGCCTATAGTCATCAATATGTCTGCCTCCCTGCCTCCAGTCACCAATAGGTCTGCCTCCCTGCCTATAGTCATCAATATGTCAGCCTCCCTGTCTATAGTGGCCAATGTGTCTGCCTCCCTTTCTCCAGTCACCAATGTGTCTGCCTCCCTTTCTCCAGTCACCAATACATCTGCACTCCCTGCCTCCAGTCACCAATATGTCTGCACTCCCTGCCACCAGTGACCAGCGTGTCTGCCTCCCTGTCTACAGTGGCCAATGTGTCTGCCTCCCTGCCTCCAGTCAGCAATATATCTCCACTCCATGCCTCCGAGGATCACTAAGATGGTGCACTGTCATCATGTGCAGCCCTGTTACCTCATTTTCTCTTATATAAATTCTATGGAAGCATGAGGCAAACATTATCCCCTGCCCCAAATACAAAATAAATGAAAGCAAAAATACACATTTCAGGGATCCTAGGCACCCCTTATTAATCATTAATTAATCTGCCGCTCTCGTAATATCTGCCTGATACGCAGTGGGCTACAAATACAAAAGGTTTGTCTAGAGGTCCTTCGAACTCCGTAGCAACATAGTAGAGTAGCATAGTAATACAATTAATTAACAAGAGAAAGGGGGTCAGCAAGTAAAACATTATCCCTTCTTCCACAGTGAAAGATAAATTGGGCAAAAATGTTGGAAAATCATTGACATTTCCAATATTTTCAAAACATCGTGCAAGAATTACCTTGTGTTATCTACCTCTCATGGTTTTCGCACTAAAATCACTGCATTTTTTTCAAGGTTGTTATCTGCACATATTATTTAAAGAAACACAGATCATATGTCCCACGCTTAACTATGGGAATTTTAAAAGCTCGCTGTCATCTGCTACTTACCCATTCATGTGTCTGTTTACGCCGAAGAGACAGAATAGAAAGCCTGTTTGGGTCTTCTATAAATTTGTGTTTGGTTAAACAATGCGTTTTGTTGGGTTTCTAGTCATTAAGGTCAGGTTACATCACTCCTGATGTAGGTTATTTAGTCAAACAGTGAATTGTGGGGAATTGAAATAAATAAAAGCAAATTGCTAAAGTTTGGCCAAAACAGCCCTGCGTGAAAAATAGCTAAAACGGAAAATAATCTACTTTAGCTATTCTGACAGATCAGCTTCTTGTTGCTAGGTTCACATGTTTATCTAATATATGTTTGGATATTGTGATTGCAGTCAGAATGCTGATACTGACAATGATCAGATGGGAAGTGGATTACTTGTGCTATGTGTTACTTGGTTTTCTGTCAATTTTATCCCATGCTTAGTGTAGTGTAGTGGTTAATGTTTAGTGATAGTGTCGTGTAGGGGTTAATCTTTAGTTATAGTGTAGGGGTTAATGTTTAGTGATAGTGTTGGGGCAGTATAATGTTTAGTGATAGTGTAGGGGTTAATGGTTAGCCATGGTGTAGAGTAGTGTAGGGAATAATGTTTAGTGATAGTTATATAATAGTGTAGTTGCAGGGGTTAATGTTTAATCATAATGTAGTGTAGGGGTTACTGTTAAGTAATAATGGTAGTGTATGGATTAATATTTAGTGATAATGTAATGTATGGTTTAGTGTTAAGTAATAATGGTTACTGTTTAGTAATAGTGGTGGTGTAGTGTAGTACTGCAGGGGTTAATGTTTAGTAATAGTGGTGGTGTAGTGTAGATCTGCAGGGGTTAATGTTTAGTAATAGTGGTGGTGCAGTGTAGTACTGCAGGGGTTAATGTTTAGTAATAGTGGTGGTGCAGTGTAGTACTGCAGGGGTTAATGTTTAGTAATAGTGGTGGTGTAGTGTAGTACTGCAGGGGTTAATGTTTAGTAATAGTGGTGGTGTAGTGTAGTACTGCAGGCGTTAATGTTTAGTAATAGTGGTGGTGTAGTGTAGTACTGCAGGGGTTAATGTTTAGTAATAGTGGTGGTGTAGTGTAGTACTGCAGGCGTTAATGTTTAGTAATAGTGGTGGTGTAGTGTAGTACTGCAGGCGTTAATGTTTAGTAATAGTGGTGGTGTAGTGTAGTTCTGCAGGGGTTAATGTTTAGTAATAGTGGTGGTGTAGTGTAGTACTGCAGGGGTTAATGTTTAGTAATAGTGGTGGTGCAGTGTAGTACTGCAGGGGTTAATGTTTAGTAATAGTGGTGGTGCAGTGTAGTACTGCAGGGGTTAATGTATAGTAATAGTGGTGGTGTAGTGTAGTACTGCAGGGGTTAATGTTTAGTAATAGTGGTGGTGTAGTGTAGTACTGCAGGGGTTAATGTTTAGTAATAGTGGTGGTGTAGTGTAGTACTGCAGGGGTTAATGTTTAGTAATAGTGGTGGTGTAGTGTAGTACTGCAGGGGTTAATGTTTAGTAATAGTGGTGGTGTAGTGTAGTGTAGTACTGCAGGGGTTAATGTTTAGTAATAGTGGTGGTGTAGTGTAGTACTGCAGGCGTTAATGTTTAGTAATAGTGGTGGTGTAGTGTAGTACTGCAGGGGTTAATGTTTAGTAATAGTGGTGGTGCAGTGTAGTACTGCAGGGGTTAATGTTTAGTAATAGTGTTGGTGTAGTGTAGTTCTGCAGGGGTTAATGTTTAGTAATAGTGGTGGTGTAGTGTAGTACTGCAGGGGTTAATGTTTAGTAATAGTGGTGGTGTAGTGTAGTACTGCAGGGGTTAATGTTTAGTAATAGTGGTGGTGTAGTGTAGTACTGCAGGGGTTAATGTTTAGTAATAGTGATGGTGTAGTGTAGTACTGCAGGGGTTAATGTTTAGTAATAGTGGTGGTGTAGTGTAGTACTACAGGGGTTAATGTTTAGTAATAGTGGTGGTGTAGTGTAGTTCTGCAGGGGTTAATGTTTAGTAATAGTGGTGGTGTAGTGTAGTACTGCAGGCGTTAATGTTTAGTAATAGTGGTGGTGTAGTGTAGTACTGCAGGCGTTAATGTTTAGTAATAGTGGTGGTGTAGTGTAGATCTGCAGGGGTTAATGTTTAGTAATAGTGGTGGTGTAGTGTAGTACTGCAGGGGTTAATGTTTAGTAATAGTGGTGGTGCAGTGTAGTACTGCAGGGGTTAATGTTTAGTAATAGTGGTGGTGCAGTGTAGTACTGCAGGGGTTAATGTTTAGTAATAGTGGTGGTGTAGTGTAGTACTGCAGGGGTTAATGTTTAGTAATAGTGGTGGTGTAGTGTAGTACTGCAGGGGTTAATGTTTAGTAATAGTGGTGGTGTAGTGTAGTACTGCAGGGGTTAATGTTTAGTAATAGTGGTTGTGTAGTGTAGTACTGCAGGCGTTAATGTTTAGTAATAGTGGTGGTGTAGTGTAGTACTGCAGGGGTTAATGTTTAGTAATAGTGGTGGTGTAGTGTAGTTCTGCAGGGGTTAATTTTTAGTAATAGTGGTGGTGTAGTGTAGTACTGCAGGGGTTAATGTTTAGTAATAGTGGATGTGTAGTGTAGTACTGCAGGGGTTAATGTTTAGTAATAGTGGTGGTGTAGTGTAGTACTGCAGGCGTTAATGTTTAGTAATAGGGGTGGTGTAGTGTAGATCTGCAGGGGTTAATGTTTAGTAATAGTGGTGGTGTAGTGTAGTACTGCAGGGGTTAATGTTTAGTAATAGTGGTGGTGCAGTGTAGTACTGCAGGGGTTAATGTTTAGTAATAGTGGTGGTGCAGTGTAGTACTGCAGGGGTTAATGTTTAGTAATAGTGGTGGTGTAGTGTAGTACTGCAGGGGTTAATGTTTAGTAATAGTGGTGGTGTAGTGTAGTACTGCAGGGGTTAATGTTTAGTAATAGTGGTGGTGTAGTGTAGTACTGCAGGGGTTAATGTTTAGTAATAGTGGTGGTGTAGTGTAGTACTGCAGGCGTTAATGTTTAGTAATAGTGGTGGTGCAGTGTAGTACTGCAGGGGTTAATGTTTAGTAATAGTGGTGGTGTAGTGTAGTTCTGCAGGGGTTAATGTTTAGTAATAGTGGTGGTGTAGTGTAGTACTGCAGGGGTTAATGTTTAGTAATAGTGGTGGTGTAGTGTAGTTCTGCAGGGGTTAATGTTTAGTAATAGTGGTGGTGTAGTGTAGTTCTGCAGGGGTTAATGTTTAGTAATAGTGGTGGTGTAGTGTAGTACTGCAGGGGTTAATGTTTAGTAATAGTGGTGGTGTAGTGTAGTACTGCAGGCGTTAATGTTTAGTAATAGTGGTGGTGTAGTGTAGTTCTGCAGGGGTTAATGTTTAGTGATAGTGGTGGTGTAGTGTAGTACTGCAGGGGTTAATGTTTAGTGATAGTGCCAGTGTAGTGTTATCAGCAGAGGATATAGACTGTAAGATTGTTAGAACAGAGCCTTCTTCACCTCCTGTCTATGTTATTTTTTTTCGTACACTACTTGTTGGCAAATATCTCCACTATATCATTGTAAAGACTTGCAGAATATATTAGCATTATAATAAATTATAATAAATAGTATTAATATGATTTTTGGTGACCCATAATTGAGGATAAATTAATATATATTTAACTGTAGCTCAATAAATAGAGAATATGTTTTGTTTGTTTTTTTAATTTACAAATGTTATTCCTAAAATTAAATTGTATCCTATCTTTATCTCTCTTCTTGCAAATCATATAATTAAAATGTAATGTTTTGATCAAAACCGGCAAATTCAAAAATAAATAATGTTAAATGTAAAATGAGCCTTAGTGTGATTGAGAACCCCTGTACATAAACAGCACCTTTAGTCAAGTTAAGTTGGGACCTTAGTACTTCAAACTCTGCACCCGGAGGGGCCCCACGTCTTGTTTAACTACATAACCCTTTGGAAGCTGCATTATTATGTGTTTGTATAGATAATATAATACCTTTACATACTACGACCAGACCCATTAGGATTTACAACATATAGGATATTTCGCAGGCTCTAGTAATTAATTCTTAATTGTGGCGGTCACGTCCGTAGATAGCCAAATATTGATTGACACATGAGTGACTGGCCATTCTGTCATTGCTGCGCACAATCTAAGTCAATCTTTTCTATTTACACTGAAATGTTGTGTTTGTAGTGAGACCAGGTGGATGAAAGTGGCCCTTACTGAAGGCTATTGAAGGCAATTCAGTCCTGAGAACAAATGGTAATAAGTCTGCCCAAAGTCTGGAAGGGTGACAGTAAAGGGGACAAGCAAAAGGTTTAATTTTACAGCCAGGCCATGGAGTTCTGAGAGAGGCCTTCATTTTATGTTGTAATCAGAAGAAAAAAAAGCTTTATCCGGTCATCTGGCATATAATATTAGCCAGTGATTGCAGGAAATATATTTCAGAGACATCTAGACGACCAAAGTCGTATATTACTATCACTGTGTACGAAAAATTAGTCCATCACGTTCTGCTTTCCAAATATTTCTGCTTCATTGTTGATACAAAAGTAAAATCCCTCTTTTTGATACTTTAATAAAGAATTATTATTACTTTAATAACAAGACTTGTAATTATATTATTATTACTTTAATAACGAGACTTGACTTCACCCCCCACTATGCGCCCGGATTTTTGGTGTGGGCTTTGGGCCCCTGTCTTGAAGCATCAATTTAGAACGAATTGGTTGAGTTGAATTATCTGTGACATTAATATAAGTTTACAGCCCCTCTGCGGTTGGGAGCAAGTTTGTGGCAATGGATTCCCTCAAGGTCCAATTGAAATTAAAGTAAGTAAAACCCCACATTTTAAGTGTTTTCCAGTTGTACTCCAAAATGGGAAAAGTCCTCCTTGACTTTGATAAAAGCACAATCTGCCTTTTGTCAAAATTTCTAAACTTCTTCATTTATTATTTGTTTGTTACTGATAACCTTTTACTTGTGTCTGCTCACTGTACTCGCTCACTATGAAATATGTTGGTTCCTTTATCAATAAACGAATGACGTCAATGATCCCAAAAGGGGATTATCATGTTACAACTATAGTTGGACTCTCTCAGCAGGCCTGGGGTAGGTGGGAGGTCCTCAGTCCTTTTAGTATTTATTTTTATCTAATATTATGATTGAAGAATAGCATAAAACTTTAGAGGAAAAACAATTTCTGACTACTAATCAATAGTTTGTTCTAAGTTTAAAACAAAATAAATATTATTTGCAGAACATGTCAGGTAACGGACACGAGATGCAAATTTTAAATGAATCAATTTCTGCACATGCCTGAAATCGCAGGAAACTATACTGACATATAGATGGGACCTGAGCATCATTCAAGATGGCAGTGGGAAATGCCAGGATGTGCCTTAGATGTACATGCATGTACCACTCTACTGCATATGTGGCGCCAACTACAATTTATGGAAAGAGTAAAAAAAAAAAAGAAGAAACGGGGCTCATCAAAATGCTGACAAGTTGGAAACGAAAATATTTTGCATACCAGCTTGTTTTTATGCAAAACTGCTACTGCTTTATGGAAAAAAATAATGATAATTGATTAGCATAGTTCATTATTATATAGTTCAACATAGAAAGCTAAACCAGGTCTGGTAATACGGCTGAAAAAAATCTTTGTCTTTGGATTGTCTCTGAACGGAGCGGTTGATCAATCTTTGGCATCAGACAGAAAACACTTACCTTTTAAAATCTATTCTGCCCATTTTGTAAAGAGGTTTAAAGCAAGGGAACATTAACTTTTATTACCTCTTCTAAAAGGCAATTCAATAGCAGAACACCAACGTAATGGGCTGCATCTATGATTCCAAACCATCTGGTTCCACATTGTTAGAGCAAAAAAGAATGTGCATCTTCCTAAACGTAACCAATAAAAGCACTACAATCGCAGACATCTTCTTTAAATCTTACCTTAAAAAAACTCAATTAGCGAAACTTTAGTGTAAGCTAAATAAAACAAATTTAGATGTTATGTAGCAATTCACAGAGTTCAATTCACTAAACAGTAAGTTTTGCAATTTAAAATATTCTCATAAAAAAAAATCACTTATGTGAATGATTTAGAGATAATTTGCAACTTGTGAAATTTCCTTAAGAATCTGGTACGTTCATTTTCTTTCACCATCATTCAGTCTGGATGGCATTAATAGGCTGATGGCACTGGGGGGGAGACCTGTACTCTCAAGCTATAATTAAAACCAGGTTTGAATTTCCAGATTATCAGTGCAGCGGAGGGAGATGGAGTAGACTATGAGTGCCAGCGAGAGCCACATTTTTGTTAAACCACTACAAATAGGTTTAATTTGAAAAAAAAAATAGTGGACTTTATCCATTGACATCATATAGAATCTGTTCAACCCTTGGGTCGCAGGTTCGAATCCCGGCAGGGTTGACTCAGCCCTTCAACCTTATGAGGTAGATAAAATGAGTACCATTAAATTGGGTAATAGTAACAACAGCTGGATGTTGGGCTAAGATAACGTCCCCAGGATGTACTTGAAAACTGGAATAATCTGAATGGGCCTTTCCTGGTTAAATACTTTGTTGTTATTATTATGGTATTATTATTATCATTATATATAGAACCATACCCACTGCAGTCAGGTCCATATTTATATATCGAGTGCCATTATGGTGAGAGTTTTTTAGATCAGGCAGTTTTCCATTCAGGATGGGATCTACAAAAGCCATGAACTTTGCGTAACCCAACTCGAGAGAAAGCACAGCAGCTACACCAATGTGTGTGTAACGGACACGTGTGATGGGCAATTGTGTCATAGAATGACTTTGGAGGTAACTTTGTGCAGGTATTATACATAGCGCAGCATTATTTTACTCAGATATTCCAACAACTGCAACAGAGCTACAGTTAATTACAGCAGTTAATAATGAAAGTGGCCGAACAAGCATCTGCTACACCTCCCTAAAAGGTGCCCGGGTAGGTAGGCGTCTCCGCTGCGTTCTGGTAAATCCAGCTCTGACTTCAATGAACTGTAGTGATTATGGTGCTTACAGCATCCCTTCAATGAATAGGCTCCTAGGATGTAGTAGCGTTCAGTTAAAGAGAGAATTGATGCACTATTCATACATATAAAACGAAAAATATCAGCGTGTCTCTTAAATCATGCAAACAAAAAAAAATGTATAATATTGTTTTTTATTATATTAAGCTAAAATGGCGGGACCTTCAGAAATGGTGCTCCAGTTCATGAAAAAAATTAAAATATCCCATTTTGTCAGATTAGGATTTCCCCAGCTGACCCAGTATCATTTGCTTCTATCTCTGGTGGCCGTCCTTTTGGAAGTGTTTAGGGCACCAGGGACAGGCCATTTAAACACTCTGGCAAATCTGCCATGGACCAGAGATGCTAGGCCCTCCAGGGCCTGCCTTGGAAGGGACTGATAACTTCAGAGATGTTCTCAACAAGCCACTAGCACTCAGGTGCCCAGCTAAACAAGGGCCGCCCTTTGCCTTACATTATTGTAAATATTGCCTAAATTTACTTAAATACTAATTTAAACAAGAGTTATAAAATACATGTTGTTCCTGTCAAAATATGTGAGTGTATATAAAGGTAGTTGATATTGCAACAAAAAGGTAATTCCATAAACACTTAAACAGAGGACAGAGAGGACAATTTGGCCCAGTGTTATGGTGTGCCGAGGACAACTATATGCTCTTTGCTCACACTGTTACTCTACCCCGAGTTCCAGCATAGGTTAGTCAGTCTTTCAATAGAGATTAAGCAGCCCCTTTCGCGCTGGTAGCCTTAACTTCCATTAAGCAACTTTGTCTTTGTGGAGGGGAAAGAGGGCATGACTTCAATTAATACCAAATAATAGTAAATCCATGTGTGTTGGTTTCAGGACATCAGTAATTGGGGTGAACAAAATGACCCCAGGGGTGAGGGACAGTTTGGGGTCAGGTGAATAAAGTTAGCTCCTGTGTGGTATAGATGTCAGTGATTGTTAATCCTAGTCTCACCCTCGAGTAAATGAATAGACAAAAAATATGATACCATAATATTTTTTTTTTTATTTACAAAAATTATGAAAGGAACAGTATTGCTTGTAGTACAGCGACGCAGGGGGGTTATTAAAGTAAAATAAAAAATATAGAGCATATTGAACCAAGAAAGATGCATATAAACAAACATTTGAAATCGATTTTAAGTAAGTAGTGTTTAAGCAAGTGTTTTCTGAACAAGTGTCTGAGTGTATGTGTATGTGTGTGCGTGCATGTATGTGCATATTTTCGATGTATTGTTATAAGAATGCCAAACAATTTATTTCCCAACTGATTTAATGTGGGAATACACAATAAAAACAGATGCACTTCAAAGCACAGTCAGGTGATCCGCAAAAATATTGTTTAATTCAGATCAACCGTTATCTCCAAGTACTACCATCACGATCAGACATGCAGCGGATGATCAAACTGATAGAAACTAAGCTTCTGCACAGGCTTGACATAGGGCTATTTTAACCTTGTCGGTTACTCACTTAGCAGTGACTGTTGCTGCACTAACATGACTTGAAAACAAACTTGCAAAACATTTACAAATTAAAAAAAAATCTTTTGCGTTTTTGAATGTTTTTTTCCACCTGAATATTTTGTTCTACGTTCTGCAAACAAGGCTAACTACAGTAATTATCCTTGACCCTTACTTTGCACAAGAGATAAAACTAACAGATAAAATGGCCAAACATTTTCTAAGTTAATCTTCTTATCACAACTGCTTCAGGTGTAAATAAGCCTTTGTTTAAAATGTTTACACATGAGATATGTTTAATCAGGATTTTTGTGTTGGTTGGTCTGTTAAACTCGGTGAGTAATTACAAACACAGGCTATAAAAACATAGCGAAAGATAGTTGAATTAGTGATTTCACAATGAGGCGATAATTGTCGCATGATGTACCAATAAATAACTGTTTATTAGTATCAGGACATGAATCATTAGGAGCCCACAGCAAATAAATGACTCTATTACACCAATGTGATAGTAATGCAAACTTAGCATCCTTCACGGGATTCTCTGCAGATAATTTTTTATTTTATCAGCTATTAGATACAATGAAATTATGATTGTGGGAAAAAAAAAAAAACGAGTAACTTAAACAGGAAAAAAAATAGCTAGATAGACAGATAGGTGGGTTTGTTGGATAGATAGATACGTTAGACGGATGGATTTGTTAGATGGATAGATAGATGGGTTGGTTTGTTGGATGGATGGGTGGATAGATAGATACTCCATTATTATGAGATATAGTATTCCATTATAGGAATTGAGTAGTACTGTAATTACCATACGTGGTATACTCATACGCACACATACCTCTATTCTGAACCTGAGCTATGTATTGCTGCCATCTTTTTTAGTACATATGGTGCTTGGTGAAACCCATTTGTGAATGATAGACACTATAAATGGATGATGACAAAATATATGCGGTTTTAAATCCGTCCATCAACAATGAAGCATTAATCAGTGACTGAAGACTAAAAGCAATGCTAACCACCCAATAAATCCAGCACTTGGACAGGTAGCGGGATTTCAGTACCCAGCCTGATCATCAAGGCTCACCTACAGTCCAAGACTTATTTATGGAAATACTTACTAAACCTGCACTGCTGATATGCCTTGTGTTTGAAGCCATGGGTTTATGGTACCAATATGACTACTTCTACTAACTCTACTTCTAAGATTTGCTCATCCTCAAATAAGTCCATTTGGTAGAACATCACTTGCCCCCAGAGACAGATTTATTGTCTGAGAAGCTATAGTTATGGAGGGTTTACATGAGGTACAGCAGGTGAAAGGCATGTTTCCTTAAAAGCACAATAAAAACACCATAGTGTGTTGTGTAACCACAGGCATAATGCACACAGCAACGAGAGGTAATAAAAGAAAAATCTATAATAATGGAGCACGAGGTCCACCATTATGAAGACATATGGAGAACAAAAGGTCATTGCACTTTCAGAGTGAAATGAGTGCATTAGAAATAAAAGCGAACAATGATGTTTATTGTAGTTACTTTACCTGTTCAAGTTGTAATATTTATGTAAATTGGTTTGCAGACAGATCCAAATATAGAAAAGGATTGATAAATACAAAAATGCATTAATTACAGATTTTTTTGTAATAGCACGTCATATGATTTATAGATGCCTTGATCATCTTCTCTTTATTTCACTGATAAGACAAAAATACATCACATCAGCCCAGGCATTGGGATCTATGGTTCATGCACGGAAAATGCTACGCTGTATCAATTGGGTGCTTCTAATAGAGAAGCACTGAATCTATTGCTTCGACTAATATATTAACATTGTTCAAGGCAGGCGTAAAGACCTCGGATTTTCAAAGCTCTTAATGAGGAAGTGCCTCTGATTTGAGAGCCAATGGTAGAATGGTTTAGCCAATATACACACTGACGTCTTTCTGAAACAATGCTGTACTTTGAAGAAAAAAAAACCCACACACACCAGGGTTTATGCACCAAAACCACATTATTATAGTTATTGTTGGGTCTCATTAATGAAATCTAGTTATCACATTTTCCATTTCAAAATTCCTTCCCCTGTTTAGAACCTTTATTACAGAAATCCCTTTGTTGGCTTTCACCGCCCCCCCCTCCTTTACTTTTCAGTGCAAATCCAGAGACGATCTTTAACTTTCAAACCCAACCTTCTCCCACTGCTACAAACTATGGCTTTTTCTTTATTGCTTACTAGTGAAACAATGCCCTTCATCATACCCACCCCATCTTACACAGACACACTGTCATCCTCTGTTAGACATGCTATCACCCCCTCATGTCACCCTCCCTTACACACCATCACCCTGCCACAAACACTATCATTGCCTCCCCATATGCCCCTCAGTCACACCCTCAACTCCTGTTACACTGTCACCCCACCCTTACACACTATCATCCACCCCCCCCTTCTACACTATCATACACAGTGGTGTGTTTAGGCTGCCCTGGGCAGGATGGTGCCCCATTTAAATTTTTCCCACCCCTTCTGGCCAAGGCCACACACTCATATACACAAACTATTACTTGGACACACACTCCATTTTTATTTTAAATCCACCCAGCCTCCATGAGAGAGCTGGAGTGGATTTCTTACCTATCCAGTGTGGCTGCTGGTCGGGCAGGAGCCGGTCTGATGTCATATTCTGGCTCACGGCTTCATTAAGCAGCGTGGGAGGGAGCTGAGAAGGAAGTGCTCAGGTAAGTATTCTTCCTCACTGCCCACAGGCTCAAAAGTGGCCAGCCGGCCAGCTCTAGAGCCCCCCAGGACGCGAGGCATGCAAGGGACCTGCTTGGGCGTTTTTTGCTGCCCCCTGCAAAGTGCCTCCCGAGGCAGATGCCTTGTTTGCATCATGGAAGACCCGTCCCTATATCGCTGATCATACACACTGTCACCCCTTCACCCAGCCACACTCAACCCCTCCTAATCTGGTCGCTACCCTTAATGGAAGCGAATTAGGGATAACACACAAAAGGACTTGGGAATTGTTATAGACAACAAACTGCAACAATGTGCAATGTCAATCAGCAGTGGCCAAGCCAGTAGGGTATTGTCATGCATGAAAAATGGCACTCAGGACGAGAATATCATTTTGCCTCTTTATAAATCACTGGTAAGACCACATATTGAATATGCGGTGCAATTTTGGGCACCTGTTCTAAAGAAGGATATTATGGCACTAGAAAAAGTGCAGAGGCGGGCTACAAAATTAATAAAAGGAATGGAACATAGCTATGAAGGTTACATTTAAACCTATTTAGTTTAGAAAAACGTCGCCTGAGAGGGGATATGATAACATTATACAAATATATTCGGGGCCAATACAAACCATTGTGTGGAAATCTATTCACAAACCGGACTTTACATAGGACACGAGGTCATGCGTTTAGACTAGAAGAAAGAAGATTTCGTCTAAGGCAAAGGAAAGGTTTTTTTACTGTAAGAACAATCAGGATGTGGAATTCTCTGCCTGAAGAAGTGGTTTTATCAGAGTCCATACAGATGTTCAAACAGCTACTAGATGCATACTTGCAAAAACAGAATATTCAAGGATATAATCTTTCAATGTAGGGCAATAACTGCTTGATCCAGGGATAAATCTGACTGCCATTCTGGAGTCAAGAAGCAATTTTTTTTCCTAGCTTGTTGCAAAGTTGTGCTTCAAACTTTTTTTTTTTGCCTTCTTTTGGATCAACAGCAAAAAAATAAATAAATGGGGAAGGCTGAACTTGGACGCAAGTCTCTTTTCAGCTATGTAACTATGTAACTATACCAAACTCACTAGTCTTCACTCTGCCACACTCCCTCCATCACATTAACTGCCAATCATCCCGTCACTCAATCATATTAACCACCCCATTTCTGTCCCACTCCCACTCATTCCCCAACCATGACACTGCCATCACATCGACCCCTCCACACATACCCTCAATAATAAAACAAAAAAATTGTTCCTGTATGTATGCATTTGCATATATCAGGGGGTATGTGTACAGGTATTTGGGTCTACAGCTGCAATGTGAGGATGTATAGGCAACACAAAAAATGAAATAGCTATTAGATGGGGCATCACATACTGTATTTACTCTAATGCACACCTTTATTGGCAAGGTAGTGCATGTTATGTTAGAGTAAATACGGTATAATATATAATGAAAGAAAGGATTATAGAATGTGGGGTAGTGTCTGACTTCTCTCCTCCCCCCTTCACATCAGCACTTATGTATCCACAACTGCCAGGCTATACAACCACACTTTATTTGCAAGTCAAATGTATTGCATATTACACCATAACTACAGTGAGAGCTTACAACTCTGGCACAGGGAGCCTATACACGGCAAACCCCCACTTGGGGTTTTCATGGGGGGCCTCATGTTGGAGCCTCACAAATTCTAGAGCAGACATGAGCAGTTGAGAGAGATCACAAGCAGTTTGGATTATAATGGAATTCTAGTTTCTGCTTAAAATAAGACTACTGTGCCTCATTCCCAGTTGTACAAGTTTTAACTAGTTCAGCACTAGCAGTCCTGTCATGCAGTGATGGTAAGAATTTCTTCCCAGCAGTCTTAAAAGAGACACCTACAGCCACACTGCATTTTCTACCCAGTAGACCAGGTAGTTACCCTACCGTTAAAATAATTTAAAGACACTAAATTCAAGGCAGTGATGCAAGATTCTTTATTTACCATACACAGGTGTACAGGCAATAGTTTCCATATTATAGTAACCAACATTACACTTTACTGGGCAACTTCAATGTAGACACCCAGAAATAGAATTTAGATCAGGACATCACAACAGCATATACTAGCAGTTCTAGGCAGATTGCAAAAGTAACACATTACTCAAATTACTAACAGTCTGTAGGTCAATAAAGAAAGCCATCCAGTTTTACATATTATGTTGTTTTTGCACAATGGATTCTGTCAGAAAATTCTAGATACATTGTTACTGCGATTGCCTTGTGAACTAATTAGCTGGTGGGAGAGGGTTCTCAGTTGGGGGTTTGGGATCATCATCAAACTTCATATCCCTGCAGAACAGCACAGCTTCTTTACCCAGACCCAGCTCGTACTGCCAAACATAGATCTTCTCATTGGCCTTCAGGGTCAGACTGATGGTTTCCTCAGTTTCCGTTACCTCATTCCAGTTCTCACTCTCAGTGTTGACACTCTTTCCCCCATAGGAAGCACTGAGAGAGAACTGGCTCTTTACGACAAGGGCACTCAGACCTCCCGTCTCTGCAGATACTGTGGCCGACACGTTCCAGTTATGTTCTATGGAGGACATCTTCTCCTTTGTATAGCCAACCTTCTTGTTGATTTTGTTTGTCCAGGTGATCGGAGTCTGCGAGTCATTGGAGATTGTTTTGATGCACTCCCAGACACCAAATGAGGGACCCTGAATGAGGGCCAAGCCCCCAGGGATGAAGTTGGTGCAAGTGGAATGAAAGGAAAAGGGATTGCCATCTGTATCCTTTGAGAAGTCTGTGCATTTGTAATACTGAACCCCCCATTCATCGTGAGGCTTCACAAAGTAATAGTAGTCTTTGACACCAAAGTAGTAGAGCCCATCCCTGCAGTTGGGATGGAGAGTGTATTCCACCCCATCCTCGTAAGTGTTCATATTTGTAGTTTTACGATAAACCCCTCGACTCTGGTCAATGATGTAGAAGTGACCAAAGGCAGAGAGATAGTGATCACCACCCCGGCAGCTGGGATGTAGAGCGTAGACTACAGCACCTTCATCTGTGTTCATGTTAGTCACACGGCGATAATTAGTGCCCTTAATGATATAGAATAGATCATCTTCGTGGGCCAGGTAATGGTCTCCATTTCTACAAGAGAGATGGAGACTGTAGACAACTAGATCTTCACCCTTGTTGAAGTTTGTGGACCGCATGTAGCAGCCAAGGTCAGATCGGACAATGTAGTAATATTTGTCAACACCACAAAAATCCACTCCTGGGGCATCCTTCTTGGGGACGATCCCAACCATAGTTAACTCTGAAAGAAAAAAGGAAACAAATTAAGCTTTGTTCCAAATATGGATTAGGTTAAGCTCTGCAAGTTTGGATTCGATTTTCTAAAAAGCTTATCTGTCACTTATTTTAGGTTAAAGGAAGACTCCAACAGGCTGTAGTTATGGAGTCAGGAGTGCCATCCCATTGAAAGCAAATTGAGCATCTGTCAGGCAATGCTCCATTGCTCTACTTTAGACAGAGGCAGAATGCAGAGCTTGGCTCATTTGCCAAGTGGTCACTTTATTCTCACAGCCAGTGAGCCTCCACTCCAGGTGTTTGCCCAGGAGAACTACTGGCCCTCAGTTATCAATAGTAAAAGCAGGGTGCAGTACCCAGAGAACCCCAGGCAAGATGTCAATCTGTTCGAAGATTGACTCCATAGAATGTGGGGCAGAGCTTCATTACCCATTAAACTGCACAGGTGGTCACCTAGGATCAAACAAGCCTCACACCATGCCATACAGTTACAGGCAGCCAACCCCAAACACCACATTCAGCCAGTTACACAGACACCCAAATTCTATAGCAGCCTACAAATATCCCAACCACATTTGCTCAGAGGGGCTCTGTGGCATTTATGTTCTCAGCACATAACAGTGTGGGCTCTGCAGGTAGGGTCAGACACAGGAGGGGATAGGTGCAGCCTTGTTATTTGTTAGGGTTTTATCAGTTTATTCTTGACAAATACACATGAATATACAGACTTGAAAACAGTCAGTCACCTTTTTTTTAGTGTAGAACTGATGCGCGCACAAATCAATGCTCAGACTGGGCGTAAAGCATTCGATACAAACTCAGGCTTATGCACCAAACTTTCTTAAATGCAAACTAGCCAGACAGGGAAAACAACGCCCCAGGTAAAGAGTTGTCTTTTCAACTCAAAATACAGATATATTCACTAAACATCAAGATGGGGCAAATTAAAACCAAATGGTAGATATCAGGCAAAAATTGTCTAACTGGGACTATAGACAAGTCAGTTTTTAGCCTCAGTTTTGACATTAAAATATAATGTACTTAGATAAAGGCCTTTTTGCTGTTTATATTATTCACATATAATAAAACAAAAACTCACATAGTAAGACAGCTGCTCAGATCCAATCCAGAAACCTTGTTAAAGAGTTTACAGTAATCTCCCTTTAATATTTAAAATACATTCAGGTATTTATTCCACAGACATCAACTTAAACCCAAATGGTGACATTTTATTGTCAAGCTGTCACCATAGCTCAGGTTAGCAGTTTTCCCCAAGTCTGTCTTTTTGCCTCATTTATATTTAATAACAAATTAGTGAACACTCCAAGGAAACCCACAACTTGGAAATAACCACACTGTGTATAAATCACATTATTAGCAAATAAACCTAGAATAACTCACATAGTAAGGCACCTTCTCAGAAACTGTAATATCAGCAAACCCTCTCCTAAGATCACCCCTCCTAGAATGATCCTTTTATAGCTGGAGGTGAGGGGTTTGGACACCTTGTTAATCAATCCCTAATCATTTACTAATTGACCCCCTCAGCCTGCCCAGGTTGGGAGAAGAGACACAGGTGGGAAGACAATGTATGGTAATGTGATGGTCAAAACATGAAAAGTGCTGGTATATTTATAGATGTACTCACTATAATTCCCCATTGATTAGTGACTTGATTTACTACCTGCAGTCCTTACAGGGGCGTTGCTGAAAAATAGTGCATTGACTAATACAAAATATGCTAAACAATAAAAATAACAACTACTCGCTCTAATCACCTATGTGTGTACCTTGCAGGAAACATCAAACAAAGGTGAATTACCTTAACATAAAAACATGGATTATTTATGTTTTAATTTTTAGATGATTTTAAAGAAGAAAAAATATATTATCATTTTTTAGTTTAATTATTTTATAAATATAAATGTATAAATATATAAAGTGTCACCAAATAGATGTTTTAACACACATTGATGAAGGAGAGCCATGTTTGTTGATTGTGTTACTTAAAGGGACACTCCAGGCACCCTGACCACTTCTGCTCATTGGAGTGGTCTGGGTGCCAACTCCCACTACCCTTAACCCTGCAAGTGTAATTATTGCAGTTTTTCATAAACTGCAATAATTACATTGCAGGGTTAACTCCACCTCTAGTGGCTGTCTACTAGACAGTTTCCCTTTAACTTGAAATGCTATCAAATAATCTTGAAAAGACACTCCGGAGACATGTAGCACATTAGCTTGCTGAAATTATTTATGTGTACTCTTTTGTTCATTTTACAAAAAGTGCAGATTTTAATAGAAATTTGAACTTTTATAAATGAACCTGGTTACACCCCCTTGGTTGTCAATCAGATAACAGGTCCTGTTACTTCCTGGTTTGGTTAGCTCAGTGGAACTAAACTGAAGAGGCAGCAATTGCCTCACAAAGATTTCTTATTGGAACAAAAAAGCAGGTTTGGGCACACCCAGTAGTCTATTCAGCAGGTAGACTTTATTGTGGAGTACAAACAATTAGAAGTTTCGGCTCCCCTGAGCCCTATTTTGAAGCATCCTAGTGGGAGTAGTACCCGAAAAAAATGTGTGCAAGGTCCTCTGAAAATTTTACAAGAAAATATTTCTCAATGAGCTGCATTGGGAAACCTGTGATTGGACAGCAACAGAAAGTCTGGGCGGGGTTTGAAGGGGAGTGTCATGAGATGATATAATATAGATTTATATTGCTTTCTTGATTGAGCCTTTAAATTTTTAGGTTATCTCCCACCCCTTCTATCCTTTCTGTCAAACTCTCTTTTTATCCACACTCATATAGATATGTATAAAAAGGGCTAGATTATATAGATTTTACTAGTTTTATATATACATATCAATACTAATATTAAAATACCAAAAAGGATTTTTTCAAAATATTTTTTAGATAGTTTGCACATACATTTCTGTATCCAGCTGTTTATGTGCATAAATGGCTACATAGAAACATAGAAACATAGAAAAATAGAATGTGACGGCAGATAAGAACCATTCGCCCCATCTAGTCTGCCCAATTTTTATAATACTCTCATTAGTCCCTGGCCTTATCTTATAGCTAGGAAAGCCTTATGCCTACCCCACCACTTTAGCTGGAAGGCTATTCAATGCGTCCACTGCCCTCTCTGTAAAGTAATACTTCCTGATATTATTTTTAAACCTTTGCCCCTATAATTTAACCCTTTAAGGACTGAGCCCAGGGGCGTATTAGCCGCGAGGCAAACAAGGCATTTGCCTTGGGCGGCATTTTCCAGGGGGCGGCAAAAAACGCCGCCCCCAAATGCCCAGGGCAAATGCCTTGTTAGCCTTGCGGCTAACTGGGCTGCCGGGCTGGTTGCTGGGCGGGCGGCTGGTGAGGGAGCTCTTCCTCTGAGCTCTCTGCTCAGCTCCCTCGCGCTGCAGAGTGAGGCTGGGAGCCGGAAGATTTCGTCATCTTCCGGCTCCCAGCCTCACTCTGCGGCGCGCGAGGGAGCTGAGCAGACAGCTCAGAGGAAGAGCTCCCTCGCCAGCCGCCCGCCCAGCAACCAGCCCAGCAGCCCGACCGGCAGCCCCACTAGACCCCAGGGAGGTAAAGAAACCCCCCCAGCATTCCCAAAGGTAAGGAGGCTGGGGGGGTAGGTTAAATTAATTATATATTATATATATATTATTATTATATATATTATATATATATTATTATTATATATATTATATATATATATTATTATTATATATATATTATATATATATTATTATTATATATATTATTATTATATATTATATATTTATTATATTATATATATTATTATTTATATATTATATTATATATATATATATATATATATATTATATTATATTATATATATATATATATTATATATATATATATATATATATTATATATATTATATTATATATATATTATATATATATATTATATTATATATATTATATATATATTATATCAGTGCTCCCCAACCTTTTTATCGCCGCGGACCGGTAAACATTTGATAATTTTTCCGTGGCCCGCTTGTTTTGATTTAATAAGACAAAAAAAAAAAACCAGTCACATATATTAAAAAAACACACAGACACATACATAGTCAGAAAATCACAAACACAGTCACATAAAGACAGACTCAAAATTGTGTGTATGTGTGTGTGAGCGGTGCAGTGTGTATGTGAGGGTGGCAGTGTGTGTGAGAGTTGCAGTGTGTGTGTGTTTGGGGCGGTGTGTCTATGGGGGGCAGTGTTTGCGGGGCAGTGTGTGTAGTGTGTGTATGGGGCAGTGTGTGTAGTGTGTGTATGGGGGCAGTGTTTGCAGTGTGTGTATGGGGCAATGTTTGGGGGCAGTGTGTGTAGTGTGTGTATGGGGCAGTGTGTGTATGGGGCAATGTTTGGGGGCAGTGTGTGTAGTGTGTGTATGGGGCAGTGTGTGTATGGGGGAGTGTTTGTGGGGCAGTGTGTGTATGGGGGCAGTGTGTGTAGTGTGTGTAGTGTGTGTATGGGGGAGTGTTTGTGGGGCAGTGTGTGTAGTGTTTGTGGGGCAGTGTGTGTAGTGTGTGTGTGGGGCAGTGTGTGTATGGGGCAGTGTTTGTGGGGCAGTGTGTGTATGGGGGCAGTGTGTGTAGTGTGTGTAGTGTGTGTATGGGGGAGTGTTTGTGGGGCAGTGTGTGTAGTGTTTGTGGGGCAGTGTGTGTAGTGTGTGTGTGGGGCAGTGTGTGTATGGGGCAGTGTTTGTGGGGCAGTGTGTGTATGGGGGCAGTGTGTGTATGGGGAGTAAGGAGGGTAGGGAGGCTTTTTTTTTATTTATTTAATTAAAAATAATATATTGATGTCCCCCCTCCCTTCTTACCTTTACTGGGAGGAGGGGGGACATTTCTTAGTCCCTGGTGGTCCGGTGGGGATTCCCTGGTGGTCCGGTGGTGGTGAGATGAACTCTAGCCCAGTTACAGGGCTAGAGTTCACTCTCGCGAGATTTGGAGCGTTGCCGTGGTTACCGCGGCAACGCTCCAAATCTCGCGAGAGGAGGACCCGGAGGAGCTGCAGGTAAGAGCTCCCGGGTCCTCTCTCACTCCCTCCCCTGCCGGCTGTCAGCACAGTGCTTGCAGACCGGGGAGGGAGGTCTCTGATCTCCCCTCCGGTCCGCAGGCACATTGCAGGGCTGGCACTTGGCAATGCCAGCCCTGCATTAGCCGGCAGGCTCGCACACCCCTGGGCGGCCCGGTACCGTTTGATCCACGGACCGGTACCGGTCCGCGGCCCGGGGGTTGGGGAACACTGTATTATATTATATATATATTATATTATATATATTATATATATATTATATTATATAATATATTATATATATTATATTATATATATATTATATTATATATCAGAGAGTGTGTGTGTCTGCTAGTGAGTGTGTGTGTGTCTGCTAGTGAGTGTGTGTGTCTGTTAGCTAGTGTATGCGTATCTGTCAGTGAATTTGTGTGTGTGTATTTAGAAGGCGGGACGGGGGGGGAAGGGTTGGGTGGGGGTGTCGCGCGGCGGGGGCGCCTGAGTTTTGTCCTGCCTAGGGCAGCACAAAACCAGGATACACCACTGACTGAGCCAATTGTACAAGTTGTGATCAAAACAAAACGTAAACAAAACCTGGAATTTGCGCTTTATGTCTGTTCAACCACAATTCACCTTTCATATTAAATGCACACACTTCTTATATATCATTCTGTTCAGGAGAAATAAGGCTTTCATGCCACACCCAATATTTATACATGAAACATAATTTAATATGAATAAAATATAAATAAATGTTAGAAATTAAGAGTTTAAAACTTTTTTTTAGTTCTGCATGGCATTTTAACTGTGACTGTCATAATACTGTTAGCTGTTACTGCAATAAAGTACACATATTTGTATTCAGTGATGTCTGGTGTTTTGGAAAGGGTCAAATATAGCACATTAAATTTTTCAGTATATACACTTGAAATTTGAAAGATTGGTTACGTTGCTTTTGAGACCGTATGGTAGTCCAGGAATGAAAATTACCCCCATGATGGCATACCATTTGCAAAAGTAGACAACCCAAGGTATTACAAATGTCCAGACATTTTTTTTTTTTAATTTCTTTATTTGGTTTGACACAGAGTATGGTTTGGCAGTATGCAGTGGCCCTCGCAGGGGCCTGGTACAGATGTTTGCTATATTGCATGTTACATAAGACAAGAAGTTTCATATGCTGTGAAGTGACTCTTGTGTGCTGCTCTGTGTAGTTTTTGATTTTATGTAGCGGTACGTGCTTGTGGGTAAGCCAATTACTAAGTTTAACCAAAACAGGACATAACAATCTTATATACAATACCTTTTACTTCATTCGGTGTTAGGGTCCGTCAGACATTTCGTTTGTGTACTTTGGTTGTCGGGTCAGCGTCTAGAACAGTGCAGGTTACCATGGCGTCTTAGGAGTGAAACATCAGCCAATGTGTCTGGGCTGGTGTTTCGTCTGGTATGTTATGGGGGTAGTGTCTGTCTGTCTCTGTTATCAACAATAGTCAGTTGTAGTACGCCCTCCATTTGGTAACCCGTTCTTTGAAGGTATTCGGTGGCCTGAACAGTGTGGTCGTCCACCCTGTTCCGGTTTATCTCCGTAGGTGACAGAGCAGGGTCACCTGTCTGTGGCGGTCGCCCTGCGCCTGAGCGCTGCCCTCGTAATGGTTTTCTTTGTGTGTCCGCCCTTTTACCATCATCTAACAAGGTAGCCTATTACTGTTTATCTGTGGTTCTGTGTAGGTTTGTAAAGCACTGGTCGGTATCCGTTGTCATGTACTATGTGTTTGGTGCAATGGGGGGTGGGTAAGTGAATAGGTCGGGTTCGGGGGGCGGAAAGAAGGGGGAGGGGGGGAGGACTTACTGCTCCTCTGGGCGCCCAGCGGGTCGGGTTTCTGCATGGGCCGTCCGTATGTCATAGCCATCTGGCTCATCCGTCAACACAATTCTCCCATGGTTGCCAAACCTTTTGGAATGATTTTTCAGTATGTCTGATTTGTACCGTCAGTTTGTCCATCAGATACGTATCTTTGATTTTTACTATGACGTCATTGTCGGTGGGGAGGTTGGGTTTCATCCACGCCTGTGCTTGTGCCCTTCTAGCTGCCAGCGTGAGTTTGTTTAGGAGTTGTTGTTCCCTCCCGGGGAGGCCGTCTACGGGTCCAGACAATCGGATCGACCATGGGTCTAGATCCACTTGTCGCATTAGTACGTCTGTCAGTAGAGTCTGTATATGTTTCCAGTATTTGCTGGTTTCAGGGCATTCCCACCACATGTGGATAAAGGTGCCCTTGCCACCGCATCCCCTCCAGCATGTGTCCGTCGTGGTTTTGCCCCACCTAGATCCGCTTCCCATTGGTGTATATACCATGGCTCTTCAGCTCCCTTTTCGGGGGCGCTGAGCTGTGCGTATATGACCGTGATCAGACCCTTCTGAGTTGTTTCCGCGTTACATAGCTGTTCGTAGAACGTCATCTTGGTCTGTGCTGCTTTCTTTATCTCAGGATTTATGGCAAAGTCCCGTAACTGTACATAACGGAATACGTCTTTAGTTGTTATGGGTGCCATTGTTTTTAGGGTGTCAAAGGTTTTGAAGGTGTCGCCGTCGTACATGTGCCCATATCTTTGCATCCCCGTAGTTTCTATCCCCCTAAAGTCTCGTGCGCTCAGCCCGGGCTCAAATGCCTTGTTCCGCAGGTACGGAGTCAATGGTGAGGGTGTGTGTTTCAGTGCGTATTTGGTTGCCGTTAGATCCCATATCCGTATAGAATTAAGGATTGCCGGGCATGTGGTACGTAAGGGTGGTCTATCTTGTTTAGGCACCCAGATCCCAAACTGTGGTAGGTCTGTGCTCATGAGCTTCGTCTCTAAATCTACCCACCTATGTGCGCCCTCTGGTGTGTGCCATACGACGATTTGGGCTAGCTGAGCTGCTAAATAGTATGGATACAAGTTTGGGAGTCCTAGCCCACCCCTTGTTTTTGGTCGGTACAGTACCTGTCTGGCTATCCTGTGCCTCTTTTGGCCCATATAAAATTGTTTGGTGACTTTTACCGGCAAGGCCTGGAACAAAAACAGTAGGCGTGGGAGCAATGTCATTTTGACTGCATGCAGTCTGCCAATCCATGAAATCGGCTTTTCATGCCATTTGTCCAGGTCGCGGCTGAGTGCTTGGATAACTGGTGAGTAATTGGCGCTGTACAGTTTCCTTGGGTCTGCAGTAAGGTTGATGCCTAGATATTTAACCTCGGTTCTTGTGATTTTGAGGGAGTGGGTGGTTTTTATGTTGGCTATCTCCTCCTCCTCCATATTTAGGGGCATGGCCACTGATTTGTCGAAATTGATTTTATAGCCCGAGACCTTTCCGTATTCCTCCAGGAGGGCCACCAGTCAGGGTAGGGATACCCTCGGGTTAGTAATTGTTACCATAACGTTGTCCGCATACGCGGAGACCCTATAGTCTTCCCCTCCCGCCTGAACACCCGTTATATCTCCGTCCTCTCGTATCCTCTGCAGGAGTGGCTCCAGTGAGAGGACAAAGAGGAGGGGGGAGAAGGGGCACCCCTGTCTAGTGCCGTTCACGGGTGTGAAAGGGGTCGGATGTGCACCCGGTATGGAGGTCTGTGCCCTCGGTCCTGTGTAAAGGGCCTTTACTCCATTGACGAATGCCTCTGGTATGTGTAGATGGTCAAGCAGTGAGAAGAGGTAGCGCCACTGGACCCTATCGAACGCCTTCTCCGCATCTCAAGAGAGGATCAGAGAAGGCGTCTGTGTCCTTGTTGCCCACCAGATGATATCCGCTCCCCTCCTGGTGTTTTCATACAGTTGTCACGTAGGCACAAAACCCACTTGGTCCGGATGGACCAGAGTACCCAGGAGGGGGTTAAGCCTTGTCGCCAAGATTTTTGCAAAGACTTTTACGTCAAAGTTAATAAGGGAGATGGGCCTGTAGTTTGCCGCTTCTGTCGGGTCTCTGCCTGGCTTGGGTATAAGTGTTATGTCAGCTGTAAGCATGTCTGGGTTAGGATGTCCTCCGTCCATCCATTGTCCAGACATTTTTAGTAGCCACTTAGTCACAAACACTAGCCAAAGTTAGCGTTCATATTTGTTTGAATTTAAAAAATGCAAAAAACTAAATTGAACGCTAATTTTGGCCAGTGTTTGTGACTAAGTGGCTACTAAAACAGACTAAACATACCCGATTTGCAATACCATGGGTTTTCTACTTTTGCAAATGGTATGCCATCATGGGGGTAATTCTCATTCCTGGGATACCATACGGTCTTAAAGGAAACATAACCAATCTGGCGAATTTCAATGTGAAAAATCAGAAATGCAAGCCTTATGTTTGACCCTGTAACTTTAAAAAAAACATAAAATCTGTACATGAGGGGTACTGTTATACTCAGGAGACTTCGCTGAATACAAATCTCAGTGTTTCAAAACAGTAAAACGTATCACAACAACTATATTTTTTGTGAAAAATGCAAAAAATTTCACTTTCACTGACGATATCATTGTTGAGATATGTTGTACTGTTTTAAAACACTAATATTTGCGTTCAGCAAAGTCTCCCGAGTAAATCAGTACCCCCCATGTATAGGTTTTATGTTGTCTTGGAATTTCTCTGGACTTTCTGCCTGGGTTGTCAGGCAAGTCCCTCAAATTGTAATTAATTAAATGACTTAATTATGTAAAACTATTATATAAATATATATGTAGAATTTAAATATATATACAGGGAGTGCAGAATTATTAGGCAAGTTGTATTTTTGAGGATTAATTTTATTATTGAACAACAACCATGTTCTCAATGAACCCAAAAAACTCATTAATATCAAAGCTGAATATTTTTGGAAGTAGTTTTTAGTTATAGCTATTTTAGGGGGATATCTGTGTGTGCAGGTGACTATTACTGTGCATAATTATTAGGCAACTTAACAAAAAACAAATATATACCCATTTCAATTATTTATTTTTACCAGTGAAACCAATATAACATCTCAACATTCACAAATATAAATTTCTGACATTCAAAAACAAAACAAAAACAAATCAGTGACCAATATAGCCACCTTTCTTTGCAAGGACACTCAAAAGCCTGCCATCCATGGATTCTGTCAGTGTTTTGATCTGTTCACCATCAACATTGCGTGCAGCAGCAACCACAGCCTCCCAGACACTGTTCACTGAGAGGTGTACTGTTTTCCCTCCTTGTAAATCTCACATTTGATGATGGACCACAGGTTCTCAATGGGGTTCAGATCAGGTGAACAAGTAGGCCATGTCATTAGATTTTCTTCTTTTATACCCTTTCATGCCAGCCACGCTGTGGAGTACTTGGACGCGTGTGATGGAGCATTGTCCTGCATGAAAATCATGTTTTTCTTGAAGGATGCAGACTTCTTCCTGTACCACTGCTTGAAGAAGGTGTCTTCCAGAAACTGGCAGT
Source organism: Pelobates fuscus (assembly GCF_036172605.1). Lineage (NCBI taxonomy): Eukaryota > Metazoa > Chordata > Amphibia > Anura > Pelobatidae > Pelobates > Pelobates fuscus. Next base: position 20,130,574 of record NC_086324.1, on the reverse strand, counting down.
AGGACTGGGAGTTGAGCTTGACTCCATCCTCAACCCAAAAAGGCCCCACAAGCTCATCTTTGATGATACCAGCCCAAACCAGTACTCCACCTCCACCTTGCTGGCGTCTGAGTCGGACTGGAGCTCTCTGCCCTTTACCAATCCAGCCACGGGCCCATCCATCTGGCCCATCAAGACTCACTCTCATTTCATCAGTCCATAAAACCTTAGAAAAATCAGTCTTGAGATATTTCTTGGCCCAGTCTTGACGTTTCAGCTTGTGTGTCTTGTTCAGTGGTGGTCGTCTTTCAGCCTTTCTTACCTTGGCCATGTCTCTGAGTATTGCACACCTTGTGCTTTTGGGCACTCCAGTGATGTTGCAGCTCTGAAATATGGCCAAACTGGTGGCAAGTGGCATCTTGGCAGCTGCACGCATGACTTTTCTCAGTTCATGGGCAGTTATTTTGCGCCTTGGTTTCTCCACACACTTCTTGCGACCCTGTTGACTATTTTGAATGAAACGCTTGATTGTTCGATGATCACGCTTCAGAAGCTTTGCAATTTTAAGAGTGCTGCATCCCTCTGCAAGATATCTCACTATTTTTGACTTTTCTGAGCCTGTCAAGTCCTTCTTTTGACCCGTTTTGCCAAAGGAAAGGAAGTTGCCTAATAATCATGCACACCTGATATAGGGTGTTGATGTCATTAGACCACACCCCTTCTCATTACAGAGATGCACATCATCTAATATGCTTAATTGGTAGTAGGCTTTCGAGCCTATACAGCTTGGAGTAAGACAACATGCATAAAGAGGATGATGTGGTCAAAATACTAATTTGCCTAATAATTCTGCACTCCCTGTATATATATATCTTTTTATATATATATATATATATAATTTTTTTTTATATGACGTCATCCTGCATCTGTGTCATTACAGGGCGCGTGAGGGACCTGTGCAGGAAGAGCACAGAGATCCCAGCAGCAACCACTGACCACCAGGGACTGAGAATCCACTCAAGCCCTCCCAGAGCAAGGTAGGAAGGTTGGGTGGACCTCTTAATTATTAAATGTGTGTATGTATGTGATGATTGTGTGTGTACGTGTAATTATATGTATATGTGATTGTGTGTCTCTCGAGTTGTAGAATGGCCGGATTTAATGTAATAGAATAACCAGTCACAAGCCGAGATCTGGAATACAGAAAGGAACAAATACGGTAAGAACAAAGCCAAAAGGTCAGGGATAACAGAAATATAGGAAGTCAAGCCAAGCCAAGATCAATAACCAATAAACAGTATCTGGAACGCGCGCTCGGATAACCAACAGGATGGAATCCATGACAGGGCACTGAACAACTGCAGGTTTGGGTTTAAATAACCCAGTAAACCCTGCTATTTGCTCATTTGGGACCCCTGACCCCAGATCGTGCGTGCACAGCGAAAACCCAATGCTGCACACATGTTCACATCACTAGTGACATCATTGTGGGCGGCGCTATCATATAGCGCCACCTTGCTGTGGCCGGCGTCCTTCCTAACGCTGGACCCGGTCGCTGTATTAGGAGCTGAACAGAGGGAGAGGCGCTGGAGGTAAGGTGAGTTACCTCTCCCTCCTTTAGTGTGATCGCACCGATCAGATGCAGTAACATTGTGGTGCCGATCGAGCACAGTGACATTCCCTAACATATTTCCCACGACTGAAAGCCAACATATTAACAAATATTCTCTCTGACCCTCCATAGCTAAATTTCTGACCTGACCCAACTGACGTCATCATCACTGGTCCTACTCAGTCCAACTCATCTGACCTTAATACTTAATCTCTCAATTCTCAACTTCCAATCATGAGCCCATCATCTTGATCTCCACTAGTCCATTGTTTAGTTGCCAATATCGGAATACGAAAATGCCTTAGTGCCAGCATAGCAATGACTGATTGTCTGTGTTGTCATATTAAAGTCTCTATTTTTCCTCTAGAGTATTTCTTTATGTTATATCAATGCTCAGTAACTAATATTACATGAATTAGTGATACATTGATTGTCACTACATCACTGGTTTTATACAGACATTCCTCAAAATATTTTAGTTGAAGAAATAAATAATGATCGTTATATTACATAGTTCAAATACATTTTGTAGACAGACAGCAGTAGCATGCAAAAGACGTGATTTATGAATCTAACAAGTTTGGCTCCATACTGATATAGGAAGTGTAAGCACCCATAAGTGGCATGCGGTCCAACCACAAATCCTATAGAGAATAGAAAGTTACAGGTGTTTAACGGTACAGTTAGGACAAGCCATCCAGGTGGTGTAATGAAGAGCCCAAAATATGAAGAGGTCGTTGTTTTCTGGAATACAAATCTAAAAGTTATACTTTTATCGTTTATAATATACTAAATATAGAGCTTTAACAAATTCAGCATTTTGAGGGAAAACAAGAAAACAATGCCGCTTGCATATCCACAAGCTCTGAACCTGGGTTGGAAGGGGACCGGCGACATATATTTGTTACAGATTCAGACCATCAAATGGACATATACATAAACATTGGCATCCGTACTGCATAATTTCCAAATTATTAATGTTTGTAGGAAAAATAATTCAGGTACAATAAATCTAAGCACCTAAAACCAATGTGAAAGAACCAGGTTTTTCCAGAGATTAACCAATGTGTTACATTGCATATACTTTATTTTACTTATTGTTTCATTACATCTAGGGGATTAGTTACAATTACCAGACATGATTGACTTATTTGGTTAACAGTGAGGTCCATTTTATGCGTTATTAACGCAAAATACAGATTAAGGAACAGCGTACTCACAAAAATACAGTTTTAATACAAGGCTACTTAAAATCACCTAAAATAACCATTTTGCCATATCGTGTTAAGCCCACCACTACATCACAGTACCACAATGTCGGTGGGTCCTACACAAATTATAACATGGGGGACAAATTAAATACTGCTACTGCTAAATGAACTAACGTGTATTTGAATTAATGAGTTGTAAGAGCATTGTGAATATATATAATGCAAAATTAATGTAATAAAAAAAATAGTGTCATAACGAAATAATTAAAGTAATTGTGCTTTTATCTATATATTATCTTGCATGATATATATTTACAAGGCTCATATATCAGATAAATTAAATATACTTTAATTCATTCAGCACTAGCACTATTCATTTGTAGCATGTTTAAATTGTTTAATGTCTACTTGTTAAATAGAATTATCCTAATTCTGCTATTTTGGTCTAATTTTTGAAATCCCCCACTCAATGCCTGACAATTCCTTGTTTAGTGAATATTCCATGAGGGTTCAGGGGTTATTTTAAGATTCATATATTGGAGACTAACAGGCGTCGCATCATGGGGGCATTAATTTAAGAACAGTTATGTTTAATACCACAGATCAAGATGCAAAAAAATAAAGGCACAGCGACCCTTCCATCTTATTCCCCTATCCTTTTGATCTTCTTCTGAATGTTCATATAGAATTTTTAAAAAATACCCAGAAAGATGATGTCATCATTCACAAATAACAGGAGAATCTAACGGTCCCACTCACTAGTAAGTATTCCAAAAGCATTGTTTTGATATATATATATATATAAAACAAAACTATGCGTTTGGAATACCTGCTAGTGAGTGGGATATATATATATATCACATTGTTTTTCCTAATACTATGGGGCCATTGTAATTGCAGGGTAGTGTCTGTCTATTATGCGTTTCTTTGTATTTCTATCACACCCCATACTTATCTGAATGGCAATAAAGATAAGGTGGGGGTGGGACAACAGAGACCTAACAGTTGGGAATTTGCTGAAGTCTCAGACCTAGAGGAACAATCAGAGGAAATGTAGCTAGTCTCAAAGCACATTATGGAAGGAAGGTGTACGAACAGATAGAAATAAGATGAATGTTTGAGCTGTGAGGTCCTTCTGGAAGGGACTGTGTGTTGTTGGTTTGTAGAAATTCATTAGCTTATGTAAACTCTTTCTGAGCTGATATTGCCAAAGTTAGGACTTTTGGTGGGTTTCATCCACCTTGTGCCAATTCATGTTCATCTTGCTAATTTTGCATTAAACTACAGTTTGAATTAGAGGCTGGGGTCTCGTTATAAACAATGACTTCTTCTAGAAGGTGGAATAAACCTAAACGTAGACAGGCCTAGGTCAGGATTTCGGAATTCAGAATAATTGGTAAACACACCAATGGATGGTACGTGAAGAAGCAATAAATAAGCTGGAATACAGAAATCAGAAGGTTAGACCACAGCACTATCACAACAGGAACTTGGTACCTCATCACACCCTGAAGAGGTAAAGAGGGCCAAAGAGTTAAACCATGTTTGGGCACAGAGATAATGGGAGCATTGGCTTCGTATGATCTTTCCTCAGATATAGCCAATGGACTTCTGTAAAATGTCCGGAATAATGATACAGGTATCATTCCTGCTTCATTAGAAGATTCATTAGAAGATTCCAAAATCCACACAGTATTATCTAGAGCTGTGTCATTAATTGGAGTGTCTAGAGTCAAACAGTGTAGTAGCACTCAGGAATGACACAGCAGTCTAAGTGCCTAACAACATCAACGATAAAAGCTGTCTACTATTTCGGGTATAAATTTTCCATTATTATATTTTGGCACTAAGGTTGAAACAAACTAAGAGAACTATTTACTTAACTGTCGGTTTAGCAAAAAATCTTAAATATTACATCAAAAAACCTGAATTGGAAAAAACATGTATATGCAGATATATGTACAATATACATGTACATCCATCCAATAACTACATTATTTTATAATGGACAAAATCATTTGCTACAAATATTCTCTGATTTTATTGTCTAGTTTTCATTTTTGTCAGTTATTAATCATTAGACATTATTATTATTAGAATAAATCTTTATTTAAAGGTACACTGCAAGAAACATAACCACAACATCACACTGTAGTGGTTATGGTACCAGGACTGCCCAGACACCCCCAAATGTAAGTAGTCAAACTGTTTTCTAACAGTTTGTCTTCTTACCTGGGACCACTGGAAATGCACTTTTTTTGTTTGTACTATATTTATGAAAACCCCAAGCTGAATTTGTAAACGTTTTTAGGTCACTGTTCGTTAATGTATTAATGATGCTTTATGACGTTGTTCTACAAACCGGTCTTGAGGACCCACCAACAGGCCATGGTTTTTGGAAGCCCTTATAGGCAGCTCAAGAATATAACAGGTGCTTCCATGAAAGTTACTAAACAGATTATTACCATGCTAGTTTTAAAGTAGGAGTATCACAGCATGCTGGCTTGTTATCAGGGATTAAAACACGTTTGAAGAATATAACTCTATATACCTGTTAATAAACTCATTTTTATTGTCATTCTACTTCTCTAAAAAAAATCTATAAAAATACGTTTTAAAATTGGATGCAAATCAATTATATAGACCCTCTCATAACTTAGCAATGATTGTGAGGATTGCTCATTTACCCCAATCCAAAGGTCATTGCAATAATTATCGTTTCTTATCCTTAGCACAGGAGATTTTGCACATTTTTGCAATAGATGAATGATATTTTACATGGGAAAGAAAATCTTTTAACAGCTCCTCCTAAAAGCCTTTCATACATTTCCTCTGCTACCAACCTGGCTTCTGGGTTTTGTGCTAGTCGAATGATTGAGAAGTCTTGATCTCGACGAAGTTCTTTGTTTAAACATTTCCACCAATTAATTTTCCCAGGGTCACGCCGGGTATGCTTGCCTGAGACATACGGTTTTCCTAGATTGTAGATATTTTTCCTAGATGGTAGATATTTCACTGCAATGGCTAATGGCTTATTTAATCACATACTGTTAAACATAAAGGGGTATTGATAAATATGTACAGCCCTCTCTAACTGTAGCTCCAAGTGGATTATTTTTATCTAAAATCCCATACAGATTATCACGTCTGAATTTTTTTTTTAAATTGTATTAATTTTTTTAAATATTTTCATTGCAGTCAAATTAATCTATGAAAAGCTTTAAAATCTCAAAATCAATGTGAGCATATTGCTGATTAGAATTTAGAGTGTTTTAAATAAATGACATAGTATAATTAAATGTTAAGGAACATTTAAAGGAACACTTCAAGAGTTAAAACCACTACAGCTCGCTGGTGACCGCCCCTACCCTTATCAATAAATATCTCAGATAAAATACTTGTTAATCAGATCAAAATTTACATTGGTGGCCTAAAACTTTCACACTGTGTCAAAGATTGCAAATTCTGCTGATATAACAAAAGCTGCCCTTTCATTTGCTCAACCAGGGGTATTAAACCACAGTCATTGGTGTCCATAAACAAATCCTGCTCTCAGGATAATATTTACTATAGCACACTGTTTATGTAGAATATGAATTCATTATTCAATTAGTTAATTAGAAAATAAATGAAATGCTTCAAGAAGAGCTGAGATCCCATATCTTAAATGATGAGACAGTCCTGCTGTGTTCTTCAAAGCAGTTGCCAACTGGTGACAGTAATGCATTAAATTTCACTATCGTAAGGGAAAAAAGGGCATTGGTTTCACGAAGCAGAGCCAAACTGTCTGCATTTAGTACATAACTGGGAGAGATCCTTGTGAAAGGAAAGCAAATAATTAAGAATGTTCTTTAATTTATAATTAGTGATGTCGCGAACATAAAATTTTCCGTTCGCGAACGGCGAACGCGAACTTCCGCAAATGTTCACGAACGGGCGAACCGGGCGAACCGCCATAGACTTCAATAGGCAGGCGAATTTTAAAACCCACAGGGACTCTTTCTGGCCACATTAGTGATGGAAAAGTTGTTTCAAGGGGACTAACACCTGGACTGTGGCATGCCGGAGGGGGATCCATGGCAAAACTCCCATGGAAAATTACATAGTTGATGCAGATTCTGGTTTTAATCCATAAAGGGCATAAATCACCTAACATTCCTAAATTGTTTGGAATAACGTGCTTTAAAACATCAGGTATGATGTTGTATCGATCAGGTAGTGTAAGGGTTACACCCGCTTCACAGTGACAGACCAAACTCCCCGTTTAACGCACCGCAAACAACCGCAAACAGTCCATTTGCACAACCACAAACTCTCCATTTGCACAAGGTTGGATACCAAGCTAGCCATGTCCCGTTCCTTGTCCTCACTGATGTCATTGAAGGTCTCTTCCTCCACCCAGCCACGTACAGGGGCGGACTGACCGGTCGGGCACTTTGGACATGGTCCGAGGGCCTGGCCGAGGTAGGGGGCCCGCCACCCAGCCACTTTGTGTGTGTCTTTGACACACAACACAATTTGCGCCGACCACTTGAGTCAAACGCCTCCCTCGGGTCCAGCAGTACTTACCAGAGGTGGAGCTAGGGTCCGAGGGAGCAGAGGAGTATGTGATCCCTGTGCGCGTGGGCGCACAATGTCGACGTCACACGCCATCAACATGCGCCGCCTGCACGGGCCACCCACAATCTTCAATGATCAGGCTTACCAACAAGCCGAGAGAGGAGGGAGCCAGACTCCCATCCCACTCAGCCACCCTCCTGAACCAAAAGGGTATGTAAGCAGGGGGTGGTTAAATATGTAATGTGATCTGTGTGTGCATGTTATCTGTATGTGTGTTAGTGTGTGTCTGTATCTGTATGTATCTGTTAGTGTGTGTCTGTATCTGTATGTGTGTTAGTGTGTGTCTGTATCTGTTAGTGTGTGTATATCTGTATGTGTGTTAGTGTGTGTCTGTATCTGTATGTTTGTTAGCGTGTGTACATATGTAAGTGTGTTAGTGTGTGTGTATATCGGTATGTGTGTTAGTGTGTGTCTGTATCTGTATGTGTGTTAGTATGTGTCTGTATCTGTATGTGTGTTAGTGTGTATATCTGTATGTGTGTTAGTGTGTGTCTGTATCTGTATGTGTGTTAGTGTGTGTCTGTATCTGTATGTGTGTTAGCGTGTGTACATATGTATGTGTGTGTCTGTATCTGTATGTGTGTTAGTGTGTGTCTGTATCTGTATGTGTGTTAGTGTGTGTATATCTGTATGTGTGTTAGTGTGTGTCTGTATCTGTATGTGTGTTAGTGTGTGTCTGTATCTGTATGTATGTTAGTGTGTGTATATCTGTATGTATGTTAGTGTGTGTATATCTGTATGTGTGTTAGTGTGTGTTTGTATCTGTATGTGTGTATCTGTATGTATCTGTTAGTGTGTGTATATCTGTATGTGTGTTAGTGTGTGTCTGTATCTGTTAGTGTGTGTATATCTGTATGTGTGTTAGTGTGTGTCTGTATCTGTTAGTGTGTGTATATCTGTATGTGTGTTAGTGTGTGTCTGTATCTGTATGTATGTGTTAGTGTGTGTCTGTATCTGTATATATGTATGTGTGTTAGTGTGTGTGTATCCGTATCTGTATGTGTGTGGGTGTGTGTGTATCTTTATGCATGTTAGTGTGTGTCTGTGTATCTGTATATCTGTATGTGTGTGTTAGTGTGTCTGTCTGTATGTTAGAGTGTGTCTGTAAATTTGGATGTCAATGTGTGTCTGTGTATCTGTGTATCTGTATATGTGTTGGTGTCTTGCACCAGCACCCACTCTAATTTAGGTCAAACTATTCGCCAGCTAACTATTCGGGACATCTCTAGTCAGGATAGATGCCTCTGGAATGGGAGGTACGGGTTGAGATGGTACGCATACCAGTGTCTCAGGGGCCAAATAAGCATTTCTGGACAAAAGTGTCTGATGGGCCTGGGCAATCTGATCCATACGGTGATCCTGTTCTTAAAATCTAGCCTCATAGGAGGCCATTTTCTGTCCTAAACCTGAGGGGCCCATGGTCCTATCATAATGTCATGATGTAATACCCCAACACGCAGAGTTTAGGATAGCAAAGGACAAGACTAGGATATAACTTATTACCTGGACTTAGAACGTCAGACAGAGATAAAGAGACTTAGAACGTCAGACAGAGATAAAGCGTAATCAGAAACGAGACGAGGTCATGGTAACAGAGAGACTACAAAAACGAGAACAAGCCAGAGTCAGTTAGATGGTAATCAGTCACACGGGCAAACAAGACAGGAAAGGGTTAAAGATAAATTCAGAGTCAAGAACAAAACCATGGTCAATACCAAAATAAACAAAATAGATCAAGGAACGCACTAAAGGGTACTGACACAGAAACCACGATAGGACAAAGTGGATAGGGCTAGGGAAGTTTAAATATCCTTTAACATTTGATTGCCCCACGTCATGCCTACGCCCCCAAAACGTTCGTGTGTGGGGGTGCTGGAATGATGTGGGCCAATGGGAGCCTGAATCAACTTTTGGCTCCCACTGCCTCTTTAAAAGCGAGCTCGTGACTCAAGCCGTGCTCCTAGTGCCAGGCGGGCCACGTGACCGATCACTGCGGTCAGTGCACGCGGCTAAGTCAGAAGTGGAGATCAAGCTGCATGCGGCTCGTGTGGAGGCAGGAGTGATCCAGCCACGCGCGGTTCAAGCTTAGGAGCCAGGTCGGTCCCAGGATAAGGTAAATACAGCCACAACCACTTATCCCAATCACACACCTTTCCTAACGTCCTATCCCATTAAAAGCATATTACCGCGTATTTAATACAACAGATAGACCCACTACTTCATCCAGGTTACCGATCGATGGTTCGATATTCTGAGCCCTCTCTGATTTACTGTACACAACTATTAGATATTCCCACAAATTTTACATAGCATTTTATGTTTGTTTGAGAGCACCTTAAAAATATTGGATATCGCTAAAAATCATGATCACTATATACTTTCTCTACAAACCTCTAAAACGAACCAAACTACTCATCCATCCGCTATACCACTTTATCCCACCTAGAACTAGTGCCCAGTTAAAATACTTGACTCTTACTTACCCACACTCAGTCATTACACAAACATTTCATCACTACTCTCACTGAATACCTCTGACTACGGCTAAATTCATCTTCTACATCAGAACATTACTCCTAAGATTGGGTTGTATCCATGTCTCGGGTCTTTCATTTAGAATAGGGGCAGCTTCGGTCTCCTTCAACACTGACACTCCAGTGCATATTATTAAAAGATTGGGCAGATGGAAATCCTCAGTCTACAACCGATTTATTCCTCATCCCGAGAAAGAAATGAGGAAAGCTTTTAAAAGTTTGGCTTTGTAAATTTGATGCAATAAGTGTGTTTTTCTTTAATACCTTTTCACCCTCTTTGCATGAACCCGATTTACATATATTACTAATATGTTTCTGAACATATATATATTATATTATTCACTCACTCACTCTCTGGGCCGGCCTAAGACATCATGCTGCCTAGGTCCAACGATAAATGACTATGGGGGATAATGTATAATAAACACAGGTTACTGGCTATGGGGGGGATAATGTATAATAAACACAGGTTACTGGCTATGGGAGGGATAATGTATAATAAACACAGATTACTGGCTATGGGGGGGATAATGTATAATAAACACAGGTTACTGGCTATGGGAGGTTAATGTATAATAAGCACAGGTTACTGGCTATGGGAGGGATAATGTATAATAAACACAGGTTACTGGCTATGGGAGGATAATGTATAATAAACACAGGTTACTGGCTATGGGGGGGATAATGTATAATAAACACAGGTTACTGGCTATGGGAGGATAATGTATAATAAACACAGGTTACTGGCTATGGGGGGATAATGTATAATAAACACAGGTTACTGGCTATGGGAGGGATAATGTATAATAAACACAGGTTACTGGCTATGAGAGGATAATGTATAATAAACACAGGTTACTGGCAATGGGGGGGAGGATAATGTATAATAAACACAGGTTACTGGCTGTTGGAGGATAATGTATAATAAACACAGGTTACTGGCTATGGGGGATAATGTATAATAAACACAGGTTACTGGCTATGGGGGGATAATGTATAATAAACACAGGTTACTGGCTATGGGGGGATAATGTATAATAAACACAGGTTACTGGCTATGGGGGATAATGTATAATAAACACAGGTTACTGGCTATGGGGGGGATAATGTATAATAAACACAGGTTACTGGCTATGGAAGGGATAATGTATAATAAACACAGGTTACTGGCTATGGGGGGATAATGTATAATAAACACAGGTTACTGGCTATGGGGAATAATGTATAATAAACACAGGTTACTGGCTATGGAGGATAATGTATAATAAACACAAACACAAAGAAAAAAAAGAATGCAGCTTCAGAATTAATCTAAATTGTATGCTGTCTAGGAGGTGGGAGGGCCTGGGGGGGAGGGTCTGCTGCTGATTGGCTGGAATGTGTCTGCTGACTGTGAGGTACAGATTCAAAGTTTACTCAATGATGGCGAATAGGGGGCGGACCGAAACCTCTAAAACGAACCAAACTACTCATCCATCCGCTATACCACTTTATCCCACCTAGAACTAGTGCCCAGTTAAAATACTTGACTCTTACTAACCCACACTCAGTCATGCCACACACATTTCATCACTACTCTCACTGAATCCCTCTGACTACGGCTAAATTCATCTTCTACATCAGAACACTACTCCTAAGATTGGGTTGTATCCATGTCTCGGGTCTTTCATTTAGAATAGGGGCAGCTTCGGTCTCCTTCAACACTGACACTCCAGTGCATATTATTAAAAGATTGGGCAGATGGAAATCCTCAGTCTACAACCAATTTATTCCTCATCCCGAGAAAGAAATGAGCAAAGCTTTTAAAAGTTTGGCTATGTAAATTTGATGCAATAAGTGTGTTTTTCTTTAATACCTTTTCACCCTCTTTGCATGAACCCGATTTACATATATTACTAATATGTTTCTGAACATATATATATTATATTATTCACTCACTCACTCTCTGGGCCGGCCTAAGACATCATGCTGCCTAGGTCCAACGATAAATGACTATGGGGGATAATGTATAATAAACACAGGTTACTGGCTATGGGGGATAATGTATAATAAACACAGGTTACTGGCTATGGGAGGTTAATGTATAATAAACACAGGTTACTGGCTATGGGGGGGATAATGTATAATAAACACAGGTTACTGGCTATGGGAGGTTAATGTATAATAAGCACAGGTTACTGGCTATGGGGGATAATGTATAATAAACACAGGTTACTGGCTATGGGAGGATAATATATAATAAACACAGGTTACTGGCTATGGGGAATAATGTATAATAAACACAGGTTACTGGCTATGGAGGATAATGTATAATAAACACAAACACAAATTAAAAAAAGAATGCAGCTTCAGAATTAATCTAAATTGTATGCTGTCTAGGAGGTGGGAGGGCCTGGGAGGGAGGGTCTGCTGCTGATTGGCTGGAATGTGTCTGCTGACTGTGAGGTACAGATTCAAAGTTTACTCAATGATGGCGAATAGGGGGCGGACAAGCTATGTTCGCCAGGAACTATTCGCCAGCGAACTGTTCGGGACATCACTATTTATAATGTCACTAGCATAACACAACTGGCATTCCAAGCATAACAGCCTGCAAAAGTTATACCGCAAACTGATTATCTATAAAATTAGCTTGTCATAGTTTAAATTGAATTTTTAAAAAACTATTGAATAATAATCATCTTCAGGTCAGTATACTCAGAGGGTTTATTCACTAAATTGCTAAATTACTAAATTTAGGCTCTGTCAGGATTCCCCCATATTATTTTTACTCAGATCGGCATTTACCCATATGGTTTCACCGATCCAACTCCACCCATGCATCTGACGTCACGCTCTTCCCTGTTAAAAGGATGCCACGGCCGCATACGCATTGCTCAATTAATTTGCCACTTGATACTTTGTTACTTATGTGTTTCCAATTGCCGACGGAGCTCCTTCTCTTGATCACCCGTGTACTGAACCTCGCTTACCTGGTCCTGATTACGCTGACGTCTCCACTCCCAGACTCGGAACAGACTTGACCACGAATTCCTCCGATCCTCAGTATACTGCAGGCATCCTAAATCCTCTTTAACATACTGGAAAGGACTTCCATTCTCATCATCCACAGGATTAATTATTGGATCATACCTTAAAGTTATTAAGAAGGATAAAAGGGAATACACTTGTCTGCCATCTGGGATCCAGTTACTTCAGTAAGAGGTTCAGAGTAAGGCTGTCAGTAGGAGTAAAAGTGTCTTGGTTTTTCTCCAATTGATTGATACATTAGTTGAAAGTGGTCTGATAGGTTGCAAGCAAAGGATGGAATTATATAAGTGGTCTTGAAGGTTGCGAGAACAACAGTTTAAAGGATGGAATTATATTATTTAGTATATTATTAATGGGTTAATTGGAGGGATACTGCATACATTTTTTTTATTTAATATTTAAAATAGTTTAGTGCTAAGAAAAAGTGAATAACCTGTCATTCTTTTCCTTTTTGGAAAAACTACAGCTAGATCTATAGTTGACTATAAAAATAACATAACATTTTCAATAACTTTTTATGATTTTTAGAGCAAAAATTGGAACCTACTGCAAAATCTTCAGTCGACAGATGATAGAACCTGTGTTCTTCTTCATTTGTGAATAGAGGTCATGTGCTCTCAACATTGGGAACAAGTGTTTCTGAGCGCTGACTTTAACAGTACCTGTTTGGTAATTCAATATCGTTTACAATAAATAACTCAGCACATTTCCTACAACAGCAGTTCACCAGCAGATGGCCAAGTGTTAATTGATGGCTGCCCAACATTTGACCGACTAAGTGGTCAACTGTTTGCCGACGTTCTGGATAATATTTACAGTTTTCTGTCAAGCTCAAATTTTCTAATATTCGCTAAACTCAAAAGCCCACTGAACAATTATGATAGCTTATGCCCTAAATACTTTATGTGAAATGTTCCTAGCTTGAAAACAGCAGATGTATAATGTTATATCTTTACATTACTGAAGTCAAATCACTGTAAAATGTGTAACTATGAATGGAGGCTTTGATATTTAGCACTAACAGGTTTTTGTTGTTTTGCTTTAAATAGTTTTCAACTTATACAATGTTTGTAGAAATTAACTGTGTACATGCGCATCAAAGATAGATAGATAGATAGAAAGACAGAGAGAGAGAGAGAGATAGATAGATAGATAGATAGATAGATAGATAGATAGATAGATAGATAGATAGATAGATAGATAGATAGATAGATAGATGGATAGACAGACAGAGAGAGAGATGGATGATAGACAGACAGACAGAGAGAGAGAGAGATGGATGATAGATAGATAGATAGATAGATAGATAGATAGATGGATAGACAGACAGAGAGAGAGATGGATGATAGACAGACAGACAGAGAGAGAGAGAGAGATGGATGATAGACAGACAGACAGAGAGAGAGAGAGAAAGAGAGAGAGATATGGATGATAAACAGACTGACAGACAGACAGACAGATAGATAGATAGATAGATAGATAGATAGAGATATCTTATAAGTAGATGAGGTATCAGGAAATAGAAAGGAGGGATTAGACAGAATGTAAGCTAGGGAATGACAGAGCGAGGGTTAGACATGAGATAACAGCAGATAATATTATAACTTACTATAAACCTTTTTATATTAGCTGATGAGTGGAATGCATCCAAAGTGTCATTAGCTATATGGACCAACTCCTCCATAGAATGTAGCGTTTGCTGGTGTAACCATTTGGTGTGTACAGGAGTGTTTCCAGTGGGTAGGAGTAAGACTTTCCCTGCAATGATTAGGTGCAGTGTATGTAGCGGTAATTTATTTGTCTAATGATAGATTGTTTGTACATTTTCTAATTGTATAAACATATTATCCTGTGTTCTGAAGACTGGTGGTTTAAATGCTGTCATTATTTTGATCATATTTTTTAAAGTGCTCTAAAAAAAAAAACAGCGTACATTATAGTAAATTCTGACAGTTTTCTGCCCGAAATTCCAATTTTAAAAAAAAACTAATCGTGAAAATTCTGCCTTTTTTCATTCAGAGACCGTTCAGAAAAATTCATAAATCTGCTACGTCAGCGAAAAAATTGTGGTTAGGGGGCAAAAAACTAACAGATGAGAAGACAAAAGAAATCTAATAAATTGAGCTAAATATTCCAAAAACGTAGACGGGAAAGAGCTTTGATAAATCTCTTCCAGTGTGATGTATTTTATAACACAATTTTTTTTTAATTAATATTGAATCTTTTTATTAACTTTTTTCAGTTTTATTGTAATAATGCAATTGCATACTCTATTTAAATGTTTGTCCGTTAATGCGCCAATAACTAAAGCAGATCTGAACAATTAGTACTAATTATTTGTCACAGTTGTTTTAACAGGTTTTTTCTTCAGTAGCATCTGGTCGATGTCTCCCAAGATATTTTGATCTAATTTATTTTCGTTCCATCTTCATGACATCGGTATATAGGTGTAAACATTCTCTGCTGGCAAATGTCACGCTTACAACTTACCTGCAAAAAAAAACAACAACTTAATTATTGAAACATTTTTTGTGACCTATGCATTGCCGGGTACAGAGGGCATGACGTGCGGATCAAAATGCATTCTCTGTACACATTCTCTCTAAGACTGTCAAAGTGGCAAGGAAGGGGTTAAACCGTCTGTGTGCCTCTGTCTCTTTGAAAATGTCACCGCTCCAAGCAGCCAGTCACAGAGACAAAGGAATTAAATTACATATGTGCCATGTGTATGATTTGAGATGACGAATTCCCACTCAAGGTTACATCTGCTTGTATGATGTGTTTTTATGAATATTGAAGCCTAAGGGAATTCCTTGGATGGGATTTGGGGACCAAAACATATCCATCTCATTTGCATGCCGATAATCAAAACCCTTTGTCTCAAACACATGACTCACTGGTTTCTGGAACAAGACGAAAGCTACACGTGAATGTTTACATGAATAACTGATATCGGTCCCGCCCCATCTTATTGTGTCTGGTCTCCTTCCCTGACAACGAGAAAGCATTGCGGGGCAGCCTGAATTGTCTTAGGGAAGTGACTCTGACAGATTGCAGTTGGGACGCACACAGAATAACGTCTCACTGTCATCTTTTGCAGACCGTTTCCCAGGATCCTTTGTGTTCCTGTTATACAGAAGCATATCTAACAGTATACAGCAGTTCAAAAGACAATTAATACGTATCCTGCGCTATCTTGCTAATTAAAGAAAAGGGCAATGAATAGATTATATGTTTTTAGTGGGGTTTTTTTGAAGTATAATATTTAGGATTCTATGAAGTAATTTGATACATTGTAACCCAACTATGGGTGGTATTTTATACAATCTGCTCTATTTGAGAGATTAGTTTTCCACAAAAAAAAGATTAGAAAATAAATGTGCAGAAAGATTCTAGCAGAACTGTGACTTCACCCTCACCCTCCCCCAAAAAATTTACTAAGGTGCGTGCGAGTAACCTCTGCAACGGACTCAAATACATTTGCAGAATTTTATGAATCGACCGGATAATAAAATTCACCTTTTTTGTTTCATATAGATTTTATCTATATAATACGCCAGAGAAGTAACCAGCAAATTTATAGATGAGAAAATTCACTGACGTTTGCTTACACCTTATCCAACAAGTTGACGTCCACCCATATCAGCGGCACCCTGACATCCCACAGTTCTTAGTGTCAGATTCATGATATGCAAACCATAACTTGGAGGAAAGACTGCAAACACGCAGGCACACGAGGATCCCGTATTTGCCATTTTTTGCAGTTCTGACAGAAAATAGCAGTAAAAGTTAACCAGATCATAAAATATCTGGGAGGTAGCATTTCATCTTTACGTTTGCTAGAAATGTATCTAACTGTGCATAGATCATGCGTTATTCTATATAAACTGACACCACGTCATATCAAGTAACAGGTGCACATTAAATATTTGTGTTACCTTGTCAACAATGTCACCAAACTTGTGGACAAAACTTGTCTACATTGTCACTTACACTACACTAGTGGACATTCATATATCCACAGGTCACTAATTACCCATTGTGTTGTGTAGAACGCAGCTGATACAACAATCTGCAAAAAAAAGTATGTGTGTTTAAGCAGGAAGAGTGCATTAAGAGTACTTGAGTTTTGAAGCATATCCTGGATAGTACGAACAATACAATAACAGCTGAACCGTTATCTATTTAAAATAAATAAATACAAAACTAATAATTAAAATATAGTCGCTTTAAATACCTTAACATCGTGTGATCGCACAATGGTTTAGTCCGTAAATTTAAATGTGTGTTGGATTGACTATAATATAAAGTTATAAAATCCAACTCATATACTTTCTCTTAAATTTAAAAAAAATCAATGCATCAGATTTCTATAATTCAGTGTATATTTATTAAGTCACAGTATATACGCAATTTGAAACACACATCAGGCCATATGTGGGAACTTGTATCCAAATTAAAAACTGCCTTCGGAAATCTGACTCAGCTGGAAAACTGGAGAGAATTATGTAGCAATTTTAGAAATCTGTTCAAGATAGAAATTAAAATCATATGCAGACCAAAGCATTAAAAAAAAAAAAAACAGATAAAAGGTCATACTTTTATATTTTCTTAGTTTGAGGCGGTTGAGTTTTTTTCTGATGTCAGAAACATGTGAAGCCATATGTTTCTCTGGACTTTCTTAATATGTTAATTCAGATGTTAAACGACAGACAAAATATCTTGACACATAATGTCATTAGGGGGTTTTATTTTCTGGATTTTCCCAGAAATGTATATACAGTATAAATCATACCATACTCTGAATCAATCTAAACAGGATCTGATTGATTAATTTAAATACATATTTTATAAACTTAGTTACATTGTCAAAATGTATTTATTTCTTTATTACTGGTATTTATAAAATGCCAAACATATTCCACAGCGCTGTACAATTGGGAAAAAGACAATACAATAAGAACAGACCGATACAACAGGTAGAGGGCCCTGACCGTAAGCTCACAATTTAAAGGTTAAACAAATCCCCCAAAACACTGTTTAGTTAATATACCCCCAATAAAAAATATGCATGTATTTAATTATGCATTTTATCATTGTTGATATTTCTTAAAACAGCTTATAAAATCTGCAGTTCTCTTGTCTGCTGCCTTTGCAAGCCCTCCCACGCCCAGGCATTCTGTGGCTGTCCAATCACAAACTTACCAATGCAGCTGGATGAGAAGTCTTTGCAAGGCAGGTGCTCAGAGAAATTGCTGCCTCTTGAGTTTAGCTCCACTGAGCTAATCAAACCAGTAGCCAACAGGACCTGTTGCCTGATTGACCCCCAGGGTGTGTTACAAGATAATTTTTGATTTTTTTTTAAATGCCAATTTCCATTGAAATCTGCACTTTTTGTAGAATGATAAAATATGACACACTCTTCACACATAAAGCAAGCTAAAGTTTTACAGGATGCAGAGTGTCCTTTTAGTCAATTCTGAGCCACAAGCCTTTTCCATCTTACATTATATTTTAGAAATAATTAGCATATTATGTAACCACATGCAGTATTTTGTGCTTTCTATTATACAGGTTCTTAACCTGGAGTACTTGTACCAAGGGGTGCCTCTCGAATTGCAAATGGGTATTTTATAAAAAGTTTGAAGGGGACACTACGCATCATGACCACTAACGCTTACTATGGTCCTGGGTGCATAAGGGTATAGTACCTCTGATTCTGTCAAACATTTTTAAACAGTTTGACCAAAAACAGCTTTTCCACAACCATAATCACTTTAACGTGCGGTAGTGACTGCGATGTTTAGACTGCCCCATTAATTTAAAAAGCTAATGATATTTTATATAAAATGATCATATCAGGGAGAGTTGTTGAATGACAAGTTGATTACGTTACATGCTTGACTTAAGAAAAAAGCAGGTATTTGGATACAAAATTTGCAGAAAATAATCACTGTTCCATTTGTCGTTATCAGTATTCCAGACATGAACAGAAATTGTAAATTTCCTCGTGGCTTTATATGTGCAGAATGGAGTCCTTATGAGTCAGATTTTTTTCACGTTGAATAAACTTGGCAGAGGGGAGCAGAAAAATTCCCTTGTTTTGCATTTTTTTTTTTTTTTGAAATTCCCAAACATGAATCTTTACAGTCTCATTCACACACCTCTGTAACTGCAAAACGGCAAATGTTAAATGCCTTTTACCACCTCCCTGTTGCAGACAAATAGGCAATTAGGCAAAAGCCGAATTATGAGGCAATAAAGTTGACAAAAGGATTTGACTAGCCCAAGATTAATTACATCCCGAAATTCAGAAGGAAATAGCAAAGGAAATAGGAAGAAGGCCAAATGAGATGGTCTCTGATAGACTTTAAAGAGAGGGGGCTTCTAATAAAAGGCTGAGGAAAACTTACCATCCCAATAAGTCAGACTGCGTTAAACCTTAACTTGCATTGGTAATTGTCAAATTTTAGATCACAGGCATGCACTAGTGGTTTTCTAGAGCTGAGTCTCACGGATGGTTTACATAGTTACACTTCAGTGGATCGAAAGTACATTTTGTTTCCTTCTGGGTCTCTTAGTCCAATTCATTGATTAATCAACTCACTCTTCTACCCAGTTCATCATTTCCTATTTACTGAACTAAACGACTTACATCTCTAGATTGTAAGCTCATTCGACCAGGATCCTCATAAACCTCTTGTCTCTGTCATGATCTGTAATAGTTTGCCTCATGTGTTGTTAAATTCCCCCCTTTATAATATTGTAAAGCACTGTGGAACAAGTCAGCTCTAAATAAATGCCAATAATAATAATAATAATAATAATAATAATAATAATAATCTAGTCCTGTAATTTTTTATCAGACATCAAAAACTAAGGGTTCCTTCTAGAAAAATCTCTTGGGAGCTTGTAAACCTTTGCATTTATTGGATATTTTTTTTTATTATTATTATTATTATTATTGCCATTTATATAGCACCAACAGATTCCGTAGCGCTTTACAATATTATGAGAGGGGATTTAACTATAAATAGGACAATTACAAATAAACTTACGGGAACAATAGGTTGAAGAGGACCCTGATCAATCGAGCTTACATTCTATAGGAGGTGGGGTGTAAAACACATTAGGACAGGAATTTGCAATCAAATAAGGTGGGCTGCCCTTTAGGAGAGGGCAAGAGACAGGTATGTGAGGTAGGGGTTAGTCTTGGTGGCCAGAAGCTTTCCTAAAGAGATGGTGTTGTTATGGTACTTTTTAGCAGTAAACCAAAATGTTTAAATGTCTATCTGTTCCTGTCCAAATCAATAAAATTAAATTGCGTATATACGCTGAAGTAATTAAGTCTGACACACAAGGTTCAGGTTAAAATAACTTCGAGAAAATTTATTGGCAAGTGATTAAAAAGCGGACGCGCAGGTCCTTTTAAGAGACATTTTACGTCATCATTGATTATTAGAATATCAGCAAATAAACATCATCAATTGGATTAATTGTTAAGTGTCGGGATTAGTGTCCACCTATCAATATTATTAATTGGCTCAAAAACTAAGTGGTTAGTCCCGTGTCCACCCACCAAGAGGTGGGATTGTTCTGGACACGGGTGGGGGACAAGGGGTCTTGAGCGTCATTTTACACGGTCGGTGATCTCAGGCCTCGTGGCCAGGTGCAAGGTCTCTTATGAATAGAACATTTCATTACTACTGTGTTCTCATGGCCTTCAAATTATACTATGTTGCAAATCTAAGGAAAAGTCAGCAATTCCTGTGTTAATCATGTCTTTATAGAAAATACAGTCTTTGTCTATTGTATTAGATGTGCTGGGAAATTTTGTCATGTAAGGTAGTTTTAAAATGACCGAGTTAGGTTATGAGGACAAAATGGAGGATTGTCACAGTATAAAGTTAAAATGGAGTTAGTGCAATAATTGAATACACGTACAATAAGGATTTTTAAATAATCCCACATCAGTGTGGCGAAACCAACCTCGCCACTGGGCCCTGGAGAAGCCTGTTTGCTAGCCTCCTACCTGCTGACTATGGCCCCTGGGTTATTTGGGGCATATTGTACTTTATATTGTGGCAACTGGCCCTTTTAAAATCATCGATGGACATATTGGGACTTTTTGGGATTGTGGCGAAACCGACCTCGCCACGTGTCCTTGGAGGGGGCCGATTGCCCGCCTCTTGCTTTTGGACTATGGACCAGACTTTATGGGAATGTGATACCCCAGATAGCTATACCATGGAGCCTATTCATAATGAAAGACTATGGGAAAGACTTTAGCTCCATGGCAATTGTACTGTGTGAGTAGGATCTGCGCGCTATTCGGTAGTTTTGTGCGCGCAGATCCCAGCTATCTGGGGATGGGTGAAATGTCTGTGTGTTATGTGTAAAAGGTGAATTTATGTATTTTAAAGTGTTTTACTGTCTTTGTGTCCCCATGTGCTTAATGGAGTCTGTCTCTGTGCTGGGAGATAATTGGATTACTTCTCCAGCACAGAGAAGGCCCTGGAAAGCTAGGTGTTTTAAAAGATACTTTTAGTAACTTTTGAACCCCTGGTCTGATCCATGCCATTTTTTAATATGTTGTTCCCCTGAATGGATTGATTGTGGATATGTAATTTTGTGTGAATGTGATGTATGCTTTTGAAGTCATAAATATTGTGTAAAAAGTATATTTTAAACTGTATGAATAATGGGATTATGTGTCACACTAAGGGGAGGGGATGTGTGGGAGGTAACATCTATGTCATTGGTTCTTTTATGCCTCCCCCTGGGTGTGGCCTGTATGTGTGAGTTGGAAATAAAAGCCAGGCTGGATGAGCCAGTCCAGAGTTCCTGTTTTACCCTCAAAGTGATGTGTCGTCTCATTATTGGGGGAAGGATTTATTGCATGCTGTTCCAGTTGACTGCTAGGAGTACAAGCCTATTCATATGGTTCCTATTCAATGGTCTACAGCATTCATATGCTTGGGAGAATTTAAAGGTTTTCTCGGATTCGGTGATTGTGGTGTCTGCCAGAGTGCTTGGAGTCCTCAGGAAGCGCTAGGAGCATCCATTAACAGAGGTACCAAGTCGGGGTGCCAGGCGATCCGTTACAGATGGGTTTTAAGGCACTTCTTAAAAGATGCAAGACTAGGGGAGAGTCTGATGGTGGTAGGCAGGCTATTCCATAGGAAGGGAGCCGCCCGCGAGAAGTCCTGCAAGCGTGAGTTGGCCGTACGGGTGCGAGCAGCGGACAGGAGGTGGTCACGGGCAGAGCGGAGAGACCGAGAAGGGACATACCTATGGATCTGTGAGGAGATATAAGAGGGGCTAGAGTTGTTCAGTGCTTTATAGGTGTGAGTTAGTACCTTGAATTGACTCCTATAGCATACAGGAAGCAAATGTAAGGACTGGCAGAGAGGTGAGGTGTGAGAGAAATGACTAGAGAGGAAAATCAGTCTAGCAGCAGCGTTCATTACGGACTGTAGGGGTCCAGTACGGCTTTTGGGAAGACCAATGAAGAGAGGGTTACAATAATCTATGCGGAATATTTATGTAGAAAGAGACAAACAAGACTTGCAGTTACAAGCGGAAGTGTTCTCCCATAATCCTCCAGTTGTTCGACAGCAATTCCCTGCTGTTGACATGCAGAGAATTCTGGAAAAAATTATATTATTTTTGGCATTTATAAATCGTCAACTTATTTCGTAGTGCTTTACGGGTCAAATATGAGCACTCCTGGAAAGAAAAAAATGTATACACTGCCGAGATAACTTACTAAAGCAGGAATAATGGAGATCTAAAAAGGGATTTGCAAATTCAGATTAAAATAGCCAAGCTGTAAAAATTCTCTACACTCAGGGACATTAAGCATTGCAGTCAGAGAGATAAAACAGATACATTATTTGCAGAGGGTTCTGTCCGCAAGCTTGTATTGTAGAGATCGGCAAAGAAGAATTCACTGTTTTGTCTGAGTGTTTTTATAACAAATTGAGTGATGATTGTTAAGGGGTTAAACAGGTTGCATACATTTGGCAGATCAGCTTTCCAGAAATTTTAAAACCACATCAGACCAAGCAGGTGTTCGCTATGGCCTGGGGCTCCACTGGAAAATCCATTTTCTGTCACCAACATATTGTATATAGTAGATGATTGTATCCATCCTATTAAAGCGTGGAATACAGAGGTTAAATAGTGACGTTTCTGTGTCCCCCACCCAAAATAAAAGCATCCATTGTCGGATTTATGAAAGGGCACATTAGTTATTTTGAGAAATGTCTAAACAATGGATTTTATGACTTTAAACTGATATCCTTTCTTCCAGCTTCTCTGAGTTTTTGAAATGTATTAATAATTGTCATAGTAATTGTATGTACGCTGATATTCATTAATGAGGGGATTTTAAGGAATAACATTTGACGTTGCTGTAGGGTGATCCTTTTCAGCTGGTTTTGGTTTTGTGCATTTTAGTATAGTTATACTGGGTGGGTTTATATTATTAAAGGGACACTCCAGGCTCCAACACACGTTAGGTGCACTGTGTAGGTTAGGTTACAGTTAGTTATACTGGGTGGGTTTATATTATTAAAGGGACACTCCAGGCTCCCACACACGTTAGGTGAACTGTGTAGGTTAGGTTACAGTTAGTTATACCAGGTAGGTTTATATTATTAAAGGGACACTCCAGGCTCCCACACACATTAGGTGCACTGTGTAGGTTAGGTTACAGTTAGTTATACCAGGTAGGTTTATATTATTAAAGGGACACTCCAGGCTCCCACACACGTTAGATGCACTGTGTAGGTTAGATTACAGTTAGTTATACTGAGTGGGTTTATATTATTAAAGGGACACTCCAGGCTCCCACACACGTTAGATGCACTGTGTAGGTTAGATTACAGTTAGTTATACTGAGTGGGTTTATATTATTAAAGGGATACTCCAGGCTCCCACACACATTAGGTGCACTGTGTAGGTTAGGTTACAGTTAGTTATACCAGGTAGGTTTATATTATTAAAGGGACACTCCAGGCTCCCACACACGTTAGATGCACTGTGTAGGTTAGATTACAGTTAGTTATACTGAGTGGGTTTATATTATTAAAGGGACACTCCAGGCTCCCACACACGTTAGATGCACTGTGTAGGTTAGATTACAGTTAGTTATACTGAGTGGGTTTATATTATTAAAGGGATACTCCAGGCTCCCACACACATTAGGTGCACTGTGTAGGTTAGGTTACAGTTAGTTATACCAGGTAGGTTTATATTATTAAAGGGACACTCCAGGCTCCCACACACATTAGGTGCACTGTGTAGGTTAGGTTACAGTTAGTTATACTGGGTGGGTTTATATTATTAAAGGGACACTCCAGGCTCCCACACACATTAGGTGCACTGTGTAGGTTAGGTTACAGTTAGTTATACCAGGTAGGTTTATATTATTAAAGGGACACTCCAGGCTCCCACACACATTAGGTGCACTGTGTAGGTTAGGTTACAGTTAGTTATACTGGGTGGGTTTATATTATTAAAGGGACACTCCAGGCTCCCACACACATTAGGTGCACTGTGTAGGTTAGGTTACAGTTAGTTATACCAGGTAGGTTTATATTATTAAAGGGACACTCCAGGCTCCCACACACGTTAGATGCACTGTGTAGGTTAGATTACAGTTAGTTATACTGAGTGGGTTTATATTATTAAAGGGACACTCCAGGCTCCCACACACGTTAGATGCACTGTGTAGGTTAGATTACAGTTAGTTATACTGAGTGGGTTTATATTATTAAAGGGATACTCCAGGCTCCCACACACATTAGGTGCACTGTGTAGGTTAGGTTACAGTTAGTTATACCAGGTAGGTTTATATTATTAAAGGGACACTCCAGGCTCCCACACACGTTAGATGCACTGTGTAGGTTAGGTTACAGTTAGTTATACCAGGTAGGTTTATATTATTAAACGGACACTCCAGGCTCCCACACGTTAGGTGCACTGTGTAGGTGGGGTTACAGTTAGATATACTGGGTGGGTTTATATTATTAAAAGGTAACTCCAGGCTCCAACACACGTTAGATGCACTGTGTAGGTGAGGTTACAGTTAGTTATACTGGGTGGGTTTATATTATTAAAAGGACACTCCAGGCTCCCACACGTTAGGTGCACTGTGTAGGTTAGGTTACAGTTAGTTATACCAGGTAGGTTTATATTATTAAAAGGACACTCCAGGCTCCAACACACGTTAGATGCACTGTGTAGGTTAGGTTACAGTTAGTTATACTGAGTGGGTTTATATTATTAAAGGGACACTTCAGGCTCCCACACACGTTAGGTGCACTGTGTGGGTTAGGTTACAGTTAGTTATACTGGGTGGGTTTATATTATTAAAGGGACACTCCAGGTTCCCACATACGTTAGATGCACTGTGTAGGTTAGGTTACAGTTAGTTATATTGGGTGGGTTTATATTATTAAAGGGACACTCCAGGCTCACACACACGTTAGGTGCACTGTGTAGGTTAGGTTACAGTCAGTTATACTGGGTGGGTTTATATTATTAAAAGGACACTCCAGGCTCCCACACGTTAGATGCACTGTGTAGATTAGTTTACAGTTAGTTATACTGGGTGGGTTTATATTATTAAATGGACACTCCGGGCTCCCACACATGTTAGATGCACTGTGTAGGTTGGGTTACAGTTATATTGGGTGGGTTTATATTATTAAAGGGACACTCCACGCTCCCACACGTTAGGTGCATTGTGTAGGTTAGGTTACAGTTAGTAATACTGGGTGGGTTTATATTATTAAAGGGACACTCCAGGCTCCAACCCACGTTAGATGCACTGTGTAGGTTAGGTTACAGTTAGTTATACTGAGTGGGTTTATATTATTAAAGGGACACTCCAGGTTCCCACATATGTTAGATGCACTGTGTAGGTTAGGATACAGTTAGTTATACTGGGTGGGTTTATATTATTAAAGAGACACTCCAGGCTCCCACACACATTAGGTGCACTGTGTAGGTTAGGTTACAGTTAGTTATACTGAGTGGGTTTATATTATTAAAGGGATACTCCAGGCTCCCACACACATTAGGTGCACTGTGTAGGTTAGGTTACAGTTAGTTATACCAGGTAGGTTTATATTATTAAAGGGACACTCCAGGCCCCCACACACGTTATATGCACTGTGTAGGTTAGATTACAGTTAGTTATACTGAGTGGGTTTATATTATTAAAGGGACACTCCAGGCTCCCACACACGTTAGGTGCACTGTGTAGGTTAGATTACAGTTAGTTATACTGAGTGGGTTTATATTATTAAAGGGATACTCCAGGCTCCCACACACATTAGGTGTACTGTGTAGGTTAGGTTACAGTTAGTTATACCAGGTAGGTTTATATTATTAAATGGACACTTCAGGCTCCAACACACGTTAGGTGCACTGTGTAGGTTAGATTACAGTTAGTTATACTGAGTGGGTTTATATTATTAAAGGGATACTCCAGGCTCCCACACACATTAGGTGCACTGTGTAGGTTAGGTTACAGTTAGTTATACCAGGTAGGTTTATATTATTAAACGGACACTCCAGGCTCCCACACGTTAGGTGCACTGTGTAGGTAGGGTTACAGTTAGTTATACTGGGTGGGTTTATATTATTAAAAGGACACTCCAGGCTCCAACACACGTTAGATGCACTGTGTAGGTGAGGTTACAGTTAGTTATACTAGGTGGGTTTATATTATTAAAAGGACACTCCAGGCTCCCACACGTTAGGTGCACTGTGTAGGTTAGGTTACAGTTAGTTATACCAGGTAGGTTTATATTATTAAAAGGACACTCCAGGCTCCAACACACGTTAGATGCACTGTGTAGGTTAGGTTACAGTTAGTTATACTGAGTGGGTTTATATTATTAAAGGGACACTCCATGTTCCCACATTCGTTAGATGCACTGTGTAGGTTAGGTTACAGTTTGTTATACTGGGTGGGTTTATATTATTAAAGGGACACTCCAGGCTCACACACACGTTAGGTGCACTGTGTAGGTTAGGTTACAGTCAGTTATACTGGGTGGGTTTATATTATTAAAAGGACACTCCAGGCTCCAACACGTTAGATGCACTGTGTAGGTTAGGTTACCGTTAGTTATACTGGGTGGGTTTATATTATTAAATGGACACTCCGGGCTCCCACACATGTTAGATGCACTGTGCAGGTTGGGTTACAGTTATATTGGGTGGGTTTATATTATTAAAGGGACACTCCACGCTCCCACACGTTAGGTGCACTGTGTAGGTTAGGTTACAGTTAGTTATACTGGGTGGGTTTATATTATTAAAGGGACACTCCAGGCTCCAACACACGTTAGATGCACTGTGTAGGTTAGGTTACAGTTAGTTATACTGAGTGGATTTATATTATTAAAGGGACACTCCAGGTTCCCACATATGTTAGATGCACTGTGTAGGTTAGGATACAGTTAGTTATACTGGGTGGGTTTATATTATTAAAGGGACACTCCATTCTTCCACACACGCTAGGTGCACTGTGTAGGTTAGGTCAAAGTTAGTTATACTGGCTGGGTTTATATTATTAAAGGGACACTCCAGGCTCCAACAAACATTAGATGCACTGTGTAGGTTAGATTACAGTTAGTTATACTGGGTGAGTTTATATTATTAAAGGGACACTCCAGGCTTCCACACACGCTAGGTGCACTGTGTAGGTTAGTTTACGGTTAGTTATACTGGGTGGGTTTATATTATTAAATTATATACATATTATATAATATATTATTAAAATATAGACAGTGCACCTAACATGTGCGGGAGCCATGAGTGTCCCTTTAATAATATAAACCCACTCGGTTATAACTAACTGTAACCTAACCTACACATTGCATCTAACGCATGTGGGAGCCTGGAGTGTCCCTTTAATAATATAAACCCACCCAGTATAACTAGCTATCTCTGTTTGAGACTGGCATGTTCCTCTTTCAGACAAGGCTGATAGCAGTTTCCTAAAATTTGCCCCAATGACACGAGGGCATCAACTTAGTCATGGAAAGGTTTTGAATTAAATTGGGGTGAGTTCAATAAAATGGTCCCCAATAGTTTTTGCTTTAACTGGATACAGTTTGCAGCACCATCTCCCATAGTCTATCAATCTGTAAAGGAACAATTTGATTGACACAGCAACTGGCAGAATTGTCCTCACTCACAGGCGGACCAGCTTCTCCTGTCTCACTCAGTCTGGGACTTCCAAATATTTTTGTAATAAACTCCTTCGGAATGTCAAACCTGCCAAAATTGATCTATGTCGCTTGGGATAATGATATGTAACTTTAATTTTGTTGAGGTCTTTGCTTTGAAGTAACCATCCCATGTGCTGACAGATTCAATCTCCCCCTTTCTATATTAATTATATTTTAGTACTTATAGATGTGTGGTTTGGATCACTCATTACCCAACACAAAGATCTAACAGCAATGTTGGACCAATAAATATTTCATCTGCTGAAAATAGTGAAGAATGAAAGTGTCTTTTGCCATGAAAATACGTCATAGTGGGAGTTTAAAGGCTATAAAATGTTAACATCCTCGTTGTAACAGGCAGAATGTTGACAAATTCATAGATTGCAATTTATTTTGTTCCTAGATTTTAGCTTCTAATCCTTTACCATGGGGGCATAAGGGAAAGGGTTTTACTTCCCTCAATTTATCCAAGTGTATGTACCCCTCTCTTCACCTGCTCCCCAAAAATACACCTTAACCAATGCTAATGTAGGGGAGTTATCACATCTTAGAATTTTTCATATTAAGTTTACTTTTTCCTGTATTTAACACGCGTGTATTTGTCAAGGTTGAAAAATACAATTAAATGTAGAAATCCACCCTTCTTTAACCTACAACTGGACACCGCCATCCGAGCACTCTACCAGCCGTTGTTATGTTCTGTCCTTCACATCTGGCATTCAATATAGAGAAGGTATACAACAAAGAGGAGAAATTAAATATTTTTTCTATTTCTTCTTATTTGCAATTGTTACCTTGGCTTTGTAGGGAATGTGATATAATTTGCTAAATCTGAAATGGAGAATTTCATGGAAAAAAAAAGGTTAACACAAGTTATAGGTGATTTTCAATGTTTCACTGGAACAGTTATTTACTTGAGAGATCCCAGTTTGGCTATTTTGAGTTTGAATTTGACATTTGTGATTCACTTTGAAGTCTCACGTTGGTGAATAACCCTGTAAATGTTGTATGTACCAGAGAGGCAACGTCATCCCTTTGAATGAGTTCCTTACAAACACAATATTACAATAATAGATTCATCCAGGAAGGATGGCTTTAGAATTTTTTTCAAACTATGTCTTTGATTGTAGCTGTTGCCATTATCCAGTTTATTTTATTGACCTCAGAAGAATAAGAATAGCTTAGTTGACCCTTTTGGTAATTGAATCCTGACCTCCTTTTAGTGGATGTTTTTGTTTACTTCCCAATTCTCTGTAAACTGTAGAGTTTGTAGTGTGTTAAAAGCACAGGAGGTCAGCTATTTCTGAGACACTGACAATCATGCCACGGTCAAAGTCATTTGGATCACGTGACTTCCCTACAGTAATAATTGGTCAAACTAAACCTCTTGGCCATGTGTGCATCTTTATACAGAGGGTTATTCAATAAAGTGTGAATTGTCAGAGATTTAATGTGACTTTGGAGCGAATTATTGCCTAAATTAGCCACATTGAACACATATTTGACTTTGCCTAAAGTTTGAATTCTCAATAAGTCACACTTTAGTGATTACCCCAATTGCGATCTACATTCTTTTACTGAAAGTGGCAATTAGTAGGTTTAAGATGCTCATAAATACAGTATATAAAATATATTGCAAAATTACAGATACTTTTTAAAGGACCACTATAGTCACCCAGACCACTTCAGCTCAATGAAGTGGTCTGGGTGCCAGGTCCCACAGGTTTTAACCCTTCAGATGTAAACATAGCAGTTTCTGAGAAACTGCTATGTTTACATTGCAGGGTTAATCCAGCCTCTAGCGGATGTCTTGCTGACAGCTGCTAGAGGCGCATCCGCGACGCTCAATGCGAAAATGGCATTCAGCGTGCAGAACGTCCATAGGAAAGCATTGAGAAATGTTTTCCTATGGGCGATTTTAATGCGCGCACGGCTCTGGCCGCGCATCCGTCTTCCGCTCCACTCGGGCTCCGACGTCGGAGTGGGAGGAGAGGTCACCAGCGCCGAGGGAGCCCAGCGCTGGATTAAAGTAAGTAAGGGGTTTTAACCCCTTCAGCGCCAAGCGAGGGGGGCCCTGAGGGTGGGGGGACCTAAGGATTATATAGTGTCAGGAAAACAAGTTTGTTTTCCTGACACTATAGTGATCCTTTAAGGTTTGGTCCCTTTCAGAAGTATTTTAACATCTCAGGACATGTGCGTACAGAAAAAAAATACTAAAGTGTTTTTTTTTTTTTAATGCTATGATGTAATACACATTGAAAACTCAGGTGTGCGCTGTCTTTGTTGTAATTCCATTTCTATAGGTAGAAATTTGACTTGTTTATCCAAAGCACTTTTGCGGGAGCACTGTTCCATTTTCTGATGTATGTGTATTTTAGACTTTAGGTCTTGTTCATCTTACTTAAAAGAGATTTTTCTTGTTGCAACAAAACCTTTATACATTTAATCCAGGCGTGACCGCCATGCCGCTGATTGATGAAAACCCCATCTGCTAGTTCATTGATTTGTTTACTGCCATTTCTGTTAGCTTTTGTCATTAATATTTGTTTGCCAAAGAAATGCATTTTTTTTTATCATGTCTGGGCTAATACATATATGTTTTTGTATCTGTGTTCAAGTGTCATTGCTTTAATTTAAAACTTGGAGGTGGGGGGGGGGTTCTATATTTGAATCAGTTAACCTCACATCATTTATCGAACAGCAATGGGTAGTAAACTGTAAAATTGCTGATTTGCAAAATAATCAAGACTTAAAAATTCCGTCACCCCTTTTTAACCCCCTCCCCCACCACAAAATGGGTATTTCTTAATGAAGTACTAATTATGACTGCATTGAAATTTTAATGAAATGTTAACCCAGTTTAGAGATATATCTCCTCCGCATGACTTTCCTGATTCAGGGAGGAGTCTAAAAGTCAATCCCAACAGCCGTCACCAGGGAATTGGCTGTGTCTGTGAAGGATCCCACTGTCTCGCGGGATCCCCCATAGACCTCAATGCTGTACTCTCATGCATGCACCAGAGTACCGGAGTGATGTTCGCTTCTAGTTGACATAAGTAATCTCACCTGCATCCCCCAGTCACAAGACCACCAGCGGCGATGTCTCTATCAGGGGACTTTGCAAATTCGGTGACAGTGAATTTCAAACTTTGGCCCAAAGTAATGAAAATTCTGAAAGCATAGCTGAGTCAGATGGTTTTTCCATATTTGGTTATTTTGACCTTAAATTTTAAATTGACATTGAATTCTCTTGTAAATAACCCTGTACAATGTAAATTGTCAGGATGGAAGTTTTCAAATATGTTGACCTACAAGTTGCCAGTTCCTTTCCCTTCTCCATAATTCCCAATTAGTGTAAATTAACCCCAAGGTATTCATTGATACTTTAGAATATTGATATATTAGGAACATCAGCAACATGAGACAAAGAGATCCCATTAACAGATATAAAGGCATTATTCAATGGACATGTATCTCATTGTATTAAAATCTAAATTAACTAATGTAGTAGCCTGGAGCTATACAAAGGTGATTAGGAATAACAAGCTTATATCCTGCCTGATTTCCTGCCCTAAGGAGACATTGTATTTGGGGTTATTGTTAAATGCTTATTCAAGAGCAGGAATGGTGTTTGAATTTAAAACCCTACGAGAAAGGATTATCAGAAGCTATTGTGTTTTTAATACACATTTTAGGGAAGGAAAAGTCATTTATATTTAGTATATTGTCACATTAACATGTTTCCGTGCCAGACAGGTTATCCTAAAGGCATCCTGCTTTTTTAGAGATTTTATATCAGCAGTGGATAATATTCTAACTAAATTGCAGGGTTTATTCAAAAAGCCGTGAATTGTCGCAAATTCAAACCCCAAATGATCCAACTCACATGCAGCTAGACTTTCTTACATGGTAATTTAATAAAACGAGAATTCAAAGTGATCTTGAGCTGAAAGTAGAACTGACTTAGACCATTTTTTCATTCCCGTTCACTTTGAAATCTCACGTTAGTGAATAACACAGACAATGTAAAATTTACGATTCTCAATTCAGCCACCATTATTTAGTGACTATACTCCTTTGCCATGACTGCCAAAGAATGACTGCATAAAATACTTGGAGGTTTAATAACTAGATCAGAAAATGAGCAGAATTGATAAGAGAATTGCAAATTTTACCCCAAAATAGCTGACTTGCAAAAATCATCCAACTCAACTGTTGTGAAGTACAAAGGTTTAAAGGGACACTATATTCACCAGAAAAACTAGAGCAGTGGTAGGCTACCTTTTAACAGCACTGTGCCGATATAGGATTGTGATGTCCTGTAGCGTGCCAATCCTCTTCTTTTTTAAATTGAGGTGTGTATGTTGCTGTTTCTGCTTGTTTTATTTATAGTGCAGTTGCTTTGTATCGTTGTATTTGTGCGCATATGAGCTATTATATTGTATATGTTCATTAGTAGTTTGTGGTATCGTGTATGATACCTTCAAATGTGGGCTGTGTATGGGGGCTGCTTGTGGAATTGTGTGTGTGGATGGATATGTCACATTGTGTGTTTGGTAGTGTGTGGGGGCTGTTTAGGGTATTACATGTGAGAGACTGCATGTGGGGTTGTGTGCATGTATGTGGATTGTTGGTGGTGTTAAGTTTGTGCGGATTGTGTGTATGTTTGTGTGTGGGCTGTTCGTATTATTTGTATGAGGGGAGGGTTATTCTGCATCTCTGTGTATATCTAGCAGTGTGGGTTCCAGTGGGGAGCAGGCTGGCCAGGTACAGGTCAAGGACAGGAGCTGCAATAGCTGCCAAGGGCTGCTCTACTACAGTGTGGATTCCCATTCACAAGTGCTGGGTTGAAGTGATCTGAGTTCACTTCCTCTATGTGCTGCAATGCATAAATTAAGGATTTTCCTTCAACAGCTTTTCGTATTAGCAGATATCTGAAGTTTCACTGGGACTCCTGATAAGCCAGAGAATGTGTGGCTCTAGCAGCCTTAAGTGCTGTGCAAAGACACCTTGAGTGCCGTGCATGGCACACGTGCCATAGATTGCCTACCCCTGAACTAGAACATAATGTAGTTGTTCTGGTGAGTATAGTATGTAAGCTTTTTAATGCAAGCATTGCCTTTTCAGAGAAAAGGTAGTGTTTACATTCCTGCCTAGGGACACCTCTAGTGGCAGTCACTGAGATTGACACAAGAGGTGTTTCCTGGGTGAGTGCTGAACAGTGTGCAGCACTGATGTTCTGTGTCTCTGCATGGAGATGCTGAAAGCTTCTCATAGAGATGCATTGATTCAATGCATCTCTATGAGGGGATGCTGGTTGGTACAGCGCAGCATTTTGCCTCGCATGCACAATGACTCACAATTAGTGATGTCCCGAACAGTTCGCCGGGAACCGTTCGCCGGCGAACGTAGCTTGTTCGCGGTGAACGCGGCGGGCAAACATATGCGATGGTCGGTCCGGCCCCTATTCGTCATCATTGAGTAAACTTTGACCCTGTACCTCACAGTCAGCAGACACATTCCAGCCAACCAGCAGCAGACCCTCCCTTCCAGACCCTCCCACCTCCATATGTTCGCCCGCCATGTTCGCCACGAACATGCTATGTTCACCGGCGAACGGTTCCCGGTGAACTGTTCGGGACATCACTACTCACAATGCTTTCCTAAGGGAAAGAAGTGGACTGGCTGAGATTTTCAAATTTGATGATCTCAGCCACAGAGGTGAAGCCAGTCGCAGAGAAACAGCGGTGGCATGGAAAGAAGGTGAGTAAAATCACCATTCAATAGCATGGAGAGGGGACAGATCACCTAAACAGTGAAATTAAAACTATAGTGTCAGGAATACGTTTTCCTGACACTATAGTATTCTTTTAATTAGCTTATCAGTTGTTAGTTCTTGACAGTTCTCCACAATTTCAGGATCAGTAAAATAACCCCTAAAATAGTACTCACAGAGTTATTTAGCAAAACTGGAATTGTTTGGCCATCACAATTTGCAAATTTAGACCGGAATTACCAAAATAGTTAGGCTATTTTGAGTTACCGTACTATTTTCTGGTGAATTCCAAACGTTTTAGATTTACTGAATAACAGTAACAAAAGTACCAATATATCTGTAAAAATAAATAGAATATCAGGGTGCTCACCCAACAGCCCTATTCCCCATAGGACTATGATGTAAAATACATTCAATGAAGAATGTGGAGCACAACCACTACAACATGAATACATTTTTTTGAATTGATCAAATTTACATGGTATTCAAGAATAACTTCAAGAGAAATGACGATATAATCCTAATTCTCTGTACATCACAAAAAGAACATGCACATGAATAACATATATCAGTACAACATTTTTTTTTTAAATAAATCATAAAATATAGGAAACAAAAAAACAAATAGAAAACTTAAAAAAAACAAACATTATCAAGTAGATGTTAACATGCCAGGTAGGCTAAAACATGAGATGCCAAAACAACTACAAAATACATACCACGGATAAACAGAAACACAAAAAAGAAGTGAGAAAAGGGGAATATCCAGGAAAATGCCCCCAATGTTACGGCGGATTGCCTTTATCAAGGGAGCATGTTGCGAGGATTGTCCACTTACTTTAATATGCCCTTAATAAAACATACAATGAAAAACACATGAGCAATTGGGTGGCCAATTCCTCCCAACCATGATCAGATAGTCATGATTGTCAAGCATGCGAATTACAAAAACATCTTAACATAACCATTATAAAAAATAAAATGATACATGAACTTAACCAATATAATATACTAAGAGCACGTACAAAAAAAAGTAGCGCTGTTTGAAACGCAGATGCGTTCCACTGTAAACGATTTTGATCCCATGCATTGAATCTTGAATCCGGGGGTTTGTACATGGTGATGGTGATCAGCCTCTTTACTTTTTTTTGTAAGTGCTCTTAGAATATTCTAAACACACGGGTTAACCCCAAATTCTTTATTATGGTGACAGATTACTCTGTCCCTTCACTTTCGTTCCAGTCTGAAGTCTCAATCAGGACCGGGTACTGCTAATGCTTTCAGGAGTGAGTTAATAAAATGTTTAAATGTTAAATAAATGTTTGCCCAAATACAGCAGGCTAATGCTTACATTGATAATTCTGTATTGCCCGCGAATGATGTTTTAAATATCCAAATGGTCCTTGGCAGATTAAAGGTTACCCAACCCTGCTGTAGGCCTACTGCACTTACTGTACCCCCCTCTACTGTAATGTAACATGTAAAGCGCTGAGTACACCTGCTAGCACTATATAAATACAATATACACACACTGTATACCCACTGCACTTACTGTACCTCCCTCTACTGTAATGCAACCTGTAAAGTGCTGAGTACACCTGTTAGCGCTACATAAATACAATATACACACACTGTATACCTACTGCACTTACTGTACCTCCCTCTACTGTAATGTAACCTGTAAAGTGCTGAGTACACCTGTTAGCGCTACATAAATATAATATACATACACGGTATACCTACTGCACTTACTGTACCTCCCTTTACTGTAATGTAACCTGTAAAGTGCTGAGTACACCTGTTAGCACTATATAAATATAATATACATACACTGTATACCTACTGCACTTACTGTACCTTCCTCTACAGTAATGTAACCTGTAAAGTGCTGAGTACACCTGTTAGCGCTATATAAACAATATACATACACTGTATACCTACTGCACTTACTGTACCTTCCTCTACTGTAATGTAACCTGTAAAGTACTGAGTACACCTGCTAGCACTATATAAATATAATATACATACACTGTATACCTACTGCACTTACTGTACCTCCCTCTACTGTAATGTAACCTGTAAAGTGCTGAGTACACCCGTTAGCGCTATATAATTGAAATATACATACATTTTATACCTACTGCACTTACTGTACCTCCCTCTACTGTAATGTAACCTGTAAAGTGCTGAGTACACCTGTTAGCGCTATATAAATAAAATATACATACACGGTATACCTACTGCACTTACTGTACCTCCCTCTACTGTAATGTAACCTGTAAAGTGCTGAGTACACCCGTTAGCGCTATATAATTGAAATATACATACATTTTATACCTACTGCACTTACTGTACCTCCCTCTACTGTAATGTAACCTGTAAAGTGCTGAGTACACCTGTTAGCGCTATATAAATAAAATATACATACACGGTATACCTACTGCACTTACTGTACCTCCCTCTACTGTAATGTAACCTGTAAAGTGCTGAGTACACCTGTTAGCGCTATATAAATAAAATATACATACACGGTATACCTACTGCACTTACTGTACCTCCCTCTACTGTAATGCAACCTGTAAAGTGCTGAGTACACCTGTTAGCGCTACATAAATATAATATACATACACGGTATACCTACTGCACTTACTGTACCTCCCCCTACTGTAATGTAACCTGTAAAGTGCTGAGTACACCTGTTAGTGCTATATAAATAAAATATACATACACTGTATACCTACTGCACTTACTGTACCTCCCTCTACTGTAATGTAACCTGTAAAGTGCTGAGTACACCCGTTAGCGCTATATAATTGAAATATACATACATTTTATACCTACTGCACTTACTGTACCTCCCTCTACTGTAATGTAACCTGTAAAGTGCTGAGTACACCTGTTAGCGCGATATAAATAAAATATACATACACGGTATACCTACTGCACTTACTGTACCTCCCTCTACTGTAATGTAACCTGTAAAGTGCTGAGTACACCTGTGAGCACTATATAAATATAATATACATACACTGTATACCTACTGCATTTACTGTATCTCCCTCTACTGTAATGTAACCTGTTAAGTGCTGAGTACACCTGTTAGTGCCATATAAATAAAATATGCATACACTGTATACCTACTGCACTTACTGTACCTCCCTCTACTGTAATGTATCCTGTAAAGCACTGAGTATACCTGTTAGCGCTATATGAATAAAATATACATACACTGTATACCTACTGCACTTACTGTACCTCCTTCTACTGTAATGTCACCTGTAACATGCTGAGCAGTGGTGTACATACCAGGGTCGAAGGGGTCGCGGCTGCGACTGGGCCCGGCCCGCCAGGGGGCCCGGCCGCCCCTGCGACCCGGTATGGACGCTCTGGGCCAGCCTCTTCTCCTGGGGGCCCCAGGAGCCGGCCACCTCCGGGCCCCCCGAGGCTGGCCCTGCTTACACCCGGTGTGCAGTCAGGCTGGCCGGTGCGCGAGGGAGCACTCTCCCCTGAGTGCTTCCTCTTCAGCTCCCTCGCGCACAGCACTGATACCGGAGCCGGAAGATGATGTCATCTTCCGGCACCGGTATCAGTACGCGGCGCGCGAGGGATCTGAAGAGGAAGCACTCAGGGGAGAGTGCTCCCTCGCGCGCCCGCCAGCCTGACTGCCCGCCGGGTGACCGGCCTCCCAGGAGCCCAGCAGCACCACTGGACCCCAGGGAATCCCCTCAGCACTCCAACAGGTAAGGAGGCTGGGGGGATTAAATTTTAAAAAAATGCATTAGTGTGTGTGTGTGTATTAGTGTTAGTGTGTGTGTGTGTGTGTGTGTGTGTGTGTGCATTAGTGTTAGTGTGTGTGTGTGTGTGTGTGTGTATTAGTGTGTGTGTGTGTTAGTGTTACTGTGAGTGTTAGTGTGTGTGTTAATGTTACTGTGAGTGTTAGTGTGTGTGTTACTGTGAGTGTTAGTGTGTGTGTGTATTAGTGTTACTGTGAGTGTTAGTGTGTGTGTTAGTGTTACTGTGAGTGTTAGTGTGTGTGTGTTAGTGTTACTGTGAGTGTTAGTGTTACTGTGAGTGTGTGTGTGTGTTAGTGTTACTGTGAGTGTTAGTGTTACTGTGAGTGTTAGTGTGTGTGTGTTAGTGTTACTGTGAGTGTTAGTGTGTGTGTTACTGTGAGTGTTAGTGTGTGTGTTAGTGTTACTGTGAGTGTTAGTGTGTGTGTTAGTGTTACTGTGTGTGTTACTGTGAGTGTTAGTGTGTTTGTTAGTGTGAGTGTCAGTGAGTGTGTCTGCTAGTGAGTGTCAGTGAGTGTGTTACTGTGTGTGTCTGTTACTGAGTGTGTTACTGTGTGTGTCTGTTACTGAGTGTGTTTGTGTTAGTGAGTCTGTTTGATGTCTGTTAGTGAGTGTGTGTTTGTCAGTGAGAGTATGTTTTGTTAGTGAGTGTGTATGTATGTCTGTCGCTGAGTTTGTCTCTGTCAGTAAATGTGTGTGTATGTTAGCTAGTGTGTATGCATCTGTTTGTGAGAGTGTGTGTGTGTCTTCAGAAAAGAAGTGGACTGGCTGAGATTTTCAAATTTGATGATCTCAGCCACAGAGGTGAAGCCAGTCGCAGAGAAACAGCGGTGGCATGGAAAGAAGGTGAGTAAAATCACCATTCAATAGCATGGAGAGGGGACAGATCACCTAAACAGTGAAATTAAAACTATAGTGTCAGGAATACGTTTTCCTGACACTATAGTATTCTTTTAATTAGCTTATCAGTTGTTAGTTCTTGACAGTTCTCCACAATTTCAGGATCAGTAAAATAACCCCTAAAATAGTACTCACAGAGTTATTTAGCAAAACTGGAATTGTTTGGCCATGACAATTTGCAAATTTAGACCGGAATTACCAAAATAGTTAGGCTATTTTGAGTTACCGTACTATTTTCTGGTGAATTCCAAACGTTTTAGATTTACTGAATAACAGTAACAAAAGTACCAATATATCTGTAAAAATAAATAGAATATCAGGGTGCTCACCCAACAGCCCTATTCCCCATAGGACTATGATGTAAAATACATTCAATGAAGAATGTGGAGCACAACCACTACAACATGAATACATTTTTTTGAATTGATCAAATTTACATGGTATTCAAGAATAACTTCAAGAGAAATGACGATATAATCCTAATTCTCTGTACATCACAAAAAGAACATGCACATGAATAACATATATCAGTACAACATTTTTTTTTAAAATAAATCATAAAATATAGGAAACAAAAAAACAAATAGAAAACTTAAAAAAAACAAACATTATCAAGTAGATGTTAACATGCCAGGTAGGCTAAAACATGAGATGCCAAAACAACTACAAAATACATACCACGGATAAACAGAAACACAAAAAAGAAGTGAGAAATGGGGAATATCCAGGAAAATGCCCCCAATGTTACGGCGGATTGCCTTTATCAAGGGAGCATGTTGCGAGGATTGTCCACTTACTTTAATATGCCCTTAATAAAACATACAATGAAAAACACATGAGCAATTGGGTGGCCAATTCCTCCCAACCATGATCAGATAGTCATGATTGTCAAGCATGCGAATTACAAAAACATCTTAACATAACCATTATAAAAAATAAAATGATACATGAACTTAACCAATATAATATACTAAGAGCACGTACAAAAAAAAGTAGCGCTGTTTGAAACGCAGATGCGTTCCACTGTAAACGATTTTGATCCCATGCATTGAATCTTGAATCCGGGGGTTTGTACATGGTGATGGTGATCAGCCTCTTTACTTTTTTTTGTAAGTGCTCTTAGAATATTCTAAACACACGGGTTAACCCCAAATTCTTTATTATGGTGACAGATTACTCTGTCCCTTCACTTTCGTTCCAGTCTGAAGTCTCAATCAGGACCGGGTACTGCTAATGCTTTCAGGAGTGAGTTAATAAAATGTTTAAATGTTAAATAAATGTTTGCCCAAATACAGCAGGCTAATGCTTACATTGATAATTCTGTATTGCCCACGAATGATGTTTTAAATATCCAAATGGTCCTTGGCAGATTAAAGGTTACCCAACCCTGCTGTAGGCCTACTGCACTTACTGTACCCCCCTCTACTGTAATGTAACATGTAAAGCGCTGAGTACACCTGCTAGCACTATATAAATACAATATACACACACTGTATACCCACTGCACTTACTGTACCTCCCTCTACTGTAATGCAACCTGTAAAGTGCTGAGTACACCTGTTAGCGCTACATAAATACAATATACACACACTGTATACCCACTGCACTTACTGTACCTCCCTCTACTGTAATGTAACCTGTAAAGCGCTGAGTACACCTGTTAGAGCGATATAAATATAATATACATACACTGTATACCTACTGCACTTACTGTACCTCCCTCTACTGTAATGCAACCTGAAAAGTGCTGAGCACACCTGTTAGCGCTACATAAATATAATATACATACACGGTATACCTACTGCACTTACTGTACCTCCCTTTACTGTAATGTAACCTGTAAAGTGCTGAGTACACCTGTTAGCACTATATAAATATAATATACATACACTGTATACCTACTGCACTTACTGTACCTCCCTCTACTGTAATGTAACCTGTAAAGTACTGAGTACACCTGCTAGCACTATATAAATATAATATACATACACTGTATACCTACTGCACTTACTGTACCTCCCTCTACTGTAATGTAACCTGTAAAGTGCTGAGTACACCCGTTAGCGCTATATAATTGAAATATACATACATTTTATACCTACTGCACTTACTGTACCTCCCTCTACTGTAATGTAACCTGTAAAGTGCTGAGTACACCTGTTAGCGCTATATAAATAAAATATACATACACGGTATACCTACTGCACTTACTGTACCTCCCTCTACTGTAATGTAACCTGTAAAGTGCTGAGTACACCCGTTAGCGCTATATAATTGAAATATACATACATTTTATACCTACTGCACTTACTGTACCTCCCTCTACTGTAATGTAACCTGTAAAGTGCTGAGTACACCTGTTAGCGCTATATAAATAAAATATACATACACGGTATACCTACTGCACTTACTGTACCTCCCTCTACTGTAATGTAACCTGTAAAGTGCTGAGTACACCTGTTAGCGCTATATAAATAAAATATACATACACTGTATACCTACTGCACTTACTGTACCTCCCTCTACTGTAATGCAACCTGTAAAGTGCTGAGTACACCTGTTAGCGCTACATAAATATAATATACATACACGGTATACCTACTGCACTTACTGTACCTCCCCCTACTGTAATGTAACCTGTAAAGTGCTGAGTACACCTGTTAGTGCTATATAAATAAAATATACATACACTGTATACCTACTGCACTTACTGTACCTCCCTCTACTGTAATGTAACCTGTAAAGTGCTGAGTACACCCGTTAGCGCTATATAATTGAAATATACATACATTTTATACCTACTGCACTTACTGTACCTCCCTCTACTGTAATGTAACCTGTAAAGTGCTGAGTACACCTGTTAGCGCGATATAAATAAAATATACATACACGGTATACCTACTGCACTTACTGTACCTCCCTCTACTGTAATGTAACCTGTAAAGTGCTGAGTACACCTGTGAGCACTATATAAATATAATATACATACACTGTATACCTTCTGCATTTACTGTATCTCCCTCTACTGTAATGTAACCTGTTAAGTGCTTAGTACACCTGTTAGTGCTATATAAATAAAATATGCATACACTGTATACCTACTGCACTTACTGTACCTCCCTCTACTGTAATGTATCCTGTAAAGCACTGAGTATACCTGTTAGCGCTATATGAATAAAATATACATACACTGTATACCTACTGCACTTACTGTACCTCCTTCTACTGTAATGTCACCTGTAACATGCTGAGCAGTGGTGTACATACCAGGGTCGCAGGGGTCGCGGCTGCGACTGGGCCCGGCCCGCCAGGGGGCCCGGCCGCCCCTGCGACCCGGTATGGACGCTCTGGGCCAGCCTCTTCTCCTGGGGGCCCCAGGAGCCGGCCACCTCCGGGCCCCCCGAGGCTGGCCCTGCTTACACCCGGTGTGCAGTCAGGCTGGCCGGTGCGCGAGGGAGCACTCTCCCCTGAGTGCTTCCTCTTCAGCTCCCTCGCGCACAGCACTGATACCGGAGCCGGAAGATGATGTCATCTTCCGGCACCGGTATCAGTACGCGGCGCGCGAGGGATCTGAAGAGGAAGCACTCAGGGGAGAGTGCTCCCTCGCGCGCCCGCCAGCCTGACTGCCCGCCGGGTGACCGGCCTCCCAGGAGCCCAGCAGCACCACTGGCCCCCTATCGAATCCCCTCAGCACTCCAACAGGTAAGGAGGCTGGGGGGATTACATTTTAAAAAAATGCATTAGTGTGTGTGTGTGTATTAGTGTTAGTGTGTGTGTGTGTGTGTGTGTGCATTAGTGTTAGTGTGTGTGTGTGTGTGTGTGTGTATTAGTGTGTGTGTGTGTTAGTGTTACTGTGAGTGTTAGTGTGTGTGTGTGTGTTAGTGTTACTGTGAGTGTTAGTGTGTGTGTTACTGTGAGTGTTAGTGTGTGTGTGTATTAGTGTTACTGTGAGTGTTAGTGTGTGTGTTAGTGTTACTGTGAGTGTTAGTGTGTGTGTGTTAGTGTTACTGTGAGTGTTAGTGTTACTGTGAGTGTGTGTGTGTGTTAGTGTTACTGTGAGTGTTAGTGTTACTGTGAGTGTTAGTGTGTGTGTGTTAGTGTTACTGTGAGTGTTAGTGTGTGTGTTACTGTGAGTGTTAGTGTGTGTGTTAGTGTTACTGTGAGTGTTAGTGTGTGTGTTAGTGTTACTGTGTGTGTTACTGTGAGTGTTAGTGTGTTTGTTAGTGTGAGTGTCAGTGAGTGTGTCTGCTAGTGAGTGTCAGTGAGTGTGTTACTGTGTGTGTCTGTTACTGAGTGTGTTACTGTGTGTGTCTGTTACTGAGTGTGTTTGTGTTAGTGAGTCTGTTTGATGTCTGTTAGTGAGTGTGTGTTTGTCAGTGAGAGTATGTTTTGTTAGTGAGTGTGTATGTATGTCTGTCGCTGAGTTTGTCTCTGTCAGTAAATGTGTGTGTATGTTAGCTAGTGTGTATGCATCTGTTTGTGAGAGTGTGTGTGTGTCTTCAGCACTTACCTTTCTCCAGCGCCGAACTCCCTTGGCGCTGGGGATCCCTCCGCCGCTCAGCTCCGAATGCGCATGCACGGCAAGAGCCGTGCACGCATTCAAACCGCCCATAGGAAAGCATTACTCAATGCTTTCCTATGGACGTTCAGTGTCAGTGAGACAGCCACTAGAGGCTGGATTAACCCTCAGTGAAACATAGCAGTTTCTCTGAAACTGCTATGCTTTCAGCTGCAGGGTTAAAACTAGAGGGACCTGACACCCAGACCACTTCAATGACCTGAGGTGATCT
Source organism: Pelobates fuscus (assembly GCF_036172605.1). Taxonomy (NCBI): domain Eukaryota; kingdom Metazoa; phylum Chordata; class Amphibia; order Anura; family Pelobatidae; genus Pelobates; species Pelobates fuscus. Next base: position 20,087,077 of record NC_086324.1, on the reverse strand, counting down.
GGGTGTCTGTAGTGGTCCTTTAAGTGTGTGTGCATCTGCATGCACTGGTGTACATACCGCGGTCGCAGCCCTGCAACCCCTGCGACCAGGTGCCCGCCGCCATGTGTTGCGGCCCCAGCCTGCGCAGAGTAAGTGTGCGGGGGGGGCCCACGGATCAATTTTCGCACCGGGGCCCCATAGGTCATGTGTACGCCACTGATGCTGAGTACACCTGTTAGTGCTATATAAATAAAATATACATACACTGTATACCTACTGCACTTATTGTACCTACCTCTACTGTAATGTAACCTGTAAAGTGCTGAGTACACCTGCTAGCGCTATATAAATAAAATATACATACACTGTATACCTACTGCACTTACTGTACCTCCCTTTACTGTAATGTAACCTGTAAAGTGCTGAGTACACCTGTGAGCACTATATAAATATAATATACATACACTGTATACCTACTGCATTTACTGTATCTCCCTCTACTGTAATGTAACCTGTTAAGTGCTGAGTACACCTGTTAGTGCTATATAAATAAAATATGCATACACTGTATACCTACTGCACTTACTGTACCTCCCTCTACTGTAATGTATCCTGTAAAGCACTGAGTATACCTGTTAGCGCTATATGAATAAAATATACATACACTGTATACCTACTGCACTTACTGTACCTCCTTCTACTGTAATGTCACCTGTAACATGCTGAGCAGTGGTGTACATACCAGGGTCGAAGGGGTCGCGGCTGCGACTGGGCCCGGCCCGCCAGGGGGCCCGGCCGCCCCTGCGACCCGGTATGGACGCTCTGGGCCAGCCTCTTCTCCTGGGGGCCCCAGGAGCCGGCCACCTCCGGGCCCCCCAAGGCTGGCCCTGCTTACACCCGGTGTGCAGTCAGGCTGGCCGGTGCGCGAGGGAGCACTCTCCCCTGAGTGCTTCCTCTTCAGCTCCCTCGCGCACAGCACTGATACCGGAGCCGGAAGATGATGTCATCTTCCGGCACCGGTATCAGTACGCGGCGCGCGAGGGATCTGAAGAGGAAGCACTCAGGGGAGAGTGCTCCCTCGCGCGCCCGCCAGCCTGACTGCCCGCCGGGTGACCGGCCTCCCAGGAGCCCAGCAGCACCACTGGACCCCAGGGAATCCCCTCAGCACTCCAACAGGTAAGGAGGCTGGGGGGATTAAATTTTTAAAAAATGCATTAGTGTGTGTGTGTGTATTAGTGTTAGTGTGTGTGTGTGTGTGTGTGTGTGTGCATTAGTGTTAGTGTGTGTGTGTGTGTGTGTGTATTAGTGTGTGTGTGTGTGTTAGTGTTACTGTGAGTGTTAGTGTGTGTGTGTGTGTGTGTGTGTGTGTGTTAATGTTACTGTGAGTGTTAGTGTGTGTGTTACTGTGAGTGTTAGTGTGTGTGTGTATTAGTGTTACTGTGAGTGTTAGTGTGTGTGTTAGTGTTACTGTGAGTGTTAGTGTGTGTGTGTTAGTGTTACTGTGAGTGTTAGTGTTACTGTGAGTGTGTGTGTGTGTTAGTGTTACTGTGAGTGTTAGTGTTACTGTGAGTGTTAGTGTGTGTGTGTTAGTGTTACTGTGAGTGTTAGTGTTACTGTGAGTGTGTGTGTGTGTTAGTGTTACTGTGAGTGTTAGTGTTACTGTGAGTGTTAGTGTGTGTGTGTTAGTGTTACTGTGAGTGTTAGTGTGTGTGTTACTGTGAGTGTTAGTGTGTGTGTTAGTGTTACTGTGAGTGTTAGTGTGTGTGTGTTAGTGTTACTGTGAGTGTTAGTGTTACTGTGAGTGTGTGTGTGTGTTAGTGTTACTGTGAGTGTTAGTGTTACTGTGAGTGTTAGTGTGTGTGTGTTAGTGTTACTGTGAGTGTTAGTGTGTGTGTTACTGTGAGTGTTAGTGTGTGTGTTAGTGTTACTGTGAGTGTTAGTGTGTGTGTTAGTGTTACTGTGTGTGTTACTGTGAGTGTTAGTGTGTTTGTTAGTGTGAGTGTCAGTGAGTGTGTCTGCTAGTGAGTGTCAGTGAGTGTGTTACTGTGTGTGTCTGTTACTGAGTGTGTTACTGTGTGTGTCTGTTACTGAGTGTGTTTGTGTTAGTGAGTCTGTTTGATGTCTGTTAGTGAGTGTGTGTTTGTCAGTGAGAGTATGTTTTGTTAGTGAGTGTGTATGTATGTCTGTCGCTGAGTTTGTCTCTGTCAGTAAATGTGTGTGTATGTTAGCTAGTGTGTATGCATCTGTTTGTGAGAGTGTGTGTGTGTCTTCAGCACTTACCTTTCTCCAGCGCCGAACTCCCTTGGCGCTGGGGATCCCTCCGCCGCTCAGCTCCGAATGCGCATGCACGGCAAGAGCCGTGCACGCATTCAAACCGCCCATAGGAAAGCATTACTCAATGCTTTCCTATGGACGTTCAGTGTCAGTGAGACAGCCACTAGAGGCTGGATTAACCCTCAGTGAAACATAGCAGTTTCTCTGAAACTGCTATGCTTTCAGCTGCAGGGTTAAAACTAGAGGGACCTGACACCCAGACCACTTCAATGACCTGAGGTGATCTGGGTGTCTGTAGTGGTCCTTTAAGTGTGTGTGCATCTGCATGCACTGGTGTACATACCGCGGTCGCAGCCCTGCAACCCCTGCGACCAGGTGCCCGCCGCCATGTGTTGCGGCCCCAGCCTGCGCAGAGTAAGTGTGCGGGGGGGGCCCACGGATCAATTTTCGCACCGGGGCCCCATAGGTCATGTGTACGCCACTGATGCTGAGTACACCTGTTAGTGCTATATAAATAAAATATACATACACTGTATACCTACTGCACTTATTGTACCTACCTCTACTGTAATGTAACCTGTAAAGTGCTGAGTACACCTGCTAGCGCTATATAAATAAAATATACATACACTGTATACCTACTGCACTTACTGTACCTCCCTTTACTGTAATGTAACCTGTAAAGTGCTGAGTACACCTGTTAGCGCTATATAAATATAATATACATACACTGTATACCTACAGCACTTACTGTACCTCCCTCTACTGTAATGTAACCTGTAAAGTGCTGAGTACACCTGTTAGCGCTTTATAAATATAATATACATACACTGTATACCTACTGCACTTACTGTACCTCCCTCTACTGTAATGTAACCTGCAAAGTTCTGAGTACACCTGCTAGCACTATATAATTGAAATATACATAATCTCATGATCTCATAATCATAATCTCATTATTGAGTAGCCCTGAGTGTTGTTAGAGGTATAATGGATTTTTTTGTAAATGTGATAAGAAGTAATAAAGAGATGCTTGTGGTTATACAATGGTTTAAAAATCATGATATACACAGTTTAAAGAACTGCCTGATGTACAGTATACGGGTGCACCTGTTCGAGATGCAGGTACACTTATCCTCTTGATAGCTACTCATTAGAGGTGCAGCTCAAACAAAGCAACTTGGAAAATAATGACATTAATAATTAATCAGATCAAGTTTGAAACATTTTTGGGATCAATATCTGTGTTTCCTTTTTACTTTTCGTCTCCAGGTACACCGGGTGCAATTATGTCCTTGCCTGAAGGCAAAAAAGTTAGCTTCTAACAGTGTCTGTGTCTCCTGGAAATCTCTTTTGTACAATGATACAAACACACTTTAGGGAGCCAGGTTCTGAAGGCGTGCAGGGGTTTATCCACAGATAATACAATGATATACAGTATAAGAATATAATGTGTAATATATGATATTTCCAAGAGTACTGCTTCACCGAATGTGATTGAGTCTCCTCCACAAAAGGTATCTATTAAGGTAAATAAGATTAAAAGAAAAACTACTTTATGTAAGTGTTAATTCCTTCAATACAAGATACACCTGGTGTTGTATATGGGTCTAGATATGGATTGAAAAAAGCGCCTTATACTGCTTGATCAGGGCACAAAATAATTATAGTAGTAATGATAATAAGCATGCCTGTAATTAAGATGGTCCAGTCCAAAATGTGTCAACCATTCTTATTGGGGGATTTTAAACCCTCCCCAGCCCCCCATTGATTTCCGATAGCAGATGTTCTCCATTGTATATATGCAAAACTATGCTCCCAATGAAAGACGACATTAAGTGATTCAATAAAACTTGTTCAGTTATTTACAATAAAATTAAACTCTTGACTCCTACCTTAATAGATAAAAAAGCACACCTCCTCTAAAAGTGTGAGGAAAAACTCCAATGTATCATTTGTACTGACATTCTAACCACCCCATAATGTATCACATGTACTCAGGGCCGGCCTTAGATCATTAGGCGCCCTGTGCGAAAAGTCTTCACGGCGCCTTCCCCTCCCCCCCCCCCCCAAGTTGCCGGTATACAGTCACACAGGCAGGCAGTCAGACACGCTCAGTTGCAGGCAGACAATCAGACACGCTCAGTAACAGGCATGTAGGCACTCACGCACCATGATCGGCACACACTCAGTTAAAGGCAGATAATCATACATACAGGTTCAGGCACACACAATGGAACAGCTACAATGACACACACAATTGGAGTCACACACAGTTACAGTCACACTCAGGCAAAACATCACATACACACACAGGCAGACAGTCACACACACAGGCAGGCAGGCAGACAGTCACACGCACACACACAGGTAGGCAGTCACACAGACAGACAGTCACACACAGACAGGCAGGCAGACAGTCACACACACACACAGAGAAAGGCAGTCACACAAACAGACAAACAGTCACACACAAGCAGGCAGTTACACAAAGGCAGGCAGGCATGCAGACAGTCTCTCACACACACACACACACACACACACAGAGGCAGGCAGTCACACAAACAGGCAAACAGTCACACACAGGCAGGCAGTCACACACACACAGAGGCAGGCAGTCACACAAACAGGCAAACAGTCACACACAGGCAGGCAGTCACACAAACACACACAGAGGCAGGCAGTCACACAAACAGACTCTTTCCATTATGGATGGAAGGGGGAGTGGATGCAGTTTCTGTGCAGTGGTTTCCAGGGGGCATCTGGTATGGAGATGGAAAAAGATGCTTGGTCGGTCCTCCTACTTCAAATTTGGGGCACTGCGTGTGCAATCTAATGTGCCACCAGATAGGAGTGGTGTGTTAAGTAGTACTATTCTTATCAGTTTAATCCCTGTTACGTCCCCTATCAGGGGACGTGTATATGGCATCGATTTTAGGAACCGGGAGATGGAAAAAGATGCTTGGTCGGTCCTCCTACTTCAAATTTTGGGCACTGCGCGTGCAATCTAATGTGCCGCCAGATAGGAGTGGTGTGTTAATTAGTACTATTCTTATCAGTTTAATCCCTGTTACGTCCCCCTCATTATGCCTTTTTTAGTCGAATGTATCGCCCACTGTCAGTCCCTTCGGGATCCATCCCTCATTCATCTTAATAAAGGTGAGGTAATCTAGACTTTTTTGACCTAGGCGACTTCTCTTCTCAGTGACAATACCTCCTGCTGCACTGAAGGTCCTTTCTGACAGGACACTTGAAGCGGGGCAGGCCAGAAGTTCTATCGCAAATTGGGATGCACGGCACATGTGTCAACTTGCCCAAATTCAATGCCGCCAACAAATTTCTTCCATTGTCACAAACCACTTTGCTGATCTCCAGTTGGTGCAGAGTCAGCCACTGATCCACCTGTGCGTTCAGGGCGGACAGGAGTGCTGGTCCGGTGTGACTCTCTGCTTTCAGGCAAGTCAACCCCAAGACGGCATGACACTGCCGTATCCGGGATGTGGAATAGTACCTGGGAGCTGGGGGGGTGCCGTTGATGTGGAGCAAGACGCAGCAGCAGAAGAGGACTCAGCCGAGGAGGTTATGGAAGAGGATGGAGTAGGAGGAGTAGAGGAGGTGGCAGCAGGCCTGCCTGCAAGTCGTGGCGGTGTCACCAACTCCTCTGCAGAGCCACGCATTCCATGCTTGGCAGCCGTCAGCAGGTTTACCCAATGCGCAGTGTAGGTGATGTACCTGCCCTAACCATGCTTTGCAGACCAGGTATCAGTGGTCAGATGGACCCTTGCCCCAACACTGTGTGCCAGACATGCCATTACTTCGTTTTGCACAATCGACTAAAGGTTGGGGATTGCCTTTTGTGCAAAGAAATTTCGTCCGGGTACCTTCCACTGCGGTGTCCCAATAGCTACAATTTTTTGGAACGCCGCAGACTCCACCAGCTTGTATGGTAAAAGCTGGTGGGCTAAGAGTTCAGACAAGCCAGCTGTCAGATTCCGGGCAAGGGGGTGACTTTGTGACATTGGCTTCTTACGCTCAAACATGTCCTTGACAGACACCTGAATGTGGGCAGATGAGCAGGAACTGCTCAAGGCGAGAGACGAAGTGGCGGATGGTTGAGAGGGGGCAAGGAGGACAGCAGTGGTTGACGTCGCTGAAGATGCTGGACCAGGAGGAGGATGGCGGCTCAGTTTCTTTTGGCACAGGTTGCAAATGGTATCGCTGTTGTCAGAGGCAGACACACAAAAAAAATGCCACACTGCTGAGCTCTGCAATGACGGCATTCTGGTGGTGGCAACAGCATGCGTTGATTGGCGTGCTGTCTGGCTGACCCCGGGTGCCGATACATGCTGTCTGACTGTGCCACTAGCTCCTTGCGATGACCTCCCCGTGCTTCCAACGCGTCTCCTCTCTGTCTCCCCATCTGAACTTTCCCTCTGTTCTTCTTCTCTTCTAGCGGGCACCATCGTCATCCTCAACTGCTTCATTTGTATCTGACAACTCAGCAAAGGAAGCAGCAGTGGGTACAACATCATCATCATCACACCATACGTCCATGTGTGTAATGCTGCCTGACTGAGACATATCCCTGTTATCTACATCCTCTGGCAATAATGGTTGCGCATCACTCATTTCTTCCAACTGATGTGTAAATAACTCCTCTGACAGATCAAGTGAAGCGGCTGTGGTGCTAGTGTTGGTGGTGGTGGCAGGCGGGCGAGTGGTAACTTGAGAGGTGCCCGAAGCTAAGCTGGAGGAGGAGGGTGCGTCAAGGTTCCGAGCGGAAGCTGTAGAAGATTGGGTGTCCTGTGTTAGCCAGTCAACTATGTCCTCAGAACTTTTCGAGTTCAGGGTACGTGGCCTCTGAACACTGGGCATTATTCTAGGGCCAAAGGGAATCACAGCACCATGACCATGACGGCCCCTGTGGGGTGGCCTGCCTCGCCTGTCATTTTTTTTTCGATTAGTGGTACTTTGCGTGCAAGCTACTGTGACAACGGATATGAGTGGCACTGTGCACTGGCAGAAGTTGGCAGAGTACACGCTGTAGGCCTGACACACACGCTTGCAGACAACTAACTGCTATTCAATCTATTACAGTCAAAAAAATTTTTTTAAATGTACACTACTGTTATACCAGATATGAGTTGCACTGGTGTGACACTGTGCCCTGGCAGGCCCTGAAACGCACACGTGTGAAGGAAGCTGACTGCTATTATATTACAGTCCAAAAAGTTTTTTTTTTGTTTTTTTTAAATGTACACTACTGTTACACCAGATATGAGTTGCACTGGGCAAGTGGGCACAGTATACGCTGTGAGCATGACAGACATTCTGGTAGGCAGGCAACTGCAATTAGATTACACAGAAAAAAATAAAATAAAAGCAGACTGATGTTCTAGCCCCAAAAAGGGCTTTTTGGGGTGCTGTCCTTACAGCAGAGATCAGATGAGTCCTTCAGGACTGTAGTGGACACTGAATGCACTAGCCTAGCTATCGATTTCCCTATTAAATCAGCAGCAGCTACACTGTCCCTCCTCTCACTAAGAATGCAGCTTCCGAATGAATCTAAAATGGATGCTGTCCAGGAGGTGGGAGGGTCTGGGAGGAAGGGTCTGCTGCTGATTGGCTGGAATGTGTCTGCTGACTGTAAGGTACAGGGTCAAAGTTTGCTCAATGATGACGAATAGGGGCGGACCGAACATCGCATATGTTCGCCCGCCGTGGCGAACGCGAACAAGCTATGTTCGCCAGGAACTATTTACCAGCGAACTATTCGGGACATCTCTAATCATTTGTACTGACATTCTACCACCCCGTAAAGTATCACATGTACTAACATTCTAACCACCCCGTAAAGTATCATTTGTACTGACATTCCAACCACCCCATAATGTATCATTTGTACTAACATTCTAACCACCCCATAATGTATCATTTGTACTGACATTCTAACCACCCCGTAAAGTATCACATGTACTGACATTCTAATCACCCTGTAAAGTATCACATGTACTAACATTCTAACCACCCCGAACAGTATAATTTGTACTTACATTCTAACCACCCCATAATGTATCATACGTACTGACATTCTAACCACACTGTAAAGTATCAGATTTACTAACATTCTAACCACCCCGTAAAGTATCATTTGTACTGACATTCTAACCACCCCATAATGTATCATATGTAATTACATTCTAACCACCCCATAATGTATCATTTGTACTGACATTCTAACCACCCCATAATGTATCATATGTAATTACATTCTAACCACCCCATAATGTATCATTTGTACTGACATTCTAACCACCCCATAATGCATAATTTGTACTGACATTCTAACCACCCTGTAAAGTATCACATGTACTAACATTCTAACCACCCCGTAAAGTATCATTTGTACTGACATTCTAACCACCCCATAATGTATCATATGTACTGACATTCTAACCACCCCATAATATATCACATGTACTGACATTCTAACCACCCCATAATGTATCATATGTACTGACATTCTAACCACCCCATAATGTATCATTTGTACTGACATTCTAACCACCCCATAATGTATCGCATGTACTGACATTCTAACCACCCCATAATGTATCATTTGTACTGACATTCTAACCACCCCATAATGCATCATTTGTACTGACATTCTAACCACCCTGTAAAGTATCACATGTACTAACATTCTAACCACCCCGTAAAGTATCATTTGTACTGACATTCTAACCACCCCATAATGTATCATATGTACTGACATTCTAACCACCCCATAATATATCACATGTACTGACATTCTAACCACCCCATAATGTATCATATGTACTGACATTCTAACCACCCCATAATGTATCATTTGTACTGACATTCTAACCACCCCATAATGTATCGCATGTACTGACATTCTAACCACCCCATAATGTATCATTTGTACTGACATTCTAACCACCCCATAATGCATCATTTGTACTGACATTCTAACCACCCTGTAAAGTATCACATGTACTAACATTCTAACCACCCCGTAAAGTATCATTTGTACTGACATTCTAACCACCCCATAATGTATCATATGTACTGACATTCTAACCACCCCATAATATATCACATGTACTGACATTCTAACCACCCCATAATGTATCATATGTACTGACATTCTAACCACCCCATAATGTATCATTTGTACTGACATTCTAACCACCCCATAATGTATCACATGTACTGACATTCTAACCACCCCATAATGTATCACATTTACTGCCATTCTAACCACCCCATAATCTATCATTTGTACTGACATTCTAACCACCCCAGTAGAGTTGTGCCAAGTGCCCTGGAACCCCAGAAAGAGGGCATCCTAGAAAAATTATGTACTTGAAAATGAAATAGATATTCCGATTTGCTCTTGACTAGCATCACAAGATTCTGCTTTTGGTGTCACGGGAAGAATCACTAGCCAAGTCAGCCTTAGAAATTATGGCTAGATCCCACAGTCAATAGTACTCACTCCTAGTGCATAGATCCAAACAGGGCACAACACGAATACTGGCCCCCGAAAGGCCGCCACCTCGAAAACCAACCTAAGAAGGTGAGATCCCAGCCCAGTAACACTCACCTGAACCCCCAGCATAGGGAAACACTACCCTTAGGTAAGCGGAGGAACATCACACAGCCACACACCCTCAAAACGAAGGGTAACTCACAAGCTACCTGGGTAAAAATATAAATGGTGCAAGAACTTACTGTAACCCACCTCATACTAGTACTACATATTTACTAACCACATACAGCCTTTGTATTGTATATGCTTTTGCACTGACAAAATAAAGAATTAAAAAAAATAAAGTATGGCTAGTGTTGGTTTCTCTATCAAAGAATAACCGTCTAGAATGAAATCAGCAATGACATGGCAGGGCGTGAGCATAACCCAATTTACGTGATCAATACAATATGGGAGTTACAGTAAGATTTGATCATGTCATGTACCATCTGGGCACTGGGCATGGCTGGGCATTGCTGGAATACTGTCACTTTCAACAAATGCACTCCGATCAGGGCGGGGAAGCACTTTAAATGTACACACTCACTGTCCAGAAACTATTAGATAATTACAGCCAAGATGATCACAAATACAATCATTATCAACATAGTATTATTATAGTATTATCATCTAACAACAACAAAAAACAAGCCTGTGCAAGGTTACTGTAGATACAGATTTATGGAGGAGTCTGTGCAAGGTAACCAATATTAAGCTGGGCCATAATCAGCTTAAAAGTTCACTTAACTTCTAACTAACCTTGGTCCTACCCTGACGGAGAATGATCACTGATATAGGAACAGCAGACTGACGAAATTGTACCAGTAATACACCGCCTGGTATTAAACATAGATCGGTTTATTCACTAAATTCCAAACTGCAAGGAACTGAAAACTGAATAAAATTTAGAAAGAAAAAAAAAGCCAAGCTGTGACTTTAGCTAAAATTGATAATTTTTCAAAATAATATATTTTTTAGCAAATTTTGCAATATAGACTTTAATTCAATGCAATATTGTATTTAGCGAATCAAGCTCTGAGTTATATGTAAATTTCTGTATCAAGCATTGGTTGTATTTAAACACATTATCCTAAAATCAGAGCCAACCATGTACCTAACGGATCCCAAAAATCCCCTAACCCTCAATAATAATGTGATTTTGTGTGTGCTTCTGTTTAAATTATTAATAACAATTCAATTTTAATTTTATTCTCGCTCCTATATCCTTTAAATTATTAATAATTTTATTTCAATTCCGTTCAATTTCATCATCCCTTTTTAATGCAATTCCACATTCACCTAAATGATATAAACGCGTTGTGTTGTTTTTTTTTTTTTCACTAAACATAGAAATGTAGTATACTAAAAATCAATTTAACCCTAAACAGCCACACTGTGACCATAGTTGAAATGGAGAATTGTTGCATGTGTGGACATTTTTTTAATTTTTGCAACTCGATGTCAAATTCGCTTCAGTCTGGGGGTGAGTAAATACAAAGGAATTTTGCAATAACATCCCTAAATTTATTGTTGTGTCATTTTTTTCCCTAAGAAAGGCAAAGCCAGGCCTTTTGCATATTTATATCTTCCAGTCAAATGAGACTTCCATAGCTTTCAATCTACTTTAAAAATAGGCACCATTGTATATAAAGAGGTACACTGTGCAAAACTATACTTTTCACACTCATCTATTACACAGAGGGTTAACTGGACACCCCAGACCCTTAACGCACTTTATATTGCTGAAAGGCTTTACGTGTAAAGAGGGTGTCCTATATTTTTCATTTAGTGCAGATTTTAATAGAACATTGACATTTTTATAAATTATACTGGTTACACCACCCTGGCTTTTCAGTCAGAAAACAGGTCCTGTTACTTCCTGGTTCAGTTAGCTTATATGCACTGAACTCAAGAGGCGGCAATTGCCCAGAGCACCTTCTTTGCAAAGACTTCTCATTGAGCTGCATTGGGAAGTCTGTGATTGGACAGCCACAGAAAGTCTGGGCGGGGTTAGAAGAGGAGGGCTTGTGAAGGCTGCAAAAAAGAACTGCAGTGTTTTCGAGCTGTTTTTAGATATAACTTAAATGAAAAAAAATGCATAATTAAATCCATGCAGGTTTTCATTTGGGGAATATGTACTAAACAGTGATTTTTATTTATTTTGTGTTTTTGCAGTGGAGTGTCCCTTTAACATTTTTTTCAACATGATAAGCAGAATTACCCATTCATAGAATGTGACGGCAGATAAGAACCATTCGGCCCATCTAGTCTGCCCAATTTTCTAAATACTTTCATTAGTCCCTGGCCTTATCTCATAGTTAGGATAGCCTTATGCCTATCCCACGCATGCTTAAACTCCTTTTTTAAATTCACTCAACAACTAAAATATTTCACTCACCCCTTTTTCATGGGTGATAAAACACTACATAATGATATAACTGCCAAAATGTGACTTGACTGGACAGGAATTTCTTCATAACATATTTCATAACTTAATTCTTAACCTTCTACAAGGAAGCTTATTTGTGCATTAATAGCCTGCGAAATTTCCCAAGGGTCTTCACTGTCTATAAAAAAAAAAAAATTGCAATATTTAAAGACCAAACTTAAAATCTGATTTTTTTTTTTTTTTTTAATCTTTTGCTGGTTGCTTGGCAACATTGTCTGTAAAGATCTCTGCATCTCATTGCTACATTTATTGCATAGGGAAGGATACTTGGAATCCCATCCAAAAATTCAGACGTGCCAAGAATGTATTCATACCATAAGTATTTTCAAATATTGCCCAAAATACACTTTTAATCATTTTAATTTGCTATTGTATTGTACGGTTCTTCATTTATTTATTTTATTTTTTTTCTGTTGGCTGAAGATGCAAGTCACTGGGAAAAAAAATAATACTTGATTTTGTATTTAAAATAATGACTTAATAATGTTGAATTATTGAGTGAGAAAATGCAATTAGTGTCTCGGTTTTCATCAGCCATGAAGTATTAACATCATCTCACTGCTTTTAAAACAAGTTATGTTGTTATTTAAATTGACTTTTATTTCAGGAAAACTATTCTGTGGGAGTACATTTTTTTTATTAATTAATATATGAATATTGAACGTATTAAAAAATATATTCTGCTGAGGTATGTGAGTCTTGGAAAAAAGTGATAATTCTGTAGGGATCTCCCAGTAAACAGATGGCTTTTTCCTCACAAATTTAATGCCTTAATTTATAAGCATTAATGTACCAGTTTGCTCTTTAACTCTTCATTAAAGAGTTACTCCAACCACCATGACCACTTTAGGGATTTGAAGTGGTCTTGGTGGTACAAGTCAGTATTGGGAGTGTTTATGTTTGAAACACTCTACATCTAGAGTACTGTAATTTGCAATTGTGTGCTGGGGGCAAGTACAGCCTAACGTCAATTCTGTGCTAAATTACATCTGTTGTCAGCACGCTCAACACGATGATAACAGACTTTAAAATCTTCCTGTTGCAGACAGAGCGCTAGTTCTCCTCTCGCTCACCCCACCCCCTCCCCATGGGTGATCCCTCCCGCCTCCTTCCGCCGTATATTTGTTGTTTCTTTTTTATTGCTTTATTTAAAAAGACCATCCCTCCTTCCCAGTCTCTCCCTCCACCTCCCTTCCTCCCCTTGCCAGCATGGAGCATGTGCATGCGCTCTGCGCCAGAGATCTGGTCCCATCATAGGCCTTAATTGGACCGCACACAGTCAGGAGGGGCGCAGAAAAGCAGCTCTGGTAGTTTTGCTCAGTGCAGAATTTCAGGTAACTAAAACCCTTTTTTTTTTTTTTTACTAATTTTACAGCGAATTGAGATGGGGGACCTTCTCCACAATACCCGATAGGTTTTATTACACCAGACAGTTCCATCCTCTCAAAAGTGTCATGGTAACCCTTTAAATTACCACCTGTTTCAATGTACAATGTGTACAGAGAGACCTTCCATGAAAGGTCATCTTTCCACTGATAAATTTCTCTTCTCACTCTTCCTTTTCTTTTTTCTTGAGAAAATGATGTTGCAAAGATTTCCAAATGTTAATGAAAATCATTGTTGATCCATCAAGGTTGGAATTAGTATTCCGTCCACCTACTTCTTGAGAATTCTTAGCACACCGGATTCCAGGCTCTCTTTTGACTGTCTCATCGCCAAGGAAACTTACAGACAAAAGATGCTCTGTCTCTTCTTAAGTTTACATCATCAGCATTATTATTCCAAAGGTTGCCTTGGCCGTTTTGTGAAATGCTTGAAAGGACAGCACAATCCCAGCTTGCCTTCTTGACAGCAAACAATACTATGCTCTTTCTCCCTTTTCAAATGAAAATCCAACACAAGTGGATTTTTTTTTTTTAGCAAAGTATCGTAGCTCTTGTCTCTTCCGAGAGCTCATACCAAAGTCGTACCTTCGACAGAGAATTGGAACCTCCTAACTCTTTTGAAACATTGTTAGTACGTTTACTAACTTCAATGTATAGTTACCGGGCTGCAAGCAATTTAAGCACTTACCAGTTGCTCGTTGGGTGCACTTTTTCTGATCTCTTAACTGTTATAAGAAGCAGAGGCGGAAAATGATTTGTGAAAGTTCAATGGAAACATAATTGCCAAAAAGGGATTATTTGATGCGAGTAAAACTTGAGAAAACACACAGACGTCTGTTTTGGTCCTGCCTTTATCAATGTTTTTTTTTTTGTTTTTTTTTAACAGGGCCATACCCCGTCCCATTCTGTTCTCATATATCCCAGTCTTTGGGAGAACAAAAAGGGGATTCAGACTTAGAATTTTTGGGCTCCCCACAAATATATGTGTGTGTTTTGTTGCTGCTTTAAGGCATGCACAGTAGGGGAACTTGGTAGATGTTGTGTGAGGTTCAGTTTGATGTGAGTGGTAGCCCAGAGATTAGGTGGGAGTACCCAGTTATTTCCTGCTCCAGTCAGACAATAGCATTACTGATTTAACGGAATAGGAAACATGATAGATAGATAGATAGATAGATAGATAGATAGATAGATAGATAGATAGATAGATAGATAGATAGAAAGATAGATAGAAAGATAGATAGATACGTAACTAGATAGATAGATAGATAGATACTAGATAGATAGATAGATAGATAGATAGATAGACAGACAGATAGATAGATAGATAGATAGACAGACAGACAGAGATAGATAGATAGATAGACAGACAGACAGACAGATAGATACTTGATAGACAGATAGATACTAGATAGATAGATAGATAGATACTAGATAAATAGATAGATAGATAGATAGATAGATAGATAGATAGATACTATAGAGATAGATAGATAGATAGATAGATAGATAGATAGATAGATAGACAGACAGATAGATAGATAGATAGATAGATAGATACTAGATAGATAGATAGATAGATACTTGATAGACAGATAGATACTAGATAGATAGATAGATAGATACTAGATAAATAGATAGATAGATAGATAGATAGATAGATAGATAGATAGATAGATAGATACTATAGAGATAGATAGATAGACAGACAGACAGACAGATAGATAGATTGATACTAGATAGATAGATAGATAGATAGATACTATAGAGATAGATAGATAGATAGACAGACAGACAGACAGACAGATAGATAGATAATGAATGACAGACAGACAGAGACAGACAGACAGACAGACAGACAGACAGACAGATAGATAGATAGATAGATACTATAGAGATAGATAGACAGACAGACAGACATATAGATAGATAATGAATGACAGACAGAGACAGACAGACAGAGACAGACAGACAGACAGACAGACAGAAAGACAGACAGACAGACAGACAGACAGATAGATAGATAGATAGATAGATAGATAGATAGATAATGAATGACAAACAGAGACCAGAGACAGACAGACAGAGAGACAGACAGACAGACAGACAGACAGACAGACAGACAGACAGACAGACAGATAGATAGATAGATAGATAGATAGATAGATAGATAGATAGATAGATAGATAGATAGATACTAGATAGGTAGATAGATAGATAGATAGATACTAGATAGATAGATAGATAGATAGATAGATAGATAGATAGATAGATAGATAGAAAGATAGAAAGATAGATAGATACTAGATAGGTAGATAGATAGATAGATAGATAGATAGATACTAGATAGATAGATAGATAGATAGATAGATAGATAGATAGATAGATAGATAGATACTAGATAGATAGATAGATAGATAGATAGATAGATAGATAGATAGATAGATAGACAGACAGATAGATAAATAGATAGATAGACAGACAGACAGACAGACAGATAGATAGATAGATAGATAGATAGATAGATAGATAGATAGATAGATAGATAGATAGATACTTGATAGACAGATAGATACTAGATAGATAGATAGATAGATAGATACTAGATAAATAGATAGATATATAGATAGATAGATAGATAGATACTATAGAGATAGATAGATAGATAGATAGATAGATAGATAGATAGATACTAGATAGATAGATAGATAGATAGATACTTGATAGACAGATAGATACTAGATAGATAGATAGATAGATAGATACTAGATAGATAGATAGATAGATAGATACTATAGAGATAGATAGATAGATAGACAGACAGACAGACAGACAGATAGATAGATTGATACTAGATAGATAGATAGATAGATAGATAGATACTATAGAGATAGATAGACAGACAGACAGACAGACAGACAGACAGATAGATAGATAATGAATGACAGACAGAGACAGACAGACAGACAGACAGACAGACAGACAGACAGATAGATAGATAGATAGATAGATAGATAGATACTAGATAGGTAGATAGATAGATAGATAGATAGATAGATAGATAGATAGATAATGCAGTATAAAAACACTATGGATATCAGCTCTTGGGTTAAAAGATACAATTCACAGAATGATGGATGTGGCAGAGATAGAATGTATGACATTTTAGAGAAATAAACACACAATATCAATGGAAACATTTGGATAAATCTTAAAGAGTCCTGGTATTTTTCGCAGAGGTTTATGCTTATCATGTACAATTGTTTCTTTCTCTCCCTCATTTCATTCTCCATTTGCTCTTTAATGTACTTTTTTTCTCCTAATATTTTTAGTATTTTTGCTCTTGTGCATTTGGGGTTTTATATGCTAAGGTTTTGCAAAGATTTGTTTGACCAGAATGTCCCAGCAGTGGACCACCCTGTGCTGTGCAGGCAAGCTGGGAGGTACCCGCTTGTCAGATTAATTGAATGGTCCTTTATTCCCAAGATTCCCTCCAGGGTGTGAGGTTCATGTTGCCTAAGGGGGCTGATCTTACTTCAGCATTTTAGTAAGTTGTCACTCAAACTACTTCTTGGGGTTTCAGTGTTTTCTAAGATAAATTTAGAGAGAAAATATAAAATTCCTATATTTGATGGCATGTGACTTTGTGCTTGTGTGTATGAGTGTATGTGTGTGTGCATTAGTGTGTGTTTGTGTGTGTGCATGTGGGCTTGAGTGTGTGTGTTTGCGGTCTTGAATACGTGTGTTCAAGAGTATGAAAAATGTATGTTGAGTTGTATTCAATGCCTTTACCAGAAGGTAGTTGTGAAATAAGATAGATTAAATTAATCTAAATATATAGAAAACATGAACCCTATTAAAAAAAAATATATATATATATATAACACAGGTAATAATGGGGGAGGTTTTCGAGGCTTAAACAAGTACTAGTCTTGGGCAAAAAGCTAAATAAGAAGGAATCACCATGGACATCGAAAGAATATCTCTCAGCATTTAGCACTTTGCTCCCAAAATAGCACATTTTGCCTTCATACATTTTCCCCAATTCATTTGTTTCAATTTTCTGGGTTCGGAGGTAAGAATAAGATAAGAATACTTAGATTTGAATCACCAGGTACTGCTAAAAATCCAATTGTATTTTAACCGTTTTTACAGGAATTCCGGTGGAAGGAAAAAGTAACATTAGTTTTGTTCATGGAAGATGAATAAGGAATTGCACAATTTTGGGTAAACTAGTAAAACTTTAAGTAATCTCCTATTCCAGATTGGATACTTTGCCCCAAATTTACAAATTAATTGCCAATTATCCACAGTTAATGCTTTATTGAACAAATCTCCACAATTTGTAAAATGTGCCAAATGTTGTTCAACTGAAATACACTGCTCAAAAAAATAAATGGAACACTTAAACACAATGTAACTCCAAGTCAATCACACTTCTGTGAAATCAAACTGTCCACTTAGGAAGCAATACTGAGTGACAATCAAGTTCACATGCTCTTGTGCAAATGGGATAGACAACAGGTGGAAATTATAGGCAATTAGCAAGACACCCCCAAAAAGGAATGGTTCTGCAGGTGGTGACCACAGACCACTTCTCAGTTCCTATGCTTCCTGGCTGATGTTTTGGTCACTTTTGAATGCTGGCGGTGCTTTCACTCTAGTGGTAGCATGAGACGGAGTCTACAACCCACACAAGTGGCTCAGGTAGTGCAGCTCATCCAGGATGGCACATCAATGCGAGCTGTGGCAAGAAGGTTTGCTGTGTCTGTCAGCGTAGTGTCCAGAGCATGAAGGCGCTACCAGGAGACAGGCCAGTACATCAGGAGACGTGGAGGAGGCCGTAGGAGGGCAACAACCCAGCAGCAGGATCGCTACCTCCGCCTTTGTGCAAGGAGGAACAGGAGGAGCACTGCCAGAGCCCTGCAAAATGACCTCCAGCAGGCCATAAATGTGCATGTGTCTGCTCAAACGGTCAGAAACAGTCTCCATGAGGATGGTATGAGGGCCCGACATCCACAGGTGGGGGTTGTGCTTACAGCCCAACACCGTGCAGGACGTTTGGCATTTGTCAGAGAACACCAAAATTGGCAAATTCGCCACTGGTGCCCTGTGCTCTTCACAGATGAAAGCAGGTTCACACTGAGCACATGTGACAGATGTGACAGAGTCTGGAGACGCCATGGAGAACGTTCTGCTGCCTGCAACATCCTCCAGCATGACCGGTTTGGCAGTGGGTCAGTAATGGTGTGGGGTGGCATTTCTTTGAGGGGGCCGCACAGCCCTCCATGTGCTCGCCAGAGGTAGCCTGATTGCAATTTGGCACCGAGATAATATCCTCAGACCCCTTGTGAGACCACACGCTGGTGCAGTTGGCCCTGGGTTCCTCCTAATGCAAGACAATGCTAGACCTCATGTGGCTGGAGTGTGTCAGCAGTTCCTGCAAGACTAAGGCATTGATGCTATGGACTGGCCAGCCCATTCCCTAGACCTGAATCCCATTGAGCACATCTGGGACATCATGTCTCGCTCCATCCACCAACATCACATTGCACCACAGACTGTCCAGGAGTTGGCAGATGCTTTAGTCCAGGTCTGGGAGGCGATCCCTCAGGAGACCATCCGCCACCTCATCAAGAGCATGCACAGGCATTGTAGGGAGGTCATACAGGCACGTGGAGGCTACACACACTACTGAGCCTCATTTTGACTTGTTTTAAGGACATTACATCAAAGTTGGATCAGCCTGTAGTAGGTTTTTCCACTTTAATTTTGAGTGTAACTCCAAACCCAGACCTCCATGGGTTGAAAATTTTGATTTCCGTTTTTTTATTTTTGTGTGATTTTGTTGTCAGCACATTCAACTATGTAAAGAACAAAGTATTTCAGAAGAATATTTAATTAATTCCTATCTAGGATGTGTAATTTTGGTTGTTGTTTTTTTTTGGGGGGGGGGGGGTTTGAGCAGTGTATATATATGTTGTTTAACTGAAATATATATATGTAGTGGGCTTTGAGTGGCTTTGTTTCCAAACACTACAAGAGCCAATTGCCTAAAGTTGCTGGTATCTGTTACAGAATCTTGCCTTAAAATCTGAGGTCTTCATGTTACCAGACGTCCAGAACCCCTGCAAATATACATGGCCAGCTACTTTAATATGATGATCGGAGAGACAACACTGAGCACAAAATGTTGTAGTAAAGTCAAATTGGTTAATTATTGAATATATATATACACAAAGGAATGAATAGGTGAATCATAAAGCATCGGCTAGGAGCAATAGCCCCCAACCACAAATCTTCTTGGTGAAACATAACCTAGGCTGTAACTCTCTGGATTCTGAGTGGTCTTTGAATCTTAACACACTCTCTAATGGTCCTTCAAAACTAAGTGTCAAGAGCCAATCATCCCAGGACAGGCTTAAACTAAGACATGGACAGCAGTGAGAAACAATTCCGAACTGGCTTCTTGATCATAATTTGACCTTTACTGTCAAGACTACCCCAGAACCAATGGAATTCATTCAATCAGCTGCCCAGGTAGATGTTCAGTTGGTCAAAGTCAGAGAATTCCAATACGGAATAGAAGCTTACAGTACTGCAGAGCTTGTTTGAGGATCAACGTGGAACGTAGTGAACTCCACCAATGGGAGTAAGTTTATAAAGTAGTACAAAAAATGCCTTGTCTTTATCTGAAGTATATAAAGTAATATTTATATCAGTAGTAATAATTATAATTCTGTAAATCTTGCATTGCAGTCTTAATGTAAAAGGTGACTTTGGGTTAGCATAATGGTTTCATACGAGTAACGCATCAAGTTATACATAATCTGTATTCCTTTTTCTTGTTTACCATGATGTTCAAGATCACCCATGTGTGCAGAGGAAATGGCAAGGGCCCAACTAACTCTTCACAGGCGTCTTGCGTCCATCTGTTCTATCACCAACAGTTAAGAACAAACAGAAGATATTGCCAAACAAACTTACGTGCTATTCACATTCAAACCTTCTCTCATCTTACAAACAATACTTGTATTCAGCAGTTTGTTCTGTTTTACTGCTCGTGGCCAAAAGGAAAAATGCATTAAATTTAAAGTAAATTTAAAAAAACTAACACATTGGGTTAATTTGAGTATTTTCTATTAGTTATCGGACTTCTGGGCTTAGATTTAATTCCATCTCTTGGAAAACAAAAATGATGAAATTACCATGGTGTTGGTTAGACTTGTAGATTCGTTTTGTAACGAACTGCAATTCATTCTAATTTGGGCCGATTGGGTGATTGTACAAATTCCCGAACTCCGAGTCAAAATACAGTTGAATCACAAACCAATAAAACCACAAAACAAATTTTCCCCAGGCACAATATAGTGTTGGTTTAAGATGTATAAAGGGTTCTACGATAATCTTACACAGTAAAAAAAAAAAAAACATAAAGCACTATCGAAAGATGCCAATGCAATACTCAAAACCTAAGCTGACGGAAATAGGGCATACTTCTAAAAATGAAAACTCACAGCAAAAAAAAGGAACAGTACATATTCACCGTGGAGGTAAATTAATGGTCCTGCCTCTTTACACCCAATTAATTACATTTGAACAATTACAAGCAAGGTCAATGTAATTGCTGGACTGTTCAGTTCAATCATATTGCCCTTTCTTTTGACTATTTCTGTGCATCATTCCTAAAGCCAGGGTGTTAGAAGAAACTAATCTGATAACTGTGACTTGGAAAACCAACTTTTCTCCATTTTTTGAGTCAGATCCAAGTCAGATCTTTGTAGATTACCAACTGGCTAAACTTGCCTTGCCAGTCAGCTATAATTTTATGTTCTTGGCTTTCCAACCGACTGATAGTAAAAAAGGCCTTAGAGATTTTTTTTTTTTTTCTTAAGTATCGTTATTCCACCCTACTAAAGGAGTCAAATAAAAAAAAATCTGGTTTGATACAGCATATATATATATATAGAAACCTCTTAATCAGAGGAAAACGACCCAAAGATATAAAGATATTTATGAAAACCAGAGATCCTAAATTGGCTGCAATATTGTTCATATCTTCCAAAAAAGGTAAATAATAATGTTTTTATTTAAACACAACTTTATGATGTACAAGTTTATAGCCAACATATTGCCAAATGCTATAAGTTTCAACATTTGTTATCATTTTAATTTTGGGAATACCATTTCCATATGGTTACATTTACAACCATTAATGCAACAGATTGCTTCAATATATCTTCTTTTTATAGAAAGACTGGACAACAATTTTTTTTTTTTTAAATGATATAGATATTTGGCCCGTGGCAAGGAAGCATGTAATTCTCTCAGATCTATAAAAATACCAGATCCTTTTATGTTCCCAGTAATTACACAAAGAAAAAGAAAAAAAATAAATACTATACCGGTTTTAAAAGATGGTACAAAATGTATAAATTAGCAAAACGAGCAGAATGAAAAGATTGATGGATGATGGTAAATATTTGTTTAGATGCAAACGTCTTTTTACAAACTTTTTCATAAGGCAGTGTTTTATATTTGATTGGTTGCTTATTGTGTGTGCGTTGTTTTTTTTTAGTTCTTTATTAAGTTGTGACAGTATAAATAAACTTTATTATTCTTTAATTATATTACAGTACAGGGTACATATGGTCAGATTGAAGACACACGTGGTCAGAAGACATTATCATGAACCAGATTTACAAGTTTTAGAGCAGTATGCCCTATTCTAACAGATAAAAAGCTTAGGGTGATAAAAAATATTTCTGGGTAATCAGAGCACTATCCAGGTTATTTACTAACGTGAGAATTCAAAGTGAATTTCAAAGGAATTTTGAATTTAAATCCAGATTTGCAATACTAAAAGCATAACTGACGTACATAATTTTTCCTGCTTGGCTATTGTGACATTACATTTGAATATTTACTTTAAATTCAATTTGAATGCTCACATTAGTGAATAACCCTGTATGAATATAAGTCCAAATTTAAAGAGTTTCACCTTTCACTACTCTTATTCTGTCCCCTTTACATACACACACAGACAGAGGGGTTTATTAGTTAAATACCAAATTGTTATGTTTAGGCAAAATGTGCTCATTTAAATAAAAATAGAACCTCCAGCACTGCTACAGTTTCAGATTGTTTTTTCCTGCCTGAAATTTGCTAATCGGGTCTCAACTGACTGCATTTCAAGCGAATAAATTGCTCAGTGTTATACTGTCTGAATGAGTGACTGAAGCTACAGTCTTCCTCCAATCGATACCAACCTCCCCCTACCTCATTGTTCTAAGCCCCCTACTATACCATTGTACTTTACTTGTCTTTTTTTCTCCTTTTTCTTTTTAGGTCTATTTTTACTTAATACCAGATTAATAATATGTCACTGTAGGTATCAGCCTAGGTATTTTATTTTGGATGTTTGGAGCTCAAAAAAAAATTGTGACCACCCTTCTTGTGATAAATGTCCCTTTTTTGAGGGACACTCCAAGTTAAATAACCACCAGTTCATTGTTTTAGTTATGGTGCTGAGAGACTATGGGTGCAGTACCTAATTTTTTTTGTCAGACAGCTTTCAGTTGGTTTGCAAAAAGCTAAAGAAATCCCCAACTCAATGACCAGTCCCTTAATTTGCAAATATTTCCAAAACGTTATTTTTATCCATCCAAGCACTTGTGCAGCAAGAGAATTCAGAGAGCCCTCTGCCATGTGTGCGCTAGGGGAATCCCTTTGCTGATATCAGGGATTCTCCTGATAATGAAAGATCCCCATGTCTGAGCTTGACACATTTCACTAGAATTCAAATGTACACTGTAGGCACTGTACCTGCTTCATCTCATTGAAGTGGTTATAGTGTCTGGAGTGCTCTGGCGCTGTCCTGCCATTCAGCATTAAGCTGTTCTTAATGTTTTATTGCTAAACAAGAGTTCTCTGCAGCCCTTGCCCTGTATATTGTGTGAAGTAGTGAGGCAGCATTAACCAGAGCAGCAATGGGTGGATGTGATTGGCTGAGAGTGTCAGTTGACTACTTTCAGCCTATCACAGCACCCATTGCTGATATGAATTGGTATGGCTAGAAAGATGTGTTAGGCATACATCTGGAAGGGGTCAGGTTATAGTTGGCCAGGGACCCTTTTTCAAACCTATATTCCTGACACTACAGTCAGAGGCATAACTTGAAACCACGGGGCCCGATGCGAAAATTGCCAGGGCCCCCTCATATGTCTACCCCCTTCCCATACATCCCCGCCCCCCCACACATGCAGACAAACAGATACACACGCAGACACACACACATACATATAGACACACACAGACACACATACAAACACATGCATACAGACACAGATACACACAGACACATACATACAAACACATACACACAGAGACCCATACATACAGACACACATACATACACACAGACATGTAGACACACACACAGACACGTACATACAGACATACAAACACACATACATACAGACACACATACACACAGAGACACATACATACAGACACACAGACACGCATACATACACACACACAGAGACATACAGACATACAGACACAGACATGCAGACATACACAAACAGATATACTGATACAGACATTCTCTATCACACACACAAACTGTTAAAAAAGATTGAGTGACTTCCCTGGGGTCCAGTGGCTCCCAATCTGACTCCCTCCTCTCCTCCTGCGCAGTGCTCTTTTGGCTGGGAGGAAGTGACGACTTCCTCCCAGCTCTGATATCATCACTGGGGAAAACCCATTGCCATCGGGTGGCCCCAAGATCATGGGTCACCCGATGGGCTCCTTCAATGCGGCCCCTGTGTTTTTTCCGCATGGTCAGGGCCACACCAAAATGCTGGCGCGACAGAGCGACCGGGCCCCCTGGAATGATGGGCCCGGTCTCAGCTGCGGTAGTTCCGCCAGTGACTACAGTGCTGGAATACATATTACGCTCCGTCTCTGTGGAGATAAAAGGTTTTTAACTTACCTTTTCTCCACAGCTGAGCTGGTCTCACTGCGGCTGGCCCTGCCTCCATGGCTGAGATCATCAATCACCATCTCCTCATAAAGATGCATTGAATCAGTGCATCTCTATGGGGAAAGTTCAGTGTCTCCATGAACGCCAGTACTGCACAGTGTGTCTGAGTTACTACCATTGGAGGTATCCCTAGACTTTTCTCTGAAAAGGCAGTGTTTACATTGAAATGCATGCAGGAACTGACTATAAATAGATCCTGATCGAGAGAGGTCTCAAAATGGAAACCAGACTACAATGGAAAAGCAGACTTTATAAGGAACTGACTATACTCACCAGAACAACTACTTTATGCTTTAGTGGTTCTGGTGATCATCGTGTTTAAATGCTCAAAAATGGTTTGGAGCAGTTTCAGAAAACACAACACTAGCCACCCATGGATGGTTATGAATGACTCACCGCGTAACTATCTATATATCTATTTACTTGTTTACTCACTAGTTACACTCTCTTGTGTGTTGTAATTGCAAGAGAGAGTCTATGACTTGTCTATGTCTCTCTTTATTTGTTTGGTTTTGATGTCTTACTTTTTTGTATGAATTTAATGAAAAAAAGATATTGAAAGGAAAAAAAGCCTGCAGGTGGTTCAGGTGACTATCGTGTCCCTTTAAATGCTCAAAATGGTTTGGAGAAGTTTAACTCTAAACTAGGGTGTCTGACCACCCACTGAAAAGAGGACCTGTGCCGGGGGACTCCAAGCAATGACGTGAAATGGTTCTAGTGCCTACAGCTTCCATGTTAGAGACAGTGTCAGAAGTTAGGAGCCAAGCAACATTTTAACAAATAGTTTGCATGTCAGATGAAAGGCATGTCATTTTGTATTTAAAATATTGCTGTTATTCTCTAAATTGTGCTGGAAATTCACAGTGAATTCAAAGTGAATTTCAAATTTTAAGAAAATTCACCAAACTGAAAGCAATGCTGACCTGGGATTTTTCCAACTTTTAAATTATAGAATTTTTTTTTATATTTTTGAAATCACATTGGATCCCTCTCATCCCATCTTCGCCAATTTATCTAACAAGGGTTTGAGAATTCTTGCCATTCTTTCTTCAGCTAATGAACCAACAGAGTGAGCCATGACTTTCCATCTTCAATTGGTGATTTTTGGTCCAAAACATCAACTGGCAATATACCGAATCAAAGGCTGCATGTTCTGCCTTGCCATCCTTACATGGCGATCTACCAGAAAGAGCTCTGCATCCCCCTATTTAACATCTTTTTACGGTGATTGACGAGAGGGAGCTCTGCATCCCCTGACATTCCATATTATATTTGTAATGAGCAAGACAGGGCTCTGTGTCTCCTGCCGTACCATGTTTAACTGGTCAGCTACCAGAGAGACAGGGCACTGCTCCCCTACCACCCCACCTTATCTAATGATCTAGTACCCCACGTTAACTAATGATCTAGTATTTGGGCACTCCACATGTTTTGGACCATTGTGGGTGCAAGAGCATTATGGGGGATGTAGTCCACAACATATGGCGTGCCGAACGGTGCCTATCCCTGATTTAGTAGAACAGACACTTCTTACTTCTTAAACTGGCAATCAAGCAGATTATGCAAAGTTGCCCTGTCTGACATGCTACCTACACCCAGTGACCCACTAGAAGGAGCATATATTCCCCCAGTGGTACAGGACTCTTCGCCACTCTCTGCTGGCTTTGTGGTGACCTGTATTCTAATGTCACTGTCATGATGGCAGTAAAGCCAGGCGTTCTCTCTCTTAGGAGGCAAACGCGCCAAGGCTCAAGCTGATCGTCCCATAAACAAATACATAAACACCTTCCTGTTTGTAGCTGGATTTTTGTTGATTTTTCTTACTGACGTTGCCGATATGAGACATATAACTTTCCAGATCTGACTCTACCATGTGTTCTGAAAGGAAGTGCTAGAATCAGCTTGTATTTGCATCTAAACGGATTACACCACACGCTTTCCAAAACCACAAACAAAAAGTCCGTTAAAAAGTAACCGCAGGTGGGATTGTTTTCAACTTCAAGCTCAAAGCTCCCAGAAGAAAGGCAGCTACTGTTCTGTAATTTGTGACCTCAATAACATTGCTTAACTTATCTGTGGTTACAGAGTGGAGACATGCCACAATCAGGGCCAGCATTTCTTGTCAAGGAAAACCTGGCTGATAAGAAAGACACATTCTGGATGTAGATATGGTTTGAGCACCACCTCCACCACCAGAAAATCCTAGCATTGCGGTCAAACCTGTCCATCTATGTCAACAGCCCTGATAAAGTCTAGGTAGATTTGTGGTGCCTTAGAAAAGTATCTTTAACAGAAAATTCTAAAGGTGGAGCTATCACCATGGAAACCATGGATACTAATGGAATCAACAGGAACATCAGACTGGTTATATTTCTGTTAGCACTATTTTATAAATCGTCTCCATACTGTTTTCCTATTTGTAATCCAGAACACAGGGGTGCTGTAAGAGCGACCCTAGATAGATCCCCGAGTAGGATTCCCTGGGTCTGATTTTGGCACCTTTTCATTGAGTTCCCTGTAATACAAAAAAACAAAAAAATAGCACCTCCAATTGAATAATTTGTGACTGTGCCACTTTAATGCTTCATATTTGGGGTTAATAAACCACATACAGTGTGGATATTTCTGGGGGTGCAGGGTTTAATATACTGGGTGCAGATATAATACTACAAGTATTGCAGGGGTTACTACAGCATGGAGGCAATAGGGTTAATACAGTATGGTGTGGATGGGATTAATACAGCAAAGTGTAGATGTGGTATACACTATGGCGTGGGTGGGGTTAATACTGCTGTAGTATAGATGTGGTTAATACAGTATGGCGTGGATGGGGTTAATACAGTATAGAGTGGATCGGGTTAATACAGTATGGAGTCAATAGGATTAATACAGTATGGTGCGAATGGGGTTAATACAGCATAGTGTAGATGTGGTTAATACAGTATGGCATGGATGGGGTTAATACAGTATGGAGTGGATGGGGTTAATACAGTATGGAGTCAATAGGGTTAATACAGTATGGTGCGGATGGGGTTAATACAGCATAGTGTAGATGTGGTTAATATAGTATGGCATGGATGGGGTTAATACAGCATGGTGTCAGTGGGGTTAATACAGCATGGTGTGAATGGGGTTAATGCAGCATGGAGTGGATGGGGTTAATACAGCATGGTGTTGATGGGGTTAATACAGAATGGTGTAAATATGGTTAATGCAGTATGGTGTGTATGGGGTCAATGCAGCATGGTGTAGATGTGGTTAATACAGTATGGTGTGTATGGGGTTAATACAGTATGGTGTGTATGGGGTCAATGCAGCATTGTGTGGATGGGGTTCACAGTATGCTGTGGATGGGGTTAATACAGTATGGTGTGGGTGGGGTTAATAATGTATGGCGTACATGTGATTAATACAGTATGGTGTGGATGGGGTTAATACAGTAGGCTGTGAATGGGGTTAATAATGTATGGCGTACATGTGATAAATACAGTATGGTGTGGATGGGGTTAATACAGTATAGTGTGTGTGGGGTTAATACAGCATGGCATACATGTGGTTAATACAGTATAGTGTGGAGGTTATAAATATATATAAATTCATTCAAAGTCTTGATGGCATGGTGGGGTTCACAGAACATGTTAGGTTGTTAGGTTGCGATTTGTGGAGAGACTTGAGTCAATATATGTGGAAGGCACCATACTATGTGCCCATGGGCTGAAACCCCTTGCAATGCCCCATTCACAATGAGCTTTTGTTTAACTGCTGAATACATACCTAGCTCCCCCCATTAATCAGAACATTACTGGCCTGTGCATACCTCAATTAATTTCATCCAACTGTCTTCAGTTAATGAATATGGCCCAATGTGTCTGTATTGGCTAATATTACATTGTGAATTGTTGCAGGGGTTGGTGGTGAAATGATGGTACATGTAACCATTTATACCACAGCCAATAAAGTAGCATTAACGTGCACTTATAACATTGCAACATCCATACTGAAATAAATATTTCTCTATATCTGTGTTTAAAATTGCAATGAATTAAATGCCTCAGTGGACTTTATCATAATGTGTCTGTGTATCTGCATGTGTCTCTGTGTGCATGAGTGTATCTGTGTGTGTGTATGTATATCAGTGCATGTGTTTGGCATTGTATTTGTGCATACATATCGGCATTCAAACACTACATACAAAACACACCACTGCATTCAAACGTCAACACTACATACAAACACACCCCAGTATTAAAATACCAACATTATATATAAACACACCCCTGCTTCCAAAATCCAACACTACACACAAATGTATGCATTCAAATGCCAACAGTATACAAACACATCATTACATTCACTCACACATACCACACATAAAAACATTCTTACATTCAAACACACAAACACTGCTCAGAGCTAAATACAATGACGTGCAAATGATAGATCCCCGGCTGGCAAAGCCTTGAAGGAGTTGGAAGACAGACCTTTTGGCCACCCTTGGGATAGGGGCGGGGGGGCAAAACAATTATTGCACCAAGGCCCTCTCTACATTAATTCTACAACTGACAAAACATGTATGTGCAATGTGCCTTAAAAGTAAATATACAGCACTATGTTGCTTTTTTGTAGTGTTTTATTTGACTATCCGTAGGAATTGTTTAAAAGATAAAATTAATAATAGCCAATGAGAATACAGAATTTCAGTGCTACTAACTTGGTGTTTATCTGTTTAGATATTTGTTAATAATAGTGGTTAAGTGTTTATCTTATTGCAATCATTGTTTATTTAGCCCTTTCAGCAGGATAACAGAATCATGAATGAAGACATGGACAGGTTTATCTGGTTTACTGAACTAGGCCTTTTGGAGAACTGACCAAGGAAACACACATTTTAGGTGAAAACGAAAAAGAAATCGTCAAGGTTAACAGGGTTATTGTTTTAGTTTCTCGTTTTTATCTTAATTTGCAATTTCCAGGTAAAGTTTAAAAATGTATTGTTTTTCAGAATAAACCCTAGAGTGATTGAAAGAGGGACCCGGTAGAATTGATAGCGTCCACCGAGAAAGTGGCAGACCAGTGAAAGGGACAGAAATATGAGTAGGAAGGAAGTAGACAAGAGGATGACTTGTGCTTTCTCTCCTTTATCTTCATTCCCAACCACTTCATTTTTCACACAGATTACGGGCGTTTTCAAAAAAGGAATCTGATCATCTTCATGGTTCCATCAGATTATTTCATTGTTAGAGTGAACACAGACTCTAACAAACATCAATGACTCAATGACCCTTGTTTGGTAACCTGGAGGCAAAGCCTGATCACCACATCTACGAGTCTGTCTGCCTTAATATGGGGAGTGGTGCAGACAGAGACTTGTTCCCCGGGTGAAGGTGAATGGGTGACCCTGGTTGATGTTATGATGAGGTGAACAAGGCTGTAAAATAGAAATAAGGAAATAAACAACCACTGGAGATAGCTGACTATGACTTGCAGGTTACGCTTATGTAGTCCAAAAGGAAGAATATGTCTGCCCAACTTTGGTCCTCAAGTGTGATTTAGCTACATTTCCTAGAATGCTTTGCTAAAACAATAAATAGCACAGAATTATGGAAAATAGTTTGATCAATATGGTTCCACCGTCATTTTCTTGATTCCTGTTGAGTTTACCAAACTTGTTCTTCCAAGGTCGTTAAAACAAGTACCACTGCGTTAGGCAATGTTATTATTAGCTTTGAAAGAGCCACCATGTTTGCACTACAGCATTGTACAATTATAGAATATTGATATTTGACAACAAGTAATTGACCTACAGAATATTGATGGAGACAAGAGGTGAAGAAGGTCCTACTCAGACGCGCTTACAATCTAATAACATCCACATCTGAAGATATCCTTGGACACTGGTCTAAATGTATCTCTTCTGATTGAATAATTTGAGGTTATATTATTATTAAATGTCATCAAACAAGTAGGAGAGCGATAATAAGATGGCTATACTTCACTTTGCAGTAGAATGCATTAATCCATAAATTATCAGTGATTTGAAGGCATCTCCTTAACGTACATGCTTTAATATAATGACCATTCAAGAAGATGTACACTTGGCCTAAAGTAGAGAGCTTTAAATTGAGTCGGCGATCTCTAGGAAATGGAGATTTTCACAACTTAGTAAACTGTTACATAGCAAAATACATTTATATCTATTGACTAAAATAGTAATTGTGGGAAATTGACAAGAGAATTGCAAATCGTGGGCCAGAATAACCTGGATTAAAATATATCTGTAGATGAGCTGGAATTGTTGAAAAAAAACTCAAATTATTTTTACCGGATTTCTGCTAAGCCCATCTGTACCTCCTTTTAATTATAAATGCTCATTTGCTTCAACTTTATTTAACCCTTTAATGCATGTGAAGGTGTCTCATATTACATTACTAATCCCTGATAATGATTCATCATGTCTCTGCAACAGGATAAAAATTAAAATGCCAGGTACAATCGTTATATAGATGGTACCCATGTGCAGCAGATAATGAACTGGTTAATCCTAGTTTGGGAATAAGGTGGCTTAATTACTCAGAAGATATAGCTTGTTAGCAAGCTTTGTTCATTAGAGTTGGGATTATCAATATCTGCCAATCGAGAGGCTGTAAAATACAGCTCCCATGTTGGCATCAGGCAGCAGAGAATCATGGGAGGAGTAGCACGGAATAAAGGAACAGGTAAAGTCGGCCAACTCTTCCTCTTTAATCAGAGTATTAAGACACTGAGGATGGCTGCCATGAGAGCAGGAAACAGAATGGGGGGGAGGGGAGAATTTTCTCCCAACATTGATTAAACCGATTCTTGGAGATTTGTGGTTTTTTTTAAACTCTCCTTGCAGTAGCCAGTAAGTGAGCATGTCTTCATATCAGACAAAGCTTGATACGATTTTTTTTATAGTGTTTTCTTCATTAGTTATTGATCTGGAAATTCTAGCTGAAAGAGAGAAAAAACACAATTTGTATACTGCTGCAATGGACTGAGAGTCTCGCACAGGCTTGGAAACAAAATTATTATTACATTATTTTATTTCTACAACAACATATTCATATTTAATTAATGTAATTAATATGTTGCAAACAAGTTAAAGTGAAGAATATAACCAGAATGTTAGAGAGATCACCAAGTGTAACATGTATATCCAACTGAATAAATGTACTCAAGCTATTAACTATATGAGGGCATACTTTCCAAGTGTCTAAGTGTCCATATTTAAGAGGGACAGTCCCAATTTTTGCCCCACTCTCTCTGTCCCTCTTTTCTACCCTAATGTCGATTGTTCTATGAGCTCAATATTGTTTGTGTGTCTGAGTGTATAACAGAGTTCCACAGTAATAATACTCCCAGTAATGTATCTGAGTGTATAACAGAGTTCCACAGTAATAATACTCCCAGTAATGTGTCTGAGTGTATAACAGAGCTCCACAGCAATAATACTCCCAGTAATGTGTCTGAGTGTATAACAGAGCTCCCCGGCAATAATACTCCCAGTAATGTGTCTGAGTGTATAACAGAGCTCCCCGGCAATAATACTCCCAGTAATGTGTCTCAGTGTATAACAGAGCTCCACAGCAATAATACTCCCAGTAAGGTGTCTGAGTGTATAACAGAGCCCCACAGCAATAATACTCCCAGTAATGTGTCTGTGTGTAAAACAGAGCTCCACAGTAATAATACTTCCAGTAATGTGTCTGAGTGTATAACAGAGCTCCACAGTAATAATATTCCCAGTAATGTGTCTGTGTGTATAACAGAGCTCCGCAGCAAAAATACTCCCAGTAATGTGTCTGAGTGTATAACAGAACTCCACAGCAATAATACTCCCAGTAATGTGTCTGAGTGTATAACAGAGCTCCGCAGCAATAATACTCCCAGTGATGTGTCTGAGTGTATAACAGAGCTCCCCGGCAATAATACTCCCAGTAATGTGTCTGAATGTATAACAGAACTCCACAGCAATAATACTCCCAGTAATGTGTCTCAGTGTATAACAGAGCTCCACAGCAATAATACTCCCAGTAATGTGTCTGTGTGTATAACAGAGCTCCACAGTAATAATACTCCCAGTAATGTGTCTGAGTGTATAACAGAGCTCCACAGTAATAATACTCCCAGTAATGTGTCTGAGTGTATAACAGAGCTCCACAGTAATAATACTCCCAGTAATGTATCTGAGTGTATAACAGAGCCCCACAGCAATAATACTCCCAGGAATGTGTCTGTGTGTATAACAGAGCTCCACAGCAATAATACTCCCAGTAATGTGTCTGTGTGTAAAACAGAGCTCCACAGTAATAATACTCCCAGTAATGTGTCTGAGTGTATAACACAGCTCTACAGCAATAATACTCCCAGTAATGTGTCTGAGTGTATAACAGAGCCCCACAGCAATAATACTCCCAGTAATGTGTCTGTGTGTAAAACAGAGCTCCACAGTAATAATACTCACAGTAAGGTGTCTGAGTGTATAACACAGCTCTACAGCAATAATACTCCCAGTAATGTGTCTGAGTGTATAACAGAGCTCCACAGTAATAATATTCCCAGGAATGTGTCTGTGTGTATAACAGAGCTCCGCAGCAAAAATACTCCCAGTAATGTGTCTGAGTGTATAACAGAACTCCACAGCAATAATACTCCCAGTAATGTGTCTGAGTGTATAACAGAGCTCCACAGCAATGATACTCCTAGTAATGTGTCTGAGTGTATCACAGAGCTCCACAGCAATAATACTCCCAGTAATGTGTCTGAGTGTATAACAGAGCTCCACAGCAATAATACTCCCAGTAATGTGTCTGAGTGTATAACAGAGCTCCACAGCAATAATACTCCTGGTAATGTGTCTGAATGTATAACAGAGCCCCACAGCAATAATACTCCCAGTAATGTGTCTGAGTGTATAACAGAGTTGCACAGCAATAATACTCCCAGTAATGTGTCTGAGTGTATAACAGAGCCCCACAGCAATAATACTCCCCGTAATGTGTCTGAGTGTATAACAGAGTTCCACAGCAATAATACTCCCAGTAATGTGTCTGAGTGTATAACAGAGCCCCACAGCAGTAATACTCCCAGTAATGTGTCTGAGTGTATAACAGAGCTCCACAGTAATAATATTCCCAGTAATGTGTCTGTGTGTATAACAGAGCTCCACAGCAAAAATACTCCCAGTAATGTGTCTGAGTGTATAACAGAGCTCCACAGCAATAATACTCCCAGTAATGTGTCTGAGTGTATAACAGAGCTCCACAGCAATAATACTCCCAGTAATGTATCTGAGTGTATAACAGAGCTCCACAGCAATAATACTCCTGGTAATGTGTCTGAATGTATAACAGAGCCCCACAGCAATAATACTCCCAGTAATGTGTCTGAGTGTATAACAGAGTTCCACAGCAATAATACTCCCCGTAATGTGTCTGAGTGTATAACAGAGTTCCATAGCAATAATACTCCCAGTAATGTGTCTGAGTGTATAACAGAGCCCCACAGCAGTAATACTCCAGTAAGGTGTCTGAGTGTATAACAGAGCTCCACAGCAATAATACTCCCAGTAATGTGTCTGAGTGTATAACAGAGTTCCACAGCAATAATACTCCCAGTAATGTGTCTGAGTGTATAACAGAGCTCCGCAGCAAAAATACTCCC
The DNA here is from genome assembly GCF_036172605.1 of Pelobates fuscus. Classification (NCBI taxonomy): domain Eukaryota; kingdom Metazoa; phylum Chordata; class Amphibia; order Anura; family Pelobatidae; genus Pelobates; species Pelobates fuscus. The sequence continues at coordinate 20,052,707 of NC_086324.1, read as the reverse complement.
AGTAATGTGTCTGAGTGTATAACAGAACTCCACAGCAATAATACTCCCAGTAATGTGTCTGAGTGTATAACAGAGCTCCACAGCAATAATACTCCCAGTAATGTGTCTGAGTGTATAACAGAGTTCCACAGCAATAATACTCCCAGTAATGTGTCTGAGTGTATAACAGAGCTCCGCAGCAAAAATACTCCCAGTAATGTGTCTGAATGTATAACAGAGCCCCACAGCAATAATACTCCCAGTAATGTGTCTGAGTGTATAACAGAGTTGCACAGCAATAATACTCCCAGTAATGTGTCTGAGTGTATAACAGAGCCCCACAGCAATAATACTCCCCGTAATGTGTCTGAGTGTATAACAGAGTTCCACAGCAATAATACTCCCAGTAATGTGTCTGAGTGTATAACAGAGCCCCACAGCAGTAATACTCCCAGTAATGTGTCTGAGTGTATAACAGAGCTCCACAGTAATAATATTCCCAGTAATGTGTCTGTGTGTATAACAGAGCTCCACAGCAAAAATACTCCCAGTAATGTGTCTGAGTGTATAACAGAGCTCCACAGCAATAATACTCCCAGTAATGTGTCTGAGTGTATAACAGAGCTCCACAGCAATAATACTCCCAGTAATGTATCTGAGTGTATAACAGAGCTCCACAGCAATAATACTCCTGGTAATGTGTCTGAATGTATAACAGAGCCCCACAGCAATAATACTCCCAGTAATGTGTCTGAGTGTATAACAGAGTTCCACAGCAATAATACTCCCCGTAATGTGTCTGAGTGTATAACAGAGTTCCATAGCAATAATACTCCCAGTAATGTGTCTGAGTGTATAACAGAGCCCCACAGCAGTAATACTCCAGTAAGGTGTCTGAGTGTATAACAGAGCTCCACAGCAATAATACTCCCAGTAATGTGTCTGAGTGTATAACAGAGTTCCACAGCAATAATACTCCCAGTAATGTGTCTGAGTGTATAACAGAGCTCCGCAGCAAAAATACTCCCAGTAATGTGTCTGAGTGTATAACAGAACTCCACAGCAATAATACTCCCAGTAATGTGTCTGAGTGTATAACAGAGCTCCACAGCAATAATACTCCCAGTAATGTGTCTGAGTGTATAACAGAGTTCCACAGCAATAATACTCCCAGTAATGTGTCTGAGTGTATAACAGAGCTCCGCAGCAAAAATACTCCCAGTAATGTGTCTGAGTGTATAACAGAACTCCACAGCAATAATACTCCCAGTAATGTGTCTGGGTGTATAACAGAGCTCCACAGCAATAATACTCCCAGTAATGTGTCTGAGTGTATAACAGAACTCCACAGCAATAATACTCCCAGTAATGTGTCTGAGTGTATAACAGAGCTCCACGGCAATAATACTCCCAGTAATGTGTCTGAGTGTATAACAGAGCTCCACAGCAATAATACTCCCAGTAATGTGTCTGTGTATAACAGAGCTCCACAGCCATAATACTCCCAGTAATGTGTCTGAGTGTATAACAGAGCTCCACGGCAATAATACACCCAGTAATGTGTCTGAGTGTATAACAAAGCTCCCCAGCAATAATACTCCCAGTAATGTGTCTGTGTATAACAGAGCTCCACAGCCATAATACTCCCAGTAATGTGTCTGAGTGTATAACAGAGCTCCACAGCAATAATACTCCCAGTAATGTGTCTGAGAGTATAACAGAGTTCCACAGTAATAATACTCCCAGTAATGTGTCTGAGAGTATAACAGAGTTCCACAGTAATAATACTCCCAGTAATGTGTCTGTGTATAACAGAGCTCCACAGCCATAATACTCCCAGTAATGTGTCTGAGTGTATAACAGAGCTCCACAGCAATAATACTCCCAGTAATGTGTCTGAGAGTATAACAGAGTTCCACAGTAATAATACTCCCAGTAATGTGTCTGAGAGTATAACAGAGTTCCACAGTAATAATACTCCCAGTAATGTGTCTGAGTGTATAACAGAGTTCCACGGTAATAATACTCCCAGTAATGTGTCTTTAGACTACAATAAATGTGTTTAGAAATCAGTCTGTGTAAATAACATACATTGTTCTTGTTCTAAATTACATTTTAGTTGTATAAACTGTTATGAGCAAGTCCCCTTAAATTTCTCAGAACAGCCCCGCCCATGGCCGCACCACAACTCACACCTCTAATATGAAAGTGTCCCATTTTGTCATTTTCAAATGTTGGGAGATATGCAAGCTCAAGGGCAGGGCCCTCTACCTTGTGTATTGGTCTGTTTATATTGTATTGTCTTTTCCCAGTTGTACAGCGCTGCAGAATATGTTGGTGCTTTAGAAATGCCAGTAATAAATAATAATAAATATGTATGAGGGAGCTGAAGGTGACGTATGTGTTAGTTACTTTAACCTAGTCATGGATATCATTAGCACCCCAAGTGTTTTTGAAAGGCCTTGCCTTTTCTACGTTGCTGGTTGAGCTTACTGGACTGTAAAATGATGAATCTGACGAAGTGACAGTTACATTGTAGCAGGTGTCCTCTCTAGCCAAAAATGCTAACTGTGAAGAGCAGACTTGCATAGCGATTCATCAACTGTTTTTATAAAAATCTACATAGAATCAATCAACGGGCAAACGCTTCCCTGGGTTATGACTGACATATATTATAAAGATAAGAAAATATCCTTGCCGTATTGTGAAATTCATGAAATCACGTCCCGTAGTCCGAGACATTCTCTGATTACCCATTAATAACATCCGTGATACCTCTCACTGCAGGGGTGTGAAGCTCATGGTGTAGTGTGGATTTAACCCCTTAGCTACCAAACGGTTTACAGAAAAACCACCCTCGGTATCCAAGTATTTTGGGTGTCCTGGAAAGTAATGTTTAAATGTATTTTTCATTTCAGTATGCCTAGATAGCCTTTATTTAATGGAAACAAACATGAAAAATTTGCCTGGCCGGAATTTTATTTAATCATTTACCAATTAATGAGGTTTATTGGTAAATTAATCGTTTTTTTTTCCCCTCATATAGTCTATAATCGTCTCAGCTATACATTGTTCAATATGCGCTCCGTTCTCAGTTGTGTGTGCATGTGTGTATGTATATATTTCTATTCCAATGATTGTAATAATGTATACATGAGTGCTGCAGTGAAGGGGTTAAATAAAATATCCCAGGCTCTGATTTCATCTTGCTGAGTGGCACTGGCTCCTGATTAAAGAGTGTGAGTGTGTATAAAAAGATAGCGGCTTGTAATTAATGGCATTCCCTTAGGACAAGAATGATAGCCATCTGTTCTAGGTGCTGTATTAACCCTAACAGCATCTGGTAACATGAAGAGGGGTAATCACTAAATAGCGAATAGTGGTATATTGAAAAACAAATGTAAAAATTGCCAAGCCGTGATTACAGATGAGATAAAGAAATAAGGCAAGCTTTGGGTAGGTAGAAGCAGGGCATGCTGGGAGATGTTAATATCCTCACCCGGGGGAGGAGGGCGGGGGGTGCAAAAACCCAAAATGTGAGCAAATGTTGTAAAAATTATAAATTAATGTGGGGAATTATCAGCACAGGCTGCTGGAGACAAAGAGCATTGTCTGTTTCTGCAAAATTCTAATATTTACATATTAAAGTTCCACTTTGTTAATTTTTTTATGGAAATTGTGGAAATTTTATAGCTAAAAAGGACTCTCAAAGGGAAAATCACTTTTTTTGTTTTTTGTTTTGATTTCATTGTGTATGCTGTATTTGTAGTCTAGTGTTTTAGCATTGTGGTGTGTTCCATCTTTTTTTCCTTTTCTGTCATTGTTTCTTATTTGTGTATAATAAAATGCAAAAATAAAATAATTTAAAAGGAAAATATTTTGAGGAAGTTTACTTATAAAAATAGGCATATTTTTTTTCTCTCTGTGTGTGTGTGAATGTGTCTGTGTGTACGTGGGTCTTTGTGTGTCAGAATGTGCGCGTGAGTGTCTGTGCATGGGTGTCTCTGTGTCAATGTTTCTGGTTTTGTTTGTATGTGTGTATGTGTCAGTTTGTGCGTCTGTTGGTATCTCTGCATGTTTGTGAAAAATTGTCAGGTTATTTCCTCCAAAACCCCCTCTCTGAGTTGTGTATGAGAGTTATTGGACAAAGCAGAGCTGAGTTTAGGGGAAAGTCAGTCTTGCTCCTCAAACTCTGCCCATAATACTCTGCCAGTCATTTGCTAGATGGCTCCTAAAGTGTTTTATTTATCAAGCAGTGACTTTGTTAAAGGAGTAGTACATATGTCCCAGTTAAGGTCCACTTATAAATGTTCAATTGGCAGTTACTGGGTACACGGGAATCCTGTGTCGCACTAATTGGGAAGGATGACCTGGCTGCATGGATTCTAAAAGTAGATGCTCATAAATTAAGTCGTTCTTCTGGCTATCCATTAATTATCAATATTCCTATTATGGTTAGTTCCACGCGTAGGTGTAATAAATATAATACAATATATAATACAAATTTAATGACTTGCTGGCATCGTATTCTCTGTCTCACAACATTTTCTACAGGACGCTTGAGGTGACATAACGGCTGCAACATTGCAGAATCTGATTGCACCAGGAAAGGAGCTTTGCTTCCTATGAAGTAACAGGGAGAATTTCATTAACTTCACAAGAGCGCAAGAGGCAACTGGGTAGATCCTAAATCAGGGCTGGACAAAAGGTAGATCCCCAGATCCTGTAGAACTGTAACTGCCATGATGCTTAGCCAGCCTGTAGAATGTCAATGTATCACGGGTGTTGCAGTTCTACAATATCCGGGGATCCTCCATTTGCCCATCCCTTTGCTCAATGCTTTTCAGAAGTTTGTTTTTTTACTACGGTGGCATCTTAGAAGACGTGTTGCTGCAGGAATTGGGAGAAGACGGTAATGATTTTGGGGGATCTCTAAAGATTCAGAAGAGACCAGAGGCTGTGCTAACAAGAATGAGTACTTGTGTTCGGGGATTTTCTTCATCTGTGATCATCCCAGTTCCCTCACTCAGTGTCATTAACCGATCTATGAATGTCAACAATTAAAAGTACATTTGAAATTTTAGTCGAAAATAGTTGAATGGAAAATAGAGCAGATTTGGGATTTTTTTCCATTACAGACTGGCTATTTAGGCATAAAATCTGAAATTCATTGAATTCCCTTTAAACTCTCTAGAATCCACGCGTTAGTGAAAAACCCTGACAGTAATTATGAGTGATATATCCCCCAGTATCCTGCATTGTTCTTATGTGAACGCACTCCACTCGTAATCAGTGATGAGACCCCCCTTGGACAATATAAATAGGAGATTCATCATAAATTTAAAAGACAATTAAGAAGAGAGTGTAGGGAGATTTGGGGGACTATGTGCAAGTGACATGGGAGCAGAGTGGTGACAGATATGATTCGGACGAAAGTGACTGGAGGAAGTAAAATAATGAGAGAGAAAGCTAGTTGAATGGAGACAACTAGTGTCACTTGCAGGTGACACAGAACCTTCACGGGCCTGAAGATCCATTATTCATTAAAAAAAGCAACTATTTCCCCCTGCATCCACTAAAACCCCTATTACTGTCCCCACTACAGCCCTTTCCCCTTGTACCTACTACTGCCCCATTTACTCCCTTCACTGACTAAAACCCCTATTACCCCAGGACCTGGCACCACCCCATTACCCACTGCACCCAATACCAACTGTAACCCTACCCGGCACCCACTACATCCCCTATGTCCCCTGCACCCACTAAAGTTCCTTTTATCCCTGCACCTGCCACAGCCCCTATTATCCTCTGCACCCACTACAGTCCCTATTACTGCACCCACCACAGCCCTTTCCCCTGTACCTACTACTGCCCCATTTACCCCTGCATCGACTAAAGCCCTTATTAATCCCTGCACTCACTACAGTCCCTTATACTGCACCCACTACAGCCCTTATGCCTCCCCTACACCTACTAAAGCTCCTAATATTCCCTGTATCCACTACAGCCCCTATGCTTCCCCTGCACCTACTAAATCCTCCACTACAGCTCCAATCCCCCCTGTAACCACTACAGCCACTGTACCTCCCTGACACCCCACTACAACCCACCCACGACATCCTCTATTACCCCCTGCACCCACTACAGCCGCTGCTTGTAATTCAAATTGTGATAGTGAAAGCCATGGCTTAACTTGCATGGTCAATCAACTGACCATCAACTGAGCTGGGGAAAACATTACTGTAGAAATTACTTATCAATCTGATTTTTTAAAATATCAAAACAATTTGACAGCAGTTACAATGCATGTTATGGAGACTTCATTTCAATAACAAACTTGCCCATGTTGAGCATCAAACTGTAGCCTGTCTAAAAGTAAGTGTCAGGATCGGGACAGGGATCCAACACGCAGAGTACAAACAGTAGCCAGATATGTATACCGGACCTTAGAATGGCCGGACTAACGTAAGTAGTACCGTATAGAATGGTCAAAGACAAGCCGAGGTCGAGGGTAACAGAAGACAGGTAAGCGAGAGACAAGCCGAATCAAGGGTAACAGAGATAAGCAGAGTAAGGTAAACAAGCCGGGTCAAAACCAAAAGGGATAATAGAATACACAAGCACTGAGTGACTAGAACAAGCTAGAACCACGACAGGGCAATGAGCTAATGAAGGAAGCTCTGTTAAATACCCTGTTCAGAGCAGTAACCACACCTCCGAGACGTCCTGATTGGTCCTGCAGCAATTGACTGACAGGTCGATCCGGGGGAGTGTCCTGATGATGACTTCCTGCCTAGATGGTGTAAAAGGCAGTCACTCCCTCGCGGCCGGCCTTGCATGACCGGATAGACCGCGGGGAAGGGAGTCATCAGACCGTCTGGATGGTGGAACAGCTAAGTCTCTACCTCTTTTGGAGGTAGAGACCACAGGTACCCTGACAGTACCCCCCCTCTCAGATACGCCCACCGGGCGGAATGAACCGGGACGAGATGGGAAGCGAGAGTGATACGCCCTGCGGAGACGGGGAGCATGAACATCCTCCTGAGGTACCCAACTCCTCTCCTCAGGACCATATCCCTTCCAATCAACCAGATATTGTACTCTCCCCCGGGAGATTCGAGAATCAATAATAGAGTTGACCTCATACTCCTCCTGACCCTCCACCTGAACGGAGCGAGGAGGGGCTATTGTGGAGGAAAATCTGTTACATATGAGTGGTTTCAGCAATGAAACGTGAAACGAGTTCGGAATGCGTAAGGTATTAGGAAGAGCTAAACGATACGCAACCGGATTGATACGGGTCAGCACCCTGTAGGGTCCAATATAACGAGGAGCGAACTTCATGGAGGGCACTTTTAAACGGATGTTCCTCGTGCTCAGCCATACCTTATCACCTGGAACAAAGACCGGAGCCGCCCTTCTACGTTTATCAGCGTGTTTCTTGACCAACATAGAGTTGTGCACAAGAATTTGTCGAGTTTGATCCCACAACTTCCTCAAATTGGCAACATGAACATCAACCGACGGCACCCCCTGGGAAGGAGAATCCGAAGGAAGAATAGACGGATGAAAACCATAATTCATGAAGAAGGGGCTTGAATGAGTAGAATCGCAAACGAGATTGTTGTGTGCAAACTCCGCCCAAGGAATCAAACCGACCCAATCATCCTGGTGTTCAGAAACAAAGCATCGTAAATATTGTTCAATTTTCTGGTTGGTACGTTCAGCAGCTCCGTTAGACTGAGGATGATAGGCAGAAGAAAAGTTTAATTTAATACCAAGTTGAGAGCAGAAGGACCTCCAAAAGCAGGAAACAAATTGGGAGCCTCTGTCCGATACAATTTGAGAGGGTATCCCATGTAGGCGAAAAATCTCCTTGGCGAATATCTCTGCCAATTCGGGAGAAGACGGAAGTTTAGGCAGGGGAATGAAGTGTGCCATCCTAGTACACCTGTCAACCATGGTGAGGATAACAGTCTGTCTTTTAGAGATAGGTAGATCGACAATAAAGTCCATGGCCAAACAGGACCATGGTTTCTCTGGAACCTCCAAGGGTTGCAGGAGTCCACATGGAAGCATATGGGGTTGTTTGGTTTTAGTACAAACTTCACATGCAGCGATGAACTCCTCAACATCCCTCCGTAAAGTAGACCACCAGAAGTCCTTAGAGATCAAGGCGTAAGTTTTGCGAATACCAGGATGTCCCGCCATCTTGCTATTATGTAAACACTGTAAAAGTTCCAGTTGAAAAGCAGGAGGAACGAAATGACGACCCGCAGGGGTCTGTTTAGGTGCGAGATGTTGCAACTTAATGATCTCGGCCAGTAATGGAGAATGAATCCTGAGATTCGTATTAGCAATGATATTGCACTTCGGAACTATAGAAGAAAGAACTGGTTCAGGTACAGTAGAAGGTTCATATTGGCGAGATAATGCATCGGCTTTAGAGTTTTTAGAACCAGGTCTGTAAGTCAGTACATAATTGAAGTGAGTCAGGAATAAGGACCAACGAGCTTGTCTAGAGGATAAGCGCTTAGCCTCCCCAATATATGACAAGTTTTTGTGGTCTGTCAAAATCGTAATAGGGTGTAGGGTCCCCTCCAACAAATGTCTCCACTCCTTTAAGGCTTTAATGACTGCTAACAGTTCCCTGTTTCCGATGTCATATCTGCTCTCAGCCCCAGAAAGTTTCCTGGAAAAAAAACCACACGGGTGTAATGGTTTATCTACAGCTAATCTTTGTGACAGAACCGCACCTACTCCTGTCTCAGAGGCATCGACCTCGAGTAGAAACGGCAAAGTCGTATCAGGATGGACTAATATTGGAGCAGAAGCAAAAAGTTATTTGAGCCTCTTGAAAGCAGCGAGAGCTTCAGGAGACCACGTCTTAGTTTCTGCCCCCTGTTTGGTCATATTGGTAATGGGCGCAATAATAGACGAGTAACCCTTAATGAAGCGCCTATAATAATTGGAGAAACCAATAAACCTCTGAATAGCCTTGAGTCCCTTAGGTAATGGCCAATCTAAAATAGACTGGAGTTTGTCAGGGTCCATCTTAAAACCTTCCCCAGAAATCACGTAACCAAGAAAATCTATCTGAGACTGATCAAAGCTGCATTTTTCCAATTTACAGTATAGACCATGTTGCAGAAGTTTCTGTAATACCGCTCTGACCTGTCTATGGTGAGTTTCAATCTCCCTAGAGTGTATCAGTATGTCGTCTAGGTAGACAATGACACAATCATGTTGAAACTCCCTAAGTACCTCATTAATCAGATCCTGAAATACTGCAGGAGCATTGCAAAGTCCAAACGGCATAACTGTGTATTCATAGTGACCGTACCGAGTATTGAACGCCGTCATCCACTCGTGTCCCTGCTGGACTCTCACCAAATTATATGCCCCTCTGAGATCTAACTTGGTGAAGATTTTGGAGCCCTTAAGACGATCAAATAACTCGGTAATAAGTGGAATAGGATAGGCATTTCTGACAGTTATTTTATTCAAGCCTCGGTAATCGATACAAGGTCTCAGCGTGCCATCCTTTTTCTTAACGAAAAAGAACCCAGCCCCGGCCGGGGAAGAAGACCTCCTAATGAATCCCTTTTCTAAATTCTCCCGAATATACTCCTCTAGAACCAAGTTTTCCTGAACAGACAAAGGATATACATGGCCCCTCGGAGGCATAGTCCCAGGTAGAAGCTTAATTTTACAATCAAATGGCCTGTGTGGCGGCAAAGAATCGGCATTCTTCTTGTCAAATACTGCCTTTAAGTCTAGGTAAAGGTCTGGTATCTGTCTTTCTGTGGACTGAATAGGAGTCTCAGGTATGTTAACATTAGCTAATGGAGAAACCTTGCATAAACACCTATCCTGGCAACCCTGGCCCCACGAGAGTATCTCCCCTAACTCCCAATCGATAATAGGGTTATGTTTCTTCAACCATGGGTACCCCAGAACTATGGGAACGGAAGGGGATGAAATGAGCAAAAGAGATAAATTCTCCACGTGTAGGATACCAACATTTAAACTAATGGGTATGGTTTCACGAAAGATAACAGGGTCTAGTAGTGGTCTACCATCTATGGCCTCAACGGCCAAGGGTGTCTCCCTTAGCTGGGATGGGAAATTGTTCTTAATAGCAAAGGCTTGGTCGATAAAATTCTCAGCAGCACCGGAATCTATCAATGCCATAGCCCTTACTACTTCCTTCTCCCAAGTTAAGGAAACTGGTAGCAGAAGCCTGTGATCTTTATAATTAGGAGTAGAGGACAAAATAGAAACACCCAAGGCTTGTCCTCTAGAGAGACTTAGGTGCGAGCGTTTCCCGGACGGTTAGGACAGTTCGAGAGTAAATGACCCTTGGCTCCACAATACATACACAAACCCTCTCTTCTCCTGTACTGTCTTTCCTCCTCAGAGAGGCGGGTATAACCTATCTGCATAGGTTCAGGAAGCAAAGATACCGTGGAGTCAGGACTTGGAAAAGCGGGGGCTAAGCTAAAAGAAGGTCTCCGGTTCCTCTCTCGAGTGTTCTGTCTCTCTCTTAAACGTTCATCTATACGAGAGATGAACGAAATTAAATCTTCTAAATTCTCAGGGAGTTCTCTGGTAGCAACCTCATCAAGGATTACTTCAGATAGGCCATTCAAAAATACATCCATATACGCCTTCTCATTCCACTTGACTTCTGACGCCAGAGACCTGAACTCTAGTGCATAATCCACCAGTGTTCGGTTCTCCTGTCTCAGGCGCAACAGTAATCTGGCTGCATTAACCTTTCTACCTGGAGGATCAAATGTTCTTCTAAAAGCAGCTACAAATGCGTTATAGTTATACACTAATGGGTTATCGTTTTCCCATAGTGGGTTGGCCCATCTCAGAGCTTTCTCAATAAGTAGGGTGATAATAAATCCTACCTTTGCCCTATCTGTAGGATAAGAGCGGGGTTGCAATTCAAAGTGGATACTAATTTGGTTTAAAAAACCACGACACTTCTCAGGAGCCCCACCATAGCCTACTGGGGGGGGTAATGCGAGAAGAAGCACCCACTGTGGCTACCTCTAGACCTAAACTGACAGGAGAAACAGGGGTATTACGTATCTCCTCTGGTGGGTTATTGGCATGAGATAATAGAGCCTGTAGCGCAAGCGCCATCTGATCCATTCTGTGATCCATGGCTTCAAACCTAGGATCAGGAGAAGCCAGCTGACTGTTTGTACTTGCAGGATCCATTGCCCCTGTCGTCATGTCAGGATCGGGACAGGGATCCAACACGCAGAGTACAAACAGTAGCCAGATACGTATACCGGACCTTAGAATGGCCGGACTAACGTAAGTAGTACCGTATAGAATGGTCAAAGACAAGCCGAGGTCGAGGGTAACAGAAGACAGGTAAGCGAGAGACAAGCCGAATCAAGGGTAACAGAGATAAGCAGAGTAAGGTAAACAAGCCGGGTCAAAACCAAAAGGGATAATAGAATACACAAGCACTGAGTGACTAGAACAAGCTAGAACCACGACAGGGCAATGAGCTAATGAAGGAAGCTCTGTTAAATACCCTGTTCAGAGCAGTAACCACACCTCCGAGACGTCCTGATTGGTCCTGCAGCAATTGACTGACAGGTCGATCCGGGGGAGTGTCCTGATGATGACTTCCTGCCTAGATGGTGTAAAAGGCAGTCACTCCCTCGCGGCCGGCCTTGCATGACCGGATAGACCGCGGGGAAGGGAGTCATCAGACCGTCTGGATGGTGGAACAGCTAAGTCTCTACCTCTTTTGGAGGTAGAGACCACAGGTACCCTGACAGTAAGTCCAATCCGACAGGCTCACATTCTACAGAGCTCAGCCTATTCACTGCTCACAGCTTATAAAAAAAAAACAATCCTTTCCAGAGAACACAACATTCTAAAAGGTCTTACAATAGATCAGAACAATAGCTCACAGATGTTCAAGTCTCTTACATGATAATCAATCTAATTATTAAAAGATTATTTGTAGAAAGCCTTCTACATGTCTTTGGGGAGAGGTAGTTATAGCTGGATGATATTACCCATAATACTCTTCTCTAGCAGAACAAAAACTGTTTTTCTCCATTTATTACAACTCACAAACATATATTGTATTACGTTAAAGTAATAGCGTCACGCATGACTGAACACTGGCAATCACATAATTATGCACAAGTAGAATAGAGTTTAACACGCTCTGTCCCTGATATCACTGAAACAGAAATCATATCATGAACGTCAAGCCAACACACGGCTGAATAGAATGAGATTTGCCATCCAAGGCAGTCATCAGAATCTGTCTATATCTTCTCACACGCGGATTGCATTGAGATTTCACAATGTACACATAGTTCTATGCAAGTCCCAAGCTGTTGCATCACAGAGATCTGAAAGACATAGTAACTGGAGAACATATTTAATGAAAAAAAAAGGTTTCGAAAATGTGTGGCATGTATGAGAAATCTTCATAAAAAACACATTATACCAAATACGGTACATTAACACATTACTAATGTTATTAATAATGAGCAAATATAATATATATGCTACCCATTCACCCCCCAGTCCCTTAGTTATACTTCCCAGATTATAGAGAGTAGATCCCGTGGTCTACTCTGTGACATCAAGAGTTATTGCAAACATTGTTACTCTTTTTCCCAGGCAGGCTACATTAAATAGTTAAAACTGCCAGTGCACGTTAGTGTGAACTTGCTTTGCTGTGGAATAATTGGCACTGGAGAAAAGTAAGCAACTTCAAACTTTCCAACAGTTCCGATTTCAGCAGGACAGTCCAGATTTTTGGGTCCTATTATGTCATTCGCCACTTGTCCAGGCAGGTCTGCCCCAAACCTTTGCCAGGCAGGTCTGCCCCACCCCTTTTCCAGACAGGTCTGCCCCACCCCTTTTCCAGGCAGGTCTGCCCCACCCCTTTTCCAGCTGGGTTAGGCCCACCCTTTTTCCAGGTAGGTCTGCCCCACCCCTTTTCCAGACAGGTCTGCCCCACCCCTTTTCAAGGCATGTCTGCTCCACCCCTTTTCCAGCTGGGTTAGGCCCACCCCTTTTCCAGCTGGGTTAGGCCCACCCCTTTTCCAGGCAGGGCTGCCCCATCCCTTTTCCATGCAGGTCTGCCCCACCCCTTTTCCAGCTGGGTTAGGCCCACCCCTTTTCCAGGCAGGTCTGCCCCACCCCTTTTCCAGGCAGGTCTGCCCACCCCTTTTCCAGCTGGGTTGGGCCCACCCCGGTTGGGCCCACCCCTTTTCCAGGCAGGTCTGCCCCACCGCTTTTCCAGATGGGTTAGGCCCACCCCTTTTCCAGGCAGGTCTGCCCCACCCCTTTTCCAGGTGGGTTAGGCCCACCCATTTTCCAGGCAGACCTGCCCCCTTTCCCAGTTGCTTCACTGACTATGCCACCCTGAAGGCCCGCCTATCCATCCCAATCTCATAATTCCCACTGTTGGGAAGTGTGCAGCTGAGCAAGAATTGTCTTACAAATTCTGTGGAGCTCTTTTCATGCAGACGGTTAAGGTTCTTGGTTTGTTTATTTTTTACTGTATGACTGCTATAACACAGTCCCCACTCAATAGGTGAGGCTTTAAGGATTGTTAAATAAGAGTAACTTGGTAGAAATACCAAGTAAATTCAAGATTTTAAAATGTTGGATAAAAAAAAAAAAAAGATGAAAAAGTCTCCAAATCAGCTTTGTTTGGTCTAAAATTTGAAATTCACTTTGAATTCACATTGAAAAGTTTACTCATGTTCACTACATTCCAAATGGTAAAAAAAAGATTTTTAAAAAAAGGAGGAGCGCTTAAATGAAATACTATTATTATTATTATTATAATGATGATTGGCATTTATATAGCACCAACAAATTCTGTAGCGCTTTACAATATTACAAGAGGGGAAGACCATTGCCAAAACTTACAGGAAGAACAGGTTGAAGAAGACCCAGCTCAAACGAGCTTACTATAACTTATAAATTGTTCTGAAATTGTTAATTGCAAAAAGTTCTTAATATTATGTAAAATGTTCAATATAGCATCATAGAAATATTGTTTTTAAAATGCAATTACCATAAATGAAATCCAATTTCAACTTTGTATCACGTCAATATTCAATAAAGTGGCAATGTCATAAATACTAATTTACTGCTTACAAATCCTCATATCGAACACAGTAATGTAGTTTACAAATCCTCATATCAAACACAGCAACGCAGTTTACAAATCCTCATATCAAACACAGCAATGTAGTTTACAAATCCTCACATCGAAAACAGCAACGCAGTTTACAAATCCTCATATCAAACACAGCGACGTAGTTTACAAATCCTCATATCAAACACAGCAATGTAGTTTACAAATCCTCATATCGAAAACAGCGACGCAGTTTACAAATCCTCATATCAAACACAGCGACGTAGTTTACAAATCCTCATATCAAACACAGCAATGTAGTTTACAAATCCTCATATCGAAAACAGCAACGCAGTTTACAAATCCTCATATCAAACACAGTGACGTAGTTTACAAATCCTCATATCAAACACAGCAATGTAGTTTACAAATCCTCATATCGAAAACAGCGACGCAGTTTACAAATCCTCATATCAAACACAGCGACATGGTTTACAAATCCTCATATCAAACACAGCGACGTAGTTTACAAATCCTCATATCAAACACAGCGACGTAGTTTACAAATCCTCATATCAAACACAGCAATGTAGTTTACAAATCCTCATATAGAAAACAGCGACGCAGTTTACAAATCCTCATATCAAACACAGCGACATAGTTTACAAATCCTCATATCAAACACAGTAATGTAGTTTACAAATCCTCATATCGAACACAGCGCCGTAGTTTACAAATCCTCATATCGAACACAGCGCCGTAGTTTACAAATCCTCATATGGAACACAGCGACGTAGTTTACAATTCCTAAGATCGAACACAGTGACGTAGTTTACAAATCCTCATATCATTCCAAATTGTAGCTTTTGAAATCTGAATGTTAAAATGTGGGCTAAACATTCAAGCTGTGTCTGGAGCTAAGTTGGATAGTTTTTCCAAACCAGTTTTTTTTCCAAAATTTTATCATTCAGATTTCAGTTCGATACAATTCGGAATTTAGTGAGTAAACTCCTGAGAATTTTTAAAGTATCATTTTCATTCGGGATCTATGTGAGCAGTAATCTAATACAGAGAAAGGATGATTACCAAACAGGCGGATAATTAGTGAAATCCCCCGATTACTGATTAACATACTAGCGTGAAAGGTACAATAGGCAGCACCTGATACTGAAGGAACACTCTAAATGAAAAATTAAATGTTCTTTTAATATATTAGAATATTGCCTATTTGCTTTTATTTAAAGAAAGTCTAAGCTTTTAAAGATATTTCAAATAAAAACGTTTAAAACACCATTAAACGGTGACTGGAAGCATGATGAACACAACAACCCACAGTAGTGGTTATGATTCTAGAAGTACTCTGGCACCCATAGCTGGTAATACTGTTTTGTAACAGTTTGCCCTCTTACCTGGGTCTGGACGGGATCCAAGGGTTCCTCGATGGTGACCTACAGAAGCCAATTGTTGCTCCCCGTTACTCATTATTTCTCACGTTAGGCATGATAGAGAACCACTGCAGCCAGACCCAGCACCTAACATCATACTTTGATACTAACGCCAGACAGAAAAAGACTCAACCGTAGAATTTATTTTAGCCCAAATCCATAGTTACTGCTTAAAGCGCAGACCTAGAGGTGTGGGAATTCGAAAATGTCCGTACGATTTTGGTGTTTAGAGTATCCCTTTAAAACAGGCACACAGGGTGTTGCACTAAACACTGCATCGTAGAGAGTGGTAATTGAAAACACAGGCCAACATAGAACTCTACGAAGAGAATCTAAAACCAGATACATTTTTCATTTCAGCACTACGTCCACATTGTTTCTACCTTATTTGTCAACCAAACCCACTATTTAGTGAATAAGTCCCACACGTGTATCGAATATTAACTGAAGTCTTTCTAATTGCACAACGTTGCAAAGAGAACCATCTGGATCATTGTATATCAATTAACGCTGCTGGTTTAAGCTATTGCTTCTGTTTTGAAGGGAAAAAAAACATTAAGTAAATGCGCTGTTCTTAATTTTATCCTAATTTTATCCTTTTTTTTTCCTCTCTACTGCCCTTGAACATGTGTTGACGTCCGTTCACTCCCATACTGAATATTAGCTCTAAGCACTAAATATATTAAGCCCCATTAATGTGGTTTGCCTAATCCTGAATGTGTGGGTAATTATTTATGAATTTATTACTAAATGTGTCTCCTTGATGCCAAATTGGAGCAATGCACAAGATTTATGAAAAAAAAAAAGACAAAAAAACTATTAAAAATTAGACAGATTGCATTAATTGTTAAATATGGTACAGTATTATTCTGCCAAAACCTGCAGCATTTTGGCAGCTGAGTTAATGTGTTGACTATAAAGGGAGAGATTGCAGAGGGAGTGGAGAGGTACATATCTGTCATCTGTCCTCCTGTCTATCTCCTGTGAATCTCGAATCTACAGACATCTTTCTACCTGTCTATGAGACTATCTGGCTGTTATGTATCTATTATTATCCCTTGAAGTCATCTGTCTGTGTGTGTGTTTATCCTTACACACAAAGAACAAATTCAAACCATTCCCATTGTGTAATAAAGAAACCGTTTGTTGTTGCTAAAGAAGTGTTTTTTTTATACATTGTAATTGCTGCAATATGTGTGTGTGTGTGTGTGTGCGTGCATATGTTTTATGTGAGTGTAGTATATGTGTGTGTATGTATGTTTGTGTATAGACAGACAGCAGATAGACAGATGTATAGACAGATGCACAAACAGCAAGTTTAAAGGTTTTGCTAAGGATTAATAAATTACTATATATGTATTTGTATCACACCCCTGATAAATAATGCAAAATAAATTACTGGCAGGCAGTCATTGAAGACTTATACTCGTATTTGTGACGGGTGTAAATTAATGAGATTGGATGGACCAAGGTCTGTAGAGATAACCAGATCAGTTTACTAACATTAAACTCTTGATAAAGCCGAATTAAAAACCCCTGTATTACACCTGATCCCAAGCAAGGGGCGCTCAGTTCTATCTATCCTACAGCAAACCATCTGCTGGGAGATGTCAGTTTCTATTCCATCAGATTAGGGGTCGGTCTTTTGTTCGATATGTCTGTGGTTCGTGCTTTGAGCTGACTCTATATCAGCTGCTGGAATGAGCTGAATATTACAAAATCATTTATTGGTAGTAAAGAGGGTAAAACAAAAAGAGCTGTAATTCAAATATACAGATGGTTTTGAAATCCAGTAATTACACAATTGGGCTGAAATTCTTGAATTAGCAAGAAATATTATTTACTCGGACATGTAAAAATGGCTAAATGGCAGGTAAAATGGGATAAATCTTCTTGGAAAGGAAATGGTCACAATAACACAAAAAAGCCTAAAAAAAATACAAACCATTTATTTTCAGTAAAAAAAAAAGTAAAAAAGTCTCAGTGCTGCTACCCAGCAGGATGCAATAATGTTAGAAGAGTGATTTAATCTTCCAATTAGCATTTTCCTATTAGGTTTCAACGTATTTATCGTTCCTCCCATTAATAAAGTGTATCTGTCCAGCATTGTTTTGTTTCTGATATAGATACGGTGCTGCGTGTTCTGACCCAGCTTGTTGCATACATTGACCCAGTGCTGCTTGTTCTGTTCTGACTTATTCTTTATTTTGAACCAGGTGGCTTGTTCTGACACTCATCCAGTGCTACGAGTCCTGCATTGTCTTGTCCCTGATAGTAGTCTGAGAACCAGCTGAAGGGATTATTTAAAGTCCACAGGCCACATGGACCTGCCAAAACCAACCTCTGTAGACAATGCCGAAGATCTCTCTTTGGTAGAACTAAACTAAGGAGGCAACTCATCTGTCATCTGTTACAATCTATTCACAATCAGCCGACTGCCACATTCCGCAGAACCCCTAGGACATTTGGGACACCAGGCCTGGACCCGAGACAAGGTTCCGCATAAGAAGACTAGGCCCTAATGTGTTTTTTTCATAAATTCCACTAACTCTAATGAAATTTCAAAATATTCCTGGGAATTTTCACCCAACCGTTCTCCTATGTTTGACCCACACACAGCTCAGCACTCTTTAAATGTAAATCTTCTACATTTAATAGGGTAGAAGGAATGGCTGCAGTCGTTCTGTCTAAAGGCACCTGGGATGTAAATTCAGCCGTATTTCCCTCTTTTAGGTCAAAAATACGTGTTCACATTCTAATGATGGATGGACTTTGGCCTGAGTTTGGCCTTCATCATTGCACAATCGCTAAGATAAGAATTTTCTGAAGGTGAGCAACACTAATCAGGATCTAAAAAATAACCTTGTCTCTAACCATGACATACTGACATTGGCGAAAAAGAACTCCTCTCAGATATATTGAAACAGCTCCCTTCCCCCTCCTGCTTCACAATCTCTAAAACCTGCATCTGAGACAAAGGAAAATCACGTAGCTCAACCCGAGACACAATAATAACCCTCAGTTTTCAGTGTTTTATATTTATCTGTTTTGTCTTTCTACGTAATATTTTTTCTTTCCTTGTTTGAAATACGGTACCTAATAAAAAGGTTAAATATGTTTGTTTATTCATTACATCACTACTTTAAGTATTTCACTGTTCTTATTAATTTTATTTATTATAAATATTTTATTATTATTCATTAAATCTTTTACCAGAAGGAATATTGAGGGTAATTTATTTCATTTTATGTGTACGAGCAGATATTCACCACATTAACGCATTACAGTTGCAAAATAGAGAGCTATAATAATCATTTCTTACAGATGTGTCTGCTAAATTTTGCCTGGACCCCACCATTCCTAAAGACCTTGTGCTATCACTCTCTCCCCTTTGACTCTTGCGTTCCTTTAATTAATTTCCACCTAGATTGTAAGCTCTTTAGAACAAGTCCTTCTTCAACTCGTTAATCCCTGTGCATTATTTTGTCTGTCAATTCATTGCGGCTTTATACCCCTAATTTATAAGTATAAAGCTCTGTGGGAAATAATAATAATTATTAACTGATTGCAACAGACGTCGTTACGTCCCAGAAACACATGGGGTTTGAGCCCAAAGACAAACTCAATGACCACGATACTAGTAGAGAGATGGGGACATGTCATGGTAGTTCCCTACCTTTTTATGTCATGCCCTGTCCTTTCTACCCCCGGACAGCGTGCTCCTGATGCTCTCCATGAATTCAGTGAAAGCAGGGCCGGATTAACATAGGGGCTGATGGAGCTGCAGCTCCAGGCCCAGGCCCATAGAACAGGCCCATTTAAAAAAAAAAAATTGGAATTTTTTTTTTTTATTTTTTTTTTATTTTTTTTTTTTTTTTACACACTACTCTTAGGTTTGCCACCTGACTGGTATTTTACTGGCACAGCCGGTATTTGAGGCTGTGTTTTACTCTTGGACGTAAAAACCCAAGGGCAGAGTACAGAATATTTGATAGAGTCCTAACCTCAACATCTGAGGAAAGGGATTTAGGGGTGATTATTTCTGATGACTTACAGGTAGGCAGACAATGTAATAGAGCAGCAGGAAATGCTAGCAGAATGCTTGGTTGTATAGGGAGAGGTAATAGCAGTAGAAAGAGGGAAGTGCTCATGCCATTGTACAGAACACTGGTGAGACCTCACTTGGAGTACTGTACGCAGTACTGGAAACCGTATCTTCAGAAGGATATTGATACCTTAGAGAGAGTTCAAAGAAGGGCTACTAAACTGGTTAATGGATTGCAGGATAAAACTTACCAGGAAAGGTTAAAGGATCTTAACATGTATAGCTTGGAGGAAAGACGAGACAGGGGGGATATGATAGAAACATTTAAATACATAAAGGGAATCAACACAGTAAAGGAGGAGACTATATTTAAAAGAAGAAAAACTACCACAACAAGAGGACATAGTCTTAAATTAGAGGGACAAAGGTTTAAAAATAATATCAGGAAGTATTACTTTACTGAGAGGGTAGTGGATGCATGGAATAGCCTTCCAGCTGAAGTGGTAGAGGTTAACACAGTAAAGGAGCTTAAGCATGCGTGGGATAGGCATAAGGCTATGCTAACTATAAGATAAGGCCAGGGACTAATGAAAGTATTTAGAAAACTGGGCAGACTAGATGGGCCGAATGGTTCTTATCTGCCGTCACATTCTATGTTTCTATGTTTCTATGTCCCAGTGTCCACATGTCTATGTCCACAACTGTCCCCAAGTGTCTGTCTCCCAGCCAGTGTCCCCTTGTCTCCCAGTGTCCCCTAGTCTCCCAGTGTCTGTGTCCCTAGTGCCTTAGTGTCCCCAAATGTTTCAGTGTCTCCATGTCTCCCAGTGTCTGTGTCCCTAGTGTCTCAGTGTGCCTGGTGTCCCCATGTCTCCCAGTGTCCCTATATGTCCCAGTGTCCACATGTCTATGTCCACAACTGTCCCCAAGTGTCTGTCTCCCAGCCAGTGTCCCCTAGTCTCCCAGTGTCTGTTCCCTAGTGCCTTAGTGTCCCCAAATGTTTCAGTGTCTCCATGTCTCCCAGTGTCTGTGTCCTGCATGCATTCATGCCAGGCTATCCTTTAAATTCTTTGGACAAACCTGCCCCCTTTTTGGGCATGTTCACCCCTTTTGGCAGGTCTTGTCACGTGATTCACGCCAGTGGCACACCCTTTTACCCCGCCCATTGACTTCCTGCTTCACTGGACACTGCTGTTAGGGGTTATGGATTTACTTGAAAGATAAAAGCATAAATTAGAGAGAAATTAGCATAGAGTATGTGTTTTCTTATAGCTGCATCCTACGAGTTTCCCTCCAGCACCATCTCCATCAGATACATGACGCTTGGGAGGTATGACTGTTTTAGTGTTTTTGGTCGATAAGATTCCGTAATTAGGCCCATCATAATTGTCAGCACCAGGCCCACTGTGCTCTTAATCCGGCCCTGAGTGAAAGCATAGCTGGAAATAAGCTAATGCTTCACTGCCAGGTATTCAATGCAATCGCATAAAACGTCCTAACAAATGAAGGACGTTCAGCAACATTCTGTTCCATTACACTCCCTGTTAATAGTGACCTGGGGGGCATCACCTCCTCCAGCAGTCAGAACGCTATGCTACTGATATTCCTTTTAATAAAAGGTGGCTGCTTTTAAAAATTTCTGTGCTTTGTATACTAATACTGCTCAGATCGCTTCCTTGCAGTGAGTAAAGATCTAGGAGTGGACTTTAGGTTGGCCGGATTAAATCTAGTACATTTTCCCGTCTGCTTCCAGACATCAGTGGTTCACAAAAGCCATGGAATGGGACCACCTATAGGCACAATTAACCTACTGTAATAATGGGTTTCACAGTATAGCCTCACGGATATCAAACATTCATGATATCATTTACGATATCATTTACGATTTTCACTCTAGTAACATTTTGTGAGGATCAAAGTTTTCTACAAGGAAAGGATTCAATAAGACCGTTTCTAATTTCCCTGTATATCTGGAGGCATAGATCTAACTATTACCCAATTCAATGGCACTGATTGTATCAACTTGTAAAGGATGGAAAACTGAACTTGGTTATCAGATTGCGTATATGACTGAAAAACATGCTTTTATTTCTTTCACAGTTTTCCCAGCGAGCAAGGTCTCTGTGGTCAGTGAATTGGGGGCATCTCCTTTAAATCCAGAGTGTTCCTGGAACCAACTAAAACCTCTGGCTGAATCGTAGTGAATTCAAAAATATTTCACCAAACCTTTTTTGTCAGAGTCCATAATTTGAAACACTTTTTGGCTATTTTTGATTACATTTTTCAGGCAATTGAGTGTTTAGTGAATAAACCTCTGATACAGAATTAGAGTGTATGTTTAAGAAAACGAGTCAAAGTATCATGAATGACATTAGCTGATAAACTTTATAAGTAATAACATTTGATTGATTGATTCTTTGGGAGTTATATATAAATAATGGTATAATCATCTCTAACACAATGCCTGATCTGTTTGTCATATTTTGCCTGAGCAGCATTTGTAAAGACTTTTAAATCTGCTTCATACGTGGCAACGTTTTATTTGTAGATTTGCCTAAATATATTCTCCTAATTTGCAACTTTTCTTACATTGCAGATAAAACCAGACATAGTATTAACAATGTGATCTAAACAGTGAGCCCTTTTGCGCTATTTTTTTTATACATAATGAATCAGATCACCTTTCTATATGGCTGCCAGTGGCACACCGGGACATATTACTGGGGGATTATTTTTATACATAATCACTATTTGTAATGCTTTCCAAACTTTTCTCAAATTGCCAGCAAATGCATAGCGATTCCCCAATAATTTTATATTAAACTCCTCAGTATTTACGGGCTACAAATATGGCATCCCACCATCCGTGGAAAGCGACACGCAATACTTCCCTAAATCCAGCGGCGTGACGTGGCAGCTTCCCACAATTCCTAGCATTCCTGTATACCCGCTTGAAAGTAAACATATCTTTCACATTAAGGACTGCATAACAGTCCCCTGAAGTGATTATGATGGCAGACTTGCCCTGACCTGGTTCCCCAGTAATGGGGCAAACCATCTAGCAAGGGTTTGCCTATTTATCCAAACTCCTCCCAGACCCCCAAGCTCCCTAATGGTCATGTAATGCACTGTCACTGACAATCAGCTGACTGCTCTCAGCCAATGACTGACATTCTGTTGTGCAGTCAAATTTGCACAGAATTGACATAAGCCAGCCTGGTACGCTAGTTCCGAGCTGGCTAATGATACCCCAAATTACTGAAGTGGTCATGGTGCTTACAGTAACCTTTTAAGAATTATAGGGTTGTTTACTAAACACTAATAGAGTTATTCACTAAGGTTTGAATTTCATGAATTAAATCAAAATTTTAAAAAACTGAGGCAAAATGTGCTTATTGGAACAATTCTCCACTCCGCTTGGTTTGCCATTTGGATGTAATGTGTTTATTGAATAACCATATAAACTGTAGTGACTTAAATCCAACTGTTAAGATTTTAGATAAAATAGTTAAAGGGACACTATAGTCACCTGAATAACTTTAGCTTAATGAAGCAGTTTTGGTGTATAGAACATGCCCCTGCAGCCTCACTGTTCAATCCTCTGCCATTTAGGAGTTAAATCCCTTTGTTTATGAACCCTAGTCACACCTCCCTGCATGTGACTTGCACAGCCTTCCATAAACACTTCCTGTAAAGAGAGCCCTATTTAGGCTTTCTTTATTGCAAGTTCTGTTTAATTAAGATTTTCTTATCCCCTGCTATGTTGATAGCTTGCTAGACCCTGCAAGAGCCTCCTGTATGTGATTAAAGTTCAATTTAGAGACTGAGATACAATTATTTAAGGTAAATTACATCTGTTTGAAAGTGAAACCAGTTTTTTTTTTTCATGCAGGCTCTGTCAATCATAGCCAGGGGAGGTGTGGCTAGGGCTGCATAAACAGAAACAAAGTGATTGAACTCCTAAATGACAGTGAATTGAGCAGTGAAATTGCAGGGGAATGATCTATACACTAAAACTGCTTTATTTAGCTAAAGTAATTTAGGTGACTATAGTGTTCCTTTAAGCTGCAACTATAGTTCCACATTTATTTCAGATCAGTGATTTCAGCCTAAATGTTGCCATTTTGATATAATTTGAAAAATCCAGAATTTAGAGAATGCATATAACACTGTGGGTCTCAATATTCCCTGCGTGGACAGATATATCATTAACAATTTAATGTTAGATAAACAATTTAGAAGATGAACATTGCTCGGAATGTATTTTATTTTATTTTTTTGTGTAATTTATTTATAAATAAAATTATTGACAGTATTTTTGTTCTTCCTTTAAATATGAGAACAAGCAACCAGCGTCAGAGTGAACACTCAATTAATGCTAATTTGCAAACATCCATTTGCAAACATGTACTTTTCCAAATTTTAGTGATAGGAAAACCTCTAATGAACTCATCAGTCAACTCAATGACATTTACAAACAGTGAAGCCATAAAAATGTGGCAATTAAAGGCTGATTTTCTCCTAAATGTATCCATTCTCCTTCATTATTGATGGTGGTCAAAATTCTACAGCCCCTAAATAAACCCTTCAAACTCTGCAGAAATAAGAATATTTGAGAATATAAACCATGGTACTGGACATTCTCCTTAGTCACATTTGGGCAGGTTGGTATTTGACATTAGTTGTACACATTCCAAACATTGCAGACAAAACACACCTTTTAAATGTCACTGCCCATTAGAGTGATGCTGTAATGACAGCATTATGCTGTACCCTATGCTGTAACGAAGCACGATATAGAACTGCCCAGGATTTGGGGGTCTGAAAGGTTATGGGGATTAATGGAAGGGAAATTAGAAATTAGAGTTAAGGAACCACGTCATCAAGGTGCTGTGTAGACTGTTATTCCCAGTATCCTCAGCCAGAACCTCCCATAATTAACTGCTATAATGGTTATGATTATGATACTAGGAGTTCCCCCGGTATCGTTTAACAATTAAGACACAACTAGTGGTGTTGCTACAAACCACAAGGCCGCGGTTCGAATATTGCCCTGGGCCCCCCACCTATGTGTCTCATTCCCCTCTCCAGGCCCCCATATATCTCATTCCCTCCCCCCAGACCCTCCAGGTGTCCCTTTCCCAACCCAGCTCCCCCCCCCATGTATCTCATTCCCTCCCCCAGCCCCTCCATGTGTCTTATTCCCCACCCAGGCCCCCCCATGTATCTCATTCCCTCCTCCCAGCCCCTCCATGGGTCTTATTCCCAACCCAGGCCCCCCATGTATCTCATCACCCCCCCAGCCCCTCCATGGATCTTATTCCCAACCCAGGCCCCCCATGTATCTCATCACCCCCCCAGCCCCTCCATGGATCTTATTCCCAACCCAGGCCTCCCATGTATCTCATCACCCCCCTAGGTCGCCCAGGTGTTTCATACCAATACCCCTCCATTCCTCTCTCTCTCCCCTGTCCCCTCCATAAATCCCTTTCTTCCCTCTCTCATCCCTCCCCTTCATGTCTCTCATTTCTCCCTCATCCCCCCTCCCCTCCCCCTCCACGTGTCTCTCTCCCCATCCCCTCTATTTGTCCCTTTTCTAAATCTCTCCCCCCTCCCCTCCATGTGTCTCTTTCATCCCTCATTCCCCCTTCCCTTCATATGTCCATCTCTTCCCCCTCCCCTCTATGTGTTCCTTTCCTCCATCTCTCTCCCTCCCCTCCTTGTGTCCCTTTCCTCCCTCATTCCCACCTCCCTTCCATGTGTCCCTTTCCTCCATCTCTCCCCCCCTCCCCTCCATGTGTTCCTTTGCTCCATCTCTCTACCTCCCCTCCCTGGTGACCGCCACGGTTCCTTATCTGACAGAAAGTGCTCTCTCAGTGAGCACTTCCAGTCAGACCGCTCGGCCATGCTACACACATGTAGGAGGGGAGCAGCCCAGCACAGCTCTCCCCTCCTGCCAGACACCCAGGAACCGCAGGCCCTGGGCCGGTGTGGCTGTGCACTGGCTCAAAAGGTATGCTGGTGGCCCACGGACGCAGGGGTCGCCACTGCGGTCGGGCACCCCTGGAGTGAATGACCCGGTCACAGTGGTGACCCATGCGACGGTGGTAGGTACTTTAACATGGGTCCCACCAGGCACAGAACCTCAACAGCGGCACCTGAACTGCATCAGATGTGGATTCTGCCAGGCATTGCTGGTAGCGTCAGCAGGGAGTTTTCAGCCAATGATTGAGCATCGGTGTCAGGAAACATTCACAGATTGGCATTTGCCGGCTCGGAACTCTCACTATGATTAACGACGCGGCAAGAGGTTGAGTCACACACCCCCAGCAGCATGTGCAGTGTTTCACAAAGGTTCCTTACACCATAACCACTTAAAAACACTGAAGTGGTCATGATACTTGGAGTAACCCTTTAAAGCCCTGTAATGATGCTTGGATTGATAAACTCTTTTCCTCACCCTAATAATAATATATCGTATAATGAACTGTAACATTTTATACCTGGACATTTTAATGACAACCTTTTTCTTTAATGTATTTTACAGTCCGTTGCCAAATCTCCTAAAAACAGAGGCGTGAAATACAAGATGTGATGATTTAATGCATGTCCATTAATGTAAGTGACAATCTCTGAAGCTTCGATTTCCAATACTGACCTCACAGCTGTTGTTGGACTTCATTTTACTACAGTAGCTGGGGAGCCAATATCAGAGATACCTTATCTAAAGGTCCATTCATCCCAGCTCCATGTTTAATTGGACAAATAACAAGGTGGACCTCAACAACTTCAAGGCCTAGCCTATGTTACCCAATGCATTCCCAAATAATCAACTAATCATGAAAAGATAGATTGTGTCAGAAAAAAGCCCAGGTACTATACACACACCTAAACTCACCAGAACAGGTTTTATCAATAACAACAATATAAAAACTTGAAAATAAAGTTCTGTATTATTAAAATTATAAAAATAGGGATCAGTAATACTTAAAAAAAGAAATATCCAATATGAAATTTTAAAAATATTTTTTAAAATAAAATAAGAAATAATATAAATCTAATATCTCATAAATGTTAATTTAAAAAATAAAATTACAAAATATTGAATTTGCCAAGCACCTCATTTTGTAAGCAGAGACCTTTCGCTAATTTGGTTTACCAGCCTTATCTTCCCCAGATGAATTGGGTGTTACATTTATACATATTGAATGTGAACAGAGTTCCTGAATTTGCATTTTTTCCATAATTATATTGAGGGTTTTTTTCACGAGTTCCTGTCTGGTATCGGTGATCGTCAAACAATAAGAGACCATTTGCATTTCTCCAAAGCAGTGTCAGTCTGTCAGTCACCCAATACAATGGGTCTAGCAGTTACAGCATGCCACTATTCTGCTCTCCACATGCTATCCTTTCCCTTTAAACATGCTAATGTCAAACGGTGCTTTCTTTTTGTTAAGAAATGAAATAGCTTTTTTTTTTATTGGTTTCTAAGAAGCATTTGCTTTCCTTCCAGTTTTCTTGAGGTCACAAGATGTAACTGGTTAACGCAATTTATGTTTAATAATTTGATGTGTCATTTCTTCTTTTTTTTTTAATGCAGTTTCATGCGGGTTCGAGGTTAAAGATATTTATTATCTATACATCTGACAATGCTTCTCGATTAAAGCAGAAATGAACATATTATATCATGAATATTTCATTATTAGTAAAAAAATCTATTTTAATTCAACGTCGTTGAATAAATGCGTACTCCCAACGAAATACTAAATCACAACAGAAATCTCAATGCATTCTTCCTCTTAAAAATATGTTCTTGATAAAATAAATGTTATTACGTATTTATTTCTATTTCACCATCTTTGATTTAAGATACATAAGTATCGGGGAACCCAGAGCACAGTATTATTGCATTACTGTCGCTGTGGCAGTCCCATAAACTCACACCTACCCATTATGGTACATCTCACGAACTCCAACATTCACTAGAACATTCCAAGCACTGTAACCTCTACAGTGAATTGTAGTGAGAACAGTGTTTGGAGTGCTGTACAGTGCACTGCTGTGGTTATGGTATTTGGAGTGTTCCTTTAACATGCATTTCCAGGAGTACTTAGCTTCTCCTCTAATGGTCCTACACCATCTCACACCACATTATGGTATATCCTTGTGAACCACAAATGTCTCCAGTGACTACCCCACAGTCATCACTCCCTCCAGGCTCAGCTTCTCAAAGTGATGAATCCAACATTTCTCCTGTGACATTCTATGATCTTATTAAAGGGACAGTCTAGAGACAATAACCACTACATACTGTTGTAGTGGTTATGGTGCTATTAGGCTGCGGATGTCAACCAGGACGCCAATGTTTTTAGAGGTTTGACCAAAAGCTAGGGGCCCCAACAGTACCCACCAGCAAGGCCCTAACAGTCATTATTGACATGCTCAGCCTATCACTGCCAACCAGAGATGGACAAAATCGGCATTGCCAAAGTGTAAGTGTAAACCATATGGTGGGCAAGGGGTTAGAACACGTGCCTCAGTGACCCATTTTTGGTCAGACCACTGGAAAATTGTCTGACTTAGAACTCAGTGAAAGTGCTTGTAGCACAAACCGCACCATAACCACTACAACAGAATTGCAGTGGTTACGATACTTTGACTTTCCCTTTAAGTAATGAGAACATGGCCTGGAGTAAATTCTGCAAAATATTCTTAATACTTTCCATGCCCACGCTAATTTAAAGGGGCAGGTTAGACACCATAACCAAGTCATCTAATTGTACAGATTATGGTTCTCTAAGTGTTTGAGTGTTGTCCCTGCATTTTTTAATCGAGCCATTTTGGAATGGTCCGATAAACACCAGAGCTTTCTCCGGCACCCAAATCCTTTCTCTGTAGCCACTTGGATTATGGAGAAGATTCACTTTCGTATTGTCTGTCCAACCTTTGTGGCAATAATAGACCGAGACCACTGGGCTACCAACAATGAGTTGGGCTACAGGGGGTTTACCGTGCTTTACAATGTCAGATTAAACAATCCTACAATGACACACAGAATAGCTTCGTGCAATCCTATAACTCAGCAGTTTAGCACATGTGGAAGAAATACCATTAAAACTCAAAATTCTGCAATTAACGTCTGGGAGAATGACATGAGTAAAATCCTAAAAATGGATGGATCGATGAATAATGTATCACCCGGCAATTTGGTCACTTGCTGCAAAGAGAACACATTTAAAGAGCTGAATTAACTGCAGTCCAATACAGGAAATGGATCAAATCAAACAAAAGACTTTGCAAGTAAATTAGTTCGTGTAGCCGGCCTCCTGGGGGGTTTATCACTAGTGGAAGGCAGGTTAATAATTGGTGGGCTGATTATTAGAACAGCAATACACATAGCTGGCACAAAGTCAGTGTGAGCAAGATTTACTCTATCTTATCTGTTTATTGGTGTCTAATGAGAAATAATCATAATTAATTATTACCGCTTAACATGTGCAAATTCAGGGCAAATAAGATGGATAGATGCAAAAGTATTCTGTCTGGTGTGTCTGGAAGCAAACCAGGTTTGTGGATTGCTGCCTCATAGTTCAACATATATATATATTATGTAACACTCATTTTTTTTTATGAATATTATTATTATTATATTCCAGTTATTACAGTATTTGGATACTTATTTAATATAAAATTAAGAAAGGGATGGAATGAGATGTGACAATCTGCTGGTTTAACCTCAAATTGTGAAATGTGTTGTAGTTGCCCCCTGGCTAAACGTAACCAGCCCTCCCCTGCAGCAAACAATAGTTTATTGAGTCTAGATGTGATATTTTGTAACCTGTGGTAATCTGTTGCTATTTTGGTTATTTTGTTATGTTGTTAAGTTTTGCTGGACTTGTGTTGTTTGTAAATTAATAAAGTTTAGGGAGAGGGTAATACAGGCTATTAGAAGTACAACAAAGATAATCTCTGGGTTTTATTTTATCTCTTACCTGGGTACCACTCATTTCAATCTGGCTTTTCGCCCTATACTGAGTAGGTTGCTCAAAACAGTTTACCAATGCTTTAAAATGTGCGACAATATTGGGTGTGGGTGATCCGCAAGGAGTGTTACAGGATAAGAAGTCCTATATCAGCTACAGTCTGGATATAAAGGGACACTATAGTCACCAGAACCACTATAATAATAATAATAATAATAATAAAATTGTGATTTTTATAGCACATTTCTCCCTGTGAGACTCAAAGCACTACAGCTTAATGTAGTTGTTTTGGTGCCTACAGTCTGTCCCTGCAGGCTTTTCAATGTAAACATAGCATTTTCAGAGAAAAGGCAGTGTTTACATTGCTGCCTAGGAACACCTCTAGTGGCTGTCACTCAGATGGCCACTAGAGGTGCATCCTTGTCCAGTGCTGCGCGGTGTGCAGAACTGACATTCATCGTCTACACTCTCTGCATGAAGTTGCTGAATGTTCCCCATAGAGATGCATTGATTCAATGCATCTCTATAAGGAAATGGTGATTGGCGCAAGATTGCCTATGGTAAATCATTGAAAACGAGTTCATCAAGATTGGTGATCTCAGCCATGGAGGCAAGGCCAGCTGCGGCGAGACTGGCCCAGCGTAGGAGAAACGGTGAGCAAAATTACATCAGCACTATAGCGTCAGTAATAGATATCTGTATACCTAACATTATAGTATTCCTTTAATTAAAAGTCAGTAAACAGCAAGCTGGGTTTTTATAATGGGTGTGTATGGTAAGTAACTGAGCAGGTTGGTGGGTTTCACTCAAGCAGAAATGAAGTGGTTTTGCCAGTCTGTATATATACAGAAACTGGAGTCAATGCTGCATTAATTCCAGGTTCAGTTCAACAGACAAAATCCTGCTTTTTAGTGATCTGATCCCCTTTTGTATGTTAATACAGCCAGTTTTTGGAAACAGGGCTCTCTCTGCTTTGATGTAACTGCTTGGGGCAAGATTCATTAATTAGTCTGTCTGGTAATAAGCTCAGAAGAAAGAGGAGCTCAAATCTTAACAAATTAGCCAATTGATAAGGTTTTTAGAGGACTCATGTTTTACACAATGCAGCACTTTCTCACTGCAAAATATGTTCTTTCAATTCATAGAAACACGCGTAACTCGTTCCATCTAATGGGAAGGATTTCTGGAGACAATGCTGTTTTTTTGAATAGATTTTTAGAGTACTTTACTTAAATAATTAAAAGATTTGGATTTAATTTTTACGTGTTTTACAACATTTTCTTGCGCAACAAGAAAAGAAAAAATAAATCTCACATTAACCATATACGTTTAATAGGAATTTAAAAGCATTAGGAGAGGATTGAAGTTCTGCAGCTGCTGTGTGACTACAATTCCTATTAATAAGGATGATAGGCCATAGAATCTAACAAAAGCTGGACTGCTGTAAGTCACACTGCTTGCGCCATTCAGCATTAGTTTTCCAAAATATAATAAAAATAGTAGTTATTAAAATGTTGTAGAACATAAGCCCCCATAATGCTCTGCCAGCCATAAGGCCCCTGTGTATGTTGTGACATCCAATAACGTACTGAGAGAGGTTTCTGACAATGGGTGCCAAGCTCCTCTCCTCCCCTGATACATGTAGCTGAAGGGGAAACAGAGTTCCCAAATCCATTCTACTCGAGATTTCTAATGCAACTGAACCACCTGCTTTCCCTATTGTTTAGCTATTAAGGGTTTCATTAAAAGATAAACAGGAAAATGTGAAGAAAAAAAAATACTACTTAGCCAATGATACAAGAAGCCCAGTGCTTGTACGTCATCAAAAAGAGTAAGAAACCCCCCAACGTGAGATATTACAAAGCCCACCCTTTCACTGATGGTCTTATCAAACACAGGCTTCATAAAGTATTGGATTAATCGTCTGTTACAAAGTACACCTCAGCCATCTCCCTGGTACTAACACTTAGGCAATTTCATGCATATATAATGGGTCAAGTCATTATGACCAGGTTTGGAAAATACAAAAGTAGTAATGCCCACGACAAATGGGAACGTTAAGAAATTATTATTATTATCGCCATTTATATAGCGCCAACAGATTCCGTAGCGCTTTACAATATTATAAGAGGGGGGATGTAACTATAAATAGGACAATTACAAGAAAACCTACAGGAACAATAGGTTGAAGAGGGCCCTGCTCAAACAAGCTTACAGTCTATAGAAATGCCAACGTCAGAAGTTCAAGCATTGTCCCTGTTGTATGGAGGTTCGGTGACCTATTATTAAAACATAGTTGATGCTACAGATGGACCTTGCAGGGTCTTGGTGGGTAGAAGGGCTCTAGGCAGTGAATTAGGGAACACGGCTGATGTTCACAGAAGATGACTCTACAGTTGGCATTAGATACATACAACAGATTTAACTCAACTATGACCCTAAGAACGGTTTGGCAAGGTGACTGGGTATTTTGTGGGTAGGTGAGCAATATTAAAAAGCAAAGTCATGGGACATGAGTGTACCCGATATCTAAAACAAAACTAGAGGTTTACCAGTCGGTAATGAGATGATCTTCTGCAATATATGTACAACTGGGACAGTTATGGGATTCTTAGGAAAAAGTGTTAGAGAAAGACATTGCGCTTTTCGTTACAACATCTATATATGTTATATGGTCAAGTACTGGGTTACATTTTCTAGGAGATATTGTGTCATTTTATGTCTGATGTGATTTATTTTTCATATGGTATAATTGATTATAAGGGTCATATATCTGTGAATTATCACATTACTTACCGATTAGTTACCGATTTCCACCTTTTCTTCTTTTTTTCCTTATTCCCATTTGTTGTTGTTTATGTTGTCATACATTTGTTATTATATTATTAATGCAGTGTGTAAATACCACAATTTGTTAAAAAGTTAAAATATATATATATATATAAATAAATGTATTTGAACAGAATGTATACTTTGTATTTCTATAAGTAAAAATGATGCACTGTGACTGGGGAGATTGTAGTAGTTCTAAGTATTAGTGGAATGCTGTGATATTTCCCTGTTTCTTTATGCCTGGTGCAATGGTATTTTTTTTTTTTTTTTTAATACATTTTAAATATTGTTTAGAAGTTTAGAAAAAGAAGGAGCGGCCCACATACTTATTTTTTTTAATTATGCAACCTGCCCCATCTATTGCATGTAAATCAACAAGCAGTGTATCAAAAAAAAGGAACAGTTTATTTATTGAAAAAAAATACAGAAATTATCAAGCAAAAGGTGTGCTAGGTACATCAGTATTCACACTCAATTTCCTTTTCATCTCCCTGTTCAAACATCAGTTTTATAATCTGATACTTAAAACTCGAACTAACTAAATACTTTAATATATATGTGTGTGTGTGTAATGATATTTAAATAGTAAAGCATACAATATCAAGAGCTAGAAACATAGGCAACCTTCGGCACACCAGATGTTTTGGACTACACCTCCCATGATGCTTTGTCAGTATTATAGGTGTAAGAGCATTATGGGGGATGTAGTCCACAACATCTGGAGTGCCTGACGCTAGACCATTATGACAGTTCCCTCTCATTATCTGGGGAAAGCTGTACCTCTCATCACCCCCACTTCCAACACCCATGTTTTAAAAAATAAGTGTATATATTTATTCAACAACATAATTTTGACTGACGTCAATATTAAATAGCAATTGCACCTCATTCAAAGTGCTATTCAGCACAAAATGGCAGGAGCATTCAAAGTTTTCATGTTTTATATTTTGTTGAATCGGTTAGCATATGTTATATTTTAATTTTATCTTTATGTTTTACTTCAAACACGTGGAAAATGTCATGCAAAATATGCCAACGGCTAAGTATTTTTATATCGCTTTTACAATTGTTGTATAGGAAAACTTGCTTATTACTCATCATTGCTCCATGACAATAAAATAATTTCAAACTAAAAATGAAATAGCAATATCAGTAATGATTCTAATAATTATTAATAAATCATTGGAAATATAAAAGCGCTAAGCAAAAATAAATAATAAAAAAAATAATAAAAATAAATAAATAAATATACTTTCTAATTATTATATAGTAATCATTTGCTAAGGAAGAATTTGAAGTGATAAATGAATACAGTAACTTCACTCATATATACAAATACTTTGTTATTATTATTATTATTATTATTTTATTATTTATATAGCGCTG
The DNA here is from genome assembly GCF_036172605.1 of Pelobates fuscus. Lineage (NCBI taxonomy): Eukaryota > Metazoa > Chordata > Amphibia > Anura > Pelobatidae > Pelobates > Pelobates fuscus. The sequence continues at coordinate 20,018,894 of NC_086324.1, read as the reverse complement.
TACAATGGATATATATATATATATATATATATATATATATAGACAGGAATGTATATAATGTGTATATATATTATATTATTTATATAGCGCCATCAGATTCCGTAGCGCTGTACACTGGATATATATATATATATATATATAGACAGTAATGTATATAATGTGTATATATATATATATATATATATATATATATATTAAATTATTATTCCTGTCTGAATTCTTCTATGATAATTCCTAGTAACACTTTACATTGGCCTGAAGCATGTTTCTAATTAACTAATAAGATGATTTATATACATACATTCACACCTCTGTCTTGTGAGGCACAAGTTGTAGTGTTAGCTCTAAGTGATGTTTTGTACAGATGCTTAAGAAAGGTTAGCCAGCTGCAGGATGAACAACAGGAGGTGGTGAGACAGTCACAATTAGCAGCTATTGTGTTTATTGTATGTAGGATGGGCAGAGGAGGCATGGCTCTGGATCAATGGGGGGTGGAGAGCTGGGAGGGCACTTAAAAAGCACTCAGCCTCCTCCTGGCAGATCACAACTCACTCACTGCTCTGACACGGAGTGTTCTCAGCACTGTACCTGGAGACCGGCAAACTGGACTCTCTGCAGAACATGGATGTGGATCTGGTAAGTGGAGGCAGACAGTCTCATGGGGTCATTGTATTAACCCTTTCAGTGCCAGAGATGGTTTGCACTTTACTTTTTTGTTGTTGTTTTTTTGTTTAGTTTTTAGAGTGTGTGTAGGGTTTACATTTACAGGCTAGTGTAATCCGATGCTGTAAGAAAATAGATGCTCATTCTCATTCGTGTTCCAAAGGAAGTGTTAATTGGAAAAAAATATTACTTGGCCGCAAAGCTGACACTCATCTGTGTCATTGGAAAGAGCCCATGCTGGAATGTAGTGTAATATTGGAATTTAATGTGAGTGGCACTGACTGCGGACTGAGCGGAGTGTGGGGCTCAGTGAGTGGCACTCACTGCAGGCTGAGCGGAGTCTGGGGCTGAGTGAGTGGCACTCAATGCAGACTGAGCGGAGTGTGGGGCTGAGTGAGTGGTACTCAATGTAGACTGAGCGGAGTCTGGGGCTGAGTGAGTGGTACTCAATGTAGACTGAGCGGAGTCTGGGGCTGAGTGAGTGGCACTCAATGCAGACTGAGCGGAGTGTGGGGCTGAGTGAGTGGTACTCAATGTAGACTGAGCGGAGTCTGGGGCTGAGTGAGTGGTACTCAATGTAGACTGAGCGGAGTGTGGGGCTCAGTAAGTGGCACTCAATGCAGACTGAGTGGAGTGTGTGGCTCAGTGAGTGGCACTCAATGCAGACTGAGCGGAGTGTGGGGCTCAGTGAGTGGCACTCAATGCAGACTGAGTGGAGTGTGTGGCTCAGTGAGTGGCACTCAATGCAGACTGAGTGGAGTGTGTGGCTCAGTGAGTGGCTCAGGTTGAAGTGTGAGTGTGGTGTATGGCTAATTGAGTGGCTCAGGTTGAAGTGTGAGTGCGGTTTAGGACGAAGTGAGTGACACTGACTGTGCCCAATATCTGCGATGTCCTGTTATAGAGAATTAATCCCATAAACCGATTCCCCGGCTGCGATGGAGTGTGAGCGAGATGAGCTATGTACTAAGCTGGTCAGCGTGGTTTCTGCTGGTAAAATAAGAACACGCGGCTTAGACAGTTCAGAACTGAACATCAAGCGGTATAGGAATAGAATTAGGACAGTATGGAGAGTGTCAGTCTGTCTGATATTAACCTACCTGAGTGTCAGACTGTCTGATATTAACCTACCTGAGTGTTAGTCAGTCTGATATTAACCTGTCTGAGTGTCAGTCTCTCCGATATTAACCTACCTGAGTGTCAGTCTCTCCGATATTAACATGTCTGAGTGTCAGACTGTCTGATATTAACCTGTCTGAGTGTCAGTCTGTCTGATATTAACCTACCTGAGTGTTAGTCAGTCTGATATTAACCTACCTGAGTGTTAGTCAGTCTGATATTAACCTGTCTGAGTGCCAGTCTGTATGTAATTAACCTATCTGAGTGTCAGTCTGTCTGATATTAACCTGTCTGAGTGCCAGTCTGTATGTAATTAACCTATCTGAGTGTCAGTCTGTCTGATATTAACCTGTCTGAGTGTCAGTCTCTCCGATATTAACCTACCTGAGTGTCAGTCTCTCCGATATTAACATGTCTGAGTGTCAGACTGTCTGATATTAACCTGTCTGAGTGTCAGTCTGTCTGATATTAACCTACCTGAGTGTTAGTCAGTCTGATATTAACCTACCTGAGTGTTAGTCAGTCTGATATTAACCTGTCTGAGTGCCAGTCTGTATGTAATTAACCTATCTGAGTGTCAGTCTGTCTGATATTAACCTGTCTGAGTGCCAGTCTGTATGTAATTAACCTATCTGAGTGTCAGTCTGTCTGATATTAACCTGTCTGGGTGTCAGTCTGTATGTAATTAACCTATCTGAGTGTCAGTCTGTCTGATATTAACCTGTCTGGGTGTCAGTCTGATATTAACCTTTCTGAGTGTCAGTCTGTCTGAAATTAACCTGTCTGAGTGTCAGTCTCGTATTAACTTTTCTGAGTGTCAGTCTGTCTGATATTAACCTGTCTGGGTGTTACCCCTGATGCTTTGTACTTATCTGCCTGGTTACCTGCCTGATGATAAGATAAGTACTAACCTGTCCTTGTACTATCTGCCTGGATCTCTGTATGGCTGGTATTGTAAGCTCACTGGGCCATATTATAGCTCTCACTATATAGCAGATCTCTGTTTAGGAAATCATGCATCTTGTTATATTTAACAAAGTAACAATCTCCTGCCCAGCACAGCCTCCCATAGATTTCCAATGATACATAGATAGAGGTTTGAAACCCCCTTGTGGTTGGGGGAATTTCTATGCAAAGTGACTCTGGGAGCCACTGGTTCTAGACAGCAGCCAGATGCACTGTGTGAGTGCCTGGGTTTCATGTGATGGTATAGGCCAGGGGTAGGCAACCTTTTAGCAGCACTGTGCCGATATAGGATAGTGATGTCCCGCAGCCTGCCGGTCCTATTTTTTTATAAATCGAGGTGTGTATGCTGCCGTATTCTGCTTGTTATTTTTACTGTAATTGCTTTGTATCGTTGTATTTGTGCGTATATATGCAGGGCTGTCTTTAATAATGACTGGACCCTGGGCAAAGCATTTGTTTAGGGCCCCCTGGACCCTGTCCCCCCCCTTCCCAGGCATGCAATCACGTCCTCCACCTCAACACAGTGGCGGACCTAAAGTAGAGAGGTGCAAGAATTCTTGGCGGTCTCCCTGTTGCACGGGTGATTAAAAGGTAGATCCCCATCTGTCTTGCAACTCCAGAAATGCATTGACAGCTGGGGCTCTACCATTTACTCATGTTTGCAGGTCTGTATTTAGCACTAAGCAGTTTTTGTGGGATATGTTTGTATGTGGTGTTGGCGTGATTGCAAGCACACACACACACAGATATACTGACACACACACAGACATGCTGTCATACAAACATACTGACACACACATAGACATGCTGACATACAAACATACTGACACAGACATACTGACACATACTGACATACAAGACATGCTGACACAGAAACATACAGATATGACACACACACACACACTGACAGGCATACTGACACAGACATACACTTTAAAACCCACCCTCCAGTTTCCTACTTTTCCTGCTGGTGGCTGAAGTTGTTGGGAGTTGGGGTCTAGAGCTCTTGGCCAGCCCCCCTCCAATCTGCCTACTCTTCTTTCCTGCGCGCTCCTCTCTTTGTGGGAGGAAGTGATGCGTGGCCGTCGCTTCCTCCCAGCCTGCTGCTGAAAAGCAAGGGGCCCGCTCGCGCTGTTAAAGCACCTTAGCGTGTGACTGGGTCCCTGCTGACAGAAGCCCAGCGGGTGGTCCTTTGTGCATGGGCCACCCGGTGGGCCTCCTTAGTGTGAAGATTACCAGCCAGAGGGTTAGAAATAGTTGAGGCCAGCAGGGCTCACGGTGCAGCTGCCCAGTTTGCCCCTCGTTAAAGAAGGCCCTGCGTATATGAGCTATTATATTGTTTATGTTCATGAGTAGTTTATGGTATTGTGTATGATACATAGATATGAATGTAAACTGTGTATGGGTGCTGCTTGTGGAATTGTGTGTGTGTGTGTGTGTGTGGATGGATATGTCAAAGTGTGTGTTTGGTAGTGTGTGGGGGCTGTTTGGGGTATTGCATGTGGGGTTGTGTGCATGTATGTGGATTGTTAGTGGTGTTTCGTTTGTGCGGATTGTGTGTATGTTTGTGTGTGGGCTGTCCGTATTATTTGTATGAGGGGAGGGTTATTCTGCATGTCTGTGTATATCTAGCAGTGTGGGTGGCTTCCCTGGGTTCCATTGGGGACTAGTCCGGCCAGGTACATGTTAAGGACAGGAGCTGCAACAGCAACTGCGAGTTGCTCTACTACAGTGTGGCTTCCTATTCACAAGTGCTGGGAGGAAGTGATCTGAGATCACTACCTCTACGTGCTGCAATGCATAAATTGAGGATTGTCCTTCACCACCTTTTCGGATTAGCAGATATCTGAAGTTTTACTGGGACTCCTGATAGGCCAGAGCCTGTTTGGCTCTAGCAGCCTTGAGTGCCGTGCAAAGACACCTCGAGTGCCGTGAATGGCACTAGTGCCATAGGTTGCCTACCCCTGGTATAGGCTGTGTGAGTGCCTGGGTTTCATGTGATGGGTATGGGCTGTGTGAGTGCCTGGGTTTCATGTGATGGTATAGGCTGTGTGAGTGCCTGGGTTTCATGTGATGGGTATGGGCTGTGTATGAGTGCCTGGGTTTCATGTGATGGTATAGGCTGTGTGAGTGCCTGGGTTTCATGTGATGGGTATGGGCTGTGTGAGTGCCTGGGTTTCATGTGATGGTATAGGCTGTGTGAGTGCCTGGGTTTCATGTGATGGGTATGGGCTGTGTGAGTGCCTGGGTTTCATGTGATGGTATAGGCTGTGTGAGTGCCTGGGTTTCATGTGATGGGTATGGGCTGTGTGAGTGCCTGGGTTTCATGTGATGGGTATGGGCTGTGTGAGTGCCTGGGTTTCATGTGATGGTATAGGCTGTGTGAGTGCCTGGGTTTCATGTGATGGGTATGGGCTGTGTGAGTGCCTGGGTTTCATGTGATGGGTATGGGCTGTGTGAGTGCCTGGGTTTCATGTGATGGGTATGGGCTGTGTGAGTGCCTGGGCTTCATGTGATGGGTATGGGCTGTGTGAGTGCCTGGGCTTCATGTGATGGGTATGGGCTGTGTGAGTGCCTGGGCTTCATGTGATGGGTATGGGCTGTGTGAGTGCCTGGGCTTCATGTGATGGGTATGGGCTGTGTGAGTGCCTGAGTTTCATGTGATGGGTATGGGCTGTGTGAGTGCCTGGGTTTCATGTGATGGGTATGGGCTGTGTGAGTGCCTGGGTTTCATGTGATGGTATAGGCTGTGTGAGTGCCTGGGTTTCATGTGATGGTATAGGCTGTGTGAGTGCCTGGGTTTCATGTGATGGGTATGGGCTGTGTGAGTGCCTGGGTTTCATGTGATGGGTATGGGCTGTGTGAGTGCCTGGGTTTCATGTGATGGGTATGGGCTGTGTGAGTGCCTGGGTTTCATGTGATGGGTATGGGCTGTGTGAGTGCCTGGGTTTCATGTGATGGGTATGGGCTGTGTGAGTGCCTGGGTTTCATGTGATGGGTATAGCTTTGCTTATTCGTGACCTACAGCACATTGCATGAGGATGTACAGAGCTCTCTGCCCCGAGACATTCTATCCTCAGCCTTCAGATAATCTGTGAAAGGCTGTGTGTATCCCCACATGTGGATTTGCATAGAGAGAACACTGTCTGGGGAACGGTCCAAAAACTCAACAAAGATGTAAATCAGTGATGGGTAACACTGGCACCCCAGATGTTTCCCATGAACCTCCCCCTGTAGGCAAACATCTAGGGTGCCAAGGTTCCCATTACTGACCAGCACTGGGAGATATGTGATGCATTGCAAATTGCTGCAATTCACAATATGAATGCAGATTAAACACACAAAAAGTAAAATAATAAAATGTGTTTTGCTGTAAACAAAACAGACCATGCTGGCTCCTGCATCCTTTCTGGATCAGCAAGTTTAGTATGTCTATTCTAAATGTTCTGTTTATTTTACACTATTGTACAGCGCTACAGCGTATGTTAGTGCCTTATCAGTTGTAAACAAGAAGTACCAGTTGGTCTTGTACTCTGTGGTGTACTGACCTGTAGTCATTTGCAATGCATCGCTTGGTTTCTTTGTGCTGCCAAGTAGGGCGCAGGGTTTGTGCTCTGAGCTGAAAGGCGCCTCCTTTTTTTTTTTTTTACCTTTCCCCTTTTTTTAAAATCCCCGCTCAAAAAATAACTATTGCCCCAAACTGCTGTCAGTTAATCATCTTACTTCCCGTTTACACCAAATATTGAAACTTTTATTTCTGCAGAGGAAACTATTGCAACACAACACAAGCAGTCTACTCTAGAGCAAAGGTTCTGAAATGTTATTGTTCTCCTATACGCTACCTTCTCACGTCTTAGACACTCAACTGCTGCCCCCTTAGGCAGTCCTCTAATATTTGTACATTTTATATCATTTTACTAGCTCTACCCCATCTCCTAGACCAGGGGTATGCAACCTTTGGCACTGCAGATGTTGCGGACTACATCCCCCATAATGCTCTTACACCCATAATGCTAGCAAAGCATCATGGGAGGTGTAGTCCAAAACATCTGGAGTGCCGCAGGTTGCCTATGCCTGTCCTAGACTGCAATTCCCATAGGTTTGCTTTGGAATAATAAGAAACATTTTTCTTCATGCAACCCCTATTACCCATAGCAAGACCTCAAGGTGGTTGACGGAGGGTGGGGGTGGGGGGTCACAATTCTGCCCAGTTAAAAAACAGTAGCGAAACTGCAGCAGGATAGGATACTGCAAAACAGAGAAAATACCATCATGAGTCTGTGTTAGATACAGTGTTGCTTTTCATAACAAAGAAGATAAGATATTGCGTCAATAAGTCACAACTCAAGCAAGTGTCTCTTTGCTTATCACTTTCCACCCGGCAGCTGACTTCTAACCAATGAACTGTTTTGATTTGGTATTTTCTAGCTCAACAAAAACACTGTCAAGTGATTTTTTTGTTCCTTTACATTGTTTTATTTCTATAACCAGAGGTTTAAAAAAAACACACACACACAAAAGAACAAGCAGCATTCTTAATGACAACATAGCGGATCCATGTTAGCAAAAACATGAGCAGTTTTAGCTTTTAAGATTTAAATTCTAAAAACATACTGAAAGGAATATTTTCAGGATACACCCTTTTACTCCAATGTGTAATTCTACTCTACAATTTATAATGTTTCAAATAATTCTAGATACTCCCTTTTTCCCTAGAGTTACATGGTATGTAGTCATTGGAGGAAAAACACTCCTCTGTTTTAAGTTTCCAAGCAATGACATCATACGAATCCATCGTAATACTATATTTTTTGGCATTTTAAATCCACATGTGTTTTTAATGAATTGTTAAAAATCATAAACAGCCATTTTAATCTGAAACTCATCATTCTTTTTCATTTCTTTCTACAGTTCTCTGGTGGAATTGATATCAATTTCACGGAAGACAACAGCACCGAGATAAATGGTTCGGAAGATTTTGATGATTACCAAGGTCTTTGTTACGCCCACGAGAACAATGACTTCAACCGAATCTTCTTGCCAACCATCTACTCCTTCATTTTCTTGTTGGGAATCATTGGAAATGGATTGGTGGTATTGGTCATGGGCTATCAAAAAAAATCAAGGACCATGACTGATAAATATCGTCTTCACCTGTCCATTGCTGACCTGCTATTTGTCTTCACTCTCCCGTTTTGGTCCGTGGATGCCGCCATAGGATGGTATTTTAAAGAATTTCTGTGTAAAGCTGTACATGTAATTTACACAGTCAACCTCTACAGTAGCGTCTTGATTCTGGCATTCATAAGTCTCGATCGCTACCTTGCGATTGTCCATGCTACCAACAGCCAGGGATCGAGGAAACTTTTAGCTGAAAAAATAGTGTACGCTGGGGTGTGGCTCCCAGCTGTCTTGCTAACGGTACCTGATTTAGTGTTTGCCAGTGTCAGCGACGAAAACGGAAATTATGTGTGTGACCGTATCTACCCACACGAAGACCGTCAAAACTGGACCATTGGTTTCCGGTTCCTACACATCACAGTTGGACTTGTGTTGCCTGGACTTATAATTCTGACTTGCTACTGCGTCATCATCTCGAAGTTGTCACACTCCAAAGGCCACCAAAAGCGCAAAGCCTTAAAGACCACTGTCATTCTTATCCTGGCGTTCTTCGCATGCTGGTTACCCTACTACATCTGTCTCACCATTGACACTTTCATGTTGCTTGGAATAATTAAGTACGATTGCATGTTGGAGAATACAGTGCACAAGGGGATTTCTATCACTGAGGCCTTGGCTTTTTTCCACTGTTGCCTCAACCCAATTTTGTACGCTTTCCTGGGGGCAAAATTCAAGACATCTGCACAGAATGCCCTAACTTCTGTTAGCAGAGGATCAAGCCTTAAAATATTATCCAAAAAACGTGCTGGTCTTTCATCGGTTTCAACAGAATCCGAGTCCTCAAGTTTCCACTCCAGTTAACAGGACTAAATTCACGAGGACTTCTGTAAATAGACTGATAAACTATGTACATAACTTATAAATATATATATATAAATCATTTGAATTTATATTGACTGTCCGTTGACGTTGTTTCAACGACTTATTTATATAAATTGTTTCCTGTGTTATCTTTTTTTTGTAGGCAGGCCCTGTGGACTATTGATTGGTGCACAATAAATTTATCACATTCATGTATCCATTTCTGTGTAAATTTAATTTTCACACTAAAAAACATCACAGCCCTTAAATAAGTTGTATTTTAGGTCTGCAGATTATTCCTCCCAGTCATCAAGAAAAAAATATCCACACGTCACAATCACGAAAAAGTGAATTGGAAACGTCTTCCCCTACAGACAGCAAACTATTTATTTCGTACTTTTAGAATGTGTTGACTACTGTACATATTTACAGGTTGTACGGATTAGATCTTCTCATTTATTTATTAGAAACGTGGCTAATACATTAGTAGTGTGCTGTAGTTTTAGTACAGGCATCAGACAAGTTCGGAATGACCAATTCAGATGTCACTTAGAATTAGTTTACCTATAATGAGAGATTCTTCAAAGAGAAGTAATGCACACTATTGCGTTTATATTTTTTACATAAAAAATCCTCAAACTGCATGTTGCGTGAGCTTAGGAGGATTTCTACTCTATTTCATTATACGATAATGATGATAAATGTTTGTGCTATTTGATATCATGGGCTTTGTTTTGCATCCCTGCTTTGTAACTATATTGATGGCAGGGGTTTAAACAACAATCAATTTACAATTAGATACAATTGAGGGAGTCAGGATTAAAAGTGACTTAAAATTATATCTAAAAAATGTAAGAAAGACACCTCGTAGGGTAACATAATCACTATTTACAATAGCTTGCAAAGGAGACACATTCAAATACAAATAACACAATACATAAACAGAAATATAGAATATCGTTTATCAAACATACAATATGACAAACCTGCTTTAAGGAGAACATCGATTAAGATGGGAGCGCGTCTTGACATAAAATGAATTGGAGGGTACTTTCAGATTTAAAAACATTCATAACCAGTAAAAAAACATAAAATGTCTGGTGAATCATTTAGTCAAACATTCTAGGCAAATCGTAGAAAGAAACAATTCACTTAACAAAGAAAGAAAGGGTCAGACATATTTTGTCAAATAAATTTGCAATAATTTCACCTCTTCGTATACCATGATGGATTTCTTAAATCTTGACTCCAAACCCTAAGATGGTATAGTTGAAAGACTTGTCGGAGATGTATTACATACAACTAATATGTACAATCCATGACATGTATCTTCATTAGAGATCCCTGCATGATTACTAAACAAAACCAAGCACTGCATTCATGGACAAATTAAATTGAAACATATTAATTAGGTTGAATTGAACCCCTTAAATTGACCCATATTGGTATTATGTCTTACATATGTGGATACATGCTATCGCTGTTCAAACTACTCTGGCTACAGTTGTTACCATCAAAAGATAGTGAATTGGGTTCTTAATAGACATATATCATATGTAGGAGGTATATAGAAAATAAAATAGCTTCGGAAAATTTATGGCAGATCAATTTTTTTCTGCTGACCGTTAAAGTTAAACAGGGACAAGGGATTTGTATGGTTTTTAGCGTTCCTAAAAAGATGGGTCCACTGTATAACCCAATAGATTTTACAGAGCAGTGATAGGTTAACATTGGCATCCAGAAGTTTTTGAACTACATTTCCCATGAGGCAAAGCCATTCTGAAGATTGCCAAAGCGTCATGCAATTTAGAAATATCTGGGATGCCAAGATTATCCAACATTGTCAAAGGATCTGTCTCGAATTCTAGTTCCAGCTTCTATATACAAGACACCCACCATATATAGGAAGATGTAAGACTGGGTCATCATAATTTTTCTAGTTTAGCTATTTCTAAAATTCTCTGATGAATTCTCTACAATTTGCTCTGTACTGATCAACCCTGTCTGTATTTTGATACGTTATTGCACTTGATCCTGTATTCATATTGTGCCACTCAAAATAACATTTGTTTGGACACTTTCCGTTACAGTATTGAACATAATAGAGCCATCACAAGAAGTTCATAGAACAATGTATATATTTCAATTGTTAATAAAAATGTTTGAAATTAAATCACGTTGTGCTAGTTTTAATTGTAATCTGAAGTTTCTATAAAAATAAGATTATGCCCAAATTGTAATGTTCAAAGAGCCAAAGAGCATCGGTATAATGGGCACTCACTGTTAAAGAGTTATGAGTTAATGGGCACCTACTGGCAAAGGGTTATAGTATAATGGGCACTCACTAGCAAAAAGTTATGAGTTAATGGATACTCACTGGCAAAGCATTATGGTATAATGGGCACTCACTGGCAAAGAGTTATGGTGTAATGGGCACTCACTGGCAAAGAACATTGAGTTAATGTGCACTCACTGGCAAAGAGTTATGGTATAACAGACACTCACTGGCAAAGCATTCTGGTATAATGGACACTCACTGGCAAAGAGTTATAGTGTAATGGGCACCTGCAAGTTAAAACTTATGATCAAAAAAGCAGAGCGCAAAGAGCTATGATTCAAATAATACTTGCTAGTGAATGGGTGCTCTAATAGACACATATTATATGTAGTCTGTCAGTGAGGTAGATTCCTCAGAGTTATGATATAATATGTCACACTAGAGCCTATACTCAGTGCCAGGCTTAGAGGCCATCCTGACAGCAATCTGTCCCGGTGAATCACAAATCTAACGTCTTCATCGGAAAAGTGCCCAAATGGAGGGTGCATCACCAGATAATTTCTGGGGACACTCAATGGAGCATGCATTATGCCTCCCAATAAAGACTATTCTACTGAACACATTGTAGTTGTGATCTCTTCATATTAAAACTAGATTGTGCAGAAATTCGTTCAGGTTGGTTCGGATAAATCAAATGCCTTTTAATCCATACCAGGACGAATGCATATGTCAGAGATAAGCCTATTCCATCAATAGAACTCTACAGGTAATCTCGGACATATGGATTTGTCCGAAAATGGATTAAAATGCATTTGATTTGTCCGAACTGGCCAGAACGAATATTTGCACAAGTCACAAGTCTAATTCAAACATTAAAGAGAAATCCAGATCATATTTATTATCAGAAGTAGGAAACTATAAATGCAGGTTTAGTTAAAGTAAATATTTATTGGCACCGTTTCCATAAATCTGCTTTGCAGTTGTTTGTAATCGCTCTAACAATAATAATAATAACAAAATAGGACAAATAAAGGACCGGCTGCAAATATTCGACAAAGCTATTCGTAAAAAATCCTTCATCCTATCTTTCCCAAACACATTGGGCTTATTGACTTTTTTAGGTGTCTGATGAAAGGCAGAGTAACAGCGAGCTAATAATTGCTAATGTACGCAATTATTTATCCAGACATATGTTATCTATTATACTTTCACGGCCAGATCTTATTTGTGCATTTACCATGGAGTAATCCTCTATTACCCCGTGAATAAATGAATACATTGTGGTAGATAATAAAAGATTATGTTATCTGGTTAAGCCGCAGGATGGAATTTTGAGTTCTATTGATGGGCTGAGCATTGCTACTGGGCCTTTTAATGAATTTATATCTTCAATTAAAATATGCACAGCAGATTTTTAAATGTGGCTGTCTATCAACTAACCCACTGCTTCGGGATACGCACGTGATTTTCCTCATAGTTTGCATCTATCATTTATTCCAGAGACTTGTAAAGCCTTCATCTTTCATGGACACATTATGCTTCCAGGGACAGAAAATGAGTGATTTATTTGCCGGTAATTTCGAAGCGAAGGCCTGGGATCAGCAGTCTGTGACAGTGAAGAGGCCTTTTTTTTCCAGATGAATACGTTTGCCGTTCTGTAGGGCACAAGATAATGTCTCTCATCAAATTCCCAATAATCATTTTGGTTTTATTGTTTCTGTCTAATGAGACCTTTACTCCTTCCAGTCAAGCTACACTTTCATTTTGAGACTGGGAGATGAGATACCCCTAGGTAAAGACAGAGAGAATGATCCTTTTCAATTTCTTACCTTCTTTGTTAATTGTTTTAGCAGATTGCAAGGTTTGATGGGTACAGGATGGTCGATGTTATGATGTGGAAAGGACCGTTGTAAAACAAGTAGTGGGTGTTTGCATCCATTGTTAGGACAGCATTATAATCCATGTCAATATAAATTAATACATGTTAAACATTATGATATAAAAGATAAGATTGCTATATTTCCCAGCAATTAACAAGGACAACTTACTTTTTAAACATTGACATGTTTATCTGCAAGTTTGAAATGGGTAAGCAGGTTTTTTTTTTTTTAATTCTTTATTTTTATTGTGCGAAAGTCTAACAGACAGGCTTGGTATGCCACGACAGTAAATACAGGCATTTCAAAAAGCAGAAGACTTTTGAGGCATATGATAGTCCTGCACATTTTTTAAACGATAAACAGGCTGAGACATGTAGTGTCACTTAACAAGAGAACAGTTAGACATCTTATTTGGATTGACATTAACATAATCAAATATAGTAATTCAAAATAAGGTAACAAGCTAAACAGTAGTTAATTCCTCGGCGTGGGAGCCGCTGGGCGCTATGGTTGGTGTGGGCGCCCGGGAGGCTAGTAGAGTATTAATTAATGGTTGCTCTATCTCGACCATCACCTCCTGGGTACCTCTACAGCAGTGGGGAGGATGTCAGTAAGAGAGGCTGGCATGACCTCACCCGGGGAAGGGGCCTGCATGGTCCGATCTGGTTACATTACCACAGCAGTCATATATCATAGGCAGTTGGATTCTAAACAGTTGTCATAAAGTAACAGGCTATATGACTTCGCACTTAGTGATCTATTAGAGCATGGCATTGCAGTTTTGGAGTACACTATTAGCATTTAGCACAATAATCATGTCCAAGGTTTCTCATCATGTTAGCCGGGGAAGGCGAATGGGTTTGACGTAAGAAGCATAATTGACATGATGTTAGATGGTTATGCATTTTAGGTAATATGCAAGATTAAGGACATGCAAGCTAGGCCCTAGAATATACAAATACAACAATTAAATGGGTGGAAATCAAAATAATAAAATCACGTGAGCTGCTAAGAGTGAGCAAGTGATGTCTGTAAGATGGCTACCACCTTTGTGTCCAGCATATTGGGCAAGAAAGTCAAGTAGTAGAAGGCCGGCTAGAGGAAAAATGTAAAGGACCAAATTAAACAGTCAAACAGGAGCAGTACCGAGATACGGCTGAGTAAGTTCGGCAGTGGCATGTCGGTGACCTCTAGCGTTAGGGGACTTGCAGCGTGGATAGCAGAGCTGCAGTGAGGCATTCAGCCGCCATCAGCCGATGCCCTTGCAGTGGGCCGGCTCTGGTCTCAGAAGCGAGGTGAGGCTTGGGAGACGTTGGTAAACTGTTAGGAAGTCGCTCAGGGTCTTGAACACATGTGGGGGCCAGAGGGACCGAGTGGTCACAGGGGGTCCAATGTTGGTCATGGTCGGTACTTTCCTCTGTTTCGGTCTGCGTTTTGCTGTGTCCCGTAGTCTGCTTGAGCGCCACTGTGTAGGCCTCCCCGCCTTCAGCGCTGGCCTCCTCAGGTGGCGGCTGGTAGGTGTGGGTGGTTTGTTCCGCGCGCCTGGTCGCTTTTGGCGAGCCGTTCTCTTTGTGGGTCCTGACCCATGGGGGTGGTTGCCGCTCATGGCCGGTGTTGGGCCCCGTGGGATGCCGCTGTGTGATCCGCGGCCATTTTGGGCTGCCCTCCACTGGGCTGTTGCTGGGGTGTCTCGTTGTGGACCTTTCGCTTTTGCCGCCAATTTCGCCCAGAAGGCTTCCAGGATAGCATCAAGCTTAGCCTCTAGGCTCCCTTGGGGCACCTGCTTACTGTGAGTTGTTAGCCTCTGTGTTAGGCTGCGACAGGCCACCTCGTGTGTCCAAGTATATTCCGTGGCTCCGCTGGGGGCCATCCGCTCTGTAAGCGGTGGAGTACGGACCGGGATATCCCCCCGGTCCAGAGGGGGGGAAGCGGAGCTCTGTGTGGTCCCACTGGGAGAGAAGATCCGGGGCGGGTGGTCGGCCGCCTCACCCGCCAGTAATCTCCGCTAGGCCGCAACCGCCCTGCAAGGACCCTGGCAGCCAGCACCCCGGTTTTTCAGACCGGAACACTCGGGCCGTTGTCTATGTTGGGTAAGTCTCTTTTGGGGTCCATTAGTGAGCGGCAGGAGGTTCGATTTGTCACTCGGGCAGGTAGTTTACTGTGGAGCTCCTGCAAGTTGCGACCGTCCGCCATGCTGGTCCGGCCCCGCCCCCGGGTAAGCAGTTTTTGTTGTTCCTTCCAGTGTGAGCTGCTGGGTGCCCTCCAGTGTGAGCTGCTGTGTCCCCCCCCCCCCCCAGTGTGAGCTGCTGTGTTCCTTCCAGTGTGAGCTGCTGTGTTCCCCCTAGTGTGAGCTGATGTGATCCCTCCAGTGTGAGTTGCTGTGTTCCCCCCCAGTGTGAGCTGCTGTGTTCCTCCCAGTGTGAGCTGCTGTGTTCCTTCCAGTGTGAGCTGCTGTGTTTCCCCCAGTGTGAGCTGCTGTGTTCCTTCCAGTGTGAGCTGCTGCGTTCCCCCCAGTGTGAGCTGATGTGTTCCCTCCAGTGTGAACTGCTGTGTTCCCTCCAGTGTGAGTTGCTGTGTTCCCCCCAGTGTGAGCTGCTGTGTTCCCCCCAGTGTGAGCTGCTGTGATCCCTCTAGTGTGAGCTGCTGTGTTCTCCCCAGTGTGAGCTGCTGTGTTCTTCCCAGTGTGAGCTGCTGTGATCCCTCCAGTGTGAGTTGCTGTGTTCCCTCCAGTGTGAGCTGCTGTGATTCCTCCAGTGTGAGCTGCAGTGTTCTCTCCAGTGTGAGCTGCTGTGTTCTCTCCAGTGTGAGCTGCTGTGATCCTTCCAGTGTGAGCTGCTGTGTTCCCTCCAGTGTGAGCTGCTGGGTTCCCTCCAGTGTGAGCTGCTGTGTCCCCTCCAGTGTGAGCTGCTGTGTTCCCTCCAGTGTGAGCTGCTCTGATCCCTCCAGTGTGAGCTGCTGTGTTCTCTCCAGTGTGAGCTGCTGTGTTCTCTCCAGTGTGAGCTGCTGTGTTCCCCCCAGTGTGAGCTGCTGTGTTCTCTCCAGTGTGAGCTGCTGGGTTACCCCCAGTGTGAGCTGCTGTGATCCCTCCAGTGTGAGCTGCTGTGTTCTCTCCAGTGTGAGCTGCTGTGTTCCCCCCAGTGTGAGCTGCAGTGTTCTCTCCAGTGTGAGCTGCTGGGTTACCCCCAGTGTGAGCTGCTGTGATCCCTCCAGTGTGAGCTGCTGGGTTCCCTCCAGTGTGAGCTGCTGTGTTCTCTCCAGTGTGAGCTGCTGTGTTCCTCCCAGTGTGAGCTGCTGTGATCCCTCCAGTGTGAGCTGCTGTGTTCTCTCCATTGTGAGCTGATGTGTTCTCTCCAGTGTGAGCTGCTGTGTTCCCTCCAGTGTGAGCTTATGTGTTCCTTCCAGTGTGAGCTGCTGTGATCCTTCCAGTGTGAGCTGCTGGGTTCCCTCCAGTGTGAGCTGCTGTGTTCTCTCCAGTGTGAGCTGCTGTGTTCCTCCCAGTGTGAGCTGCTGTGTTCCCTCCAGTGTGAGCTGCTGTGATCCCTCCAGGGTGAGCTGCTGTGTTCCCCCCAGTGTGAGCTGCTGTGATCCCTCCAGTGTGAGCTGCTGTGATCCCTCCAGTGTGAGCTGCTGTGTTCCCCCCAGTGTGAGCTGCTGTGATCCCTCCATTGTGAGCTGCTCTGTTCCTCCCAGTGTGAGCTGCTGGGTTACCCCCAGTGTGAGCTGCTGTGATCCCTCCAGTGTGAGCTGCTGGGTTCCCTCCAGTGTGAGCTGCTGTGTTCTCTCCAGTGTAAGCTGCTGTGTTCCTCCCAGTGTGAGCTGCTGTGATCCCTCCAGTGTGAGCTGCTGTGTTCTCTCCATTGTGAGCTGATGTGTTCTCTCCAGTGTGAGCTGCTGTGTCCCCTCCAGTGTGAGCTGATGTGTTCCTTCCAGTGTGAGCTGCTGTGATCCTTCCAGTGTGAGCTGCTGGGTTCCCTCCAGTGTGAGCTGCTGTGTTCTCTCCAGTGTGAGCTGCTGTGTTCCTCCCAGTGTGAGCTGCTGTGTTCCCTCCAGTGTGAGCTGCTGTGATCCCTCCAGTGTGAGCTGCTGTGTTCCCCCCAGTGTGAGCTGCTGTGATCCCTCCAGTGTGAGCTGCTGTGATCCCTCCAGTGTGAGCTGCTGTGTTCCCCCCAGTGTGAGCTGCTGTGATCCCTCCATTGTGAGCTGCTCTGTTCCTCCCAGTGTGAGCTGCTGTGTTCCTCCCAGTGTGAGCTGCTGTGTCCCCCCAGTGTGAGCTGCTGTGATCCCTCCAGTGTGAGCTGCTGTGTTCCCCCCAGTGTGAGCTGCTGTGATCCCTCCAGTGTGAGCTTCTGTGATCCCTCCAGTGTGAGCTGCTGTGTTCTCCCTAGTGTGAGCTGCTGTGATCCCTCCATTGTGAGCTGCTCTGTTCCTCCCAGTGTGAGCTGCTGTGTTCCTCCCAGTGTGAGCTGCTGTGTCCCCCCAGTGTGAGCTGCTGTGATCCCTCCAGTGTGAGCTGCTGTGTTCTCTCCAGTGTGAGCTGCTGTGTTCCCCCCAGTGTGAGCTGCTGTGTTCCTCCCAGTGTGAGCTTCTGTGTCCCCCCAGTGTGAGCTGCTGTGATCCCTCCAGTGTGAGCTGCTGTGTTCCCCCCAGTGTGAGCTGCTGTGTTCCCCCCAGTGTGAGCTGCTGTGATCCCTCCAGTGTGAGCTGCTGTGTTCTCTCCAGTGTGAGCTGCTGGGTTACCCCCAGTGTGAGCTGCTGTGTTCTCTCCAGTGTGAGCTGCTGGGTTACCCCCAGTGTGAGCTGCTGTGTTCCCTCCAGTGTGAGCTGCTGTGATCCCTCCAGTGTGAGCTGCTGGGTTCTCCCCAGTGTGAGCTGCTGTGTTCTCCCCAGTGTGAGCTGCTGTGTTCTCCCCAGTGTGAGCTGCTGTGTTCTTCCCAGTGTGAGCTGCTGTGATCCCTAAGTATTCTACAGACAGTGTCAGCTGAGAATAAAGAGGGGAAACATCATAATACCTTTTAAACTAAAAAACAAAAAGACTATAGGACTACATATTCATATATATTACATAAAGTCAAACACTGATTTAAATAGTCCTTGTAGAAACATTATTGGAAGCAAGTTACATGCTTGACTGCAATTTGGTCCTACATAGATATAATCTGTATTCCCTTTGTCTAGTCGGATAGCTTTATCCCCTTTAAATTCATGGTAAAATGCGGCTATAAAACCAATTATGTCATCTTGCTGTGAAAGATAAACAGGCGCTAAGCATCACTTTTTATCAGGACCACATGTGATTTTAGGGCCATGTTCACAGAAAATGCAATGTACCACACTGTTCCCGTATCACCTTAAATCTTTATCAGATAAACACAAGTCTCTGTTTAGCATATTAAACACCTTTAATCATGAAACATCAGCTTAGGATCAGTTAAAATAATAGTTATTCATATATCATTAAATTATTGGTATTGTTAATTAAAATAAAAGGAATAAGATAATTAGAAGGCATGGATCCAAAGAATAATGTATAGTGGGATATCCCTTAGCCTTTCCTATGCACAAATCTAGCAAGAACTTAATAATTATGTGGGATCTGAACTGGAAAGCTCTCCGAAATGCGTTTTCTGTGCTTAATTACACAGTACATGCATTGAATTGTTTTAAGGGTCGTCCTATCGTTTTTAAGTAACCCTTTGATCAGCAATATGAGTTAGTTAGTTAGTGCACTCATCGCCAAGCTGAACACTCTGTTGAATTTCATAGGTCATATATAATTCTGTCAGGGAATGGCTTGTTATACAAATAAAAATAAATTAAAAGATTTCCAGCTAATCTCGGGAATACAGGTCACGTAGGACCATCATTCCCGGTTCAGCGTTCACTTCAGTGTTCACTTAGAGCTACTCTGCAAGTCTCAGATTCTGATTGGCTGCTGACATCACATGACCTCTGCAGCCTTGGGTTTCTCATCAGTCTCTGTCGCTGAGGATTTGAAAAACGTGATCCAATTTCAAGATGGCAGCCTCCATACTGAAAAACGAACTGTTGTGAATAGTGTACTGAAAAAAAACCAAAAAAAAAACTACCTCCACAGCACTTCTGTGACCCTATGATGCTCCCACTGGCATCTAAAGTGAAATGACATATGAGTGGATGCATCCACATTTACAACTTAGTGGGGGTTAATATGATTTGCATGTTGTGCCCTGACTGTGCCAGAACACCAGGTATACAATATAAAATTAAAAAAAAAAAAAAAATATATATATATATATATATATATATATATATATATATATACAAAGGGCTCAGGGAAAAAAATCCAATGCTATTATTTATTTAGCTGCAAAAAACATACCTGCATTTAGCCTTTGGTGAGAGGCATATTCAACAAATAATTTTACTGTTACCGGATGTGACCACTAGGTGCATAAGTATTGCTTTCTGGTATGTGTTCTGAGCTACTACTTAGAGTTTAGAAGTGATTAGCATTAGTGAAATACAAAGGAATTTTGTTAGAGCAAATCCGTGTGCAGCAAACATGTTAATGAAGCACCATATGTAAGGGCCATTTGGTACAGGAAGAACCCAGTCAGTCCTCCACGTGCAATCACATCTAACATACCGGTTGCATGTTCAGTGCTAAAACTTTTTTTTACTGCATTTGGCCTAACAACATTCCTGTGCACTTACCAAACTCGGATTTATATTATATCACCACCTCAGCTGGGATCCCTTTCCTTGTTACTACTACGACATCGTACCAACCTCGATTTCACTAAAATCATATGGAATATTATGTCAAAGTCTCATATACTGATATATGGCAATGAGAAAATGTATTTTGATTCCAGTATTTTATAGCATAGCCTTTAAGCCTGTTACCCCTTCGTGGCAGGTTACATTTTAGGGCTGTTATTGTATACATTTGATTTGCCTACCCTCTGATGTCAATACAGAGCTAAATGGACACTAAACCCGGAAGTAACTTAACCAATCACGAGGCTTAGTTAACTTTGTAGTTCACAGATGAGTTTATTCCAGAAAGAGTGCTTTATGCGAAAAGGAATGTTTTCTGGGAGCTGTATTTAAAATTTCAAAGCTAACTTCTAAAGTACAACACCCAGTGACATATCCTGTTTTGGAGCTAAGAGGTAAATTCTGTAGGTTGGGAGGGATGCAGTAAAAGTTAGCTTAAAAAATGGAAACTAATAAACATATACCCTCATCACCAGCTGTACCATAACCTAGATATTAAGTCTGACGTCTGTGGGTGCTTGGAGTGTCCTTTTAATATATGCAGCTTACCTCTGATACTCTCCTGCAACTGTCAAAAATTACCTACTAAGCCCTCAGCTTATATTTTTCTAACAACTTACTCCATACCCCTAATTTTACCCATTGTGTCACTATACCCCACTCCCTCTAGCATGTAAGCTCATTGAGCAGGGCCCTCCACCTCTCTGCTCCTGTACGTCGAGTTGTCTGGTTACAATTAAATGTCTGTTAGTCCACCCTTTGTACAGCGCTACAGAATCTGATGGCGCTATATAAATAATAAAATAATAATAATAATAATAATAATAATAATATAGCTTGGTAATAATAGCATCTCTCCCCGGAGATATGTAAAAAGTAAATTTAATTGTATCCTTACTTGTAAAACATTCATTCTTATTATTATTTAACAAATAGCACATTAAAATATCTTTTCAGTAATTATTATCGGTAGACGCTGAGACAAACACTTACACTATAAGCAGCACACGTGGTATGTAGAACAAAGAGACTTTCATGTCTTAATGGCAAAAAAACAAGAATGAATTGACATTTATTAGATGGATATAAATGTTCTATTTTTCTTGGGCCTTGTGAAGGGTTGTTTGCTGATCATTGGAAGGACGTTCTACTGGTGCAACCCATGGGCTGTCATGATCTATCATTCTTATCTAAGTATCTTGTTGTTCTACAGGCGATTCCATTGATTAAATTAAGATGCCCAATGCAAATGGTCAGTGCGACAATCCATTTGTTTTAGAAGACAGTTTAAAAAGGATTCTTTGTCTGCTTTGGACTTCATTCAAATCAAAGAAAACTAAACATCATAAATAATTTGACAGAGATAAGGATGTTTTTTTTCCCTTTGCATTAGTCTTTATTTTAACACCTGATGTTCTGTAAGCTTTTTGTTTGGTCCCCTTGTGTGAAATGCACTATATTCTGACCTTTTTTGAAATTCACTAAATATACCGGTATTCATCATTTATTTTTTACACAAGGTTGTCCTTCGGAAACTCATTTAATTTTAGACTCTGACCAGGTTCCATAATTCAGGCAGCATTCTAACGTTGTATCCGGGGAGTTACTTTAATTTCACCTTCTGTCTGCAGGAGAGCTTTAACCTGAAAAGCCTGATTGCCAAACTTGTTCAAACATAAGGGATGATGGTGAACCTCCTGGCATGCCTAAATAGCTTTATGATGTCAATGTAGTCAGTACCAATACGTTGGAAAATAGTCAAATCTAGGATACGAAATAAAGATATTAATGATTTCAGTCCAACAATAAGAAAATGCGTTAGAAATTGTTGTTAGAGTCATTCAGCACTCCCATCAAGTGTTGGTTCAATTTAAGTCTAGAGATTTGCTTGGACCTCCAATCATTTCCTGATTGCTACAGCCATAACTGAAAACACTACAGAGCTGGGGAGATAGATAGATAGACAGACATACAGACAGACAGACAGACAGACAGACAGACAGACAGACAGACAGACAGACAGACAGATAGATAGATAGATAGATAGATAGACAAGTAGAAATGTGCTTTTTATATATACATATATATTAACCTTCACATGTAGATTGTAAGCTTGTTTGAACAGGGCATTCTTTACCTCTAAAAATCCAATTTTTATTATTATGGATGAATGAATGGATGGATGGATGGATGATGGACTATATATAGTATATTCATTTTTGGTACTGACTATATAATATCCCCTGAATTAGCCTTCAATAATGCCATTAAATTCAGAATCTTTTCATACAAAGGCTGGAAACTCCAAGACATGTTATATAAAGACAGATTGTGTTTTTTATTTATATTCTTGTTCATCCCAGCCATTTACACACAGAGGGAAACGGCAACGCAATTTAACCAATTCCTACACACACACACACACACACACACCACCCTCACACACACACACACACACTCACGAGTGCCATGCAGCCTTTATCTGATACTCAGCTACATTTCTCCCCAGGGCCATTTTATGTGACATTTAAATATCTTTCCCCTCATCCCAATATGCTGTGAAAATCCTTTGAGGCACATTAGGAAGGGTTTTATTCAATTCCATGGAGGTTGAACGAACCATGAAAATGTAAAACAAAGATGACCGTTTATCAAAGGCAAATGGCTCACTTCATTATCATGTCAAATTATGCTGCACAAACATTCATGTGAGAAATAGTGATATATTGAGGAATAGCCCTTAACCCCTCCAGTGAGCAGCACACTGTATCCTTTGTATTATGCCCCGACCTTTTATTGTGACCGCTGTCACATTACAACGAGAGATCCGGTGGGTTCACAGCAGAATGTGGAGACGCAAAGAAGAAAATTATTAAAAAAAAAAAAAAAAAAAAATCAGCCAGTTTTATAATGCGTTTCGATGTCATAATGTGCAGGACAAAATTGCAATGTCTGCGTTTTATGTTAGTTATGGAGCTCGTCCTGCTGCCAGAAACCATATTACATTGATTTTCAATACCATATGACGAGCCTTATGATAAATGACATCATACGTCTAAAAAAACTCTCACCTGATTTCAGAGAGGTAGCGTAAAGCAAATGAGTCAGAGCAGACAAATCACTAGTGGAATTATTCAATATAGTCAGGAGGTCAAAAGGAATTCAAAGTGAATTTAATATTTAAGGACATAAGGGGTAGCTATGTTTTCAGTTACTTGACTTTGAATTGACCTGGAATTCTCATTTTAGTAAATAACCGTGTAAGATCGCGTTTTAGAGATGTCCCGAACAGTTCGACGGGAACTGTTCGCCGGCGAACATAGCTTGTTCGCGGTCACCGCGGCGGGCGAACATATGCGATGTTCGGTCCGCCCCCTATTCGTCATGGAGGTTTGAGGGTCTGGGAGGGAGGGTCTGCTGCTGATTGGCTGGAATGTGTCTGCTGACTGTGAGGTACAGGGTCAAAGTTTACTCAATGATGACGAATAGGGGGCGGACCGAACATCGCATATGTTCGCCCGCCGCAGCGACCGCGAACAAGCTATGTTCGCTGGCGAACAGTTCCCGGCGAACTGTTTCGGGACATCTCTATCGTGTTTACAAAATAGGATATCAGTCCGGGATGCCATACTTTCATATCAGGTCCTCTGGTACGGCTGATTTCTAAAACAACTTAAGCCATAATGAATTGGGGACGAGTTTACCCAGCCAGGAATCAAACCTACAACTTCTCGATTTAGTCACTAAACTTCAAGTTTCATTGAACCTAAACTGTAAAACTAAACTTAAAAGGCCAAGTTGTGGCTATAATTTATTTGAAGAATTTTTCCAAATCGATAGATTTTTTTTCTTTCATTTTGCAATCTGGTTTTAATTTCACTACAATGTAGCGTGCGTTATATACATCCCTACGTTTTGCAGTTGCTGCAAAACGAACCTACCTACATCACACATAAGTGTTTCCTTTTAAAATGTAAGTACTCATTGTGATGTGGGAATAACAACATTCTAAGGTTGTTAATCTGCTGTGCCCTGTGCTATTTCTTTCCTCGTATTATAATATTATTTTTGAATACCATCCTTTCTCAATTTCCTGATCACAGTCATTCAGAAGAACCTGGTTGTGAGGATGAGACTATGGAAAGAGAAATATTCTGACAGCCCGTGTAAAGATAGGCTCGGCTATGTTTTTTGGGAGAAGTGGATACTGTTAATTCTGCCTCCCCGCAGGAGTTTTAATGAATACAAGCCATATGTCTGCCCTGCCTTTTGGCTACTGAACAAGAGATCTGTCACAGACAAGCAAAAGCCTGGTAAAGACAAAGGTAACTTGTAGACACTCAAAAACTTTGAAACAGACTCCAAACATGCATTCTGTAAGGAACAGCTGCTGTGATTCATTCACTCAAAATATCAAAGGTATTATATTGACACATTAGGCTTCCATAATATTCTGAAAAGCCTATACAAACAGTATCTTAGAAAAAAATACAAACCTATCAGAAAGCAAACACACGTGTAGTTACATCTCTCTTGGGCCTTTTCTTTACTAAACAAAGATTTGCACAGCACTGTCAACTGAATTATACATTTATGCCAAATATCAGAGTTAGGATTTTTCAGAGCAAGAGCTAAAATATACTGAGCCTTCATGACTTACTGTTCCTGTAATATTTGTCATAATTTCTTGTGTGCTTTGATTTTTCCATTGTAGAGCACTGCATAATGTTGTGGAACTTTAGAAATAAAATATTAAACCGTTTTTAATATTTTCTTGCTCCCGAGTAGCCCACCCACTTTGTGCTGCTTGGGTTAATGAGGAAGCATTAGTCTGAGTAGCAGTGAGCGGCTGTGATTGGCTGAGAGTGTCAGCTGACTGCTTTCAGCCTATCACAGCACCAATTGCGGGTATGAATTGGTATGGCTAGAAGGAAGTGCCTTAGCCACACCTTCAGTGGGGGCTGGGCTGTGGAAAGCCAGAGTCTCTCATTTAGTGTTAAACTGCTCCAAAATGATTTAACACTGAATGGAGAAACAGCACCAGAGGACTCCATAGACTATAACCAATTCACATGAGATGAACCTATAGACGATAAGCTTGTTTGAGCAGGATCCTCTTCAACCTATTGTTCCTGTAAGTTTTCTTGTAATTGTCCTATTTATAGTTAAATCCCCCCTCTCAAAATATTGTAAACCGCTACGGAATCTGTTGGCGCTATATAAATGACAATAATAAATAATAAAAAAATAAATAGTGGCTACAATGTCCCTTTAAGGGTAACGTGTGGTTTTAAGTTACAGTTATTATTCTTGGTGTTTTGTTTTTGTTTTTAATTAATCTTCTATGATGATAATGATTACTTTGCAGTGTTTCCCTTTCTGGTTTGACATTACTGCAGTACATGATACCCTCTGTGTTGTAGTTTATTTGTGTGTGGGGGGGTTTAGGGGGGGGGGGGGGGGTGTTTACAACAGAAAGCTGACAATTGAACTAACACATAATTTCAACCGGGCTGGGATAGGATCACCTTTACTGCAGAAGTTAAAATTTGCATAATTGGCTCAGACACTTCCTGGTCTGCAGAGAGCTCACTGTAGAAGCTTCATAGCTTGTGGAATTGCAGCCAATGTTTGCAATTAAATGTGAGTATATTTTTATATTTAATGAATTGCAATTTGTTGTTTTTCTTTGATATGCTTTATTGGTTGTTGTTAATATTTAATTATCTATATAATGTATTTCATAAAGAATGGTGCATCTCATGCATAGAATGCTCCTTTAAGTACAAGACACTTCTTAAAAAGCCAATTTCAGCTCTGCGGAATTCTAAACACAGTAAACATGGTTTGATAAATTCGTTGTAACAATGTCGATCACACTACTGGAGGTACAAATAAAAGCTTTTTTTTTTTCATAATAGATTCCCTTTGGTAGACTCCCTTTCTCCTTGGTAATACGAGAGTCTTACAGGAGGCTCTATTTGATGTCCCTAGGGCCGCACCACCTTCTCTGTTTCCATAGAGATGGATTAAGAATGAGGATAGTCAATAATTACCATTTACAGGAGAATTTAACCCTATTTGTACTGGGTACATCCTAGATATTGGCTGGCAAGCTGAAGACTCTTAAAAATATATATATATACACATAGACGAGAAAATATTCTTGCACTCCAACAAAACAATATTATGGTACCTGGTGCTCTGGTAGCAAAAATCATAAATATCCAAAAAAATACCGGCACTCCAGGAATTCTCAGTGATACAAGTTTTCTTTTATTCAGTTCAGGACGTCATACACATATATATATATATTTTTTTAAATGTGTAATAATGCAACTGCCAATTCGGTTATTTCCCACAATGAATCATATAACTGATTTGCTGAAAGAGCCATAAGTTCCAATGATTTGGTGATATTCAGAAAATGCTTCAGACGTGCTGCAAACCTGTGTTCTAACTAACATTAACTCTTCTGTCACTTTAAAGTCAACATGAGCATTTTTAAGTGATTAGATTTAAAGTAATTATCATTGTAAATTATTTCAAACATTTTCATTTTGAGACAATGGTTTTCCTGTCCTGGATGGGGCCCAACCTCTGCGACCTGGGACATCCTAGCAGCTGAGGGGGTCACAGTGACGTCATTGAAGTCAAAGCATGTTTTTGTTTTTTTTTGTCTTCAGAACACACTATTTACCATTTGTAATGCTTGGAAACCTGTAAAGTGTTAATGTGTTTTGAAATGCTATCCCCAATATCGGTGGATGGGTGGCAATGTTGGCTTCAGATAAATATTTAATGTAATCTATTCATTGGGTTAGAAAACACATAGATTAACCCCTTCACTCCCATTGAACATTTGAGGGTGACCGACAGCCTTTATCTTTCCTTAAAAAGTAAAATATATTATTTTGCTCAATTAGAAATTAGGGCTTGCTCCAATCACTGCTCTGTATCACCAAGGATGTGGGTGCGTGGGTGGGTTGTCTTAGCCCGATTGACTGTTAGTGGGATTGGGTATCTAAAAAACAAGTAATAAATAACAGAGTCTTATTTATGTATTCTATCTATGATGTCTGGGTTCTGACGCTGGGTTCTGATGATTTGGGTAAGTCTCTCTTCTGGTTGTTTAATGATGTCCACTAATCTTTGCATGTCAGCTTTCCTTGACCACCATAGGCAATGCTATGGGGAGCTCTTGGGAGCTTAAACCCAAGACGTGGTGCTCTTTAGCCCTGAATATCCATAGTTGGCGGAGCAGGTGGATATTAGAGTTATATTTATTTATTTTTATTTAAATCAGGCAGCAGCTAGTACAGTGCTGCATCAGATCACGTAGGGGGAGTGGTTGACGTTCACCAGATGATTGTCAGGAAGGGGTGCTGGGGTACAAGACTTTGGCACATCCCTCTACTAAAGGGACACTATAGGCACCCAGACCACTTCCGCTCATTGATGTGGTCTGGGTGCAGTGTCCCTATTGCAGCTAGAGATATTGCAATGTTCACAGTGCAGCACTAAGACAACCTCTATTGGTTGTGTACCAGACGGCCACTAGAGGTGCTTACGGCATGTTACTGGGCTTTAGGTTGCCTTACTCATGCTGGACGTCCTCACGCTTTGCATGGGGATATCCAGCATCAGTGAAAACCACACAGCAAAGCATTGATTGAATGCGAAAGGAGGCAGAGCACCGACCCAGCACTGAGGAACATGGTGCTGGAATCGGATGAGTAAATAAATAATTTGTAACCCTTTATTGGTCGGGGTTCAAGGGAGGTGGGAGGCAGATGGAACTAACAACTTTGTATTCCTAACACTATAGTATCCCTTAATTAGGTAGCATGGTGAGATTGCATTGCATACCTGGCGCTTGTTTCAGGCTATGCTTTCATCCTGGAGATACCTGCGGCACCCTGTTCATGAGTAGAAAGGACAGGACCTCTACCTCTCTTTTAGAGTTTTCCTTTGGGTCTAAGCGCCAGGTGTTTCTGGAACCTTGCAATGCCCCTGATTCTGTCACTCAGAGTACCCACTTCTTGTTGAATGCAATTCCTTATTTGTCTAAGCAATAAAAGCAGAGCTTTTATGTCGCTCTTCGTAGCTGTGAAGTGCCTGCATGGGAGTCGACCACTTGAAGTAAACCACATTAGCAGAAGGTACCTTTCCCAAGAAAGCTTCAGGTCTGGATTCAACAGTGACTGTAGATTGTGGGCA
The DNA here is from genome assembly GCF_036172605.1 of Pelobates fuscus. NCBI lineage: Eukaryota > Metazoa > Chordata > Amphibia > Anura > Pelobatidae > Pelobates > Pelobates fuscus. Next base: position 19,991,030 of record NC_086324.1, on the reverse strand, counting down.
CACTATTGTAGCATCAAAAAGCTGCTTGGTGTCAGGTAGACCAATTTTAAGCAGCAAGTATTGAAGTTAGCATGTTAATCTCCCACGTTTGTAATTAGTGTAGGACCCACCAATATTGGGGTATTGTGATGTAGTGGTGGGCTTAACACAATACCGCCATATGGTGTAACTCAATCCCCATATTCGTTTGCCATGGTAGGTGATTTTAAGTAGCCCTGTAAGATTTAAAACTATATTTTTATGTGTGCTCTGTTCCTTAATGTGTATTCTCTTTTTATTTTGGTCTTTACAGTAGCACCACTGCTGCGAAATGCGTGTCCCATGTGTGCCCCCAATTCCCCTCTTTTCTTGGCCAATATACTCCACTACAGATTTTTTTTTGTCCTTAAATGATAAATACGTTTTTGACACTTCGATAGGAGACAGCAAGCTCTTGGGAACACAACACTTGCATTGTTATGCGCTACCTATATTGCCCCAGTTATATATTCTGGCAAAAACAGCATCATTTTTGAATTAAGCATAAATATATGTATTGAAGCAGGAAATCCCATTCATATATGTATAATAAAGCGTTGTGCGCAGAGTGAAGGCAGAGAATTATCATTGCCCCTCCCCATTCTATTCATCTGCCAAAAACAACACGCAGTGCTGTGACTGTATTATGATCTATAAATGGTCCCCATCGTCAGCACAGACTTGATAAATGTGTTCCCAAATAAAAGGATGCTTGTATTCACGGACATCTTTGATAGTCTCTGGTTTGATCTTTATTTCCAAATTATGCATAAAACATCTTAAAAGGGTCCTTTCACGGCGTAGCCCGAGGGAAAGCCTGCAAGAACAATGTCCAACAGACTCCAGGCAGGTTAAGGCTTCAATGCGGTCTCCCTCTCCCCAAGATGTGGCTGCTCGCTGATTCCTTTAGCTTAGTGCGAAAACAAAAATAAACGAGTTATTTTTATCCTCCGTAAAAGATATCTTTATTTATTATTGTATTCTATTTTTTTCTTCAGAATGTTTCCATAATGATTTAATTTGGTCTTGTTTTGGCTTTATACTTTGGCTTTATACTTTTTTTTGTTTTGTTTCCGATCTTCAATAAAAGGACCATTTTCTTTCAACCAGGACACTCAGTGGACTACAATTCCCATTACCCTGGATGGTTGATGTTTTTAATTCAATCATTAGCGAGTAAAAGGTTTAACCCCTTAAGGACCAAACCACTGGAATAAAAGGGAATCATGACATGTCACACATGTCATGTGTCCTTAAGGGGTTAAAGGAGAGGACAAGACAACACAATAGTATTAGGAGTACAGGTTTGTATCCCTAACACGATAGTCTTCCTTTAATCATTAACAAACTGTAGTGAACAAGGAGATAACACGTGGGATAAGCTGGAGAATTGTACAAACCTCTGCTTAGAAAATAAACACAGAATAAACCATTGAGCATAAATCACAAGAGTCCCAATTCACAGTCCAGACCTTTCTGGGGACACTTGTCTACCTATTTAGCTTTTCTGCTCCTAATCTGCTCCTGATCTGGCTTACTTAAGTCACCAGAGGACAACAAACTAAATATCCGTTTTGCCGTTTTTGGTAAAAGCCTTCTGGCATTTGTGTTTCTGTACCCGAGCATCACTCATATTAATATATTGTGCTCCATTGGTAAAAAAAATATATATATATTTCTCCACAACCTGACACTCAAAGGGTTAAATGTTTTGTCCTTTAGAAACCCTAAGATCTATCTGCGTATTCTTGCGTATTCTCCTCGCTAGTGCTTTGTCATCGCTGTGCGTAATCTTTGTACAGTCTTGTTTAGTGTGATGTACTTTCTTTATAAAGCTGTTTGTTCACATCTAGAGCTGAAAGGAGATCCAAGAGCTGCACAAACAATAACTCCAGGTGCTCTCGTACAATAGCAGGTAGGTCTGTGGGCATCCATCCCCTTCCAGTCTAAAATATATACAAGGGAGCCACTAGGATAACAGCACCGACTCCAGAATTACAAATATCAAACAATCTTATCAAAGAGTTAGAATTCCGCTAACGTCATCCATTCACCATCATAAGTAACTTACACTAATCAAAATGCACGAAAAGTATGTTTGTGTTGTGCAAACATGTTTACACAATAACTGTAGCCAGTCTGATTGTAAGGGATGTAATCACTAAACCAGGAATCAGGAGGGTGGAACATGGAAATGGCAAATCCTCGGCTGGAAAGACAGCCACGGTGGGAATGTTTCTATATTAGATATTCTATCCTAAATCAAACAATTATTTTGTCAGTTCTCCTAAATTCAGAATAATTTAAACCTTCGTGCAAGCTACTAAAGATAATTCAAATACATGTTTTGGGATAGTGTGGGTCAGGGGACATACATACACATACAGACAAACAATTACATAAACATACATACATACAAACAAATACATACAAACAAATGCATACACATACATACGTACAAACAAATACATACATATACATACTGTCAGGATTATAGTTGATCCAGCACGCAGAATAGTATCACACCTAGGACTAAGGATAACGTCTAACCGGACCTTAGAATTGCCGGACTTAACGTACCTGAGAATAGTCAAAATACTTGCCGAGGTCAGGGACACAGAATGAGACACAATGATGAGGAAAGCCAGAAGTCAAGGATACCAGAAATCAGGGAAGTCAAAGCGAAGCCAAAGTCAAATACCAGAAAAACACACTCTCGGATAACCAGCTAGTAGAAACCACGACGGGGCAAAAAGGTAATTTGGGTACTAAATAACCCTCCTTTGGCTGTAATTGGCTGTCTCTGACCTCTGACCCCAAAATGTGCATGCGTGTCTATGACGTGACGTTGCATGCACGTTGGCACCATCTTTGATGTGTGGTGAAGGTAAGTTTCCAATAAAAATATGAACCGCTCCTGCCGGCGTTCCTAAGAACATCGCACCCGCTGGGGAACGGAACGGAGGGAGACAGGGCAGCTGCCCGCAGGGACCAAGGTAAGTCAGAAATATCTCTGTCGCCGTGGCTGCTTAGTTTTTGTGCAGCCACGCCGGCAGAGGAGCCAGGAGCCGTGACACATACAAATAATTATGTACACATACATACAAACAATTACCTACCCATACATACACACACATACATGCATGCATACATTTATACAGCACCCTCCACTAATATTGGCATCCTTGGTAAATATCAGAAGGCTGTGGAAAATGTTCTTTATTGTTTAAACTTTTGATAATTTGTTAAAAAATACTCTGTTCTCATGAATATCAAACAGTTGCAAACACAACACAGGTTTATCCAACAGGAAAAAACACCTTTGTTAAACATATGTGCGGCACAATTCTTTGCATCCCTATGAATTAGGAATATCAATATTTTAAGAATATTCCTATTAATATTTTACATTTTTATTACACCTGGGTGACTACGAACAGACATATTATCCAAACATGACTTCCTATTTCACAGGGGTATAAATAAGAGGTACCACATAAGCCTAATTCCCTTAGTCATTCATCACAATGGGTAAGACCAAGGAATATATCTGTGATGTGATGGGTGGCAAAATGTTGTTGAGCATCACAAAATGGGAAGTAGCTATAAGCAAATGTCCATATCCATCACCAGGGCAATAATTAAGAAGTTCCAGTCAACTGGTAATGTTAACCAACCTGGAAAAGGATGTGTATCTATAGTGTCTCAAAGCACTGTGAGGAGGTTCGTTCAAGTGGCCAAAAATATCACCTTGCTTGCTGTCTCATTAGAGATTTTTTTTGCCTGAAGCTGAAGCAAATAAGGTGAATTGTTAGTGTAGGACCCACCTAAGACAGGGATAGGCAACCTTCGGCTCTCCAGATGTTGTGGACTACATCCCCCATAAAGCTCTTACACACATAATGCTGGCAAAGCATCATGGGAGGTGTAGTCCAAAACATCTGGAGAGCCAAAGGTTGCCTATCCCTGACCTAAGAGGTTTGCCTTGACATGACAGGTGGGCTTACATCTAATGGCCTTTGGAGTGGAACAAAAAAAACTCCATTTATCTAAATATGCACAGGGATTTGGAATTGTGCCCAAGTAACTTTTTTTCTTTGGTTTCTAAGCAACTGGGTTTCTCTAAGCTTTTGCCCTCATATTCTCTGTTTTAGTTGCGATTAACCAAAAATGCCGGGACTCAAAAGGCTCAGTATCGCAAGCTTAGAATTCAGTTGTTTCAGCCATACGATGAATAAATGAGATTGATTTTCGTGACTTTCACACACATATTGACCAGAAGCAGGGTACTCTTCTGCAGGGTCTTGGATAATATTTGGCCAACATAATTCTTCTCTGTCAATACTTTGTCTGGTGGTCAATTGATTGTAAGATTTGAGATGGATGGGAGGAGGACCTGTGTGGTGACAGACTCTCCAGGGATCTGAAACATTGTAAATGAGTCAGTGATCAGTGAGTAACTTTATCATTCTTACTGATGATGATATACTTACTGTACAGTGATTAGTGAGTAACGCTAATCTTAACGATGATCATATACTCACAGTTCATGAGTTATTTTTACATTGTTACTTTTATTTTCATTATTCGATTATTGTTGCTTCCCAGATCTTTAAATTGATCTCATCATTTGTCCTTGGGAATATCACATCCTTTTTTTAAATTTACTTTGACTGCGTAATTATGTTTCTAAATTGAAATGCGTTACCTTTTTTAAAAAATAGTGTTTGTTCTATTATGTATCTGCTTTATGTAAATAAACCTAGGATTTATTCAGAAAACCAAGAATTGTGGAAAATCAACAAAAGTATTGCAAATTTAGGGTCAAAATAGCCAACGTAGAAAAATAACCGAGTTTAAAATGTTTTCCCAACCCAACTATGTTGTCCTAAAGTTTACAATTTTCCCTGATTTAAAAAATGTCAAATAATAAGTCACAGTTACATGTCCTTATTTTTGCTCCATCTACTATCTTTCAAGATTCAAAGCCTGTAATCTACAAAAAATGTTAACAAAAAAACAGCAAAAAAGAGGAAAGAAGAAGATTAGTCTTGATGTGGACAAATCCAGGAACTTTATTTTCCGTTTTAATTTATTTATTTATTTTGAAATCTTGGATAGTCCCTTGCATGATTTCATTGTCTATTGTTAAAGATTGGATTCACAATGTGTGTACTTTGTTTCTTAATACTAAATACTTAATAACACGTTCTGCCTGAAACAAAGTTAGGGACCATTTGGCTGCTGAAACCAAAAGGTGAATTATACCAGGATATAAATGGAGAGCTTTTACCCTGTGGAATTCCATTAATCGCAATTCTCTTTTAAAGAGAAGCAAAAGGACATCATATTTCAAAAGTGTTTGTTCACATGACATTTAAAATAGAAGAGACTAAAACACCAAAGTAGCTGTAGGTGGGGCGTTTACGATTTACGCCCAACCCTGGCAATCTTCATCTATCCATCTAACTTAAATCAGCTTAATTGGCATGGCAAAATGATTTCGGTGCTGCTGAAGCTTGCAGAGCAGGCAAAGGGATAAGGTTTGTTAATGAGGCGTAGGGGGATCTCAGACTCTAGGGGGATTTTATGGAGTGTCTGTCAATCCAGGGGATGATGTAATGAGCAGCCAATTGTGGTCTAGCCTTGTTTCCTCTTGAGAGATTCGCTAGCTTTTCTTCCATACAAAGGAAACTGATGATCTGAACTGCAAGTCTCTTATAGTGGAGTATTTACGCACATCAGCGACAATCATGCTTCATTTGTTCACACTCTGCTCGCTCCACATGTTTACGTTCCCCTTTACTGCTGTAATGCTGAATTAATGAAGTACTGGGTACCTGGCTACTTGGGTGGGGTGACCTCAGAATTTGGTAGAACAGGGGCTTTAACTACTCTGAAAATTCAGCTCAGTGTGAATGATAAGCTTGTGGCCACCAGCAGTTTATAGCAATTCGAAATGTTCCATTGTTTGCGCACTGTATCACCTTGTATGCACTGGGTTTGTGTAGTAATTACAATGGCTTCCTATAGCAGTGGTGTTGGTTTCTGTACAGTAAAACATGGAGTATCTCCATCATTATACGATGAGCCCTGTTACGGCTACACGATACATGGCTGTTGAGATTGCGTTGCCTAAAATATTCCTAAAGTAATAGTAAACAAGGTTTTTAAAACAAGGGTGCCATAACGGTAGATGCCCTTATGTTTTAAGATGAACTACACTTCCCAAGATGCTGTTCCAGCCTCCAGGACGGCAAAGTATTGTTTTAAAATAACTGGGTTTCAATGGACTAAAAGGAGTCCTTGGAAAGAAAACATTGACTAGATAGCTAAAGTCAAAAGAGGTAGTAGGCCTCAGTGAGCAGACGTAACGCTCTACCTGCTGGCGTTCAGGTGAGCTGTGTGATAATGCTGCTCCATCTGTTGCAATAGGCATTTTGTTGTCAGCACCCCCTCCACTGCGCCTCCCGCAGAATTCCCCTCCCCCCAGGTTTACAACATCCACCACAAGGAGAACAGAATGTTTTGTCAGAAAATAAATCTTGAGGAATCAAATGATCGGGAGACCTTATAATCTTAATGTAACACTGCTCTCCTCTCGTCTAATAAGGACTGTATTAAAGGGACCACGGCTAAATGATAGCACTTTTCCTTTCAAATTAAATAGCATCTCAGTGTGAAGTCTTTCCACATGTCATATTAAATCTCTTTACAGTGCATTAAGTATAATTAATAATAATAATATAGTGCATTATGTATAATTATTTATGCTTTAATTATGACATGCACATCAACGAACAATGATGCACATTTAGTGCACATACGATATTTATTTATTTAAATATGTTTTACCAGAATAAAATACATTGAGTTTTCACCAATCATTTATATGTTCCAGAGCACTTATACATGATAAAGTGTTAAATTCACATTTAATACGCCAATAAAAATACTAATATGACACAAAGAGTGTAGTACAATAATAAATGTTGATAGATAGACAGACAGTCAGAAAGATAGATAGATTTAAAAAATACCGTACATAAATAGCAATGATAGATAGAATTACGGACAAACAGTCCTCAGACACAAAAGGTATATAAAAAAATAAATACATACATAATAACAATAGACAGACAGACTTAAAGATAGATAACAAAAAAAAACACATAAATAATAATGATAGATATATTATAGACAGATGGACAGACAGATAGACCGAGGGATAAATAGATAGATTAACAAGTAGAAATGTGCGTTTTAAATATACATATATATTAACCTTCACATATTATTATTATTATTATTATTTTTATTGCCATTTAAATTGATAGATTGTGTTTTACTGTAAGCTTGTTTGAGCAGGATCCTCTTCAACCTATCGTTCCTGTAAGTTTTCTTGTAATTGTCCTATTTATAGTTAAATCCCCAGTCTCATAATATTGTAAAGCGCTACCGAATCTGTTGGAGCTATATAAATGGCAATAACAATAATAGATAAATAGATAAATAGATAGATAGATAGATAGATATCCTTGGTGTCACTTTACCCCACTCCCTCTAGCATGTAAGCTCATTGAGCAGGGCCCTCAACCCCTCTGTTCCTGTGCGTCCATTTGTCTGGTTACAATTACATGTCTGTTAGTCCACCAATTGAACAGCGCTACGGAATTTGCTGGCGCTATATTAATGATAAAATAATAATAAAAATGATGGATGGGTAAATAGTTAAAAACAACAGGTGAAATTAGCTCTATGCGTAACCTGATCCAGCTAATGAATGGTACAAACCATGCATGGGGGTCTCCGAGGATTCTGTTCAGATTGAAAACCTCAGATGTTATTTTCCTTGCACGTGCAAACTTAAACCTGTAACCTGACCAGTAACTAGAGGGCAGCCCGTAAAAACCTCTGAATGTACTATAGATTTATTGACGTCTGTTCCATCATTCACAGGGTCTGAGGTGCCTTAGATCTAAGGATCTGTTACTACGACCCCTGACATATCTAGTAAAGTTCTAAAACAAATACAAACCAATAGGAAAATGTAAAAACCGTGGCCAATAAAGCCATTCTATAGTATTCTCAAGCATGGGGTAATAGCACGCAATGATTGTACTGTTTAATTATCCATGCTGTTTACGCACTTCCTCAGTAAAACGCTGCATGCACCAACTGCATAATTCAGGGAAAAATGGGCAGTAATTATCGATTTCACTCTGGTTTTCATAACTTATTTTGCAGAGTCATTATTTGGTTCTGCAATACGGTTGCAATACCCATCACTGCTTTATGTTAAAAGAGTAAACTGGTGAAAATGCAAATATACATGATTTCTACCCACATTGCCTGTGAAGTTTGCTCACTCTCTCCGCATCCCCAATAACACACACTACCTGAGAATCATGCTCACTGCAGTTCCCCACACCTCCTATATCCCACACTACCTGAGCAGTATGCTCACTGCAGCTCCCCACACCTCCTATAACACACACTACCTGAGCAGCACACTCACTGCAGCTCCCCACACCTCCTATAACACACACTACCTGAGCAGCACACTCACTGCAGCTCCCCACACACACTACCTGAGCAGCACACTCACTGCAGCTCCCCACACCTCCTATATCCCGCCCTACCTGAGCAGCACACTCACTGCAACTCCCCACACACACTACTTGAGCAGCACGCTCACTGCAGCTCCCCACACTTCCCATATCCCACCCTACCTGAGCAGTATGCTCACTGCAGCTCCCCACACCTCCTATAACACACACTACCTGAGCAGCACGCTCACTGCAGCTCCCCACACCTCCTAAATCCCACCCTACCTGAGCAGCTTACTCACTGCAGCTCCCCACACCTCCTATAACCCACACTACCTGAGCAGCACACTCACTGCAGCTCCCCACACCTCCTATAACACACACTACCTGAGCAGCATGCTCACTGCAGCTCCCCACACCACCTATAACACACACTACCTGAGCAGCACGCTCACTGCAGCTCCCCACACCTCCTATAACACACACTACCTGAGCAGCACACTCACTGCCGCTCCCCACACCTCCTATAACACACACTACCTGAGCAGCACACTCACTGCAGCTCCCCACACACACTACCTGAGCAGCACACTCACTGCAGCTCCCCACACCTCCTATATCCCACCCTACCTGAGCAGCACACTCACTGCAGCTCCCCACACACTACCTGAGCAGCACGCTCACTGCAGCTCCCCACACTTCCCATATCCCACCCTACCTGAGCAGTATGCTCACTGCAGCTCCCCACACCTCCTGTAACACACACTACCTGAGCAGCAAGCTCACTGCAGCTCCCCACACCTCCTAAATCCCACCCTACCTGAGCAGCTTACTCACTGCAGCTCCCCACACCTCCTATAACCCACACTACCTGAGCAGCAAGCTCACTGCAGCTCCCCACACCTCCTATAACACACACTACCTGAGCAGCACGCTCACTGCAGCTGCCCACACCTCCTATAAAACACACTACCTGAGCAGCACGCTCACTGCAGCTCCCCACACCTCCTATAACACACACTACCTGAGCAGCACGCTCACTGCAGCTCCCCACACCTCCTATAACACACACTACCTGAGCAGCACGCTCACTGCAGCTCCCCACACCTCCTATAACACACACTACCTGAGCAGCACGCTCACTGCAGCTCCCCACACCTCCTATAACACACACTACCTGAGCAGCACGCTCACTGCAGCTCCCCACACCTCCTATAACACACACTACCTGAGCAGCACGCTCACTGCAGCTCCCCACACCTCCTATAACACACACTACCTGAGCAGCACGCTCACTGCAGTTCCCCACACCTCCTATAACACACACTACCTGAGCAGCACGCTCACTGCAGCTCCCCACACCTCCTATAACACACACTACCTGAGCAGCACGCTCACTCCAGCTCCCCACACCTCCTATAACACACACTACCTGACCAGCACGCTCACTGCAGCTCCCCACACCTCCTATAACACACACTACCTGAGCAGCACGCTCACTGCAGCTCCCCACACCTCCTATAACACACACTACCTGAGCAGCACGCTCACTGCAGCTCCCCACACCTCCTATAACACACACTACCTGAACAGCACGCTCACTCCAGCTCCCCACACCTCCTATAACACACCCTACCTGAGCAGCATGCTCACTTCAGCTCCCCACACCTCCTATAACACACACTACCTGAGCAGCATGCTCACTTCAGCTCCCCACACCTCCTATAACACACACAGTGGCGTACATACCAGGGTCGCAGGGGTCGCGGCTGCGACCGGGCCCGGCCCACCAGGGGGCCCGGCCGCCCTGTGACCCAGGTATGTACCCACAGGGCCAGCCTCTTCTGCTGGGGGGCCCAGAAGCCGGGCCCCCCGAGGCTGGCCCTGCTGTCACCCGGCTGGCTGTCGGGCGCGCGAGGGAGCACTGTCCCCTGGGTGCTCTCTCTTCAGCTCCCTCGCGCACGGCACTGAAACCGGAGCCGGAAGATGACGTCATCTTCCGGCTCCGGCATCAGTACGCGGCGCGCGAGGGAGCTGAAAAGGGAGCACCCAGGGGACAGTGCTCCCTCGCGCGCCCGACAGCCAGCCGGGTGACAGCCTGGCCAGCAACACCACTGGACCCCAGGGAATCCCCCCAGCTCTCCCACAGGTAAGGAGGCTGAGGGGATTAAAAAAAAAAAACGTTTGAGTGTGTTAGTGTTAGTGAGTGTGTTAGTGTTAGTGTGTGTGTGTTAGTGTTAGTGAGTGTGTTAGTGTTAGTGAGTGTGTTAGTGTTAGTGAGTGTGTGTGTTAGTGTTAGTGAGTGTGTGTGTTAGTGAGTGTGTTAGTGTTAGTGTGTGTGTTAGTGTTAGTGAGTGTGTGTGTTAGTTAGTGTTAGTGAGTGTGTTAGTGTTAGTGAGTGTTAGTGTTAGTGAGTGTGTTAGTGTTAGTGAGTGTGTTAGTGTTAGTGAGTGTGTTAGTGTTAGTGAGTGTGTGTTAGTGAGTGTGTGTGTTAGTGAGTGTGTGTGTTAGTGTTAGTGAGTGTGTGTGTTAGTGTTAGAGTGTGTGTGTGTTAGTGTTAGAGTGTGTGTGTTAGTGAGTGTGTGTGTTAGAGTGTGTGTCTGTTACTGAGTATGTTTGTGTGCGTCTGTCACTGAGTGTGTTCATGAGAGTGTGTGTGTGTGTCTTAAGCACTTACCTTTCTCCAGCGCCGGACTCCCTTAACGCTGGGGATCTCTCGGTCCCCATCCGCCTCTCAGCTCCGAATGCACATGCGTGGCAAGAGCCACGCGCGCATTCAAACCGCCCATAGGAAAGCATTACTCAATGCTTTCCTATGGACGTTCAGCGTCTTCTCACTGTGATTTTCACAGGGAGAATCGCAGAAAATCCTCTAGCGGCTGTCAATGAGACAGCCACTAGAGGCTGGATTAACCCTCAGTGAAACATAGCAGTTTCTCTGAAACTGCTATGTTTTCAGCTGCAGGGTTAAAACTAGAGAGACCTGGCACCCAGACCACTTCATTGAGCTGATGTGATCTGGGTGTCTGTAGTGGTCCTTTAAGTGTATGTGTTTATGCATGCACTGGCATACATACCGCGGTCGCACGGGTCGCAGCCCTGCGACCAGGTGCCCGCCGCCATGTGTTGCGGCCCCAGCCTGCGCAGAGTAAAAGCGCTCACGCGGGAGGGAGGAAGGGGGGGGCCCGGATCAGTTTTCGCACCGGGGCCCCATGGGTTGTGTGTACGCCACTGAACACACACTACCTGAGCAGCATGCTCACTTCAGCTCCCCACACCTCCTATAACACACACTACGTGAGCATCATGCTCACTCCAGCTCCCCACACCTCCTATAACACACACTACCCATCATGACCCAGCTTGTAATTAGTGATCTTTTTACTCACTTTATATTGATAAAACCCTTTCAAACCATGTGTTATCACATTGTTAGAAATTCAGAGCTACGCTAGAGTTTGCCACAGACAGCAGAACAGATGTCCCCTTTAAATTTACTCAAGGGCACTTACAGCGAATGTGTCTGATGGGATTGTATTAAAATTACATCTGAAATAACTGCCTTCCTGCACTATGTATTACAGGAAAATACAGTCTAACAATTCTAATAATAAATATGTACAATGTTAGCCATAACGTAATACATTTACCATGTGAAACATTAAACAGATTCCATTCCATAATTACATTCTAAGTACACAGTAAATAAAAAATAGTCATCATCATGATAATTATATACACGGATCATTTAAACATTTTTTTTCACTTTTAAGTTATTTTTTTTGTAATCGGTTTCCACTTTTGAGGAGTGCTATATTGATCCTTACCTTGCAGAAAAAAACAAAAAAATATGTATATAAATTTTGATATTTACAGTTGCAAGTTACCCATTTTATTGACTTCTCCTACATAAAGCTTTCCAATAACTCTGAATATAGGGTGCATATATTTTTGTCTTTTAATGGAACGCACATCTTATCTCCCACTAACAGATTTGCTTTGTGAAGCATTAACATCAGATCTGTTTTGGTCATCAGTGTGAGTATATGTGGGTCTTCTGCAAGAATACATACACAGCTTGTATAAGTTCCATTGTTCCACTCCGTACCCCAAATTTTTGTTTTTTTTATACACAATCAAAAACAATGAGGGCAAAATTATTTTGAAAGGCGTATACAAATAAGACCCGATTATGTCATTGCTAATGGGCGTCCATTTACAATACCCAAGAGATCTAGAAAATCTACTTAACACAGTGACTTTTCACTCCACTGCAGATGTCAGTCCCTTTATCACCAAATGCATTTTGAACAGATTGAATCACCATTTAATTAATTTAATTCCAAAGATGAGCTCATATCTTTAAAATAGGACCTTCCCCAAAATTGTTCTCCCCTTCACTTTTCCACCATTTAAATTTTATCTGGTCAAAGTGAATAGAAACCTTATATACAGATAATAAATTGAACAAAATGCATTAAAAAAGCAGCGGGGGGGTCAGTACGAGGGGGGAGGGTTATTTCCACATTGCAGGAATTCGTAACATAACAAGTCGTTCGAGATAGATTTGGCGATAACAGCCTCAATTTAATGTTTTTGGACAAGATTTTTCAAATGATTTCATATTTTTAGATAAACTTTTTAAAATTATTTAATCATTCAAACAAATGTTAACACAATTTTGATATCTTTGATACATTGATATATATTTTTACGTATCATAAATTTATTGATATTTTAATATTTTGAAAAAAATAATCATTTTAAAAGTGTATCCAAAAAACATCATCCAAAAAATCATTCGAAAAGCCTATCTAGAAATATTAAATTATTATGATTATTAATGATAGATATTTACCTACCTGAAACCCTCATAGATTATAGGATTGTTTGAACAGAGCCTTCCTCGCCTCTAATAAATCCCCTTTTTGTATTCGTACAGTGCTGTGGAAAACAATGGCGCTATTTAAAGCTAATAATATTATATGCTATCTTTTTATATTTACCTGTAATAATATGTGCAAATTCACTACCACTATCCTCATTTGGTCTGCAGCCCATACACATACCCTGGACCTTGCGGCAGGGACATTAATCCCTGATAATGAATGACACAAAGGACAGTGAAATTAAGGACTAGATTTCCAATTAGCAACAAAGGCAAAGCCTCCGTAATGGTTTCATGGGAGATGATCATTATGTTATTGTAATCTAAGATAAAATATTCTTTTGTCCTACTGTTTCTACTGATGTCACTGCATTAGAATCTGTGTTAGATAACACCTTCCATATTATGGTTGGCGATGTGAGATCATCATAGATTCCCAGTTCTTTTTTTAATGACATCAAGGAATGCATAGACTAAGCAACGTCTACAGTGTCAGTTTAATCAGATTACGAAAATTCTATCTTGTGTTTTGCACCACAGATAATGCCTGTAGCAGGGTTTATTGACGAGACTTAGGAAGATAAATTCAGCCACATAAAAGCACTATTAAATAAGGATGAAGACTGATCACCAAATAATAACACTAGTTCAGTTTAAGTAAAAATAGTGTTTTTAAGGTATAGATATGTGGCATTGCGGAATACAGACATTTAAATTCATAAGTATTATATCACTGACCAATCAAAACAAAACAGAACAAAAACAGACAATTTGATGCTACGTAGAGTAACAGATAATTGGACAAGACTCGTTATGTGGTGTTTAATTTTAAATACTATTTTTAGGCTAATGACTATACATTTGTATACTAAGGAAATTTGCTCAGCTTAACCAAACAATGATCAAGCGGGTGGGGAGATTCAAAGGATTGTCACTGTAAGGATTTATTCCAACAAGCAATGTTTGGAAGCAAATCTCTAAAGACAGTGTAAAAAAACATCACCATCTCACGCACACACTATCAGATGTCGGTTTGAGCTGAGATCATTCCTTAGATGATCCAGGCTCTGAGATAATGAAGGTGGGGAAGATCCTGTAGCACAAAGGGATACCTGATTAAAGAACATAAAGTGCTACCTTAAAGGCATGAAGGTGTTTTTCATTGAGCCAATGTGTGTAGCTCTGTCACATGTGAGTGTAAATAAAGATACGGATAATTTTGTTTTGTGACTCTATATGTTTCTTACATTAGTTGTTTCTTGTGGGAGATCAAACTGAAAATGAATATTATTAAGGAAATATACTATTAATGGTTGGGAGCTCCTCTTTCACATTTGGTGGTGTACCACTAAGTGTTGTTAATTTTTATTCCACTGATTCTTTTATAAGTGAGATATGTTATGTTACCATTGAGACCTGTGTAGAAAGAGTATCACTTCCAATGATTAGCACTGGGAGTGTAAAAACATTAAATAACCGAGAGTGGCCTCAAATTTAGGGGCCCCAGTGGCTTTGCAATTCTTGGAGATCAAGGTCCTCAGTTGGTGGCACTATAAACATGTGACATCTAAATGGTGCCCAATATATCTTTAATCGTTTCTTCTGGTCGCCTAGGGCAATTTATTTGCATTATTTAACAATCAGACTGCCTGAGCATCATCACAAAATGCAGTTCACAAACACCTGGGGTGCCATGGTTGGCCAATAATGATCTTGTGTTTGGAGATCTCATTCTGGATCCAGACCTCTGCCGGTCGTACATACACCATATATATCAATATTCTGTATCAGCATGTACGTACTGAAACATTATTGAAACACTGGAAGACATCGGTAAATGTGTCTCTGCTGCTGTTTCAGTAATTATGTTACCAAAATATTTGTCCATACCAGTACATAATAAGATAAAAAATCAGACCAGTATGAAATCGCCATTTAGCTAATGCAGTCAGGGCAGCTACTTACGCACATAAATATGTGTCTGCACTTCTTATTTTTGTTCTTAAAAAACAAGGTTCTCCAGATACCCAAAGTCTGATTAATTGGCCATAGATGTCAAGAACCAAACAAATGCTTCCAAGCTTATACAGTGATAATAGGCTTTGAGCAGTGAGAGTGTCTTAACCAAACACTCGTTATCCTTACCATCAGCATAGGCAGCTCAGGGGCTATACTTTTGGGGGCTGAAGGGCCTATTTTTTATAATACTATTTAAAATGGGAGGGATGGCACCGAGTTCATACACTATAACTACTACAATGAGCTGTAGCAGTAATGGCGATGTGTGTCCCTTTTACCATATTTGGCACTAACACTGCAGTAAGAAGGAAATTCGATGTACTTCTTTAGTTTGATTTTGCATTTAGTGTCCTGGTTCAGAATATGCCATGAGTAACCGTGACAAAAAAATGTACCAAACACCGCGTAATGCCAAAAAAAAAAAAGAACAAAAAGAGCTGAAAGATCTGCTTTTAATACCTGCTGAGATTGAAATCCTGTATAACTCCTGCAGATTACAGGTACTCTCTCTAATTGTTAAAACCAGATGGAATCACATTCGTAATACATTGTAATAAGTGATTTGGGGTTGAATAAAGCTCAGGACAACGAGTACCCTAGGCAAAATCACAAAAAATTAAATGGAGAGAGTAACAATATCACATGGCAGGAGTAACAAGATGGCATGGAGAGAGTAACAATATCACATGGCAGGAGTAACAAGATGGCATGGAGAGAGTAACAATATCACATGGCAGGAGTAACAAGATGGCATGGAGAGAGTAACAATATCACATGGCAGGAGTAACAATATGGCATGGAGAGAGTAACAATATCAGCTGGCAGGAGTAACAATGCGGCATGGAGAGAGTAACAATATCACATGGCAGGAGTAACAAGATGGCATGGAGAGAGTAACAATATCACATGGCAGGAGTAACAATATCACATGGCAGGAGTAACAATATCACATGGCAGGAGTAACAATATCACATGGCAGGAGTAACAATATGGCATGGAGAGAGTAACAATATCACGTGGCAGGAGTAACAAGATGGCATGGATTAGAGTAACAATGTGGCAGGGATTGGACTAACAATGTGGCATGGATTGGAGTAACAATGTGGCATGGATTGGAGTAACAATATCACATGGCAGGAGTTACAATGCGGCATGGAGAGAGTAACAATATCACATGGCAGGAGTAACAATGCGGCATGGAGAGAGTAACAATATCACATGGCAGGAGTAACAATATGGCATGGATTAGAGTAACAATGTGGCATGGATTGGAGTAATAATGTGGCATGGATTGAAGTAACAATATCACATGGCAGGAGTTACAATGCGGCATGGAGAGAGTAACAATATCACATGGCAGGAGTAACAATGCGGCATGGAGAGAGTAACAATATCACATGGCAGGAGTAACAATGCGGCATGGAGAGAGTAACAATATCACATGGCAGGAGTAACAATGCGGCATGGAGAGAGTAACAATATCACATGGCAGGAGTAACAATGCGGCATGGAGAGGGTAACAATATCACATGGCAGGAGTAACAATATGGCATGGAGAGAGTAACAATATCACATGGCAGGAGTAACAATGCGGCATGGAGAGAGTAACAATATCACATGGCAGGAGTAACAATGCGGCATGGAGAGAGTAACAATATCACATGGCAGGAGTAACAATGCGGCATGGAGTGGGTAACAATATCACATGGCAGGAGTAACAATATGGCATGGAGAGAGTAACAATATCAGCTGGCAGGAGTAACAATGCGGCATTGAGAGAGTAACAATATCACATGGCAGGAGTAACAAGGCGGCATGGAGAGAGTAACAACATCACATGGCAGGAGTAACAATATGGCATGGAGAGAGTAACAACATCACATGGCAGGAGTTACAATATGGCATGGAGAGAGTAACAATATCACATGCAGGGATGTATTTACCACAAGGCAAACAAGGCATTTGCCTAGGGAAGCACTTTCGGGGGGGGGGGGGCCTTGTTTGCCTCGTGTTCTGGGGCTGTCCACCTTACTGTGAGTGAGTGTAGCTGTCAGTGTGTGTCTGTGAGTGAGAATGGGTGAGTGGGTGAGTGTGTGTCAGTGTGTGTATGTCATTTTATTTGTATCTGAGAGTGTGTGCCTGTTAGTGAGTGGGTGTGTCAGTGTGTGTCTGTCAGTGAAAGTGTGTGTTGGTTAAACAGTGTGTTCTTATGACTGTATGTATGTGACAATGACTGTGTATCTGTCAGTGAGTGTATATCAGTGCATACATCAATGAGGGCATGTGTCTGTCATTAAAAAAAATGTCCTTAACACAAATTGGGGGGGGGGGGGGATTTAGATTTTGGGGGTGCCCGAATTTAGTCGTGCCTAGGGCAGCACAAATCCAAAATACACCACTAATCACATGGCAGGAGTAACAATATGGCATGGAGAGAGTAACAATATCAGATGGCAGGGGTAACAATGTGGCATGAATTGGAGTAACAATGTGGCATGGATTGGAGTAACAGTGTGGCATGGATTGGAGTAACAATATCAAATGGCAGGAGTAACAATGTGGCATGGATTGGAGTAACAATGCGTCATGGATTGGAGTAACAATGCGTCATGGATTGGAGTAACAGTGTGGCATGGATTGGAGTGAGAGGCACGGGTCCGGGGTTAAGTAGGGGGTAAGGCAGGAATTTGAATGATGGAATATTTGTGGGACTATATGTGAGTAGATAAACAAGGAGACTAAGGGGAAAAGATGGGAGGAAGATGGCTGATAGGATCAGAAGAAAGAGTGTTATGCAAATGGTAGGAGGCAAAGAACATGAATAAGCGAGGTTACCAATAGTGAGGGGTGCTGTGAAGGTGGTGGAGGTGCAGAAGAAGACAGGACGGGTATGGTCAGGATATAAGCAAAGAAAGGCAGAATGGAGCAACATTCTAGAGGAATTTGTATCTGAGTAAGGAATATAAAACAGAACATTACCAATATTTCAGTATGAGATAAAAGTCATATATTAACCTTAATTCTATAACGTGTTCTTCTGCAAATCCACCCTGAGTCTCTAGTTCTCCAGCTTAAAGGCTTAAACATGTATTCCTGACCCTATAGTGTTAAATCCACCATCTAGCCCCCCAAATGCCTCCAAAAAAATGGCAAAAATCTTACTGTATTCAAGCCAGAAGCTGTAACTCTGCATGCTGTAACTCAGAAAAACAAGCAGTCTGCTGACATCAGCCTGATCCAATCACAATACTTCCCCATAGGAATGGCTGAGACTGACAAAGAGGAAGATCAAGGGCAGAGCCAGCACGATTCAAACACAGCCCTGGCCAATCAGCATCTCCTCATAGAGATGAATTGAATCAATGAATCTCTATGAGGAAAGTTCAGTGTCTCCATGCAGAGGGAGGAGATACTGAATGTTTGGATGCATTTTAGGCAGCCATGACCCAGGAAGGATCTGTAACAGCCATCTGAGGAGTGGCCAGTGAAGTTATCACTAGGCTGTAATGTAAACACTGCATTTTCTCTGAAAAGACATTGTTTACAGCAAAAAGCCTGAAGGTAATGATTCTACTCACCAGAACAAATTCAATAAGCTGTAGTTGTTCTGGTGACTTTAAATTAAAGCCTCCATCTAATTATCAAAATAAAATCTGCAGTATAGTCAATAATACATATCAGGTATTCAAGACTTTTTTTAAAGTGAAATTATTGAAACAAGTTTACCAGTTGCTAAATGTTGGCAAATCTGGTACATTAAACAAAACTTAAAAAACATCTTCAAGAACATAAATGTTCTAGGTGTGTTCACACCACGGCTAATGCTGATTAATCATTAAAGAATGAATAAGAGGATTTAGAGCCCCCCCCCTTCAGTAACAAAAAAACTGGTTTTATTCACTACAAAGTGAATTGTAGAACATGCAAAACCCACACAGCAACATTTAGACTGAAACAGTCCAGCTGTATTCAGACATGTGCAAAAATTCCTTTTAAGCAACTCGTTCCAAGTAAAATTCCTGGTAATTGTAGAATAATTTGATTTCGAATGGTTTTACCTGTAGTTTTATCTGTGGATTCAATCAAGATCAATTCAGAAGTGGTTTGTTCCGGTATCGATTACCAGAAATTATATTCTACGGATCCCTTCAAATTCATTTTTGCACATGTCTGTTTGTAACTATAGCGGAGAACTGAGTTGGAGAATTTTTCCAAAACAGCTATTTTGGTAGAATGTTTGTGTTTCAGAATTGCTTAATGAAAGCACTTTTAATTATAATACAAACTTAATTATAGATAAAACTATATATTATCTACAGAAGATGGTGAAACTCAGAACAAGATCAGCTGCAGTGAATTACAACCCCATTAGCTAGAGAACTGTCACGTGACATTAGTTGAGACCCAGCAGGGTGATCTCACTTGAGTGGCTCTGCAAAACACAGTTCTTTAGCTGTGAATGATGAGTAGCCAAGGTGGCAAATGTCCTTCAAATTTGAGCACAGGAGATTTAATGAGTACCCATCATCCAGTCAAGATTCAGGGTTCACAGAGGAGAGATCCAATGTTACTACTGGAACAAAAGTCAATATTAATTTCCAAAACCATTGGGAGAGCAATCTCACCTGCCTGTTATTTGGTCCTTCCAATATTCTATAAGCCTTACTGAATCTTCTCCATTGATACAGCAAATTTACTAAGGACCACTTAAAAGGTTAGGGTGGTGAAGTAAATCAGAGTTTGCTTTATGGATCAGCGGAACAAAAATGTTGCTTCTACATGTGATGCTGGGTGTGAAAATGATATTATAAGCTAGGTAGACAGCATTTAGCATAATACAAGAAGGATTCTTTAAGAGATGTGTCACAGCTATTTATTCATAATTTAAATGAAAACCAACTGGGAATATTGATCTGGGGAAGGGTGGCAAAAGGTCTGAGCTCCCAGGCGAGAACATAAGGGTCATAGATCCAGTGCCTTAACTCTTCACCTCCTGACCCGACCTGCCCTCCAGCATCATCCACCACATGTATCCGACTCACACACAAATGAGTTACAAGAAACGTACAAACCAAAGGCCAGGCCTCCCCAGGCAGAGTCATGGCCCCCTACGTTGATGCGTTGTGGGCATTTTTTTCAGAGACAATCACTGAAAGGGACATTATGTCAGTTCTACCCTTCAGATGGTATTTCACTGGCAACAGAACTGCACAAACAGTCCCACTGGCAGGGATAGTGGGCAGTTATACAAGAGAATATAGTAAATAACAACTAGGGACCACCCTTTCTACAGAGTCTTTTTATTTAATAATGGGCGCTGGGGGGCAGCTAGATTCCTTAAATGTAATTATTTCATTTTATTTGAACTATTTTCCCACCGGACGGTTGCTTGTCCTGCTAATATTGCGGATATCTGTTCACCTGCAAAAACAGTGGAATCCATTGTGTGATTAAACCTCCTATTAAAAAAGATCAGAGTAGAATCCGGTATATATAAGGTGTTTAATAAATCTGTGAATGCTATAATTTGTATAGAGTTCATGCACTGAGTTGTATCGAATGAGATGTGCTCATATTGTACAAATCACCAAATTCCCAGCAGATTTTCCTTTGATAAATATTCAAATTCTAAATCCTGGGAATTTTTGGTGGTTTTTCACTACATTTTGTTAATGTGGACTGTTTTCAGACATTATTGGTAACTCCATGTGAATAGGAATTAGTAGGAGGTTGAAATTTAGCCAGGGGGCTAACTGTGGTTTATGGAATGTAAAGGGGCAGATTGTTCACCTTTGCACTTGGTACAGATAACAAGCCTGTAATGAGGGGAAATAAGTACAAATTCCAAGGTCACATAATCCTGGAAAGGCTCTTGAACCAATTCCAATAAATGTGTGAGTACCTGATTTATTGTCGCAGCTGGATTTGCATGTCAAGCCCCAAGAAAGGTGGGATCTTCATGGAATTCCTCATCTTTTTAGCAAAATGCTGTGTGGATCTGAGCAAATGGTTCTATGACACGATCATTTGGGATTCTTAAGACCTGGAGATTTTTTGGCAAATATTTAAAGAACGCACATTCGAAAAGAGGGGGAAAGGGTTTAGTACATGAAAGTGGTGTTATTTTTTTAACAGATAATGTTGCACTATTTTTCTAAGGAAAATAGTAAATAATGAGAGGTGTGATTTTACTCACCATAAATGTCCTTTTCCATATGCCAAGTAGCAGAATAGAGCATGCTTATCTATGGTATTGCAGCAAGAATGTGTGGGAAAAGAAATCGTAATTATTGTAGTCAAATAATGACAGAAGAAATATTTGTAAGTTTTTTCCATCAGTAGCCAGCTATGTTTAATTACAGTAACAATATACCTAAACAAAGATTTGGGAAGCAATAGCAGGCAATACATTTTTTTAAAGTGCTGTTGAAAGGAATGTAAAATTATACCAAATAAGAGCACGCACAAATACAGCTACTAAGTCTTCCAATGCCTGTTAGATAATTGCTTTTGTTATTTTCTGAAACATAAACAAACAGAAAACAATCAACAACGACAACATGGAGACAGTTCCCCTTTAACAGAGCAGGATAAACCATTAATGCTGTTTCAATACGCCCCAGGCTCAGAGAGGGGCTGAATGGGTCTCTATCTGGGCCTGCAGCTCTGGTTACGAGTGGCCTCTCCTTGAGTTTTCAGGGATATTCAAAATATCTCCCTGCTCAGATCTGAGCTCCCTCACTTTATTGAGGGAGCATTGTGGTCTGCACCAATATCAGATACAGACTGCTTTAAGAGCTCCTTTGTGGGACCTGGCACTCTAGGTCATTGACAGAGCGTCAGAACCTGGAGGGAGTTCACAACATTCAGCCACACTGACTCCCCTACACACACACACACACACACAAAATCCAGCCGTCACATACACAACACTTAACCAGGACACCAGCAAACGCAGCGCAACCCCCCACATTCAGCTCTTACACTCTATTACACAGAAAAGAGTCAGTCACTACACACACTCATTTATACCCAACACTCAGTTTCCCTCACACACATCACGCACAGAAACAGAGGCCAGGGTTATAAGCAGGGGCCCCAATCAGGCACCCTGCTTAGCGTCCTGGGCAATCTTAACTGGCTCTGCACTTTAATCTACAAATGTACACAAGGGTGATGAGAGTCTGTAGCATTCGTCACCCCCAAAGGTTGTGTCCTCCTTTGGGCAGAGCTAACTCTTATTAAATTAAAAAATCTTTGATTTACTGATTCTGCACTCTAATTAAGTATGATGCATCAAATAAAATAATTGAATGATATGAAATGTTTTTGGTCCACAAAGAGATACATTTATGACTCTTTTATTGATTAATCAATCAAGCGCTGATTACTATGAGGCTCTTTGTGTTTAAAGAAATGAAAATACTAGCATTATTATGCATTAGCTGTCCGAATTGTCATCTGTGTGTAATTTACTCAGTGACTTGGCAGGGCCGCTATCTTTTCATGACAATCTTATCTCTGTAGCGGATCCTCAGCTGCCTGCCCCGTGCACCTGTCATGCAAATTGGCACAGAGGCAATTTGTAGGTAATAAACTGTAATCTATATATTTTGCTGGCCAAACTGCTAGCAAATGCATGGATAAAATGTTATTTGTGTAAGAATAAGAATACATCTTAACTTTTATAGAGATTTAAACAGTTTAAAGTTGGCAAGTCAGATGTTACATTTGGCAAGTAGGACCTTTAAGTATTTATTGATTTTTTCCTAAGGAAGAGAACTTTGCAATCCATCCATATTGTGAATCGTAGGCTCCTTTTTTTTTTTATAAGTCCCGACACAGATCCACAGAGCTATTCACCCTTGTAGGCAGAAATGGATATTCTAATTATACATTGGGTTTTTTCACTAAACAGGAATTTAAAGTGATCTGAAAAATGAATTGCGAGATTTTGGGTAAAACAGCTAAGGCGGAATTATATCAATGTGTCGGAAAATGATTGCAAACTAGCACGTGTTACCTAAACTATTTAATGTAATACATAGTAACTTAAATCAAAGTGGATAATTAAAAACGCAGCATTTGGAACTCCAGTTGCTGTGGACTACATCTCCCTTGATGCTTTGCCAGCATTATGGCTGAGAGCATTATGGGAGATGTAGTCCATAATGCCATCTAGAGTGCCAAAGGTTGCCTACCCCTGTTTTAGATTAAATTAGACAAATTCATACTCAGCTACTTTTTCATTCCTGGCTGTTTTGGAATGAATCTATTCCATTTCTTTGTCAGTGCTCATCAATTCCTCCTTTACTGAATATACTGAAATTCAGGGAAACTACAACTAACTCCCTGCAAAAAACAGGGTTTACCCTCTTTTAGTGTATGCTATCACTGGTTTTTTTTTTAATCCATTTTCTCAGTGCCTCTCTTTATGTGAAAAATGCTACTCATCTGATGCATTGATTTACTCATCAGGCACTTATCAGGTTAAAGGTTAAACACCATTCTATCATTTCCTCTAATATATGCACAGGACAATAGTGAGTTAGGTAACGTTTTCTTTCTTTTTCATTGTGTTCATTCAAGATAAACATAGCAAGATGGACAGACAGATTGAAAGAGAGACTAACAGACAGATTCAAGTTTCTGTTAATAAATGTCTTCAATAGTGCCATGCCAGTGTGTCTGTCACAATGTGTTAAATCAGTGAGAGTGTGTCTGTCAGACTGTGTGTGTAACTGCCTGTAACTGTGTGTGTGTGGCTGTAACTATGTGTATGACTGTCTACCTGTGACTGTATATGTGACTGTCTGCCTGTAACAGTGTGCGTGACTGTGTGTAACTGCTTGTAACTGACTGTGTGTGTGTGTAACCCTCTACCTGTAACTGTGTGTATGACTGCCTGTGACTATATGTGTGACTGCCTGCATGTGACCGTGTGCGTGTGACTGTCTGCTTGTAACTGTGTGCGACTGTCTGCCTGTAACTGTGTGTATGTGAGGGAGTGCAGGGATTTTGTAGAAGGGGGCAGGGGTTTTAAAACGTTTACAAATTTGTTCAATACATTTTTTTAGTAGGTTTTTTTTTTTGGAGAGGGGGAGGGTGCGGGGGTGCCAAACCCAGGACCCGCCCGGGTGCCACATGCTCTAGGTACACCCATGTGTCAGTGTGTTTTAAATCAGTGTGTCTGTCAGTAAATTTGTCTGTCAATAAGTGTGTCTATCAGTGTGTTTTAAATCAGTAAGTGTGTCTGTCAGTGAGTGTGTGTCAGTAAGTCTGTCTGTCAAAGTGTGTCAAGTCAGTGATAGTGTGTCTGTCTGTCAGTGTGTTTAAAATCAGTGAGTGTGTCTGTCTGTAAATGTGTCTTTCAATAAGTGTGTCTATCAGTGTGTTTTAAATCAGTGAGTGTGTCTGTCAGTGTATGTGTGTGTCAGTAAGTGTGTCTGTCACAGTGTGTCAAATCAGTGAGTGTGTCTGTCAGTGTGTGTGTCAGTAAGTGTGTCTGTCACAGTGTGTGTCAAATAAGTGAGCGTGTGTCTGTCAGTGTGCTTTTAATCAGTGAGTGTGTATGTCAGTATGCGTGTCTATCAGTGTGTTTTAAATCAGTGACTGTCTGTCAGTGAGTGTGTGTGTGTGTGTCAGTAATTGCGTATGTCACAGTGTGTCAAATCAGTAAAAGTGTGTCTGTCGGTGAGTGTGTGTCTGCATGCTCTGGGAGTGTGTGTGTCAGTTTCCTCTGTGTAAATGTGTGTGTCAGTGCCCTCTGTGTGTAACTGTGTGTGTCAGTTTTATGTGTGTAAATGTGTGTGTGTCAGTGTCCTCTGTATGTAATGGTGTTTGTCAGTGTCCTCTATGTGTAATTGTGTGTGTCAGTGTCCTGTGTGTAAATGTGTGTGTGTGTGTGTGTGTGTGTATCAGTGTCCTCTCAGTGTAACTATTATGGTTGCATCAAATTTTCATTTTGTGATTTTCATACTTCAGAATAATAGTTCATACACCCCTCCTTACATACACATACACATTATGTCATATTTATTTAAAACATATTCTTTAATCATGCTCACAGTAAGAGATTAACTTACGTAATATCAGTGTCTACACGTTTCATTTGGAATTTAAATCAATAGAAACGATTTTCTTGAGGTAGGGGTACTTAGGAATTCTTTCAGATCTGCAGGAGTACTTCTCCGTAAAAGATTGAGAAATGCTACTTTAATGGACCACATATGGGCTAAGGAATGGAAATCCAACTGGCCTTCGGTGATTACTGGATTCCTGGTGAATCCTAGCACACATTTGTTCAATGCACCATGTCCCTCAATGCACCTGCATGTGTACAATCATTAAATCACATGCTAAAAAAAAAGGAGCAGATGGCAGCAAAATATGTTAGTGCCAGTTAAAATAAGCACAAATTAAATCCACTCTGTGGGATTACCCCTGCAGTTTGTTTTTTTATTTTTACTCCAATCGATGGTTTTATGAAACCAGAAATTAGATAATAAACGTTTTTTTTTTGAGCATCATAAAAAATGAACTCAAAAACTTCAATATTTATCTACAAATAGACACAGATATAAAAAATGACATCTTTGTATCTGTGTCTATAAATACAAATAAAAATAAATACTTCCTTTATATGTTCCTTTGCTGCAATGTGGGAATGATTACACATTCACACAAACTTAAAAAGATTCTCAGAGCTATTTATTGGAGCACACGTTATGGGTATTGGACGTGTAAACCCGAGGACCTTTCGGTTGAACCTATAATATGTCATTTACCAGACCATGAAATACATGCCGCATATGTTAAAGGCTGTTTAATGACTCATGACTAACAAGCAAATTAATACAATTTCCAAAAGTTCCCGTAAGCATGATAGAAGTCAGAAACGGCTCTACCAACTGACTCATTTCTGATACGTGATAGCAATCTGTTCTAGTTTTCAATTTCCTTTTACTGTTCAACTGGAGCTTTGATTCATACAACAGAACTATAAAAAAAAAAGCTGTATTGTAAACCAAATTGATGAGAATGGAAAAAAATCTGCAGCTCAACTATAAATACGACTTTCACTCAAATTTTCAAATTTCTCCTAAATTAGTGAATAAACCATTTGGCAGGTGATGCAATCTTTCACATCTCTCAAGAGCTCTTTGCATGAACTAGTTGAAAGGGCATCCATTCCTTTTGTTTTTAGGTAATTTAAACATTGTTTTATTCTCTCTCTCTCTATATATATATATATATATATATATATATATATATATATATATATATATACATACATACATACATACAATAAACAATACACAAGATCCAGCGCACTCTCCTATCTACTAAACAGCAACTTCAATGTTGACAGATTCTATTAGTTTGTAAAAGTTTTTTTTAAAAACACCTAATCTAGGCAAAAAAATAATGGGGATTTAGTTACATTATATGATCATACATTGCATAAGCCTGCCACAACGTCAATGTACCCCATCTTTGGCAGGTCCTACTCTCACAGTCTAATGTCTGCTCTTATGAGATTAACCACTTACTTGGGAAAAAATTCCATCTGAGGCTCTCTGCAGTACAAGGCTAAATAGGGACCTGAGATGAGGCACCTGTAACAGGGAGGGGTGCAAAACCAAGGAGTTGGCTAGACTCCCAAATATATACATATGGAACATGGGGGGGTGGCTGCACTCACCTAAACATGCTTAAATGGGGTGCTGCTGGGGGCCATATTATACAATAAACAAGATCCAGCGCACTCTCCTATCTACTAAACAGCAACTTCAATGTTGACAGATTCTATTAGTTTGTAAAAGTTTTTTTTTTTTTTTTTTTAAAACACCTAATCTAGGCAAAAAAATAATGGGGATTTAGTTACATTATATGATCATACATTGCATAAGCCTGCCACAACGTCAATGTACCCCATCTTTGGCAGGTCCTACTCTCACAGTCTAATGTCTGCTCTTATGAGTGCGCTGGATCTTGTGTATTGTTTATTGTATAATATGGCCCCCAGCAGCACCCCATTTAAGCATGTTTAGGTGAGTGCAACCATCCCCCCATGTTTCCTATATATATATATATATACACTGTTAGGGCTTTTCTAATTAATTACTTACTCATCTATATAGTCTGTACTGTTTGGCTTTACAAAATAGCTTTGGTCTTCGACCATCATGGATATAATATGGTCAGGGATGGAACTTCAGCCTGAATTATTACAACCTTTCCTCGGTACAAGATATAAAGACATTGAAAACTGTGATGCACAAAGTAACTGATGCTGTGAAACACCGAGCAGTTGCTGCCATTAATTAATTCCTTCCCCTATTACCGATATGCCAGGGGAGGCGGCCGGGAAATTTGAGATGATTGCGATTTCGTCCTACCTCCACTGCTGGCATATTAGTAAAGGGAGGTGGAATGAATTAAAGACCGTAAATGTTCAAAAGTAATTTCTTATGAAAAATAAATTCCCAATTGCTACAAATCCTTATTTTGCTTCATATATATTAATATAATCCTACTCTACTCAATCATTAGTTACTATACACACACACGTACTATATACAATTTATGGCAATGATCAGCAACTTAAAAACCTCTCTTGCACTCAGCGCTAAGGTATATTTAAAGTGGCTTTAGAACTAATTTTGATTGACAGATACATAAACTGATCTCCTGAGATTTTCCCAAAGGGAATTCTGACCCTCTCTGACTCACACGAGGTCTGACCAAAGTAAAACAACCTCCGTCAACATAAGAAGTGACAAAATATCCTGTGTCAAGGCTTAAATTTGCTTTAAGGCAGGAAGTTCAGTTTATTTCAGTATCCATCCAACATGCCTTGATCTTTGGTTTGTAAACCTGCAACGGGAATAATATGATACATATCCTTCAAATATATGTGGCATGCCTCTACAGCGTGTCTGATTGTAAGCTACGGATAACCTATGAGTCATCATACATTGAACAATGACCCCAAGATATAGTAAATATGTTGGATTTCATGGCTTTTGGCATGGGTATGTCATCTCTCAGCGAGCACTGTATTATATGTCAAGATCAATAAAGGTTTATAAGAAGCACTAGGGAAAAATTCTGAAAAATGAATCAGCTCCCTCGTCTTTAAATTAAGTGATGACAGGCATGAAGTGTATCGTTTTATGGTGATTTCATCCAAATTACAATATATAGTAGCCAAGTCTGCCCGAGGCGTATATTAGAAATTCTATACCAATACCATAGTGAGTATATAGTTTCTACATTATGGTTCTCCAACTGGCAGAAGTGCATTGGACAGCAGTAGCCATCAATGATATATCTAGAACTTTGAGTTACAGCCAAGATTACAGTATGCATAGCCTTCAGTCAGATATTGCGATCTAATATTCAAGGCTGATGGGCTACTACACAAATCTCATGATTTGAAAGAGCAATTGGGGAGACTGTTTAAAGTGTTGCTAACAATAAAATGAAGCAAAGAATGAAAGTTTATTATGATTATTTAAGTTGCATTGATGAATCAATATTGTCAAATCTGCTTTCCGATATTGGACTTATCCTTAATTCTTGTCTTCACTGATACTGGACTTAGTATAGCGACTTTTACTGACCTGTACCTTGCCTCTCTTTTATAAAATTATTTATAACAAATCACTCATGGGCCATCTCAACAACATGGCAATGAGCTGAATATCAGCCTTCCAGTGCCAGGTCAAAGACCTACTGTCCAAGGCTGGATGATTTAGTTGGATAAGACTCATCAAGTATCTGGACCCAAATTCTTCAGGCAAGCACTGGAGATAAGCCTTGATCTGACTGGGCTGATGAGAATACGATGCCTGTATTCGTATCTCTTGATACTATCTCTAACTGGTATGTAATATATGTTGGCATTTTTTAAGAGAATCCGGGTATGTGGTAGGGAGTTATGTGAGTGCATTGCTTATTCTACTGTTCATACATTTCCATTTTAACTAATGCCGTATTCAACTCCAATTCTTTCACATTCCTTTAATCCCCTGCCTCTCATTTCTTCATCCCCACCTTTTTAACTCCCTTGTTTTTTGTTGTTGCTCTGTTTATGTCGTTAGTGTATTTTGTTCATGTGTTCATTCAGTCATATACTAGCTTTCATTGATAAAATGCTACAATCCCTGGGTGCAACATATAATAAATAATAATCGATTAAATAAATATATGTACTTATTTACTAAATTAATGTGTATATGTTTATATTTATCATTTCAATACTTACTTTATATATAGCAGAGCTGTATACTATTTCCAACACGTCCAAGTTGGTCTACACGTTGAACGTTGGTTGTCTACGCACCATAATTCTGTGTTTAGTGAGTGACCCCCTCTGTCTTTTCCCACCTAATTCACTGAATAGTAACTGAGATAAACCTGTTAAAACTTTTAAGACTCTGCCTCTGACCTCCATACTCACCCATTGCCAAGATTAAATTATCACAGTTACCTTTACAGCTCCTGGTACTTTCATCATCTGTACTTTGAACTCCTGGGATTCTCCTTTATTGATGACCATGAAATCTATATTACTTCCTGAAAGGGCCCAGCTGCCTCTACAGATGTGGTCTGGGCTATTGCTTAAAACTGATCTCACAACATATGGCAGTATGTCACAACATCTCCAAGGCAGAGCTCGAAAGGCAAGAGGTAATCTGACATGTTGCATTACAATATGGTGTATCACGGTATTCAACAACACAGCTCAAATGCACAGCCTGCAGTGTTGTCAAGAGAGACATTGCATTCAAAATAGCGAAACAGCAAACCAGCATCAGACAGAGATACGGTGTCAGTAACATCGATCCTAGATTGACACATTGATAGTTTGATTAGAAGGCTGACAGACATAGTTCTAATGTAAGATATCCTGTTTGTCATAACCATATGATTGACAGTGTCAGAACTAATCTAAAGAGGGCCTTGGTGCAAGAAAGTTCTTTGCCTCCCCTCTCCCCCCCTCAAGTTGTACATCTCCCACAATGCTATGCCAGCTGGGGATCTACCATAGAGAGCTTGATAAACCCCAATAGTCTTTTGATTTTTTGGGGGGAATCATAAAAGTGTGCAAAGGGTGCTCTATAAGAAGCGTACACAATGCATGTATTTCATTTAGTTTCATATGAGAATCCTGAGTTACAATCTAAGTACCACAAACCCTAACCTTAAGTAGCCTTATCACCTCAGATCCCTTAACCCCGGACCACCTGCATTTTTGTGGCAATTTGGATCGCCCATTCCCTTGCTGAATTTCAAGATTAAGAAAAACAACAGTAGATTTTTATACTTATTTGATCCTAGAGTAAATATAAATATTCTCTTTCTTTTTATAAGTTCATTTTATTTTTTAATTATCATGTGAACTTTAATTAGAAAATACAGATAACCTTCTGAGCATGCAGCAATATCGCACACGGCATAGGCACATACTGGATCAAAGAGGTACTGGACTTAAACCTGGATGATAATATGTCAGATGCAATCCACAGCAGGTGGAGCTCATACATTACACCTTGACTAATCCCTTGGGATTGTAAACCTAGCACATTTCATATGCTGTGTGTTAGCATACCTCCCCACTCCGGAGTCCAGAGAGACTGCGATGGTAGAGGTGTAAAGGGAATGGGCCAGTGAGAGGTGTAAAGGGGAGGTCCCCTCTAGAAAGGGGGATGGTCTGCTTGAATTACTGGCAGGTGAATGCACTCTAGGTACCTGCCAATCAATCAGGCCAGCCTACTGTTTCCTAGAGGGTCCTAGTGCCTTGAATATACCACTCGCACGTCTAATGACGCGCTTGCACTATGTTTGTTGGGGACAGTTCCCTGATGTTCCCAAAAGCAGGACACCAAGGAGCGGTGGGTCAAGACATGAAAATTGGGACTGTCCCACAGACATCGGGACATTTGGAAGGCCTGTGTTGGAAGGACAGATCTGTATGTGTTGGAGGACTTATTGTGCTCTCTATGGTGCTGGAGAGGAAGTATATTGTCTTGTCCTTCTTCTCTTCCCCCCTCTCTCTTCCTTTGCAGCCATTTTGCCTTTTTCATATCTTTATACATGTGTCCAGCCCTGATTTCTATTATGTACACAGGGTTAGGACATTGTGGCATACATCTACAGACTAAGTATACACAGGGTTAGAATATGTTGTTTTACCTCTACAGTCTGTGTATACAAGGGGTTGGGATTGGCTGGGCTACCCCTCTACACTGTTACAGTGTTAGGATAGATTGTTTTACCGCTACAGTCTGTGTATACAAGGGATTTAGGTTGGCTAGATTACCCCTGTACACTGTTACAGTGTTAGGATAGATTGTTTTACTGCTACAGTCTGTGTATACAAGGGGTTGGGATTGGCTGGGCTACCCCTCTACATTGTTACAGTGTTAGAATAGATTGTTTTACCGCTACATTCTGTGTATACAAGTAGGGGATGGTCAGAATACTAGTGTTGCCTGCATATACAAAGTGGTGGTATATGACGACTAACTCGGTATAATGATCTGTATGTACAGAAGTTTGGCAGTGAATGTGTTAAAATGCAGACCCTTCCAATCTCTTGGTATTTTTATTGTTGCAGTCTGGATTTTTTAAGTTGTGAAAGGGAAGTCAGGAGCAGACAGTCTGCTGGTACTTACTAAAGCCATCACCTTTGATGTTATTGTTGTTTTGATGCTTGGCCATAGTTTGTGTTGTTGGATGTAGGAGTAAAGAGAGCTGGTCACTAGAAAACAAAGCCATTTCAAGGATGGGTTCCCCACCGACACCATTTAAATAATAAACACACACTATATAAATGCTGCCCTGGGTCTGACTTCAACCTGTGAACACATTGACACTATGTAAACACTTATTGCACACTATTTAAACTGCTTCACTGGGCTGGGTTTATGGTAGGACTTTGCTCTGAATTTGCCCCTAAATTGCAAATATATTGTAACGCAAGAAATCAGAATAAATTAATTACTAATTTTTGACAAAAAATGCTGAAATGGAGAGACTATCTCTCAGCTACTTTTTTAAAGTTCCTTAATTTTGGATGAAGTTTTGCAATTCCCTTGTCAATAAACAACAATTCTCAGTTTAGTGTATAGCCCTGTACAGTTAAAATGGCACAATCTCTATTTAGCAAAGGTAAAATAATGTTATATCAGAAGAAATGATTTATATTTATATATATATATTTTAAATTCACAAAAATTCTGGCCTGTTGAAAAATAATTGAAATTGTTTTGGAAACTGTAGCATTTTAGCTTTTTACGAACAGTTGCATTGCAATCAAGATTGTGTGTGTGTGAGGGGTGGGCATTTGGGACCTCAACAAATTCAGAAAAGAAAATCATTGTACTTTCCCCTCTTGAATGTGCAGTGTATAAAGTAAGGCAATTACAATAATCAACAAGTTATTTAAAGCAACAAATGAATACACAAACAACCTCAAATATGGGTTATATACTTAAAGGGACACTATAGGTACCCAGACCACTTTATCTCCTGTCCCTTTAAGCCTGCAATGTAAAACATTGTCTCTAGTGACTGTCTACCAGATACGCTTCCTGCTGCTTCATGGATGATGCACCCATGGATGTCCTCATAGGCGTGCGCAGCCTATTGCATTAGGGTGTGCACCCTAAAGCACAAACACACGCCGCATGTATATATATATATATATATATATATACACACACACATACATATACTGCTGTTTGTGTGTGTGCTGTGTGAGGGTGCTGGTAGTGTGCTATGTGGGTGAGGGTGCTGGTAGTGTGCTGTGTGTGAGGGTGCGGTTTGTGTGTGAGGGTGCTGTTTGTGTGCTGTGTGTTAGGGTCCTGTTAGTGTGTTTTTTGTGTGAGGGTGCTGTTTGTGTGGTGTGTGTGAGGGTGCTGTTTGTGTGGTGTGTGTGTGAGGGTGCTGTTTGTGTGGTGTGTGTGTGTGTGAGGGTGCTGTTAGTGTGCTGTGTGTGAGTATGCTGTTTGTGTGAGGGTGCTGTGTGTGTTTGTGAGGGTGCTGTTAGTGTGCTGTGTGTGAGGGTGTTGTAAGGGTGCTGTGTGTGTGTGTGTTTGTGAGGGTGCTGTTAGTGTACTGTGTGTGTGAGCGTGCTATGTGTGTGTGTGTGAGGATGCTCTATGTGTGATGGTGCGGTGTGTGTGGGTGCTGTTTGTGTGCTGTGTGTGAGGGTGCTGTGTGTGCGCACTGTTTGTGTTAGGGTGCTGTGTGTGTGTGGGTGCTGTATGTGTGTGTGCTGTATGTTTGGGGGGATTGTGAAGGTGGGGGCAGATTAGTAAATAACACCCCTCCATTCTTACCTTATGTAGGGAGGGGGGATCCTTGCTGTCATGTGCCATCCCTGGTGGTCCAAGGGAGAGTGAACTCTAGCCTGCGGGGCTAGAGTTCACTCTCGCGAGATCTGAGCATTGCCGCCGCACCGCTCAGATCTCGCGAGAGGAACCTGGCAGAGCTTCTGTCTAGAGCTCCCCGGGTCCTCTCCTGCCTCCCTCCATGCTGCTGTGGGCTGGTGAGGTAGATCTTTGATCTCCCCGCCGGCCCATGGAGGCTTAGAGCAGAGCCACACTTTATTCCTGGGGAATAAAGTGTGGGAACTCTCCCAAGATTCCCCCCCCCCCAAAAAAAAAAAAAATACACTTGTGTGTGTGTATATATATATATAAACACACACACACATATATATATATATATATATATATGCGTACACACACATACACTCACACACACATACTCAGACACACACACGTATATTCACAGACACACACACATACATTCACAGACACACACATAAACTCACAGACACTCACACACACAAACTCACAGACACACACACTTACAGACACACTCACACACACACTTACACACACACATACACTCACAAACACACAAATTATTATTTTTTAATAAAAAATTGTCCACCCAGCCTCCCTACCTGGAGTGCTGGCGTGGACTTTGTCCCTGGGGTCCAGTGGGGCGGGCGCCTCTCTCCATATTAGCCGCGGCAAGGGAGCTGTGTGCTGTCTGCTCCCTCTCGCCGCGCGGGCTGTCTACAGTAGCTGGGAGCCGGAATATGACGTCATATTCCGGCTCCCGGCATCAGCAAGCGGCGCGCGGCGAGAGGGAGCAGACAGCACACAGCTCCCTCGCCGCGGATGGTGACAGCCACCCGACGGGGGGGGGGGGGGGGGGGGGGAGAGGAGAGGTGTCCATCACCTCTTGCTGGCCCCCCATGACAGGGTGAACACGGGGGGAGGTGGAGGGCATTTGGGGGGGGAAAGAGTGCCTGCAGGAACAGTGGGAACATTGTTCCCACGCGTTCCTGCAGGACTCACAGGCGTGCCGCGGGGATTAGGGTGTGCCCAGAAAAGTATTGATTAAGTGTCTTAAAAGGGGGGGGGAGGGGGGACAGAGGGACACTCTAGTGTTTGGAATACAGCTTTGTATTTGTATTTAAGGCAGGCCTTAAAAATGGACCAAAAACTTTGGTTAAGTTATCTGTTAGTCATATGTTAAGATTTTCTATACAATTTAATCGCCTTCCGAAGCTGGTGTCCATTGCAATTTTTTCCACCTATATAAGCCTTTCACATCTGTCGAAGGAATGTTAATGAGTTCTTCAGATGGCTGGGGACTCTGATGTTAAAAGGGCATCACAATCGGTTTGTCATGCACTGTGTTGGTGTGCATTGCTGTAACACTATCAATTGACCTTCCCAATGATTAAAAGTCATAGTTGCCCCCATTCCAAAAATGTTCCCAGGGACACCCTACTGGTTATTCATGTCCTTATTGCCACTTCTTCCTCTTTCTGAAGTTGTGGATTCAACCTTAGGTCAAGAACTAATGATAATATAAACAACTATATCAAAGTTTATGCTTGTGTAACCCCTTTTGTACCTGCTCCTGGTAAAGGTCCTGTGCTACTGGTGGTGGATTTATCCACTGATAGTACTAGAACAAAGGGTCTGGTTCTATAAAGTAAAATTATGATATCACACCTAATTCTCATTTAAAACACTGGTTCAAACAGACAAGTTTTAATTGTTGAATATTGTTTGAGTTATGTTCAATGGTTCTACGTTCATAAGAGCAGAGTGTCATTCCAAATCCATTCAAAATGGCAAAGTTTGACATGTCACCCCAGAGTTAAGACTGGACTTAGGGTGGAGGAGAATATAGTTTAGCTATGAATGAGGACTAGGGCTAAATTCATCATATTTTAAATGTAAGTCCCATCATCCAAGGTTTTCTTATGTAAGGTAAAGTTTGTACTCCTCATTGCACCCCTTTTATTAACAACATAAAAATACCTCTCACTCATTAGAACTAAACAGCATTTACCGGACCCTGTAGCCAACAACACAACTTTAGCTTAATTAAGCAGTTTTTGTGCATATATCATGCCCCTGCAGTCTTTATACTCAAGTCTTGTCATTTAGGAGTCAAATCATTATGTTTATGCAGCCCTAAGCACACCTTCCTGCATGTAACTTGTACAGTCTTCCTGAACACTTCCTTTATTGCACATTGTGTTTAATTTA
The DNA here is from genome assembly GCF_036172605.1 of Pelobates fuscus. NCBI lineage: Eukaryota > Metazoa > Chordata > Amphibia > Anura > Pelobatidae > Pelobates > Pelobates fuscus. The sequence continues at coordinate 19,954,962 of NC_086324.1, read as the reverse complement.
GAATTTCTTATCTCCTGCTCTGTTAGTAGCTTGCTATACCTTGCAGGAACCTCCTGTGTGTGATTACATTTCAATTTATAGAGTATGAGATAAAACCTTATTAAGTTAGTTAATATCTGATTGAAAATTAAATTATTTCTTATAGCTGAGGCGGAGGTATAGCTGAGGCTGCATTGACAGAAACAAACGTGGTTTGACTCCTAAATTGCAAAGAATTGAGCAGTGAGACAGCATGGACAGGATATATACACCAAAACTGCTTCATAAAGCTAAAGTTGTATTGCTGACTATAGTGTCCCTCTCTAAAGCAGTTATTAATTGTCTTATATTATAAATGTTTTTATTATCAGTGCAAAGCCCTGCATTCACCTGAATACTGCGAAAGGTCTTTCAACAACATTATGAGCCCAGACAAAATGAAATAAACAATATGCTGACGAGGGTAAGTGCTGTTGTTTCAATACAAAAGAAAAAATAGTTTTGAACAACATCCACACTGCCCCCCCCATTTCTCCCTCCCACGGGCATCTGATTCATGGGGCGGTGATGTTTGGAGGTATGCAGGAAGAGTTTCAATAGAAAATAAAACATGTTTTAAACAAACAATGCTTTATTGGGAATTATTCTTTAGGCTCCCTCCAAGTACTAAAAATGTTTTATACAATAAGATTTTAGTTGCCTTACATCCAGCGCCATGCAAAGCTCCCAATGCTGCTCAGCATGCCCTCAGCTGACATCACGACAGTCGTCACACGGTCCAATCAAAGGCTTCTCATAGAGAATGCTGGCAAGCATTATGTTTGATTTATAGCAGCTCATCTGTGCGATAGGACCAGATAGGCGAGCCTTTACTGCCCACCTGTATCTACGAATCTTCGGTGCCCATGACTCTGACACCGGTTGTCCTTTCTTGCACCACGTTTGGTAGGTACTAACCACTGCATGCCTGGGAACATCCCACAAGACTTGCCATTTTAGAGATGCTCTAACTAACCCTAGCCATCACTAATTGGTCCTTGTCAAAGTGACTCAGATCTGTTAGCTTTTTTTCATGCTTCGAACACATGAGATTATAAAACTGACTGTTGCTGCCCAATGTATCCCACCCCTTAACAGGTGCCATTGTAACAATATATCCGATGTTATTTACTTCACCTTTCAGTGGTTTTAAAGGGACACTGTAGGCACCCAGCCCATTGAAGTGGTCTGGGTGCCAACTCCCATTGAATAATGCTTTCCTATGGGGTGGTTTAATGCGCGTGCGGCCATTGCTGCGCATGCGCATTAGGTCTTCCCTGCTGGCAGGGGAGGAGCGTGGGCGGAGCCTGACCCAGCACTGACAGACTTTGGCGCTGGATTCAGGTAAGTGACTGAAGGGGTTTTAACCCCTTCAGCGACGTGGGATGGGAGCACTCCAGGATTCTACATTCCAAGGAAAACGGGTTTGAGCTAGAATATGCTTCACATTGAGTGATGCACTGACAGGTGATGATACTTCATCACAGAAATTGACTTCAGCATCAAAGACTAAGGGATTTATTTACTGCAACAAATCGTACACAGAATTTCAAGGCTTTGTCCGTAGTGCAATCTCCCAAAACTCTGAAGCTTTCCTCTTCAGCAAGTATGAAGCCTGAGAGAAAAAAAAAATCATATTATTAGAACTATGATTGTGTCAGGTTTGAGATACCTCTTTAAATAAAAAGTACTATAAGTACAATAAGGTAACTGTCCACAAACAGTACCACAGGACTCCTGGTACCATAACCACTACGATGGGTTGTAGCGGTTTTGGTTCCTAGAGTGTCATTTTAAGAATGGCACAAGCACACCTTGAATCCAGTTTTATCAGTAGATTATAATGTATATTTGAATGATAATGCCAATGTTTTCTGCTTGAAGAATGGGACAATTGCCAAAGGCAAAGCATTAGAATGAGACAGTTGTCTTAAAAAGATGCATGTCCCTTTAATGTCACATTTTAGGTCACAATGAAAAAACTAGCAATTCCCTTTATATTCAATGTGACTGGAAAATTCACACTTTAATGATTAACTCACAGCATAGCTCAGTCAGGGCAGCCCCCTGGCACACTGCCCCTCTGAGCCAGCCTGCTGAGAGCCAACACTGCTAGGAACGCTGCTGCGCCTCCCGTGTTTCCAGCCGGGAGGCCATTCCGGGTGCTCCGCCCATATGATCTCAGGGTGTTGCACTCAATTCCTTCCCCTTCTTCCTCCTATGCACGTTGCCGTCCGGGTGGATCTCTCAGGACCCAGTGACACCTGCCCGTCTGTTATCGCCATGACTAAGGAGGAGAACAAAGGGTAGGCAGACAGGGGCAGGGATTAACCCCTTACTGTCCCATGCACCCCCCCTAATACAGGGTATTAACCCCTTACTGTCCCATGCACCCCCCCATGGCAGCCCAGGGTTACTTCCTATTATTGGTATCAGACCCCCTGCTGTCATACAGGGGATTAACCCCTTACTGTCCCATGCCCCTCCTCCCACCCATGACAGTCCAGGGGTACTTCCTATTATTGGTATGACCCCCTGCTGTCATACAGGGGATTAACCCCTTACTGTCCCATGCCCCTCCTCCCCCCCATGGCAGTCCAGGGGTACTTCCTATTATTGGTATCAGACCCCTTGCTGTCATACAGGGGATTAACCCCTTACTGTCCCATGCACCCCCTCTCCCCCCCCCCCCCCCCATGGCAGTCCAGGGGTACTTCCTATTATTGGCATCAGACCCCCTGCTGTCATACAGGGGATTAACCCCTTACTGTCCCATGCACCCCCCCATGGCAGCCCAGGGTTACTTCCTATTATTGGCATCAGACCCCTTGCTGTCATACAGGGGATTAACCCCTTACTGTCCCATGCACCCCTCCCCCCCCCCCATGGCAGCCCATGGTTACTTCCTATTATTGGTATCAGACCCCCTGCTGTCATACAGGGGTTTAACCCCTTACTGTCCCATGCCCCCCTCTCCCTCCCCATGGCAGCCCATTATTACTTCCTATTATTGGTATCAGACCCCCTGCTGTCATACAGGGGATTAACCCCTTACTGTCCCATGCCCCCCCATGGCAGCCCAGGGTTACTTCCTATTATTGGTATCAGACCCCCTGCTGTCATACAGGGGATTAACCCCTTACTGTCCCATGCCCCCCCATGGCAGCCCAGGGTTACTTCTTATTATTGGTATAAGACCCCATGCTGTCATACACGGGATTAACCCCTTGCATGGGGGTTACACTCAGATATCACTTTCTCCTGCCCCCCTCCCTGTGACCATGTAATTAACCACCTGCTAATTAACCACTTTGTGTGAATACAGTGATTGTGGTGTCTTGTAAATACAGCAGGCTATAATACACAGCCAAACATCCTGGAGAGATTTATTCTACTTTTTTGTGTTGGTGCCTAAATAGTTTTTTTAAAGTTTTGAAAAAAGAATTTAACCCCTTAGTTGCTAATAACATTAGTATTTGTCATGATATAATGGACCTGTCATGAAGGAATTAAACCTTTTAGCACCTCAGAACTGACATCAATTTATTTTTAAAACAGGCTTTGAGTCTCTCTATTTCAGGGTTGTATAAGGTGTGAATTGCTGGGGATTCAGAGTAATTTTAACACTTTTTTGGGGAAAAGGCCAAATTGAAAATATAGAGGGCTTGGAGAATGTTTCCAGTAATGCTATTTTTTTTTTTTATTTTTTTTTTTACAAAACATTTAAATTCACTTTGAATGCCCAGCGATTCAAACTTTAGTGATTACCTTTATTAAAGTTCCAAGCTTGCCAATCACAGGCTAATAAAACGGTTATTAAAAAAAACCAAAAACCTTTTAAAAGTAGTTTTTATTTTGTTATCCAAGTAGAACCATCCATCTTTTTATCTCAAGGCATTATAGAATTGAGATTTCAGTCTTTATTCTAGTGGGGGCAAATATGGCAGGGTTATGTGCTAATGCATTGACGGCCAAAAGATAGATCCCCACTTGTTGTAGAACTCTAATTTGCATGACGGGTTGTTAGCTGGCAGAGCATTATCGGAGTTACAGTTCTAAACAGGTGGGGATCTACCTTTTGGCATGCTGTGTGCTGAAGTATAATAAGGGTATGTTCCATATGGATTTACGTTACGAGGTAGGTGCCCTGTCTCGGCACCTGTTTAAAGTATACCATTCATCAAAAATGACTAGGTTCCATATGCGAGTGGTATTTTTTTTCTAGTAAATATATAACTCATGTAATTCTGTCTTTGAAAAATAATTTCATTTATATTTCAGGAACTTAATGATTGTTTGTAAGACATGATGGCTGTAGTGGTTATGGTGCAAGAAGTACCATGTTCCGTCCCCAAGTCATATCATTTTAGAAGACTAAGAAATAAATATCCAGGTATACCTAGGCTCTTCTGAAGATGCAGACTTTATTTTGAGTTGAACAGGCAGTGAGACACTTGAGAAAGGCTCATGTGAGTCGAAACGTTGCCTGTTTTACTCTAAATAAAGTCTGCATCTTCGTAAGAGCCTATGTGTGCCCGGGTATTTTTCTTATTCTGGAATACTTTGAGGGATTTGTAGTTTCCCTAATATGAGTGGCACCATAGTGGTTATCCATTTACTTGATCGGTGAGCAGTGGCGTACACACAATCCATGAGGCCCCGGTGCGAATCTGATCCATGGGCTCCCATCAGTGATCTCATCACTAGGGGCCTGGCCGCTCTGGTAAAGCGTTGCAGCGCTGACCGGGCCCCCTGGAAAAACATACCCATCGGGTGGCCCTGACAGTATGGGCCACCTGATGGGCCACTTGTAGGTTCGGCCCCGCAAAACATGGCGACTGGTAACTGGTCACAGGGAGGCCGGGCTCCCTGGAGTGATGGGCCCAGTCGCAGCTGCAACCCTTATATGTAAGCCAGTGTCGGTGAGTGCTGTGAAAACCATTTTAGAACTATATGACTTCTTACCTGGGATGTGCCAGGCACTGCTTCACACCTTCTGCTAGAGAGCCAGAAGATCTCTTTACCAAGCAGACGCTTCCGGCTCCCACTAAGCTGTGGTGGAGGCAGGTAGCAGCACACCCAGTGAACCCCAGCAACAAAGTCAAACCGTTCTAAAATGGAGCTTTATAAGCAGTAGTTGTGATAGGCACATTTCCCAGCAATATGGCTTAAATGTAATGTTCATTAATTGAACGGGCTCAATTAACACAATATTATTATTACATTTCCATAGCCCCAGCATATTCCGCAGCACTTTACAATTGTAAAATGGGGATATCTAAAAACAGGTCATTTTACATACGGAATATAAAAAGAAGGCCCTGCTCAAACGAGTTTACAGTCTTTGATTCATTGTTGATGTTGAGGTTCATCGTCATTCTTAGTTGGATATTATCTGATACAGTTTGTATTGCAGCCTTTTAAGTGTAATGGCATCACAGGCAAAATAATTTTAAAATATCAGGTCAACATAGTCAAGCTGCAAAAATAGTAGCTGAATTGAACTGTATTTCCAAAATGTGGCTATTTTGGAGTAACATTTTAAATCCTCATGTCAGTTCCAAGATGTTTTTGGTTTATTAAATGATGCGGTGTACATGATCTCTGTCTAGCTATGTAAACATATTGACTAAAAACTAAACATTTATTACACTTTTTCATTTAACTGGCAGCCTGAATGGAGTGCAGTGTTAGATTGATAGACACACATGGATTTACTTCGCCCTCCCCATTGCAACCTAAATCCAAGCAGTACTGGCTGCTGGCATTAGTATGATGCAGTGACATTTAATTTTATGATGGACAGCTGTGGGTGACACCTCAATTACTGTATGTTTGAGTCAGCGTGTTTTACTCATATAATTGGTACAACTTAGAACATATGAAGCCATGGACGTTGTAGACTTAAGTTACAATAGAGTCAGGCTTTGGTCAGATACAAGGGTAATGCTTGTTCCTTTCTATGGGGAATATCTTAATGCATAAACTGCTTTATTCACTAAACTGGAAATTACGGACAAAAGGGATTGCAATTTTTAAATCTCATTGGCCTCCAAAAAAAACTCTCCCAAGCCATAACTTTTTTTATTTCTCTCTTTTCCGTTCTCCCAAATTCTTAGTTTTTTTTTATTTTACATTTTTCACAATTCCAGATTTTGTGAATAGTTGCTTAGTGTTTATTTAAAAATATTTTTTTATATATATATATATGTATATTTATTTAATTTATTGCACACTCTAAACAACATTATCACAAAAGCACCCTTTAGTGGTTATGATTCCAGGGTAGGCAGTGCCCCCAGGGTAAGCATTTTATACTTGGCTCAGTGAGACACCCGGCTGGTGTATACCTCTACGCTAAAGTGGATCTTTGTGTTTCTGCATCACTATACCAATGGGCATTATGCATTGTCTAAGAACATCACTCGACTCACTGAACATCATTGCAACTTTATCCACCTGTACAAAACACACAACATATTTATTACCCATCACTGCAAATTTACCCACTTGTACAAATCTCTTATCACTCATCTTGGCAACTTTAGCCTTCTATAGAAATCATTCAAATAGTCATGTAAACTACCTTACAAATATTATGCCCATAGTGCTGGCAGCCCTATTTGGTAGATCAAATGTTTTTGTTTTCATTATTATTGTTTCCTTCTATATGTATTTAGATGTTTTTATGTTATCACTGAATGCTGGAAAAATAATGTTCCACTAAGTTTTTTTTTTTTTTTTTTAAATCAATGTACTTTTGTATATAATTTGTGGTTTTGAGCATAGTGCACATTGTGTATTTTGCAGAGTATTAAGAATGAAGTTCCAAATTTCACCTATAGCCCCTAATATTTCTTTCTTTTTTAGCAATTGCTGCTTCTTACATTGTCTGCTTCTGTGATGCCGAGCAGAGAATGGAATGGTGACTTGCTTGCGGTCACGTTGCATTTCAATTGGTCTCTGGTGCTGTTGAGAGGCCAGGGTCTCACCACAAGGTCACATTTTAGAATCTCTTTGTTGTCTCCAATAGTTTGACAGATTGCGCGGATGACATTGGCCCCTCAGTGCCCTGTACATTCCTTCGACAGTTATAGGAACGATAATAAACATTGGATCACTTGAATTCATGTTATAAAAAAATTGATGTGTGGTGGGGGGGTGAGTCTCGCTGATTTGGAGAGACAGACATACATTGTGTGGCTTAGGCTCTGTCTGGCTATAACAATCATGGGTTTGGTGTAGTCACCAACTTGCTCACATCTCAGTGACTGAGAGGTCTTGCCATGCTGTGGTTAATGTTTGGTTCCATACGCCTATTGGTACACAAAGTATTATTGTATTATGGGTAATGAAAGCTTTCCTTTCAGACTGTCATTAGAAGTTAAATGGTTACTTATAAGCACCATAACAACTTTGCATCATATCATGTTACAGTGCAGAAACTACCTTGCCTCTTGTCAACACTTACTGATAACAGAAGCAATTTGCAGAAATTATTGCAGCTATAAACCAGCCCCCTCCTTGGATCTTACATGTTAGGGAGAATTTTGACTCCATGCATCCTCAGCCTATCATTCATATCCAAAGTTGGAGGATTTGCTCTGATATTGTGGAATTTGTGTATTTTCAGTGCCAATGCAGAGGGTGCACTTTCACATCTGTGGAGAACCCCAAAACTGCTCCAAATTAATTTAATAGAAATCTAGGATGGCACTAATAGCCATTACCAATGATCTCTGGTAGTTATGCTTCTTAGGATATATGTTGCATTTGTTTTTTGCACAATTTTTAACCATTTTTTTTCATGCAGGCTGTGTCAGTCACAACCAGCAGAGTTGTGGGTAAGGCTGCATGGACATAAACAAAAGTGATTTAACACCCAAATGGCAGAGAATTGTGCAGTGAAACTGGAGGGACTGCGTCATTAAAGGGATACTATAGTCCCCCAGACCACTGATTGAATCAGCCTGGCTGCAATGTCCCTGTCACACTTAGTTCTGCAATGTATATCATTGCAGTTTTTGAGATACTGCAGTATTTACCTTGCAGGACTAAGACTGCTTCCAGTGGCTGTCAATCTAGAGGGACTAGCGGACTCTAGGTCCCCTAAATGACGCTGGCCGTCCCCACGCTATACTTTCCTATGGAGTGGGCCTAATGCTTTTGCCACGCATGCGCATTAGCCCTCCTCCTGTCAAAGGAGGCAGAGCACCGACCCAGTGCCAAGGGCCATCGGCAGTGGAATCGAGTAAGTGACTAAAGGTTTCTTGTTTAACCCTTTAGCTGCCTGAGGGGGCTGGGCTGCAAGGGACGAAGGGAAAGTATCTCTTTAAGTTAAAGTTGTTTCGATGACTATATTGTCCCTTTAATGCATACTCACCTGACTCTTGCTTCTGCTGCAATGTTACAAATGCATTATATATATCATCTACGTAGTTAGTGGTATGTCATTAAATTTCTTGACTCATGCACTTATTGACTCTTCTCATTCTAAAGAAGTTGATCTCTTTTTGAGTGCCCGCTGTGAGAACCACTGCACAGTGATGAACACAACAGATGTTTTCTTCAGTTTCAGATTTAGCTAATTTTTAGCTTTGCTTGTATGTAAAAATGTGCATTATTTATTCTGAACAGTGAACTGAATTGACATTTGCCACAATGGGCTGTTGCGATTGTTATGTTAATGGTCTTAAATCTAGACATACTGTCTTAAAATCTGAACAGCACATAGTGGATGTGATGCAGGTCAGGCTTTTGTTGAGCAAGCTATCAATCATTTAACTTTGTCATTGTTCCAAAAACTCAACTATAAGCCCATACTGTGTGTAAGACATCTGGGACGAATGCACCATCTATGCTAGTTTCAACCATTGATATGGCCATCAATAGAAAGGAATGTCCCAGTAACCACTAGCTCCTGTATAGGCCTGTAACTCCCACCTGCGCGAAACATTTTTGGTGTTCTTTTGTAGGGAACCTCACCCCCATACATATGGATTCCACCAGTTAACAAGGACTCCAGGTTGACATCAAAACAAAATTATAAAAAATTACTCACTTTTACACAAAAATACACACTTTTATGGAAATTAATTTGGATTTTATATATTTTATTACCAGTGTGTATGAGTAGTTTTTTTTTTTTATTATTATTGTTTTTTTCAATACCGTATATACTCGAGTATAAGCCGAGTTTTTCAGCCCATTTTTTGGGCTGAAAAACCCCAACTCGGCTTATACTCGAGTCAGAGTCTGTATTATGGCAATTTGCATTGCCATAATACAGACTGGGGGGAGAGGGGGGCTGGCAGAGCTGTACTTACCTGTCCTGCAGCTCCTGTCAGCTCTCTCCTCCTCGGCCGGTCCGTTCAGCACCTCGGTCAGCTCCCAGTGTAAGTCTCGCGAGAGCCGCGGCTCTCGCGAGATTTACACTGGGAGCTGACAGAAGAGCAGAACGGACGGCGCAGAGGAGGAGAGAGCTGACAGGAGCTGCAGGACAGGTAAGTACAGCTCTGCCAGCCCCCCTCTCCCCCCCACTGAACTGCCACTGGACCACCAGGGAAGGAGAGCCCCCCTCCCTGCCATATATCAAGCAGGGAGGGGGGACGAAAAAAAAAAAAATAATAAAATAAGAAAAAAAAAAAAAAAAAAATTAATAATAAAATAAAAAAAGGGGTATAAGGACCACTATGGGAGGGGGTATAAGGACCACTATGGGAGGGGGGGGGGGTATAAGGACCACTATGGGAGGGAGGGGGGTATAAGGACCGCTATGGGAGGGAGGGGGGGTATAAGAACCACTATGGGAGGGAGGGGGGGGGTAAGGACCACTATGGGAGGGAGGGGGGTATAAGGACCACTATGGGAGGGAGGGGGGTATAAGGACCACTATGGGAGGGAGGGGGGGTATAAGGACCACTATGGGAGGGAGGGGGGATAAGGACCACTATGGGAGGGAGGGAGGGGGGATAAGGACCACTATTGGAGGGAGGGGGGTATAAGGACCACTATGGGAGGGAGGGGGGGTATAAGGACCACTATGGGAGGGGGTGGGATAAGGACCACTATGGGAGGGAGGGGGGTATAAGGACCATTATGGGAGGGAGGGGGGGGGGTATATGGACCACTATGGGAGGGATGGGGGGGGATAAGGAACACTATAGGAGGGAGAAGGGGGATAAGGACCACTATGAGAGGGAGGGGGTGGGATAAGGACCACTATGGGAGGGGAGGGGGAAGTAAGGACCACTAGGGGAGGGGAGGGTAAGGACCACTAGGGGAGGGGTGAGTCAGGACCACTGGGGGGGGGAGTGAAGGAACACGGGGGTGGGGAGGTAAGGACCACTGAGGGAGGAGGAGGGGAAGTCAGGACATATGGGGGGGGAGGGGGCGGCAAAAAATTTTTTGCCTACGGCGGCAAATATCCTTGCACCGGCCCTGCACACACTGCATTCACACACTGCATTCATGCACACACACACTGCATTCATGCACACACACGCTGCACTCATACACACACACATACGCACACACTGCATTCATTATACACACACTGTAAATAAATATTCAATTAATATATTTTTTTTAGGATCTAATTTTATTTAGAAATTTACCAGTAGCTGCTGCATTTCCCACCCTAGTCTTATACTCGAGTCAATAAGTTTTCCCAGTTTTTTGGGATAAAATTAGGGGCCTCGGCTTATATTCGGGTCGGCTTATACTCGAGTATATACGGTAAGTTGGTTTTGATGTCCATCTGGGGTCCTTGTGAACTGTTGGAACCTGCATATATCGCAAACCGAGAAGAGCGTTGGTTCTTCTGGCGCCCCCACAAATATCAGGGGAGACACCTTGAAGCGCTTGACCCTCATCCATCTTGTGAGCGTACTAATAGTAGCACAAACTACTTCCATTATTTCCCTAACAATATTGTGCTATTTGCTGCTTATCTCGATCTTCATCTGTATCCACATTGTACGTGAAATGTATGGACTTCCTAGACCAGGAAGAACTCGTTGCTGCTGGGAGATGCAACCTCTGTGGATTTATACATAAAATTGCAGTATCTTTACAAGTACAATGCATTATCTTAAAACTGCATGAGATCCGCTCCAATCCCTTTACTACAAGGTGCTGAAATGTAGTAATACATCAATGTGATAACTCTTAAAGCAGGTGAAGCAGCCCCTAAGAAAGTCCAGGATGACACTGTAGCAATGTTACAATAACCCTGTCACAGCCTTTTAAATTGTACATTATGACTGGTCAGGGTTGAGGGAAAGCAGCAAATAGGGATTCTTTATCATTATTATTAATGAACCCTGTGTGTGTGTGTGTGTGTGTGTGTGTGTGTGTATGTATATTATATATATTTATATTGCTTGGCATCTTTACTGGACTAATATGGCTAATCCAATCTAAAATATATATATATATATATATATATATATATATATACACACACACCTTTTATATACATACATGAAGGGACACTAGGCACACAGATATATCAGCGCAAGATGGCCAACTAAGTACTAAGCTACGGGTCCGAATACTAATGACAAAGTAATAGTATAGTTTGCAATGATATAAAAATTTTATTTTTTTGCTTTGTCATGATTATTAGTTTGATGTGGAAAAAAATTAAATAAAAATGACATTGTAGCGTAAGGATGCAACAAAAAAAATGTGAAAAAAAATGAATGGGTCTGAGCACACACATCTCAAGAAACTCATGGTGGGGCAAAAAGGGATTGAAAACCCCTTACACCTCAAGTGAGTGGATAGTCAATACATTGTTAAACACAGATCTGCTCACACCAGTCAAGCCATACGACTTGCTTTTCCCACAGAAATTTCACCTTTGCAGTGATGTGACTACTGCAAGGGATTCTGGGTGGGCATATGCAAATGAATACACACACTGTCTCACTCTCTTTTATTTAAAAACACCTCACCTAGGCAAAACATAATGGGGGTTTAGTTACATTATATGATCATACATTGCATAAGCATGCCACAACGTCAATGTACGTCAATGTACCCTATTCTTGGCAGGTCCTACTCTAGCAGCCTAATGCCTGCTCTTATGAGATTAATCCACTTACTTGGGAAATTCTTCCTCCTGGGACTCTGCAGGTCAAGACTAAATAGGATCCTGGAATGAGGTACCTGTGACAGGGAGGGGTGCAAAACCAAGGAGTTGGCACTTTGGGCCCAATTTGGACATTTCCACTTAGGGGTGCACTTACTTTTGTTACCAACGGTTTAGACATTAATGGCTGTTAAGTTATTTTGATGGCACAGCAAATTTACACTGTTATACAGGCTGTACACTTACTACTTTAAATGGTCACATAAAATATTTACAAAAATTTGACTGTTGTACTCACTTTTGTGAGATACTGTGTGTGTGTGTGTGTCTCACAAAAGTATGTACATACATACATACACACACACTTGGTTTTCTGGTTAACTGCTTCTATATATTTTTTTTTATTGTGGTGTTTAAGGTGTTTAAAGATATTGGTGGTTGTTGCACTTTTTTTTTCTAGTGGTTAAACCTGTTCTATCAAATATGAAAGATTCCCTACTATGTTTATGTCATCCTGACAGCCTGGTACTGAGTTGCGCAGTTTGGGGGGGGAAACGCCGCCCTGTTTGTAAGAGCTTACATTCTACAACCTGTTCAGTCTGTCACATTCAGCTGTTATTATTCATTCAGATAAGATTTATTTATTTTGTAAAATATAATATGAGGCAAGAAAAGAAAACAGGTGGTAGCTTGTCAATATGAGACTGGACCCATTAAACCCCTTTATAATAGATGAGCCAGGGAAGTTGTGATATAACAGATTTTGTGTGCTTGTGATAAAATAAGCCCCCATGCATTATGTAGATATATGTATATGGTCATAAGTTCAGTTTCAAACAATGGATTGCATATTTTACCAGTCTTCAGATCCGAGGAGTTTGTGCCATTAGATGTCAAGTGTAGATAGATCCCCCCTCCACCCCCAATGAACAGATGGTACTTTGGTGACAGCCAAATATTTGACTTGATTCACTAGAGCCATTCCTTTTTTTTTTTTTTAGTTTTCCTCGATGCTCAGAAATATAAGGTTAATCCTAGATAAAACATGGAGAACAATAATATATGGGTGCTTGAGTGAAGATCAGAAGAGCCTTGATCCCCAGGCTTGGAACGTTGCCGTTCCAAACATTCCTGTTGATCCATTCACACCAGCTACGGTGTCCAGATGTGGCGCAGACTTAGATTTTTAATCTTCTAATTGACAAACCCAATCTCTCTGGAGCCAAAATGACACCAGGCCTTTTTATATCGGCTACCTGAAGGTCAAAGGGCACAACTCAGCTGATTTAAAGGAGCCACTTGGAGTGCACATGGGTCAGGTTTCGTGGCAGACAGAGCATCATATCCTTTGTTATATATGTATGTTCTCAAGTAGCTGGGATTTACTGGTAGAAATAATAGTGACACATCTTCATTCACATGCAAATTAGGGATGTTACTCTACTGACACCTTGACAGGGACTCCCTGGGGCCCATTTGTTCTGTCCTCATCTGTTTGCTATTTGTTTTTCTTTAAATGTTCTCTTTCATGTTTTTGTTTTTACCGAAATGGTAAAATGATGTATTCCCATCAAAAGATGGATCCTATCGTGGTAAAGATTTGCATTAAAAGGAAGTTTGTTTTCAGCTGATAAGCAGAGACCCCAATGTTAACCCCCTCATTCCACAGACTGCTTTCTGTATAAACTAAACACCAAATTGTGGTGACTTGAAAATTGAATTGCAAAACTAAAAGATCTATAATTTTAGAAAGGTTGTTTATTTCTGTTCAATTCACGAGGCAAATAAGAGGACATTAGGTTTCTAAAGAAGCCTGTGTGTATGACATTTTTTTTCTGGTAATTTGTTATGGGTTTATAATCATTTTCCAGAAATACTACCATAAAATGTTTGTTTTGGTTGTCTGTGTTTACAAATATTTTTAGCGCCAGTCCATGCCAACTTGTTTTGTTTTCTCTGCCTGTAAAGGTATGCTGCACACGCTCTAGTAGACAGATTAATAGCAGCTCCAGAGAAGCAATGTTAATGTAAAGGTCTCTGATGTAATATTTTACTTGTTTACACTCCTCTCTGTGACATATACGTCCTGTATAGACTCTCTTCAGACCCCTTAGTATCTCTGATTACCAGTGGACACCCATTAATGTCACTGACCTCACTAGATCTATCCCAAAGCATGTAGGGCCATTTCTACTTAGTGATAGAACAAAAATCTTTTATCTATCGCTGGTTTTGGTCTTTTTTTTTTTTCCTCACAAATGTTTTATGAATGTTACATTTTTGTATTTACAAAGAAACATTCCACAGCACTGACCAGTGGGAAAACAAAACATACCCAAAGATCCAATAACCAAATAGTAAATGTAACAAGACAAGAGATAACCACACAGTTCAGACTAACTTACACGCTAAACGTTAGACTCAAAGGTTGTATCAGCAGGACCATCATCACCTACAGCTATTGAAGAGCTAAAATTCCCATGATTCTTTGCTTTACTTCCAGTTTACTTAATATTTTTGTTCAGAGCCCCAGCATGTTCTAAAACAGAGCGTTTTGCAGACATTATCACTGAGATTTCTGGTCCGTAGCTGTGATATACTTTATAAATGCCTTGTAAACCCTTGGATTAAGAACTCTGATCTCATTTTCCCTGTGCAGAAAGCAGATTCAGTCTTGTACCAGAGCTGTCCAGCTTTTAGATTTATGTGCTGGTGAGTGAAGACCCTATTAAATTAAAACATAATAAAGCCTTTTCGAGTTCCCAGGCAACATCCGGATTGCAGTTTGGCAGCCCTGCCCTTAAACAATAGAATGCCTGGGTGTATTCAGGAACATTCCTATGGCGATACATTGTACCGGATAGTCTATGGACCCCTATGAAGATGCTTGCAAAAGAGAGGGGACCACACCAGTAACAAAGAAGCTCCCTTTTCGTTCCTTGTTTCTAAACATTCCGCTACACCATTCTAAGCCGAAGAGGAACCAGAGGCAAACTTTATTTGTTTAATTTATAAAGTGCCAGCGGACTTTGTAGTGCAGTACAGTGGATGAAGAATACATGCAAATAATATGGGAATGAGTGGTTATGAGGTCTACTGATTTATGGTTACCAATTTTTTGTTTGTTTTTTGGTTCCTAGAGCTTGTTCCCATGTAGCCATTGGCTGTGTGAAGAATAAGACCAGATCTTACCTGAATTCTCCTCTAAGGCAAATACTGAGCCGGCTTGGCCTTCCATCTAGACAGAGCGGGAGAACACAATGGATGGAGGGGTACTGAGATTAAAGGGACACCTTAAAGGAACACTATAGGGTCAGGAACACAAAAATGATTCCTAACCATATAGTGCAAAAACCACCATTCAGGTGCTGGAATCTGGTAACTGGCGGGAAATATGGATTTTTAACCCTTTCTGATTGTGGTGGGAGGGTGCAAAGGCAGAGGGACAATATAGTGTTAGGGATACAGTTTTCAATGCGCTGTGTGTAATAGGTGAATAGACCAAATGTCATCTGTCAGTGTGATCTCAGGAGGAGAGGTGCAACTCTATAAAAAGTGATTGTAAATACAATTTAAAAAAATATATATATATATATATTTAAAAGGGCGAGGTGGCCATACTATGAAAGTTTTTAACTTAAAAACTCAGTGATACTGCCCCTTTAAACCTTTTAAAGTTGTTTCAGAATATAACTCCATGGGTGCTATTTAGAATATAATATGCACTGTATTCTGCAGCAAAGTTGATTGTTTTACTTTTTTTGTGTTTCTTTTCCTGACGTAGAATGCCATTTCCTTCCAGCCCTTTATTAGAGACACAATGCACTGTCTGGGCTAGTAATGGGGGTGAGAGATTGAAGATATGCACAGATTAGTTTGATCAGTTCTATCTACCGTTGGCACTGCTAATGTATCTGTACTACATCTCCCAAAATGCAGCTCAGCCAGCCTTTTAGCTACATTGGAAATCATGAAAAAGGCAATTGAGACATTCTGGGAAATGTTCACAAAACCTTTATGTGCAAATTTGTGGGCTGGGATTTAAAGGGACACTTCAGCTTGTTAACTGAAGTTCCCCCCCTTCTTATCTTATAAACTTGGCACTTTTCTAAAAGCCAGTCGGACAGCTGAGGGTTTACTGACTCACCAATTTTGATTGCTTGTACATAGCAGAAATCGATGCTCTTTATAGAAAAGTCTTTGAAGGACCGTGCATGGTGATTGCCATTTATGTGCCATAAGTTCCAAATTCTTGGATGACTGAAGTATCCATTTAAATTCCAAGATCCCAAAATAGTTTATTCACTCAACAGTTGTGGTGTTTGGTCAGCAGAATTTCAAAATTCAGGTCAAAATCTTTAGCTTATAGAACCACTATAGGCACCCAGACCACTTCAGCTCAATGAAGTGGTCTGGGTGCCAGGTCCCCCTGGTTTTAATCCTGCAGCTGAAAACTGTTTTCATTGAGGGTTAATCCAGCCTCTAGTGGCTGTCTCCCTGACAGCCACTAGAGACGCTTCCGCGATTCTTAGTGTAAAAATCACACTGAGATAACGCTGCCGTCCATAGGAAAGCATTGAGTAATGCTTTCCTATGGGCGGTTTGAATGCGCGCGTGGCTCTGCCCGCGCATGCACATTCAGAGTGGACGTCGGCAGGGGGAGGAGAGGACACCAGCGCAGAGGGAACCCGGCGTTGGATTAAGGTAAGGGGTTGAAGGGGTTTTAACCCCTGCAGCCCAGTAGGAGTGGGGGGGGGGGGACCCAATAACCCTATAGTGCCAGGAAAACGAGTTTGTTTTACTGGTACTATAGTGCTACTTTAAGGATAAATGTGTCGCTTAGTAAATCTGCTTTCCCTTAGAAGGTAGGAATACCCAAAAGGCATAGCAGTTACCTGTCCTATGAAATCTTTAAGGGTGTGAAAGAATACACCTTTACCACTCTCCATGTCTTATTTTATATTAGATGACTTTAAAGGGACACTGTAGTTACCAGAACAACTACAGCTTATTGAATTTGTTCTGGTGTGTAGAATCATTCCCTTTAGGCTTTTTGCTGTAAACACTGTCTTTTCAGAGAAAATGCAGTGTTTACATTAGAGCCTAGTGATAACTTCACTAGCCACTCCTCAGATAGCTACTAGAGGTGCTTCCTGGGTCATGGCTGCACACCGTGCAACACTGCCATTCAATGTCTCCACCTTCTGCATGCAGACACTGAACGTTCCTCATAGAGATGCATTGATTCAATGGATCTCTATGAGGAGATGCTGATTGGCCATGGCTGTGTTCGACCTGTGCTGGCTCTGCCCCTGATCTTCTTTCTTGACAGTCTCAGCCAATCCTATGGGAAAGCATAGTGATTGGCTCACAGAATCACTTCTGATGATGTCAGGCATAGGGGCAGAGTCAGCTGCAGACTTGAATACAAGAAAGATTTTACTATATTTAGGGAGGCAAGGAAGGCCAGGGGGGGCTAGATGGTGGTTTTAACAAGTCTGCAGCTGACTCTGCTCCTGATCTGCCTGCATGCCTGACATCATCAGAAGTGATTCTGTGAGCCAATCACAATGCTTTCCCATAGGATTGGCTGAGACTGTCAAGAAAGCAGATCCGGGCAGAGCCAGCACAGGTCAAACACAGCCTTGGCCAATCAGCATCTCCATTTAATTAATGCATCTCTATGAGGAAAGTTCTTTGTCTGCATGCAGAGGGTGGAGACACTGAATGGCAGTACTGCACAGTGTGCAGCCTGCCCCAGGAAGCACCTCTAGTAGCCATCTGAGGAGTGGCCAGTGCAGGTATCCCTAGGCTATAATGTAAACACTGCATTTTCTCTGAAAAGACCGTGTTTACTGCAAAAAGCCTGAAGGGAATTATTCTACTCACCAGAACAAATACAATAAGCTGTAGTTGTTCTGGTGACATGAGTGTTCATTTAAGTTGAATGTTTACTCTACAGACAAAACCTAAATATAGCCTGTTTAGCTGAACTATGTACCAAACGCATTCATTTATTGTAACGATTAAGTTCCGCTCAGATGGTTTTTATTTTTGTTTGAAATGGAGGTTTTCCTGCGTGACTAATGCACTTTTTTTTTTGTTATTTTTGTTAGATCATAAAAATACAATGTGTTTGCCATCAATATTGCATGTCTCTAGATAAAGGAATATCCTCATTAATGCTGATTCACAGCATCAGAAATGCCCACTTGTGCATCCAAACACGGGCAGGTGCACGAACGAGTCAGGCTCTCGGTATTTGCTGGAGAGTGACACCTGTGCCTGGAATTGCATTTTTCCTAATTATGGGATTTTAGCTCAGCTGCTGTTCACATGAGGATTTCCTTTTTAAAGTGCTTTGTCTGAGCTGAGTAATCTTGGCGTTCCTGTGTTCGTACTGTCTGATTCTCCACTTATGAAGGGAAGCATTACTGGTGTATATTTCTTCCAAATGGATATGTTTCCAGGAATCTGAAGAACTGCACAAGGCATCTTGTTGCAGCATAGGCAGAAAAATATAGTACAAAACCATTGAGGAATACCCTGATTCCTCACAAACCGCAAATCCATTGCCAGTGACAACGGCTAATGTTAAACTTGAGCTTGCAGCAAGCAGAATGCTCGCTTTGACCTTATGACACCATATGTAACTGTATGATGATCAGCACAGAGAATTCATTAAAACTGGTCGCAATTAATGTTCAAATACAAAAAACTCCTTATAATAAAAAATAAAAAGTTACTCCGAGCCAGCTGTGTTAAAATGGAGAGGGGGATGACCTCACACACTGGATCAGGCAGGGCTAATATGCTATGCTCCTTTTTATTTATTTAGGGGGAAGGGGTGTTTAATGGAACACACAAACCCCATAGTAACTATCTCAATGAAGCAATGCAGAATTGGCAGAAGAAAGGTGGTTGGGAGGCTAATTAGGTGTTAAACCTCTCAAGTACGGTTTAACCCCTTAAAGTAAGATGGCACTTGCGCACATATCCACAATCTTGTATATGGTACATTTCAGGATTGTGTTAGTCATATTGAAAGTGCAGCCGCTATGCCCTCTCCACCTTTTTTCCACCTATTACAATCCATCTATACAATTGTTACCGCAATATATACTTTAAATGTGGTTTTCTTAAAGGTTCATTTAATGTTCAATACATTAAGAGTCTGTGGACTGGACCACCGAGTGGGACAGCCTAAATGGGCAATCTGCCAGTTTTAAAGTGTGATTGTTATTGGGCCACGCAAAGCACCGTAACCGTTAAAGGGACACTATAGTAACTAACAACTACATCTTAATGTAGTTGTTCTGGTGAGTATAATCACCTCGATGGGCACTGGAGGTGCTTCCTAGGCCGAAATTATTATTTCTGATGTCATCAAGGTGGCGGATTGTGGGCAGGGCTAACACAGGTATTAAGGCACGTTTTGCTACCTTTTAAGGGAGTTAAGGAGGGCCGGGGAAGCCGCCTAAATTGTGTTTTTAACACTATAGGGTCAGGAATACATGTTTGTGTTCCTTTAAGGCTGTGTCATAGCAGCCTGTGTCAAACCGGACGCATTAAAAACACCTATGGAGGTTCAGCACTGTCAATTCTCAATTACCTGTGCAATTATGTCAGACATATTATGAAGAATGTGATTATGAGCTTTGAGTGCCAGAGAATCCTTTTTGTTTGTTTTGAATCTAAACTGAAGAACAGAGGGAATGCACTAAACAGCCCATGCACCATGCCTCCACAGTTGCAAAAGCTGTAATGGTTAGAGTGCGTGGAGTGGCCCTTTAAATGCTGCTAACTCACAGCAAGTGAAATTTCCAGGCAGCTCTGCGCATGCACCATGTAGTAGTAAATGTGTTCTACAGCACACATTTTAAATTTTAACAATGCTACAAGGTCATGTAACCTTCAGCCTAACATGACGGGTCATGAAGTGCCTCCTCAACTCAAAGCGGGGTCATTCATAACTCTGTCCGGTTTACATAATCAGAGATCCAAGTAATTTATTGTCAGCATACTAATTGAAAAAGGATACCTCTTCATTTGGTGTTTGGCATACATGTTAAAAGATATATCCCATACTTGTTATTTCCATCCAGGTTTCCCCAGAAATTTCCTGTTATTATCTCACAAAGGGGGAGGGGGTGGCTAAATAATGCCATTCATTGAGTGTTTTGTTGCTTCTAAAAGAAAACTGAGCTGCTTATTCTGTAAAACAAAAGGAACAAGTGCACCCCTAATGCTATGAATGGGTATCGTGTTTCCCATTAACTGAAAACTTCCTTTAGGAAGTTGAATAAATAGAAATGGAAGTGACAAGGTCAGCTTTTTAATATCATATTTGCCAGTATGTGTCGGCTATTATTCAGTATGTTATTGTTTTTTTTTTCTTTTGCAGTGCGGCTGAGGACCCAGCTCAGTCAAAGAAAGCGCTAAAGAAACAACAGAAGGAAGCGGAGAAAGCTGCGAAGAAGGCCGAGAAACAGGCCAAGTTGGTCAGTACGGGGCACAGCCATATTATTTTAGGCCCTGCCTACCTTAAACAAACACAGGAATGCTATACATAAAAACCCACAAGGCATTGTTTAGCAACCCTGACATTTATATTGTTTTCATTTTATTAATTTTCTCTTGAGCTACTCATGCAGTCCGATAACTCCGATGTTTAAATCTATAGTGTAGGCACTGTAACTGCGTCATCTCATTGAAGTGGTTATAGTGTTTTAAGTCCCGTGGTGCCATCCTTTCATTCAGTGTTAAAAAGTTTGTATGAATGCTAAACCAGAGTCCCCAATAGCCCATATCCTATGTGCTGCAAACCATTACAGCTTTAGCAACTGTAGTGCCAATGTTTTGATTGGCTGTGAGTGTCAGTGACTGCTTTCAGCCTATCACAGTGGCCGTTGCTGGTATGGATTGGTATGGCCATATTGATAGTAAGAAATGTTTCAATTTATTAATATCCATTTCTTCCCCAGCAGTCTCGGCCTTGATAATGTGGAAATGTAATTTTGGCCCAGAAGGACATTGGCTCTAGGTTCCAGATAACATGACACCTACAGTATTAAGATGCAGAATTCCATTTTTTTTTTCTTTTCAAAAGTATGCATATGCACAAAAAAACATACAGTATTTATTTAGGCTAAAAACTATAAAATGCATACAACTTAAACTCAGATGGCCCAATGGAGGGACTAATGCCGAGATACATATGAAATGATTCTAAATCACATGCTTTATATGCTGGCAAATATACTTTTATGTTGTTTGATCTATTTGCTAATTTATTCTTTGTTTATCTTTTTAGGCCTCTGAACAGCAAGCAGAAGATGAGGAGGTGAGCATCTGAACATTGCAGTTGTAGATTATAATCAAACACAGTCTTACAATCTGCCTATGGGTTGTTGTTTTTTGGGAACTGCCCACGAGCTGTACCATTGAGCAGATCCATTAATTTTACAATTGCAGAATGAAAACTCTCACGTCCATGCCAATTATTACTATTTAAACACAGAGATCTCTTTGGGTGGGAAATTTTAATCTTGATTCCAGATCAAGGCAGTACTATAACATTCTTAGTACAGGAAATCATAATGCTTACATTTATATTAACGAATATAGAATTGCCTGTTAGCGGACCTGCCTGCCTGCACAGATTTTAGTGTATTTACTAAAACAATCTCAGAACACTTGCACCTTTGATAAAATAAAGTATTATTTGTAAAAGCTGTGTAGGAGATGGAATCTGATGTGCGAACAGGTCTGCTTATTTTATATTTCACGTATTTACGGATCAGTTTGCTTGTAGCATATATATATATATATATATATATATTTTATATGCAAATGGTTCATCTAATCTGCACAGCTGTATGATATATTGTATTAACTGTTCTGTTCTCCTGGTGATTGTGTGTTTTAGGATTTTGCTAAAGACCGATATGGTGTTCCCGCCATGATCCAATCACAGGAAAAGTCAGGTAGGATTGGGAAGAATGGAGAGATGCTACTTGGAAGGTCTTTTTTTTCTCTCTTTGCTAATAAAATCATAAATTAATATTTATAATGAACTACACCCCTCCTGTCATTGATTTCCTTGTACATGATGGAGCCCCAATCTCCAGTCGCTATGCGTTGGATAGAGCATAATGTAGCAGTAAGGTTTGATGGTCGTACACCAGAATATGAGCTAATAAAATCCATTTATACAGTATAACGTGATCAGATAGTGTTTCTTTCTATATACTATAGGAAGTGCTCCTCCCAGAAGTGTAAAAACACCATTCCCTCTGCAAATATATGAGGGGAACCAAATTCCCATGGGTTTTCACTGCACTAGAACCCTCAGAACTAATTTTTTGCTCCTCTTCTTCCTGATCTACCTGGGTTTCCCTTTTAACATATTTTTTTAAATTTCTCTCTGTTTCTTTTCCTTTCTCTTTATCTTTGTTAGTCATGGCTCTATTATTACTTGTGCTACCTTTTTTCGAATTTACTTTACTTCCTTGCTCTTCCTCTCTGTTTTGATTAGATCATTTTAATGGGAGCAAGAAATGCACAACTGCTATGTTATTAAATTTCAAAGTCATCCAATCTCTTCTCTATGACATCCTCCCTAAAGTTGGGTTGTTTACACTTAAAGGAACACTTCCAATAAATGTTTTGTAAAATGCTGCACCATAAGCCTGCCTCCGTAGCCACGCCCCCTCTCTCCAGAAATACTTACTTATCAAAGGTATGTACGCTGCTCAGTCCCAACAGCACTGAGTGAGCTGTTTTTTTGTTGTGGTTTTTTAAACAGTCAAACTTCAATTAGGTAATGAAATAATACTATGCTATATGGCTCCCTGGGGGTCCTCTCCTTCTATTGCAAGTTGTTTTGTATTTCGGATCATTTAGTACTGTCAGCAACTGAGCTGTGTGCCATTATTTGATAATGAAGTCTTTTTCTGGAGGTGTGTCTAAAAAGGCAGGCTTATGGTGTAACATTCTGCAAAACATTTATTGGTGTCTGGAGTGTCCCTTTAAGAAAATGCACTTCACTTAGCTAGGATCTTTCAAGTCCTAGAACAAACTGCAAAGCTTTCAAGACTACGAAAACACATTTAAGGTGTAGAAATAGTACTTTAGTTAGATACTAGAGCCCCAAAGATACCTGACCTGCTAAACATCTAATGCATTTATCAATAACTCAAAGTATCCCATGCTTTTATATGTCCACACCTAATTTAATTCCCATCCTACTGCATTTAATTAAACGTTCTTGTTCCTAGTAACTAAAATGCATTCTGTTGAACTCTTCAGCAAGATTTATTTTATTTTATTTCTTAATTTTGTTTTCTATCAGCTCTTGACAATGTTGCATATGGTTTCTCTGTATAACTACTCTGTAAAAATGTAAAACATTTAACTGGACATGGTAAATCCCTATTTTATCCATGAACCTTATACGTTTTTTTTTTTTTGTTTTGCTTAATTTTTTTTAAATGTCTTATCAAACTAAAGGTCAGTTTTGAGTAACATGTTGTTACATTTGTAGAACATCGTTATCCATAAAAAGATTACCGGATTAAGACACCATGTTATTAAACAAGACACTATAACATTTTGAAATTAGTATGTATTGCTAATTTTCATGTAGTGAAATAAGTGATAAAATATGTGTTACATATAACTCGTGTAATTTAAAAGGAGTGGCGAAACGTTGTGATAAAAGAGGCAGTGAAAATGTAATTAAAGATTTCCCATGCAATTACTATAAATACGCTGCTGTAAGACCTGCTCCACCTCGGTTCTTTCGGAGTGGGGAAAATGCTACAAAACTTGTAGACTTACTGAGTTTGCCTTATAAACAGTTGAGAAATCAAAACACAAATGCCTCAATTTAATTTGTTGTAATCAGAACTAAAAGTTATTCCTTTTTGGTAAAAATAAAAAAATTCAAATGATTCTTGTACAGAAGTCAAAAGTAAAGTCTATGGAGCTTTTTTTTTTTGTAGATAAATTATTAGAAAACCTTTTTTGTTCTAACAGAATGGAATAATTTCTGATTCAAACAAATTAAATCGCGGTGACTATGAGGTCAAGCAATGGTTTAATTAAATTGCCACAAAACTTAAATAGATGCTAAAAGCTCATTGATACTTCCTCTTTTTATATAATACATTCCCTAAAAAATCTGCCAGTTGTGGATTTCGCAGACCAGAAAGTTTGTGTCTTTTATGTCTTTTTTTTTTTCTTCTTGTCCACTCTGCTGCCTTTGACACTGTTGATCATGCTCTCCTTCTCCAAACTCTTCAATCCCTCGGTCTCTGTGACACTGTCCTCTCGTGGTTCGCCTCCTATCTTTCCGAACGTTCGTGTTCGTGTCTCCTTTTGCAATAACACCTCTTCCTATCGCCCTGTCTCGGTTGGAGTCCCCCAAGGATCTGTTCTTGGTCCTCTTCTGTTCTTTCTTTATACTGCCTCTCTTGGCAAACTCATTAAAGGGACACTATAGTCACCAGAACAACTACAGCTTATTGAATGTTTACGTTACAGCCTAGTGATAACTTCACTGGCCCCTCTCAGATGTCTGTTACAGATCCTTCCTGGGTCATGACTGCCTAAAATGCATCCAAACATTCAGTATCTCCTCCCTCTGCATGCAGACACTGAACTTTCCTCATCCCTATGAGGAGAAGCTGATAGGCCAGGGCTGTGTTTGAATTGTGCTGGCTCTGCCCCTGATCTGCCTGTTTGTAAGTCTCAGCCAATCCTATGGGGAAGCATTGTGATTGGATCAGGCCACCACTTCTAAAGATGTCCACAGACAGCTTGTTTTTCTGAGGAAAAACAGCATGCAGATTTACAGCTTCAGGTTTGAATACAGTAAGATTTTGCTATATTTATGGAGGCATGAGGGGCCCAGGGGGGCTAGATGGTGATTTTAACCCTATAGGGTCAGGAATACATATGTGTCCTTACCCTATAGTGATCCTTTAACTCCTTTGGATTCTGCTACCATCTGTATGCCGATGACACCCAGATATATCTCTCCTCCCCTGATCTCTCCCCTGCAGTCCTGCAACATGTCACTGCTTGCCTTTCTTCAATCCCTGATTGGATGTCTTCTTGCTTTCTGAAACTCAATCTCTCTCTAAAACTGAGCTTCTTATATCCCCCCTCTCCCCCCCCCCCTCATAATTCTGATCCTCCTCCTTCACTTTCCCTGCAAGTTGATGGTACTTGCATCAGTCCATATTTGCAAGCTTGTTGTCTTGGTGTTGGTCTTGCAAGTATCTTCTAAAAATATCGCCCGTATCCGCCCCTTTCTCACGCAAGATGCTGCCAAGGAGCTTGTTCATGCTCTGGTAATCTCTTGCATGGATTACTGTAATTCTCTCCTAGTTGGTCTCCCCAAAAGCCGAACTACCCTGCTACAATCGGTATTGAATGCTGCCAACAGGCTGATCTTTCTCACCTGTCACTCCTCCCATACCTCACCCCTCTGTCGATCCTTAGACTGGCTCCCTGTATCCTATAGGGGTCAATTCAAAATACTAACCATGACCTATAAAGCTCTCACCAACTCTATCTCCTCTTACATTTCTTCCCTGATTAATAGATATGCCCCTTCTCGGTCTCTCCGCTCTGCGGTGACCTTCTCCTGTCCACTGCTTGCACCCTTACTGCTAACTCGTGCTTGCAGGACTTTTCGCGGGCGACTCCCTTCTTTTGGAACAGCCTGCCTACCCCCATCAGACTCTCCCCTAGTCTTCAATTGTTTAAGAAGTCCCTCAAAACACATCTGTTCAGAAATGCTTATGGACTCCCAGAGTAACCTATCTATACTTACCCAAATCTGTCCCTCGTTCTCCTAAAGAGCCATACTCCACTCTCACCTCCAGCTCTGCTACTTTTCCACCTTGTTTGGTGGCTGTTACCCTTGCCGCCCTGTTGTATATGTGTACCCCATCTCATCTAGACTGTAAGCTTGTTTGAGCAGGGTCTTCATCTACCTATTGTTCCTGTGTCACTATGTAATTGTCTCATTTATTGTAAATCCCCCCTCCTTTCATAATATTGTAAAGCGCTGCGGAATTAGTTGACGCTATATCAATACCAATAATAATATGTATGTATTTTAAATAACTGGTCCCGCAATCATGTTGATTAACCTTAAGGACACAACTTCTGGAATAAAATGGATTCATGACGGAATATTTCTGTCATGTGTCCTTAAGGGGTTAACAACCAGGGGTTAAATTGTATTGCAGGAGGAGAAATAGAAAAATTATTCTACCTTCACTTACTATGATTCAGATTGTGTGGAGGTCTCTCTGCCAACTGACAGGTGCACAGGCTGGTTGGTTTTTGGGCTTGTTTTTATATATATTTTTTAAGGTGGACAGGGTATTCTAGTTTCGTAGCAGTTTATGCTACTCGTAATGTCTCTTTAATGTCATGGCTGATACATTCCACTCAGAAATAACATAAATGAAGGTTGACCACTTCTGTCGTTAAGTGAATTAAAGCCCCTAACAGCTGCTTCAGTACCTCACAATGATCTTTATGGCCACATAGTTGAATGCAGTATCTTCTACAGTTTCAATCAGAAAGTGAACTATCATGCGTGTTCTCATAAAACCATAAGGATCCACAGAAAGGTGTCAGGAGTTCAAAGTGTGGAATTAAATGAAAAGCATGTTAACAGTTCATCTTAACACCTAAATGTGTCATACTTGTAGGTGGGAGGCTCAGTTTCTGAAGAAATATGTAACTTCTGCAAACTGTACATTCTTCTTAATATCTGTAAGTCTGTGGCCTAAACAATACAAATATAAAAATGTACCCGTATAATGCTTATCAGACACAAGGCCAAATATGTGCCCAAAATGTTGCTGCTAATTGATCAGTATGATTATAATATTAAGTAGATGACGTGATTTGTGTTTCTGCACTGCCCCCACTATGAAGACTGTGTTTCTGTTAGTTAGCAATTTCTACAATTAATGAAAGATGTCTCGGACTGGATTTGAGATACTAGTAGGGCACAGACAGAGAAGTGACATGAAATCCCCACAATGAACACACTGCCTGCTGTATAGAAGGCAATTTTAAATCTTTAATGTCATACATTTAAAATTTCTCTAATCATGCAACGGACACGTTGTCATTAATAGAAATTGTGTTTAACTTTACATCTTACTTGTATGTCTATAGATGAGCTGATATTTTAATTAATTTAACATGTGGATTTACAACTTCAGTCTGTGAATCTGTTTTTTAAGAGAGCTAAATTAAGACTGCCGTGGGTACCAACAGTGCTGAATTTAGCATCCCCGTGCTTGGTTTTCCTTGTGTATTACACACACAGCCAGATTTACTATTTACTTGGTCATTCGAGTTTTGGTAAACAAGTCTTTTTTTTTTTTTTGTGTGTGTAAATAAACATACCATCCCTGGCCACCATCACTGCATCAAATGTCACCTTTGTGGGAGGTAACGCTTTGAGATAAAAATTGAGCATGGGATTTTTATCATTTAGTCCAAAGACTATTCTACAAAACACAAAGGCTTGTGACCAGCCAAAATTCACTGGTAAAGATGACTTAGCCCAGTAGGGAAACCCCAAAAGATGTGCTTCACACCAACTGTTTATGTATGTTCCAGAAAACACGTATTTATTAGTGTCACTAATTTTCGTCTGCATGACGACAAAAAAACCCACATAGATATATATGATTTCACGGAAAAATGTGTGATAACAGTGCATTAAAAAAAACAAAAAAACATTAAAAGGTTAAGAGAAGAGGGAATGTTGTATGTTGCATTTCATTGTTAATCTTAAAACGTTTTTTGTACAATACCTTTGAAAGGAAGTATGTGGTGTGTGAAACAGCAAACCAAGAAGAAAAAGTAACACAAAACTGAAAGGAAAATGTAGCATGAAAGAAAACAGAACAAATATGTACAGCAAACTATGCACATCCTCCAGGCTTGTATTAAACAGAGTGGGAGTAAAACCAAACATTGGAGAAATCGAAAAAAAAAATGTAAATAAAACTACCAAGATGTCCGCTCTAGCTCTTTTAATTGTTTTGGAAATCGAGGTCCTAAGTTTGTCTTGTTCATAACCTCCAAACGCTCCAAACAAACCACAGGAAAGATAAAGAATAGTTTTATGTCCAGGTTCCTTACATTCAGCCAGGTAGAATAGTTTAATTATCTGCAAAAGGCATAGATTAAACCATGTAGTTACATAGTTACATAGTTAGATAGCTGAAAAGAGACTTGCGTCCATCAAGTTCAGCCTTCCTCACAACTGTTTTTTGCTGTTGATCCAAAAGGCAAAAAAAAAAAAAACAGTTTGAAGCACAATTTTGCAACAAGCTAGGACAAAAAAATCCTTCTTGACCCCAGAATGGCAGTCAGATTTATCCTTGAATCAAGCAGTTATTACCCTACATTTAAAGATTATATCCTTGAATATTCTGTCTTTGCAAGTATGCATCTAGTAGCTGTTTGAACATCTGTATGGACTCTGATAAAACCACTTCTTCAGGCAGAGAATTCCACATCCTGATTGTTCTTACAGTAAAAAAAACTTTCCTTTGCCTTAGACGAAATCTTCTTTCTTCCAGTCTAAACGCATGGCCTTGTGTCCTATGTAAAGTCCGGTTTGTGAATAGATTTCCACACAATGGTTTGTATTGGCCCCGAATATATTTGTATAATGTTATCATATCCCCTCTCAGGCGACGTTTTTCTAAACTAAATAGGTTTAAATTTGTTAACCTTTCTTCATAGCTGATATGTTCCATTCCTTTTATTAATTTTGTAGCCCGCCTCTGCACTTTTTCTAGTGCCATGATATCCTTCTTTAGAACAGGTGCCCAAAAGAATCATGTAGAATCATTTTTCTTCCCATGGCACAGTGGACAGGAGAGTGCATTTGAGTTTCGTCTACAGTGATTCTTAAACTATTCAGACAATCTGATTGGTGAGAAACTAGCTCTGTAAAGTGTTTGAAAGACTGCTGAAACATTTGAAAACCAGGTCATATATTGTGTGTTTTTTTTTTCCTGTCCTGTTGTTTCATACAGTATAAATCATTGAGCTTATTGAGTTTACCCGCAGACTTTCATATAGTGTTTTCGGGATTTTTATTTTCCCCTGCAGACAGAGTTTTGGTGAGGGTGAAGGATCTGACTGTGGAGAATGCTGATAAAACTGTGTGGGTCCGTGCCAGGGTTCACACAAGCAGAGCCAAAGGTAAGATCAAAATGTAGACGTTTTCTCATATTTTTCACTGAAACTGTAATTTTAACATTATGGTAATTAAAAATATGATCTTTCATTTGAAAAAACAAGATCCTCATGCAATTATCAATCTATAGTGCCTCTATTGTATTAAAGGGACACTCTAGGCATCAAAACAACTTTAGCTCACATGGATGTGACTCAGACAGCCTGCATGAAAAAAAATGCTTCATTTTCAATCAGATGTCAACTTTAGCTTTAGTAGTTATTGTTTCCTGCGCTGTAAATTAAACTTTATTCTCTCACATGAAACCCCTGCAGGAGATAAGAAATTATAAATGAAATAGACTTTGCAATAAACTAAGTTTAAACATCATATTTCTATTTACAGGAAGTGTTTAGGAAGGCTGTGCAAGTCACATGTAGGGAGGTGTGACTAGGGCTGCATAAACAAAGTGACTTAACCAGGGAGATTGCAGGAGCATGATCTGTCCATCCAAACTACTTAAACTAATGTTGTTTTGGTGCCTATGGTGTCCCTTTAAGTTAACCCTGGTTGTTACCCAACAGTCATCCAGTAAAACTGTTCAGTGAATGGAAAGTTTGCCTAATTGTGTCTTTCAGGGAAGGTTGTATAGCTTTGCTCCATTAATGATCAGTGATGTTCTACACCATCATTACCATCTATTGTTGAAATGCTCTTTGTTATTATCAGGTATTTTACTTATTAAATACTCTAATAATAGCAAGGGAAATGTTGTACTTATAGGGTCTAACAGGACTATTGACTAAAGTGAGAATTCAAAGGGTAATTTTTAAATTTAATATAAAAATAACCAAATTCCTTAAGTCACCTATGCTTTCAGTTTGGCTACTCTGACCTTAAATTCGAGATTCATTTTGAATTCTCACTTGTAGTAAATAATCCTGTAAGTCTTCCTGCACTCACCTGTTTCTGGGCATAAATCTATTTCAGCTCTGACCTTGTTGTGCAGAAGACTTTCCCTTAAGTAGTGCATGGATGTCGGTTCAACACATGCTGTTTTTTAGAATAGAAAAACAGGACAAGTGTTGCCAGAGCATTATTGGAAGTTTACTTTTACATCAAGGGAGGGTAACCTTCGGCACTACAGATGCTGTGGACTACATCTCCTTTAATGCTCTTTTAGCCATAATCCTGGCAAAGCGTGAAGGGACATAGTGTAGTCCGCTCTCTACGGAATTTGCTGGCGCTATATAAATAATAAAATAAGGATGGTGTCGCCTGGAGTGCCAAAGATGGCCTGTACCTGTTTTAGCAGATTTAATTCCGTGTGCATACATGCTTAGTGTGCCTCAACTGGCTGTTTATTAGAAACCGCAGTTTTCAAATCCTATTTAGTCATGTTATAAATATGGTGACATCCTGCTGCAGGTGTTTGTTTTTGTTTGCCCCTATACCCTGCGCTAAATAACGGATTATTTACTGTACATGTGGCGATAACCAGATGCGTGACTACATTTTGCACATTTTGAACTAGTCGCCCAAGAAACCCACATTATTCAACAGACCGTAAAAAGTGGTCTGCATGGGGAGATTACGTTTTTCAAACAATATCATCTACGGTAATTGTATATTTGCAGCTGCTTTTCCTTTTTGTTCAGAGCTATTTGGTCAACACACACCTGGTTAACTGTATTTTGTTTATTTGTCTTTATCTTAAATTATTTTAACGTGGTTTCTAATGACTATATTGCCACTTATACCAGCGCAGAGCATTGGCTAGCTTGAACATCCATTTCTGTATTTTCTTTGCCCAAACTCTATGCCCGCCAAATAAATTGGGTCATTGCAGTCTGCCAGTCCATGCTGCACATGTGCCATTCTGCAGGCGTGGAGCACAATTTATAAATGGCATGTTATTGTAGGCTTACAAAGTAAACATTCCCTCGTTTTACCAGCTCCAGGAAACCATTATTTTTTTTGTTTTCCAATTGTTAGCCATTAAGCCTAAAAGCAAGGAAGAAAGATTTCATAGACAAACATCTTGAACTGATAATTTAGGTTCTGAACAAAAACGAATATGCCAAGTACATATTTGTTCTTTGTTGCTAACCTTTATAGTTTAACTTCCCTCTCTTAAGCAAATAAAAACTAAATTAAGCTGCATCATTCCTGTCACTAGAGCTAGAGGCGGATGATACATTGTGGAGTACAGGTTTATGACAAGCTACTAACTGGAAAATCTGCTTTAGAAATGTAAAAATAGATATAGTGGACGCATACAGAGACTGCATTGCAGTGATAGCCGATAATGATCTACCCATCAACTGCAAGCCTGAGCATTGTGGTTTGGATTCTCAGATGGAGCGATCAGTTTGGGGCATGCTAGTGATGCATTGTGTGCAAGAAACTGGATTTATTGGCACAGGACAAATGAACCACAGCAGCTCATGTGCAGAGGACTGAAGAAACTCTCATGCTGCACTTTTTTCGGGATGTTTTTCTTTAGACCACAGAAGTAGGACACCTGTTGAAAAGTCTTGGGCAGGGGCACAATTGTCCCAAATACGGAATGCCATGTGGAATCCAGGATAGCTGGGAGGTGTGTGTTTGGCAGAATGTGGCACAGAATTATCAAATGCATTCCATGATTCTCCTTCTATATCACAACAGTGTGATATATGTTTAGAGGAGTTTTTGGACCAAACTCTAAAAATGGATAAATAAGGGGAGGCTATACATAATGCCTAAAGGGTTAACTACAGTTCTTGCTTGGTTACCCCTGTCAATTGCCATTGAGTCTTTGTGTTGAATAAAAGCTTTATTTCCTTTCTGCCACCATTTGTTGTCGGTAATCTCTGCATTCAGTGCCATGCTGAAAGGACACAACAGTTTAATTCTCAAAATTCCCCTCTGTATTCTCCAGTCCAAGTTCACGTCTCACATTCCAGTGGCCTTAGCATGTGCCAAAGGAAGGTTTGAAAGTATTTAGTGCATAGATTTATGCTATATGCATTGTAAGCAATGCTTGGGTGATCCTCCCAACATCATAAAGGTTAACCACACACCATTAAGCTTAATGGGAATGTAATTTGCAATAACACCCGTTGTGTTTACAGTTTAATGTTCTACGGTTGAACGCACGCACAGTGGCGCAGTTTGTGCCAGTTATACCCATGTTGATAGTGCCTCTCGTTTATGGATGTCATTACAAGCTGTGATCAAATAATTACCAGTGTTATATGGTAGTATGCACAAGTTCATAATGCACCTGTACTTTGTATCCCCTGTATCCAGGAAAGCAGTGTTTCTTAGTCCTGCGTCAGCAGCAGTTTAATGTCCAGGCTCTGGTGGCTGTGGGAGATCGCGCTAGCAAGCAGATGGTAAAGTTCGCTGCCAAGTAAGTAAGCAATTATATCCTGTTGTCAGAGCAAACAATGGTGGGAACTTAGTTTGAGAGGACTGGAACCATTTTCACACATCCCTCCGAATGCTCCATTTGTTTAAGAAGTAGATGGAAAAAAAAAAATACTTGTTTAAAATTGTCACTTTGCTAGTGCTCTGAATACACTGCTTTCACAAAGGATTGAAACGGAGGCCTGACCTGAAATTCATTGGGATCTGATGAAGCTGCAGCCCTATCCTGCAACAGGCCACACTGCTTTCAAGACTTTCACAAAAGGCCTTGCTCACCCAGCAGTTTGGAGGGGGCCTCCACGGTTTTGTGCATATGTAGATCTGCAAACTTTTTGTCCCTTCCCTGTAACTGCTAAGAAGTTCAAGCAGGGGAGGGAACGGGTTTTTTTGGGGAAAATTGCAAATTAATTGTGATTTATTAGATGTGTGATTAAAGCACTTCTGGAGGGGTCAACCCACTATAGACAATATTGCTGGTTTCTCACATATACAATTAGAACTCCATGGTATGTGTTGCTGGGTAGACCTGTCGTGGGATTTCTGCTGACATGTAAAGTGCTGTGAAACATTTTTGGAGACAGAAATGCTGTAAACGATGTATTGCTCGTTAGAACATATCCTCCATAAAATACACATCCTATATAATTAATGTTTCTGGCAACACCCATTATGTAGACATATAGAAATGTTTTATACACTTGGTAAGAGAACACAGCGTCTGCCATACTGACAAAATAATCCTACATTTTAGTTTAGAAAAAGTATAGATTATTTAGCCTTCCCCCAGTCCTATATTAATTTCCTCATTCAACTTTCCCGAAATGTTTCCATTCTTTCACTTCTGAAATCTACAGATATAAGCACCTCTACCATTTGTGCTTATCCATTGTCTACCAGCTGTTTTTGGTACAGTAAGGGATTATATCTTGTGGACCAGCATGAAGGTAACATCTTAATTAGTGTCAATCTTGCTGACATTCTGCACATTAAGTATTCTGTATATTTCCTGAATCCAAACACTTATGGGATGTGTCGTTCTTACTAACCCAAGAAACACCAAAACATGGAGTACTGGGTTGTGTATTCACAGAAGACACACAGACAAGGAGCACCTTGTGCTCAGGTAGAGCTAAATTCCCTCTCCTGGACTTCCTGCTTTATCCCCAAACCAATTAGTTGTCAACCCAGGAGACTGTGGTGCAGTTCTGGCATGTTCTCATAGATACTACTTGGCTGCAGAATGCACGGCACAAATTTGCTTCATCAGCAAAATACTCATGAATTACCGTTTTTGTTTCCAAAGCCTATTCCCTATTTAATTCTGCTCAGTCCCTATAATGTTTTGTAGAGCTTGATGGAAATTTTAGTTCAGTTGGAGTGCGAGTATTGCTGTTAAGTTCTGTCTGTCATTTATTAGGGGTTCTCATGGTTATGCCTTTAACATATCATGGATAGAAAGAGAGAGATCTATTTTAAAGAAATCAAACCTTAAGCCAGGGGCCTTTTAATACCTCTGACCGAAAGCAAAATCTTTAATACAGCAGAAAGTCGTTTTACTCGGCTAATAATTCTATCTATGTTGTATGTTAGCAGAATGACTAGTAAATATATAGATTATTCAAAAATCAAATGACATCCTGGCACACAGAATTTCCTTGTGTACTGTGCTTCATTTTGCATAATGTTCCAGTAAGCTTTTCTCCTTGGAACAGATTACAGATTGTGTTGTGTAGATAGACCACATACTGAGCTTCCAAGCGCTAGGACACAGATTGAGAGTTTTATTTTTAATAGATATGCTAATCTAAACGTTTGCTAGTTACGTATGTAGAGCTAAAATAAGTAGCCGAGTGAAACTGGACCCTGCATGACTGAGTCTCTCTGAATCTGTAGATGGCAGAGCATGTGCTAACAAGGGAACTGTACGCATGGTTCTGTAAAGCAAACCTTTATCTGACTTATCTAGCTGAGAACATTGTGATTCTGATGCAGGTTTGATTAGCTCTATTTAGGGACCATATTTGGCTTTTAACGGGATGATATAACCCAAATTCAGTGTTTCTTCTACTTCCACCTTTTAAAATTGAATGGCATAAAGCAGCTCTCTGCTGTGTCGAAATTAGTATTTCATAAACATGAAATCTCTCTCAAATACTCACATTGACAGTGTTGAAATAGGCCCTGTATATAGAGGCTCTCGTAGGACCCTTCATAGATGTCAGTGTTGCAACACTGATGGGGCTCATGGCAGGGGAAGGGGTTCAGCAGTAAGACTGGCAGTGAGGGACAGGTTCAGATAAGTAAAATTTCCCTGCAGCCACCAGACATCAAGCGGAGCGGTCACCTTCAGGAGTATTTGGCAATAGAAATAAACCAGACCTTGGTAGAGCCGTTTTAAGGCTGATATTGCATAATGGGAAATGCATTTCTCAAACTTCTGGGTGCCAAGATTCACCATTGCTTTTCCAACACAAGCTTAAATTAACACGGACGGTATCTCACACACCACATATAAATTCTTTTAAACTGAATCAGTCACTTTTTTGGAATGCCATTTGTGTGGTACCATGTCTGTTTTTGCAATTTTAGAATTTTAGCAAAACAATTGCATTAAAGACAAAATGTCACCTTTTAATCACATGCTTATACAGCATTTTATGGGGACAATATTCTAGTGATGCAAAGACTGGCCCAAAATTGGGATCCAGGTCTTTTTGGATCAGGTATAATTTAGGCTGTTTGGTTAGTGCAGTCAAAATCCGCTTCAGAGCTTCTGTTTACATAGCTCATTCTAACACCCAGACAGGGATTACGGCAATTTTGAGAAAAAAATTTGGGTGTGTAAAAGATTTTTTTAATCTGGTATGTTTAGCAGTCGTGTTTTTAAATAAATGAATTGGTTTGTAAGCAACCTGCATGGCTTGCTTTATGTCACCAGTACACTTTAATAACGCCCATAAATATCGCTCTTTCTTTTCAGCCAGAAAATATGTGAAAAAAGGGCCGTTCGGGCTTTAATTTCTTACAGTGCTGATTCCATGCATTTAAAAAAAAAATGCTATTGATGTTATGTACTATTACATTGCAGTTTTCCATAATAACTGAAGGGTTCTACTTTTGCATATTTGTAATTATACCCCACTCTAATTAGATTTTGTAAATCTGTTTTATTGATGCAATAAGGTATACGGTACAGAATAAAGAACAGGGAGTGTCAAACAGGGGGTATAAAGCATATGCACAATGTACATACATTGTCATTGAAAACTCCAGCGTAAAAAATACAATACAAGATGTAAAAGTCAAAGTAGACAAGTGTGTAGCTCTAATAGTGAATACTCTGTGCAGGAAACACATCCGGGTCCTAAACAGGAGTCATGTGAGCATACACCAATGAGATTGGCAGGCATTAATATATATACACCACTGGGCAACAAAACAAAAAAGATAGACAATACTGCTTCTTACCGTAGTGAGCTTATACCAAAATAAGATTAATTATAAAAGCAAGCATTATGCATAAAGATTTAAGCTAGAAAGCGCTAAGTGGGGCAGATGGTGTCCAAGTAGCAATGGCTAACAATGCATCATGGGAGTTTTAGTATGGAAACAGTGGAACGTCTACCTTTTGGCCAACCCTTTACATAGTAAACTTGTTTGTTTAAGCAGGATGAAACAAAAACAGGAAATGTTTTCAAAAATATAAGAAACTATTTCCATGCTGAAATGGTAAAAATTGGCGTTTCACAAGGTAAATGTAAAAGGAATTGATAGTTTAAGGGAATAAAGTCAAAATATAAAATGAATACAATGATATTGTTAACATAGAAATTGTAACAGAATCTGCTTACGTCCCCCTTCCCGGTAACGCTTCCTGTTTTTATTATCCTTTTTCCATTATTCCCCTGGTTGCTGATCACTACATGGAGATGAGACTAGGAAGAGCCAATAATAGATGTTTAGTCTTTTGGAACGGAGGGAAGATCTATCTATAGAACAGTGTATCTCTTAATTAGATACCCAGCTTATGGAAGTGAGAGAGTGACGATGAGTCAGTGCTATTTTTAGTACGGCAATTTATTTTTACTTTTTTTTTTTTAAGCATCCTCTAGTAAATTAAACTATAGTGTTTATTTATTAAAATTTGTTTTCTGCTGAATTAACAAAAATTTGAGCGAAAATAATGAAATTGTTAAGTCAAACACATCTGAGGGATTTAATTTTTGTTTAATATCCAACACTGCTATTTTTGCCAAAATTTTGAAGATTTAGTAATCGTGAGTGATTCCGGAAGTAACTTTGTATACCAGGACACTCTGAGAGCTCTGAATGTATTCTCCTTGGTAAATCTCTTTGTGAAGGAAAAATACATGTGTTACAATAGTGTCTTAGACTGTACATACATATTATCTCAATGGGAGGCCAGTGAAAGCCTGGCTAAATCTCCCTCATAATGCAGAGAGGAAGGATGCCAATAGTGTCCATCATCAGATCCCTAAATTTTGGGTTAAACCATTGCATATGGTAAGATGGCACCTGGACAGTCCTTCCCCCATCGCCACTCCTTAACACAGACTCATGGCATGCCGTCATAGGGATGTATATAG
This sequence comes from Pelobates fuscus, assembly GCF_036172605.1. NCBI lineage: Eukaryota > Metazoa > Chordata > Amphibia > Anura > Pelobatidae > Pelobates > Pelobates fuscus. The sequence goes on along the minus strand of NC_086324.1, from coordinate 19,917,590 downwards.
AGCGAGTAGCCACATTTTTTTAAATCACTGACCAATTCTAGATCAGTCCACTACTCCTTCACCTACATGAGTGGCTAAAGAAAGTGAACTTAAAGAAATACTAAGTCTTTAGGAATTCAAACCTGTCCCTAGTTATATAGCAGTGGTTCCCAAACTTTTTAGGTTCAAGGCGGCCTTAATATTTCAGTATTTTTCCAAGGCAGTAAAAAAAAATTCTTGTTTGTATATCTGTACAGCGCTGCCGCATTTACTGGCGTTACAGTGTAATGTACAGTGTTGAAGTGTTTGAAGGGGTGCTTGTATACATTTATTGTGTTTTCATACAGAGATGTGTTTGTATGTGAAGTTTGCGTTTGATTACAGGGGAGAGTGTCTGAATGTAATGCTCACTTTTAAATGTGGATGTACATTTGTGTGAAGTTATTTGTGTTTTGAATGAAGGGGTGTGCTTGTGTATATTTTTTTGTTTGTATGTAATATTTGTGTTAGATTGCAGGAGTGTGCTTGTATGTTGTGCTGTTGTTTGTCTGCTTGGATGTATGCACGCATACATACATACATACACAGATATTCGTGCACATTAACACACAGATGCATATAAATACACCGATACATACACACATTTAGATACACACCGACATATACACACATGCACCCTGACACACACAAACATTAATACATGACCAGATACTGACATAAAAACACAGACCCTAACACACAGATCAGTGGCGTACACACAATCCATGGGGCCCCGGTGCAAAACTGATCCATGGGCCGCCCCATCCTCCCCACTGCCACCCTATACAGACACACAGAGATACACACATACATACATAGAGACACACAGACACACATACATACATAGAGACACACAGACACACATACATACATAGACACACAGACACACGTACATAGAGACTCACAGATACACACACACACATATATACAGACACATACATAGGCACACACAGAGACACGCATACATACATACAGATACATACAGACACATACATCGGCACACACACATGCAAAGTATTTTAGTCACCCTCCTATTACCTACCTTTTAGGTGCAGGAGGGTGACTTCCTGGGGTCCAGTGGCTCAGGTTGATGGGAGTCAGAGTTCCCACTTTGACTCACTCTGACTCCCACTGCTTCCTCCTGATGGTTGCTGGGAGGGGTGACCGCGGCAGTCACTTCCTCCCAGCGTCTGACATCATCAGAGGGGGCCGGTTGCGCTGTTACCGGGCCCACTCTGATGATCTTCATTGCCAGCGGGTGGCCCTAACAGCATGGGCCAACCGATGGACCCCTTCACCTGCGGCCCCGGCAATTATACTGCACATGGCGGTGGCACCCGGTCGCAGTGGTCCGCAGGGCGGCCGTGCCCTCTGGACTGACTGGCCCGGTCGCAGCTGCAACCCCTGCGACCGCTGTATGTACGCCGCTGACACAGATGGCACACTGACATATATACACATACACATACGCTCATACACACACTCATACACATACAAATATTCACATTCATACACACACGCATACTCATACTCTTGCATGCTCTTCATGCTCCTCTCCCTTTACGCTGCGGCTGCCTCCTACCGCGTTGTGTCCCTGCAGGATGCTGGGAGGAGGTGACAGGCTGTCACTTCCTCCCAGACGGCCGACATTACAGGGGCCCAGTTGCAGCACACAGTTTGGGAACCACTTTTATGTAGGTCAATCATTCCGTTGCCCTACATGTGCCCTAAAATTTAATTCAAAAGGTTTTTTACTTCCCCACTTTCACAAAGTCATGGAGGAATGGCCTCCTCCGGCGTGGTCCAATCCAATGATATAGAGAAGCATTGGGGACCTGATGCAAATGTGTGGCAAGTGCCTAGCGCACACCCAAGCATCCACATTGAAAAACACAAATGAATGCTTTCTTATAAGGGCTGCAACATCTCATGACCAAGTTTTGCAGTCGTCGCAGCGGCAGTGCCTCTAGTGGCTGTCACTGTAACAGCCTCTGGAGATATGTTTTAACCCTTCTCAAGGTAAACACTGCCATTTCTGAAAAACAGCAATGTTTTACATTTAATGGCCAAACTGACAGGACCACCATTAAGATGAAGTGGTCTTGGGTGACTCTTGTGGTCCTTCAGTTTATTAATATATCTCCTTATGCAAATATTAAGTTTAAGTGCAACTTGTAACAAGGTATCCCTGAGAGGCTGAAAAGAAAACTATAGTCAAAGCTCTCTCATTCTAACATTAACTTGTTTTCAGGTGTACTATGAGTAGTTTTCTTTGTTTGCGTTTTATTTTTATATGTGCGTTTGAAACCATCTAATACATTTTCTGCAATTTTAACCTCACTATGGTTGCACGCTGTGTATTGTCCTTGATCCCCTTCTGCTAGACTTATTGCTATATAAAATGAGTTTATATTAAAATCATCAATATAGAAAATGTGGCGCGGCGTTTCTCAGAGATCCTACAGAGTGAAACGAATTGTGATTTGCTTAGTTTTCCTGCAAGATTTTCAACAGTGCCGCCTTTTTTAGATGGATGGCATATTTTTGCTCTTATGAACAGCATTTTGATATCTTTCCTTTTAGAATATCCATTTGTTCTGGCCCCAATAGTCATTACAGGCTTCTTAACGGTTTAACGTTCACGGTGTTCCATTAAATCCTTCACGCTCAGCAGTTTCTGAAATGACTACACCAAAACTCGAGAGTGCCTCGATGTGAAAGAAATTGATGTGCATTATAATTGTAATCATGGATTGTATGGCTAACACAAGACTTAAGGACACACTAGTAATGTAGTTGATGAATTGGTGGTCAGGATGAACTAAAATTTTGAAGTGGACTCATTTTAGCATGGAACCAAAAAAAACAACAACAACAAAACCTCATCATTTTGACACTTTGCTCATGGGTATTTGTATGTGGCCATACTAGCGTACTGACATTCTCATTGCATAAAATCTATTCTGTGGGCCCTCTGCTATTATGTCCTATTCATACACTCTTTAAAAATATCTATATAAATAAAGATGACTAAATTGTTAAATTTCAAATGCACATAGGTGTTGAATATATTTTTCAGTGATTAAAGATGATGCAATAGGTGTTAAACTGGCATGAAAACTTTACGTATATACACGCGGTAATTGAAGCTTTTAATGTGCAGGGACGTTACCCGGTCTTTGAAGAAAGAACAACACAAAACAACACTATTTTTTTTATTATTATTGTTTTCATTAATGTTGAAGAAGAAAAAAATTCTAGACAACAGAAGAAAAATAATCAAAATGTATCAATCCAGAGGACGGCAACAAAACTTGGACAAACTAATAATATTTCTCCAGTAAAAAGAAATCCTTCTTGAGCTCATAATAAGGCAATTAGCTACAGATTAATCATTGAATTTATGTAATATGATTACCACCAAATCCTTGTGTATATTACCCTTTTCTACATATCATTCAAACCCCTGCAGAGTTTGTAAAGAAATATTTACAGGTTATTCAGTACAATGGTTACATTGATGAAATAGATTAAATAGAGTGGTGATGATCAATGCCTCCGTATTGTTCACGTTTACTTTCCCTAACCCTCATTGATGCATGATTTAAAAGTTATGGCTGCTATCAGTTTATAGAACTGCTCCATGCATCCTATCCTATGTGATGCGTTTATCTGTCCCTGGGCCAAAACTCCCTGCTGGATAAGAATCAAAACAGTGACTATACACCAGCATTCAAATTTTCATATTGGATCGTCTCTTCCTGGTTAGTTGGGGTGTATTAAACTAGTCTGTGATGTTTGTATTAATGTGTGTGTGTATGTATGTATGTATGTATGTGTGTGTGTGTGTGTATATATATATATATATATATATATATATATATATATATATATATATATTTTTTTTTTTATTATTATTATAATTTTGTTTTTTTGCCCCACAATTTCACCTCTTCTTCGCTGCTGCACAATGTTATATGCACCGAATAGTTTCATGGTAAATGGTCAATAATCTTGGATCATAAGGGCATGTTTTATGAAGTGTAAGATAAAATATTTCACTGTATACCGGTGTATTTAAAAGTTATGTTTATATTTTTGCACATTTTAAATGCAGGGGGTTTTACTTACTAAATAATTATTTGGGTGTAATCACAACCCACTTGCACAATGCAAGGTAAAACAGATTAGTTGGAAATCGTATCCAAATTAAGCTGGTTATAGGCATTTCAGATTTGGCTGTCATGGTGTACATTTTACAAGAAATCTGTTCACCACAACTTGCTGTATAGTGAATAGACCCCGATGTATGTTGCAACCTGGTTTAACTGATTTACAAGTCTTTCCTTAAGGCAGCCCTATCTCATTAGGGGCGTAGGATATTTTTTCAGACTACTTAAATGAAGCAGTTTTGGTGTGTAGATCATACACCTGCAGTCTCACTGCTAAATTATCTGCCATTTATGAGTTAAACCATTTTTGTTTCTGTTTATGTAGCCCTACTCACACCTCCCCTGGCTGTGACTGACACAGTCTGCATGAGAACAATATTGTTTCACTTTCAATCAGATGTAATTTTAAAATAATTTATCTCCTGATCTGTAAATTAAACTTTAATCATGCACAGAAGGCTCCTGCTGGGTCTCGCAAGCCATTAAGAGAGCAGGAAATAAGAAATTCAAAATTAAACAGAATATTCAATTAAGGAAGTTTAAACATTAGATGACTCTTTACAGGAATGGTTTATGAAGACTGTGTAAGTCACATGCAGGGAGGTGTGACTAGGGCTGCTAAACATAGTGATTTGACTCCTTAATTGCAGATAATTGAGCAGTGAGACTGCAGGGGCATGATCAATACATCAAAGCTTTTTTAAGCTAAAGTTGTTCTGGTGACTATAGTGTTCCTTTAAAGGGACTCTATAGTCTACATATAAAAGCAAGAAAGACAGGTCCCCCAGCCTTCCTTCTTGCTTTTATATGAACTTACATTTAATTAATAAAAAATTCGAGGTGTTTTTATATTAAAAACTTACCTCCGTTCCAGCGCCGAGCTCCCAGCCAGGCCGCGCCCCCTTTTTCGTCAAAATGACGAAATCGCGGGGCCCAATAGGACGCTTCTCTGAGAGAAGCGTCAGGGCGATGTGGTGCGCATGCGCGGCTTCGCGCTGCACCAATCGCGTTCTTCATAGAGCGGCATTGACAGCCGCCCTATGAAGAACCTGAGCGCTTTACCGCGCATGTGCGCGGAATGCGCGTTCGCGAGCTGAGCTGTCTGACTGACAGCTCAGCTCGCTTTCTAAAATTATCAATAAGGGGGGACCTACTGTCCCCCCCCGGCCCCCACCCCTGAGCGGTGGGTGGGGGCCCTAAAATTCACAATAGGGGGGGACCTACTGTCCCCCCCCGGCCCCCACCCCTGAGCGGTGGGTGGGGGCCCTAAAATTCACAATAGGGGGGGACCTATTGTCCCCCCCCGGCCCCCACCCCTGAGCGGTGGGTGGGGGCCCTAAAATTCACAATAGGGGGGGGACCTACTGTCCCCCCCCGGCCCCCACCCCTGTGCGGCGGGTGGGGGCCCTAAAATTCACAATAAGAGGGGGGACCTACTGTCCCCCCCCGGCCCCCACCCCTGAGCGGTGGGTGGGGGCCCTAAAATTATCAATAGGGGGGGACCTATTGTCCCCCCCGGCCCCCACCCCTGAGCGGTGGGTGGGGGCCCTAAAATTCACAATAGGGGGGGGACCTACTGTCCCCCCCGGCCCCCACCCCTGTGCGGCGGGTGGGGGCCCTAAAATTCACAATAAGGGGGGGGACCTACTGCCCCCCCCGGCCCCCACCCCTGAGCGGTGGGTGGGGGCCCTAAAATTCACAATAGGGGGGGGACCTACTGTCCCCCCCCGGCCCCCACCCCTGTGCGGCGGGTGGGGGCCCTAAAATTCACAATAAGGGGGGGGACCTACTGTCCCCCCCCGGCCCCCACCCCTGTGCGGCGGGTGGGGGCCCTAAAATTCACAATAAGGGGGGGGTACCTACTGTCCCCCCCCGGCCCCCACCCCTGAGCGGTGGGTGGGGGCCCTAAATACAAAGGGGGTGGGGACCCTAGTTAACCTCCCCCCCCCCCCCCCCCCCCCCCCAAAAAAAAAACTTCTCTCCCTACCTACCCCCCTCACCCTAAAAATAATGAGGGGGGACCCTTTAACTAAAAACCTGTAAAGAAAAAAAAATAAGATAAAAACAACTTACCATTCGATGTTTTCTTTCTTCTAAAATCTTCTTTCTTCAGCCCCCAAAAAGGCCAAATAAAAATCCATAATAACCGACGCAATAAAAAAAAAAAAAAAAAACCCGAGCGCAAAAAAATAATCCATCTTCACCCATGGAGGGCTGGCGCAGACTGAGCTCCGCAGGGCGGGGGAAGGCTTATAAAGCCTTGCCCCGCCCTGCAATTAGGCTAAGAACACTCTGATTGGTGGGTTTAAGCCAATCAGAGTGCTCTTTGTCATTTTACAAGCGTGGGAAAGTTCTTTGGAATTTTCCCACGCTTGTAAAATGACACAGAGCAATGTGATTGGATGGCTTGAAATCCATCCAATCACAGTGCTCTGTGTCATTTTACAAGCGTGGGAAAATTCCAAAGAACTTTCCCACGCTTGTAAAATGACACAGAGCACTGTGATTGGATGGATTTCAAGCCATCCAATCACAGTGCTCTTTGTCATTTTACAAGCGTGGGAAAGTTCTTTGGAATTTTCCCACGCTTGTAAAATGACACAGAGCACTGTGATTGGATGGATTTCAAGCCATCCAATCACAGTGCTCTTTGTCATTTTACAAGCGTGGGAAAGTTCTTTGGAATTTTCCCACGCTTGTAAAATGACACAGAGCACTGTGATTGGATGGATTTCAAGCCATCCAATCACAGTGCTCTTTGTCATTTTACAAGCGTGGGAAAGTTCTTTGGAATTTTCCCACGCTTGTAAAATGACACAGAGCACTGTGATTGGATGGATTTCAAGCCATCCAATCACATTGCTCTGTGTCATTTTACAAGCGTGGGAAAATTCCAAAGAACTTTCCCACGCTTGTAAAATGACAAAGAGCACTCTGATTGGCTTAAACCCACCAATCAGAGTGTTCTTAGCCTAATTGCAGGGCGGGGCAAGGCTTTATAAGCCTTCCCCCGCCCTGCGGAGCTCAGTCTGCGCGGAGCCCTCCATGGGTGAAGATGGATTATTTTTTTTTGCGCTTGGGGTTTTTTTTTTTTTTTTTTTTTTTATTGCGTCGGTTATTATGGATTTTTATTTGGCCTTTTTTGGGGCTGAAGAAAGAAGATTTTAGAAGAAAGAAAACATCGAATGGTAAGTTGTTTTTATCTTTTTTTTTTTTCTTTACAGGTTTTTAGTTAAAGGGTCCCCCCTTATTATTTTTAGGGTGAGGGGGGTAGGTAGGGAGATAAGTTTTTTTTTTTGGGGGGGGGGGGGGAGAGGGTTAACTAAGGTCCCCACCCCCTTTGTATTTAGGGCCCCCACCCACCGCTCAGGGGTGGGGGCCGGGGGGGGGACCGTAGGTCCCCCCCCTATTGTGAATTTTAGGGCCCCCACCCACCGCTCAGGGGTGGGGGCCGGGGGGGGACAATAGGTCCCCCCCTTATTGTGAATTTTAGGGCCCCCACCCGCCGCTCAGGGGTGGGGGCCGGGGGGGGACAATAGGTCCCCCCCTATTGATAATTTTAGGGCCCCCACCCACCGCTCAGGGGTGGGGGCCGGGGGGGGCAGTAGGCCCCCCCCTTATTGTGAATTTTAGGGCCCCCACCCGCCGCACAGGGGTGGGGGCCGGGGGGGGACAGTAGGTCCCCTCCCTATTGTGAATTTTAGGGCCCCCACCCACCGCTCAGGGGTGGGGGCCGGGGTGGGACAATAGGTCCCCCCCTTATTGTGAATTTTAGGGCCCCCACCCGCCGCTCAGGGGTGGGGGCCGGGGGGGGACAATAGGTCCCCCCCTATTGATAATTTTAGGGCCCCCACCCACCGCTCAGGGGTGGGGGCCGGGGGGGGCAGTAGGCCCCCCCCTTATTGTGAATTTTAGGGCCCCCACCCGCCGCACAGGGGTGGGGGCCGGGGGGGGACAGTAGGTCCCCCCCCTATTGTGAATTTTAGGGCCCCCACCCACCGCTCAGGGGTGGGGGCCGGGGGGGGGGGCAGTGGGCCTCCCCCCCTTATTGTGAATTTTAGGGCCCCCACCCGCCGCACAGGGGTGGGGGCCGGGGGGGGGGACAATAGGTCCCCCCTTATTGATAATTTTAGGGCCCCCACCCGCCGCACAGGGGTGGGGGCCGGGGGGGGGCAGTATGTCCCCCCCTTATTTTTTATTTTAAGGCCCCCACCCACCGCACAGGGGTGGGGGCCGGGGGGGGACAATAGGTCCCCCTTATTGATAATTTTAGGGCCCCCACCCGCCGCACAGGGGTGGGGGCCGGGGGGGCAGTATGTGCCCCCCTTATTTTTAGGGCCCCCACCCACCGCTCAGGGGTGGGGGCCGGGGGGGGAGGAGAGTAGGTGTCCGTCCCCCCCCCCCCCCTTCAACCACTATTGTGGCCAGACAGCATCCCTGTGGGTTCGGGCTTCAGCTGTCAGCTGAAGCCACGCCCACAGCAGTGCTGACAGGCTGTCAGCACACAAAGCGCGTTCACAGTGCTTTGTGTGCTGATAGCCCGTCTGATGCATTCACCCAGAATGCATCGGACGAGAGGCCTTTTTAGGGCCTCTGAACTCGGAAGTCCCTCTGGTGGCCGTCTGATTGACTGCAACAAGAGGTGTTCCAAGCTTCCAATGTAAACACTGCATTTTCTCAGAAAATACAGTGCTTACAAGAAAAAGGCTCCGGGTAGCTGTAGCACTCACCTAAACAACCTCATTAAGCTGAAGTTGTTCAGGTGACTATAGTGTCCCTTTAAGTTGAATATCTTCAAATTTCATAGAACAATCACAACTCTGGCAACTCACCACAGCTCCCTAGACTGCCCTTTTCCCTCCGTTTAGGATTTATTAATTCTCTTAATGTGTGTGCAATGGGCTAGGATGTCTATACGCCATGCTCACAAAATAAAAGGAGATATCAAGTTATACATAAAGAACAAATGTCTGTATTCTGAAAAACACCCAATTTGTTTAAATACACTGACGTGCCTTGGGGATTTGTGTAAGGATCTGCATACACCCGATGCACCCCACTCAGGGCCTCTCCTCATGGTCACAGCAGCAGAGATCAGGGAAATGTGTCCCTCTCCATGCTCTGTTCATACCATTGTATAGGATCCGACTTTATATTCATGAAAAGCATTTTATACGGCCATTCTTTTTGTCCACTCGGAGCATTTTATACGGCCATTCTATACCAGCTCAGAGTACTGCGTGAGTGCATGTAGTTAGACTTTTCAGAATGTTTTGTAATCGGTCTTATATTAACACAGAACATTTTATATGATTATTATATTTTTGGAATGCGACGTAGCAGTCTTTCCCACCTCTACACTTCTTCATCCTGCCCACCCCTATGTCCTCAGGTCCTCTTGTTTTACCACTGTAAGCACTGTTTACCATGGTTAGTTCTGACTAGTATCTACACTTATCATATGAAGCCACTTTACCTAACCGTTGCATGATGGAAATATTTTTGTGATTTTAGACATCCTTATTGATGGCCTTCTTCATTTATATATCTATTTTCTGTTATTCGTGTGTATCCTTTCCTTCATTTTATTTGACCTATTTTCATGTATAAATTTACATCTATAAAAAAAATACCATCTGCTGAAACAGACAAATGTAATTTCTGTGTAAGAATCTTGTTGCAGACTTTGGTTGTTTTTTTCAGGTCATTTGCATTTTGATCACATCTTATAATAATTTCCTATATCTTTTCATTTCTTCTATATGGAGAGTTGCAATGTGGAAGTGGAAGTGGAAAGTTCCATTTTGCCACTTTTTGCTTCCATGTAATCTCCATCCTATCATTAGGATTCTGCACATGCCTGTAACCCAAAACAATGACTACTTGGTGTAAAACTAGCTTCATTATTTATTTAAAAAAAAAAAATTAAATCAGGTTTCATTGAGATCGATTTTCACTTTAATTTTGTGTTGTTTTTTTTTTTTTATGACAGTTGTATATTTCATATATGTTTATTTTATTTTTATTTATGTTTGTGCTTTACCACAATTTCCCTTTCGGTTGTACTTCTGTCATATAACGTTTAAATCATTCAGCCTGCTATCAGCAAAGCTGCTTCCTTGAGCTTCAAAGAACTGTTACTGTTGCCAGAGACCTGTGATTTGATGGAGGTCTCGGTCAGCATCACAGTTTCTGAATGTTGCTTTCACAATGAGTATTGTCAGTTGACAATTACGTTTTTTCTTGGTAGAGTCGGGTACTTTACAGAGCTTCAAATCTTCACACTGTACACGTTACACATCACTCTCTATTCCTGATCTTAGTATTTGTTTCCACTGTAACAAGATATAACGGTACTTTAAAAAAAAAAAAGCAGTTGCTATGAAACTTCGAATAACAAATGTTGTACTGTTGTAGTGTTAGGATACATTTCATGTAAATTAAAATGCACTGAAATATTTTCCCTGCCATAAATGTCTTCTCCCCAAAATAATGATTTTGATCTTTTAAACACAATGATAATGGGAATTAAAAATAATAATAATACATTGCCCCAATTTATTCTGTAATTCTGTACAATGAGTGTCATGAGAAATGCAAAATGTTCCTTTTATATTACAATGCAAACTGCTTAAAACAAATACAATTTGCAGACTTTACGGACAGGATGCAAAAATAAAGACAACTTTCAATATGTGTGACCTGCCAAATATGGTCTTACTTGAATTTACTAAATATGTAAAGTAGCTCACTGAGCTCAAATGTGTGTAAAATGTACAGGTTTAGCTGGAGAGCAAGGGGAAAGACCAAATAAAATCGGCCTGACCCATTTGAAATTATATCTGTCTCCTGATTGGTTGTTTGGTGCATTCAGTCACTCAGAACGCATTTGTAGTTCCAATCCTGATGTAGACAAGAAATAAAAGTTTAAAAAACACAACAACACATACAACACATAAGCAAATGGCATCCATGTGTCTCCTATAACGTGAGAGCTTACTAGAAGAATCACAATGTATTCCTGATCAAAACATTTCTAGATAAATATGGCCCCGTGGGGTTCTTCCAAGCTAGGGCCTACTGTACACGTTTGGTCCACATGAGCACCAAATATCAATTTGGTTTGTTGAAGTCTTTGATAGTGACTGGGCTACCTGAAACCATCGCAGAGTTAGCCGTCCCTGTGCACGTTTTGAGATAGAACTCCTATATGCACACATCTTTAAGTGGTAGCTTTATTTATTCTTTATTTATACTTTACTGTCCTTTTAATTTACAATAGTTGGGGGATTAAATTACGAAACGACAATTAAACCCAATGGGTCTTTGTGAGACTGAAGGTATATACCCCACTTTAAACTCAAGGACTAAAAGTTATTTTATGTGTTAAATCGTGTGTTCAGTGAATGAGAAGAGGCAGAGAACATTCATCACGGACCACTCAATGTTTTTACCATTTTGTGTTGCTTCACACATACCTTGTTTTTTGAATGTTTTCCAATAGATCCTTTATCTTCTGAATACAGCATTGATTTACAGATGTGTCTTTGATCAGTGTCTGACAGCCATACATTCAATCACACTAATTGGCTTCACTGTATTATGTGTGACTGTGTTAATTTCCTGCAATCACAAGCCCGTGTTCCACTTAATGCACTGAAAATGGCACTATCCCTAAAGGCATCATGTCTTTGGTTTAACCTGTGGACAATACCTAGATTCAACTGCTTTCAATAGGATTTCATTTGTGACTTTCATTAAAGAAATGGTTTAAACAAGGACATCAATACATCTTAATTGAATTATTTTGGGGTGTAGGTTCTTCCCTCCAGCCTTGATAATGTAAAGAGTGCTGTGTTTTAAACGGCCCTGTTTACATTTTTAAATTGCTATTTCAGACAGACAAACCACTAGGGGCTCAGGAATTAAATAGATTGTATTGTTGAATTTACCTTTGGCATCACAATGCAAAGTATGCTGATGTTGGGTGCGCATGCAGTGCCTTCTCTGAAGAAGCATTGGATGAGTGAACCGCTGCCATTGCCGCTCATGCTTTAGTTCTCCCTTATGAGAAAAATTAGATTGGGCAACAGGTATAAGGAGTGATGGCTTCACAAAAGGAGAATAATTCTTCTTTGTGGATTCTGTATCCGTGCTGGAATAATGGAATAATAAGAAGTTGTTTTTTGGTGGGGGTTGAGGCGGGTGGAATTAGCAATTTTTTAAGGGTTTGGTTTTTTTTATTTTTAAACACCCGTAGCGTATTATTCTGCCTCCTTGCACCATGTGGCTGTGGAGATGATGTATTCTGTAGCTCTATAATGTTTGCGTGTAAAAGCTGGTTAACTTAAGGGCGTATTGACAAAACGGTGAATTGTGGTAAACTGCTAAATTCAGGCTGAAATAGACTATTGCCAAGTTGGCTAATTTTTCCAAATGAGCTATTTTGGTGTGGATTTAGATATGATTTTCAGTTCATTACGGTTTTGTGAATAAACCATTGTTTGTTATCCAGTAAAAACTATTTGTTTAGGTAAAAAAAAAAATAATAATAACCTATTCCATTGAAGTGTACATTTGTTAACCTTATAAATGCAATTTGCTCACTTTTTTTTCTTTCTTTACATCAATTAGCTTGTCTACATATGGATGGAACAATATTGATTGTTTATATGTGGTTTTATGTTCTGTTGAGTAAGTTATATAAAACAAGAACAAACTGTTTTATTTAGACATAAATGTATTGCTACACACAAATGACTGCATATTTCATCAGTGAGTTAAGTGATAAAATCACACATACTATGTATTGTCAGATCCTAGGAAAAATACTTGTCAGCTTTGAAAAAACAGAAATGAGGTTTGAAGAAGGAAAAAAAAATAAAAAAGGAATGTCCCTAAATATTTTATTTTTTAAGGAATACTTGGTACAGCTCTAAACAGATTCTTTTAATATACAGAAAAAGTGTGTACTAGAGTGCCTAGTTGTCAATGTCTGGGCAATGCCATTTCTTTCTCCTCTTATGGATTATGGGTAAATTAGTTTAGCAACTGAAATGGAACGTTGCTTGAAGGAGAATTGTCACCTCAACACTCTTTTTAATATAGTGATACTTTTGTCAAGTTTTGAAATTAAATAGATTCTTCAGATTCTAACTGTAAAACCCCAAACTCCCTTGTCTTAATCATACAACGCCTAATCACGGCTAGATTAAGAGCCCAGTGGGCCTGGTGCTGACATTTATGATGGGCCTAATTACAGAATCTTATCGCCCAAAAACACTAAATACTCCCAAGCGTCATGTATCTGATGGAGATGGTTCTGGAGGGAAAGAAAACAGCAGTTATAAGAAAGCACATACCCTATGCTAATCTCTCTCTACCTTATGTTTTCATCCTTCAAGTAAATCCATTACCCCTAACAGCAGTATCCAGTGAAGCAGGAAGTCAAAGGGCAGGTTAAAAGAGTGTGACACTGTCGCAAATCACGTAACCAGAACTTCCAAAAGGGGCAAACCTGCCCAAAAAGGGGTCATGTCTGCCCAAAGAATTGGAAGGCCAGCCTGGCATGAATGTATGTCAGGCTGCCTGCCAATTATGCCAGCTGGCCAGCTAAGGGCATACTATGCAGACAGCACCCTGAGCTTGGCAGAGGTGCATCTAATGATGCGCTCGCTCAACGCTTTCTAAGGACTGTCCTCTAGCACTCGCTGGCCCACTTGTCTCCTTGCCTTCTTACTAGTAGGCAGAAGCTCCTGGTATATAGTCTAGGATAGAGAAAAGCTGTATGTAGAAAGAGGACATGCCACAGTGTTGGAGAGAACAAAGTCAGCATTACCTTAACTAATTTCATTGTCAGCCAGTCCACACAAGTTTTGTTCCCATACATCCCTCTTAAGTTTCCATACTTAAGCAAGAGTACCTTTCTTGGAAAAACATACCGGCCGTACTAATTAGCATAATTAATTATGTATGGGTGACATCACATGATGTAAATCACAAGGTGTGACAAAAGAGAAAATGCTGTAAAATCACAACAACAAAAAACTTAGTTTGATTCTGCTGTATAGATGGATTGCCCCCAGTGCCTCAAGTCTCCCACGGACTGTGTCCCTATGTATCAGTGTCCCCTTGTCTCCCAGTGCCCTCATTATTTTTTTTATGTTATTATTTATATACCGCCAACAAATTCTGTAGCGCTTTACAGTGGGTGGATGAAAAAACATGGAGTTGTTACCAGACAAGTTGGACACACAGGAACAGAGGGGTTGAGGGTCCTGCTCAATGAGCTTCCATGCTAGAGGGAGTGGGGTAAAGTGACACAAAAGGTAAGGATAGTATTAGACTAATGACAGTTGCAAGAGAGGAATCGGTCTTGAGCTATTAACAGTGTTCCCCTGTGTCTATTACCCCAGCTGTCACCGTGTCTATGTCCCAGTGTCCCCTAGTGTCGTGTCCCCAGGTCTCCCAGTGACCCTATGTATCACAGTGTCCCTATGTATCAGTGTCTCAATGCCCCATGTCTTGTGTCTCCTTGTCGTACTGTGTCTCCCTGTGTCCCCCAGTATTCCCATATCTCCCTGTGTTCCCTAGTGTATGTGTCCCCATGTCTCCCAGGGTTCCCATGTCACTAGGACACTAGGAACACTGAGAGACATGGGAACACTGTGAGGCATGTGGACACTGAGACAGGGGACATTGGGAGAAATGGGGATATTGAGACACTTTGGGCCCTGGGAGACTTGGGGACACTGGGAAAATAGGTGACACTGGGAGACTAGGTGACTTGAGACACCAGCGACACACACTAGAGACACTGGCTGGGAGACATGGGGACATTGAGACACTTGGGGCACTGGGAGACACGGGGACACTGGCTGGGAAACTAGGGGACACTTGGAGATATGGGGGCACTGTGTCCCCAAGTGTCTGTGTCCTAATGTCTCCCAATGTCACTTAGTGTCTGTGTCCCCATATCTTACAGTGCCCCCATGTCTCCTTGCAGCCTTTCTCTCATCCCTCACTTCCCTGAGCTGTAGCAGTCTCTGCAGGCTGGGAGTTGCTGTCTGAACTCTCTGTAGCTGCTCCTCTGCGAAACCGTGAGCAGAGATAGACAGGGAGGGATATGCTGGAACTTCCCATCCCATCCTCTCTCCACACACAGTGACCCCTACTGGCCAGTGCTGATATTGCATTGTAATCTCTGTGTGTACTGAGAAAAATACTGGCAATACAAATACCAGCATTTATATTGCCAGTATGACTGCAATATCGGCACCGGCCAGGCAGCCTCAAATACTGGCTGTGCCAGTAAACTACCAGCCAGGTGGAAACCCTAAGAGTAGTGTGTATAAATAAATACATATATTTTTTTCTTAAATCAATGGGCCTATTTCATGGGCCTGGAGCTGCAGCTCCACCAGCCCCTATGTTAATTCGGCACTGCGCCTAATAGCTAAACTTATAACCCCTGATAGAAAGAACTTTAAAACATCTAGACCTTAAAATAACTCCTGACTCTAAAGTTCATGATAAATATATATATATTTTTTTTCCTTTTGTTTGAATTACACCTTGACCACAACCCACGTTTTGTTTAAAAGTGTTTTTTTTTTGTTTGTTTTTTTATCTGCGTAATTAAAATTTTCACCCTTGCACCTCATTCCAGGCAGTGCTCCGGTTTCACTTTTAATTCTGTTAGAACAGCAAATGAAATGTTAAAACTAAACTTGCAAAGTACCTGATGTGGTTGTAATAACCACAGATTTGGGAAACCAGAGATAGCGATTCTTATCTTAAGACGCACAGTTCTTTTTTTATTTCGCAAGAGATATTACGCCACATGCCGTGCAATCAGAAGATCTGATTGCCATGGACACCACTCACACTGGTTACATCAACAATATGTTTTTTTGTTCTGGTTTGTTTTTTCTTTGAAAAAAATAATTTTAAAAAAGTACCCAACTTTCCCAAAAGACAGTGCTGTGCTCTGCTTAGAACAACCATCTGAAAATGCAAATCCTGGCTTGCAAATGTATAATATATCTCGTGAAGGACTCCAGAGGAGAGCTTACATGATTAAGCGGTATTGACTGTGACTGAGGCTGGTATGCCGTTCTGTAGTCTTCTATGGATGGGTGTCAGCCAGCATTTATATATTTGTATAGCTCCAACACATTCCACAGCACTTTACAATTATACATTGGTGATATATAGCAGCGAGTACTTAAAACAAAATAAACTTGAGAGTATTAAGAGGTGAATAGGTTTTTCTGCCACTCATTTTATCAACCACCTATTGGAAGACTGTCTGTGTTTTCAATTAATGGTAGGTTGTTGAACTTTTATTTTTTGTTGTTACTTTTGGGGGTGGTGGTGATAGCCAGTGCTATCCTCAATGAATTTTACTATATCCCCGTTTCTCAATCTACCCTTCTTCTTTTCTGTTCTCTTTCAGATTTTCAAGGAAAAGCAGGGAGTACATTCGCTCATGCTTAACAAATGGCAGAGCTTAACCCCTTAAGGACCAAACTTCTGGAATAAAAGGGAATCATGACATGTCACACATGTCATGTGTCCTTAAGGGGTTAAAGGGACACTGTAGGCACTACAACCATATCATCTAACTGAAGTGGTTATAGTGTCTGGATTCCATCGGCACTTTCCCTCCATTCAATGTTAAACCATTTTCAAGCAGTTTAAGACTAAAGGTTCTTGGCCACCTACTGCCCAGCCCCATCTGGAGGTATGGCTAAGGCAGAAATTACACACAATTCATACCTTAATAGGCATGTGATTGACAGAGAGGGTCAGCTG
This sequence comes from Pelobates fuscus, assembly GCF_036172605.1. Classification (NCBI taxonomy): domain Eukaryota; kingdom Metazoa; phylum Chordata; class Amphibia; order Anura; family Pelobatidae; genus Pelobates; species Pelobates fuscus. The sequence goes on along the minus strand of NC_086324.1, from coordinate 19,900,584 downwards.
ACTTTTTTCAGCCTATCACAGGCTGCTCAGGTTAATGCTTCTTGTTAGTTCAAACAGCACATACTGGATGGGCTGTGGGCACTCACACTTGGCATTAAAAACGATTTAACACTGAATGGAAGGATGGAGCCAGGGGACTCCAGACACCATAACCACTTCACTGAGATGAAACACCTACAGTATCTCTTTAAGCCAAGCTCTACTTCTTTTGTCAAGACAAATGTTCCCAAAATACTTACCTGTCCTTATCCCCATGTGTCAGGTATTGTGAGTCTGTGCATGCTCAGTACACCCTGTGTCTATTCAAGGTGCTTGTTGGACTAAGCATGCGCGGCTGTAATGAAGACTTAGCGGTGAACAAAAAAATAAAGGTATATAAAGAACTGGAGCCAAACCAAACACATTGCTGGGACAGTGAGGGTAAAAGTCCCAGCCTGTAACAGAGCCACTTTAACCAGCATAGAAGAAGTATGAACACTTTACCCTCTCGTTGTCTTATACATTGGATGCGTTGGTAGGGTTGTGTTTTATTATCTAAAGTCTGCATTTATGGATGAGATGCTCCGTTCTCGTGCGTTTTGTATTTGGGGCGTTGTGCCACAGGACTAGATTGTTATGGCTCAGGAACGTTTTCTTTACATTGTGGTTATATTATTGTTTATTGGGCAGGGTCAGCTAAATACCTCTGGGCATAGACAGACATTCTAATGGATATTTTTAGTACGTGTGCTGACAGACAGTACATTGCATGTAATTACATTTTATGTATGTATATTTATTTAATTGCCAAAATATAGACAAAACGCATTGCTCTTTTAAAGCTACAAGTGAACAGCTTAATCTGGCATTTTATTAAATAATTTGGTTCTGCTGATAAATGTATGTTACAGATCTATAAGATAATTCCGTTAAAAAGCATTATTGCTGTTGACATAGGACTGCATTACTCATTTCCTGCTACAGCCCTTAATTAATTCTCTCCACTTTCCCTGGCTGGCTGCAGTCTTTAATCAGTTCTAGTGGCCTGTAATTAGCACAGTGGGGAGTAATCTGGAATTGTTGGCCATGTAACCTCCTTCATCGTCACAGATAGTCAGATAGTCCTATGTTTTTCTTCTTAAGTAGTTTTTGGCTTCAGCTAATAGTTATTTTGGGGCCATCTTTCCTGGGTTTGTGCTGAGAGCTTTGATGCTGGCGTAGTTTAAGAAATTTGGCATGTAAAAATGTGTAACGCGCGACATTGATTCTTATCACTTATGGTATCTATGCGTGTATTTTTATTTTCGGTTTAATTTGCTTATTATGGGGGGGGAGAAAAACAAAAAAAAAGTCTTCACTAATGGAATGCAACAGTTCAAGCCATTTATATTCACGTCTCCCACTGCTTTGTGTTTGCCATTGGTGCCATAAGCAACCAACGTGTACAAAGCCATTTTGAATTTAAAACCCCTTTCGTCCAGATATCTTTATTCCTGGCACATTTTGTGTTTTTGATCATATGTGTGCATAGAGTTTTATGCTTAGTGTAGCAATATTGCTGCCTTGTATTGGAAGCTTCTATAGTTATCTGTATGTGTAACCTTGTCCGCCCCCCATCATTTGAGAGTTCAGCCTTGTCTATCATTGGTGAAGTGACGTGGGCGCAGTAGGGGACAGACCTACATGACTAAGAGGAAAAGATCAATAAGGACACAGGAGGGAAATGATAACAAGATGTGGGTAGAGGAAAAAGTACGTTTTATGTTCGCAAAATAAATATATAATCTGGTTATATGTGCGCGTTTGTAAAATCTAGTCCAGAAGACACAGGAGGGAAAACACAGTATGTTGACTGATAGGGCAAACGCTGCAAGTCCCAAGGTATACACAATTACACTATAACCCCTTACGTACTCTGTACAGTGCAGACATTACCCCTTACGTACTCTGTGCTGTGCAGACATAACCCCTTATGTACTCTGTGCTGTGCAGACATAACCCCTTACGTACTCTGTGCTGTGCAGACATAACCCCTTACGTACTCTGTACAGTGCAGACATTACCCCTTACGTACTCTGTGCTGTGCAGACATAACCCCTTACGTACTCTGTGCTGTGCAGACATTACCCCTTACGTACTCTATGCTGTGCAGACATTACCCCTTACGTACTCTGTGCTGTGCAGACATAACCCCTTACGTACTCTGTGCTGTGCAGACATTACCCCTTACGTACTCTGTGCTGTGCAGACATAACCCCTTACGTACTCTGTGCTGTGCAGACATAACCCCTTACGTACTCTGTGCTGTGCAGACATAACCCCTTACGTACTCTGTGCTGTGCAGACATAACCCCTTCCCTTACGTACTCTGTGCTGTGCAGACATAACCCCTTACGTACTCTGTGCTGTGCAGACATAACCCCTTACGTACTCTGTGCTGTGCAGACATAACCCCTTACGTACTCTGTGCGGTGCAGACATAACCTCTTAAGTACTCTGTGCTGTGCAGACATAACCCCTTGCGTACTCTGTGCTGTGCAGACATAACCCCTTGCGTTCCCTATTCTGTGCAGACATAACCCCTTGCGTACCCTGTGCTGTGCAGACATAACCCCTTGCGTACCCTGTGCTGTGCAGACATAACCCCTTGCGTACCCTGTGCTGTGCAGACATAACCCCTTGCGTACCCTGTGCTGTGCAGACATAACCCCTTACTATGCAGACAATTTAGTTTTAATAAGAGGTAGGTCACCTTTGACATACCTGCTAGATGTAGGAAAACATTGTATAGTTCCTCTTTCACAAAGCTTTCCCCTTATCATGGAGTACACTTACACATGGTTTTAAAACTGACCACAGCTGTCTCTGATTAGATGGGTGTTGGCAGTGAGTGTGAAGAAATGGTATTACAGCAATACTTCTCTATTTGGCTTTATAATTTCTGCACCAGTTTCACTCTCTCCTGTATTATCTTAAAATAATTACCCAGATTGTAACTCCTCCGCTACCCCTTATCCCTTTAGCTCCCATGTGTCCTTCTAAATATGAAGGATAGAACCTCCATCTTCAGTGATCATCGTCGAACATGACATTAAACACAGATTGTATGTATTCCGACTCAGCATTGTTTTATCATATCTAATTTCTCAGCGGATGAATAAGCTGAATTTGTTCTTGTGTAAAGTCACAAGCCAGGTTAGCAAGAAACAGATGGATCTATAGAAATGTTGATGTTCAACCCTGAGATGCGCAAAAAACAATTGGCATGTTTTTAAACCGGTTTTCAATTGTTAATATTTTTATTTACGTTTTTAGTGCATGGTAATATCCATGGGCTCACTAAACATTGCTGAGTGCACTTCCATGTTAAACAGTAAGGAGGGTACACAGGGTTGTCAAGAAGTAGCAGATATGTCCATTATCACTTGATATATGGCCTTTTCACTTATGTGCATTAATTAACCTCTTGATGATAAGACATGCCTGGCACATATTGCAAAACACTGACTGGGGAGACCCACGCGCACACGTCTCACCATTAAATTTTTTGCTCTGAGCATCTGGTGTCGAATACCGTACAGCAATAGTTACCGTATTTGCTTTCTTTTACAGCCATTTAATGTGCATAGCTTAAATGTGTTGGTAAACCCTGGTTTTGTGAATTCCTTCTCGGGTCTAGATCATCTCTCTATATGTATGAAAAACAGAAAGCAGTCAAAATCATTGCATAGACCAGGAATTCGCTGGTTTTACACCGTAGAAAGCCTAAGCAATATACTGACATTTTAAGCTGTGGCATGGTTCAGTTTTGTGACTATACAATGGTCACTTAATCAGAGATTCTTTACCCAAAAGCTTTGTGAATGCAGGCTACCCTGCTTCTACCAAATTGTTTTTCCCAGATAAGAGAGACACAGCTCTCCCAAAAAATCCACTGCACCTACAAATCCTCCATGACCAGAGCCAGAAGAAATGTGGATGCAGCAACTGGCAAACTGGTCCGTTTATAGGACCTGTCAATGTTATATTGCGAAAGACTATTTAAAAAAGTTACATAGCTGAAAAGAGACATGCGTCTAAGTAGTCTTTCTCACATAGGTTTTTGCTGTTGATCCAAAAGAAGCCAAAAACCCAATCTGAGGCGCTTCCAATTTTGCAAAAAAACAGGAGAAATAATTCCGTCTGGGCCCCAGAATGGCAGTCGGATATCTCCTTGGATCAGAAAGTAAAATGATATCCCTGTATATTGTGTTTTTTCAAAGTATTCATCCAGTTCCTGTTTAAACATCGATATGAACTCTGATAAAACCACCTCTTTAGGCAAAGAATTCAAAATCCGTATTGTTCTGTAAAAAACTATTTTCTTTGCCTTAGACCAGCGGTTTCCCTGGTGCTATGATAATATGATTATGGCACCGGGAACTGTGCCTCGCTCTCCCCTGCCAGCCCTGCTGGACCGGAGGGAAGATCAGAGATCTTTAAAAAAACATATATTTATTAATCTATCCTCCAACCCCACAGGCCGACAATAATTCTCCCCCATACACATACTGCCCCTCATACACACACTGCCTCCATACGCACACTCTGCACCCTTCAAACCCTACAGACACAATGCACCCCTTACACACACACACTACATCCTTCACAAACACAATGCACCCCCGTACACACACTGCATCCCTCACACACACACACACTTAACCCCACACACACACCACTGCCTGTATCCTGGCAGACCCCAGGTAAGTTGTCAAACTGTTCTTAAACAGTTTGACTACTTACCCTGGGAGGTCACCACGGCACTCCTGGCACCATAACCACTACATCGTGCTTTAGTGGTTATTGTGCCTGTATTGTTTCTTTAAATAATCTACCAGTGCCTCTCCCAAGATTAGGTTCTGGATCCACCCCTGAGAGGGAAACATTTCTGCTGCACAGGGGCCCAGTATATGCCGCAACGCTGTACATGTATACAACCTAGAATTTTTTTTTACTTGAGGCGCGTTGGAAAAATATTGAAATATTAAGGTCGCCTTGAACCTTAAAGGTTTGGGAACCACTGCCTTAGACTACATTATCTTTTTTCCAGTCTAAATGCATGACCGTGTGTTCTATGCATAGTCCTGTTTCTGAACAGATTTCCAGACAATGGTTTGTATTGGCCCCAATATATATTTGTATAATGTTATCATATCCCCTCCGAGGAACTGTTTTTCTAAACAAAAGAGCTTTAAGTTTAACTTTTCTTCATAACTAAAATGCTCCATTCCTTTTATAAATTGTGTAGCCCGCCTTTGCACTTTTTCTAGAGACGTAAATATCCTTCTTTAGAACAGGTGCCCAAAATTGCACAGCATTTTCAAGGTATAGCTGTGCATATTCGATAAGCCCCTGTACAGTAGTTGTTAATGGTATATCTAGATCAGCCCACGGCAGTGGTTGAATTCAGGAAATAGATATATATGGCTTCATTTATACCTCTTATGAAGTAAGCTGTTATCTTTAAATATTTTAAACACAGTCCGGAGTAAAAAATGGATTTTATAGATCTGTTTACTGGTATATACTGTTATGGCAAAAGGCTAATACCCAAAATTCAGTAATCATACTGGCACTCTACCTAGGACTAATCCCAAAATGTCAGCCCTGGCATACATACATATCATAAAGTGTGACAAGGCTAATTAATACTTTAACCCCTTCAGGACCAAACTTCTGGAATAAAAGGTAATCATGACATGTCAGACATGCCATGTGTCCTTAAGGGGTTAAATAGATTATGGCTGATTTGTTCGCTCTTACAATATCAAGCAGCCGGCATTGCATAATGGCAAACTATCGCTTTTACAAGATATTATGATTTATATTCAAAATCTTTCTGCTTTTAACTTAACTCGATTAATATTTAGATACATAATGAATAAATGAAATTATTTTGAATTTGTTGGTGTAAGTCCAAAAACCTTTATGCGTATATAGCAAAATTGGCAAGTTACGTTACTTTTTTGTTATTTTTTATTATTATTATTTTAATTTTTTTTTTTTTCTCAAGAGCAAAATCTGTTGTAGAGGTCTGAATGCCAATATGAGGGAGTACCATCTTCCAAAATAATGTTCCTCACCTTCCAGTAGTGTATTAAAGAGTTCCCAAAGTTAGATCTTTAATGTGATATATGGTTTTACATTTAAAAGCATAAAGCACCAAAACCCATATTCTTGTTAAAGACCCTTGGTAAGTAGTTTTTTTGTCTTTCTTTACAGTATCACCAAGGAAAGCATTGTTGACGTGGAAGGTATTATACGGAAAGTGGATCAGAAAATTGAGAGCTGTACTCAGCAAGATGTAGAGCTGCACGTAGAAAGGGTAAGCGTACTGCGCAGGGCACGCAGTGTCATTCTATATTCTGTCTATCATTGTGTTATGTGGCAAATAGTATCCAGTATTTCATCCACCCTGTAGGCCTGAAGTTGGATACATCCGATCGTTATAAATCACAAATCTCCTTTAAGGAGGAAATGCCACATTTTGTGGCTTAAAGGGAAACAGGCGTTGTGTGTTTCCATGATTCTTTAAGAGGTTACAGTTAGTATCAGATCTTGCATGTGGTCATTGTAGAGGATTTATAATGTTCACTTTCCTTCGTTTGATTTGTGAAAGTGTCATTTATTTTTAATTTTTTGACTTGTATAACAAAATATATAAACCACAGAAGAGATCAAATAAATATATATTTACACACACACAATATATATATATTTACACACACACAATATATATATATATACACACACACACAAGATACAATAAAAAAAATATAAAGACCACTATTACAGTGCAACAACTCCATATCAGGGTAACTCACTACAGTATAAAAAAAAAAAACTCAACAATGGAAAAACAAACAGAGTGGCACTAGTAACATATTGAATAAAATCTGAATATGAGCGGTATATTTAAATTTATTAAAAAAACACTAGAGAAACACATGGTAAAACCAGAAATACTAAGGTGCAATGAATTCTGGCCACACTATAAGATAACATAAGCAACTGACTGAACCAGTTCAGGATAGTGATCCAGGGGCAATTTAACTGTCTATCGCCCCACTATAGGGTCGTTAGGCCCCACCCTCCCGCCGGGCTGAAGGGGTTAAACACTTACCTTTCTCCAGCGCCGGGCTCCCTCGGCGCTAGGTAACTCTAATCCCTCTTCTGACGTCAGCGCTGAATGCGCATGCGTGGCAAGAGCTGCGCGCGCATTCAATCAGTCCAAAGGAAAGCATTTCTCAATGCTTTCTTATGGACGTCTGCGTATTCTCAGTGTGATTTTCACAGTGAGAAACGTGGAAGCGCCTCTAGCGGCTGTCAATGAGACAGCCACTAGAGGCTGGATTAACCCTAATGTAAACATAGCAGTTTCTCTGAAACTGCTATGTTTACAGCTGCAGGGTTAACACTAGAGGGACCTGGCACCCAGACCACTTCATTGAGCTGAAGTGGTCTGGGTGTCTATAGTGGTCCTTTAAGTGTAAACAATGTAATGGAAAAAACACTGTATAAAGGAATAGACCACATAATAGTAGCAATGAACCTCACAATGAACAGCATTATGGCAGCATTATCAGCTTATTAGTACCCTACCTGGTTCTCCCGACTGACTGCCGTCAGTGTGTTAACTCCGAGATCACAGCGTCAACGTGTTTCTTCTGAAATGGGCTTTATTAAGACTGTCTTTTTTTACTTTTTTATTGGGTTTTTGTGGAATCAAGAACCATCAAAATATAAAAAAAGAGTTAACATGTAAAATATATGTCAAAAGGCACTCGAGAATGCGCTTTTACAGTAGGAGTAGCACTGAATAACCGAATGCTCTTCAGCAACAAAAACACAAAAATACAAGGACATTAATGTACATATGTACAATCCTGTTATAATACAAGATACAAATGTGTTTCTTTTCTTTTTTTTTTTGTTATAAATGAAATTGTAAATAAGGACCTGCAAAAACATTTGGCACAGGTTGAAATGCATATATATATATATTAGCTCTCAGGTTATCCCTTTATTTTACTGCACAGTACTTATAGAAACCTTTGCTGCACACAATGATGAAATCATACATACGCGTATTGCTGGTGCAAAAAAGGAAAACACTGCAGGCTAGAGTATAAGGGCAGAATAGTTTGGTTTATCTTGCAGGAATATCGATTATTTGGTGAACTAAGATATTGGCAATAAAAAAAAAATAACAAACGGTAACCTAACCTATATTTGTATTAAACATGTGTCTTCCTTTTTATACATGTACCTGTTTTTCAGTGCTTATTTAAGCAATTTAAGAGAAAAAGAATCACATTCCTTCCTAAATAAGTCTATTTCTCCTGCATACGTGCAGTTTTCTATCTTCTTGAATGTCACATGTTCTGTAACACAGCTGGTGATACATCGTTCAATAATACAATATTTCCACAGGCCAGGCATCACAATGTAAAAGAGGAAGAGGGGCAGGGATCAGACTGTTCAGGCATCTGATGGTGTCAGAGCGAGATGTGTGAAATGCTCAGTGTCCCACTTTCCACTAAGCTCACTGAAGCCTGACCTAGCTTTGCAGATTTCAGGGTTACAATCGACTTCCATTCTAAGTACATGCACTGAATGTCATTTGATATAATTGCCTGGTGTTTATAACCACATGGAGGTATGACTGAGCGGAATAGTTTGTTTTAGGACTTTCTCTCTCTCTCTTTAATGGTTTAATATAAATATAAATAACAGCGTAACATTTCCCCAAAGGATAAGTACCAGTTAGAAAAGTAATTTAGGTACATATCTGGCAAAAATGTTTATAACAATTTGATAAGTCCTAGTATATCTAAAAAACAGAGGGATTCCCCAGTCAAATGCCCAACAACAGAGAGACAGGTTTCTGTAGCACAAATTGTTTTTTTTCCATGGTGACTAGACGGCTATAAAATTATTGAGATATATATAAAATATATATATTTTTTTTTATCTTACATAAAAAAAAAATTTCCACCTGCCCCACTGTATCAGCCTGCTCTAGTGGTCACATGTAAGTGCTTTCCCTCACTGGTGAGAGGTGCCAGATACAGATAGATATCTTTACAAAGAACAATGCAAGCTATTTCTATATTCAGTATGTGATGCATTGTTAGATATGTTGTCCCAGCTCAAACTGTCCTTTAATCTGACTAGCCCCCTCTGCAGGACCTTTTCAGGTGGTAGAGAAGTGGTTGCATACCAGATTGTATATTTTCTTCCCTATTGCTGTCTTGGTTTCAGTTTAGCTGTTGCTACAAACATCTGTTTACCAAAAAAAAAAAAGTATAACCCTTTTATTTCCCCATCTATTTTTGTCTTGTCTCTCTTTCAGATCTATGTGATCAGCGCAGCTGAGCCACGTCTGCCTTTGCAACTGGAGGATGCAGTGCGGGCTGAGACCGAGGGAGAAGAGGTGTGCCAATTGGGGAAATAAATACCCAGCGTTACTTGCTACTAGAGTTGTAACAAGTTCAGTCATGTCCAGGGGGGCACATACCATCTTATATATTATTTAATTATTCTGTACCCTTTCAAAAATGTACCCAGCACCTTTTGTGATTTAGTCTAGAGAAGTAATAACTACCAAGAGGGCTAAATGAAACTTATAAGACAGATAGTGCAACCATTTAATCTCTGTTCTAGGGTATAAAAACTGGTGTCTCCATATCTGTAAATCTTAATTTGTTGGAAATGTTTGGTACGTGTGCAGCATCATTAGAGTAACATCTAAGTGAAAGTGCATCTTAAATGTACTCTTAATAAATGCACTGTTAAAGGGACACTGTAGACAGTCAGGCCACTCCATCTCATCCCTTAACGCTTCAATGTAAAATTGCCGTTTTAGAGACAGCCTCTAGAGATGCTTCCAGCAGTTTTACGGAGTTTGACTCCGTGAAAAAACTCTGGACGTCCTCACACTTTGCATGAGTATATTCAGCATTTTCAGAATCCCCATAGGAAAGCATTGAGTCCAAGCTTTCCAATTCAGAAGGCCTAATGCCATGCATGTTCATTAGATTTCCCCTATCAGCTGACGTTGGTGGAGGAGGAGTCGGGTAAGTGTTTGTTTAAAGGGTTATTTATCCCTTTACATGGCCTAATACTGCTGTGCTCTGCTTTTTTTTTTACCATTTTTTTAAAACATATTATTAGGAATACAAAGTATGCTTGCACAGCTTCTAAAAACATCAAACAATTGTTTGATCTCATGACCGTAAGAATATGTACCGGATTCCTACGAAACTTGCAACAAAAAAAAAATCTTTACAATTGGCGTACTGTAATGGCGTATTCTAGACTGTTATTTCATGAATCTTTTACAAAGTTCTACAAATGGCCATTAATTAAATGAATGTCATAATGTACAGAACATGTTGTTGGCCATATCCCCAGCATCTTGGGTGCAGATAACAGACTTTTGAAACACCTGTGTAGTTCAGGTATGCATGTGCTATCAATGTGCCCAGCAGAATGCATAGATCAGTGTTCTTTAAAGTGCCTCAGTAATACACAGAATGGTTTTATGTCTCGTTATAGAGATTTCTCCCAATGTATTATGCACATGAACTTATGTCAGTTTATAGAGAGTAGTTAGTCCTCCTTAAACATTACCTCTGTGCCCTACGCATAGCAGTGAAGACTAGTAATTTGGAGTAGTGGCGTGCCGCCTGCTTCATATGGGGATGGGGATGGGGCATGCATGTTTTAAATCTATACCTATCTGACAGTGAGCCTCTTATCATTTCTGAAATTCCATGTCTGTAGTTCACAAGCATCCTGCAGTGCTAAATGTTGCTTTCATTCCTGCAAATGATGATATTTGCACTTTAAGACTGTGCGTAGGAATTTATAATGAGAGATTATCTTCAAAGTCTAAAATGAATGTTAGATGTTCCAAACGGCTTCCTTCTGTTTGAGAAACACCATTTACTTCTGTTACTTGCAGTAGAGCAGGGCTAATCACTTAGGACAGGAATGAGTTTAGTGTCTGTATTCTAAGTGCGGTGTTGTGGTGCTTGATGTTTTCTGAATTCTGTTATCTCTCTTTTTTTTTTTTTTTACTCCCAATAGGAAGGAAGGGCTACCGTAAACCAGGATACAAGACTGGACAATAGAGTAATTGATTTAAGGGTAAGAATCTTGCTTCAACTCACGCAAATCCAAATTTCCTTTGTTGTATTCGAGTGCTGACAAACAAGAATTTGTACAGGTGTGAACAAAACATAAACAACACTGACGACAATGATTATTTAATGGGTTCTGTCCACAAAAAGCTTGTTCTATTTTAAGAGGCTGCTTTTCTGTTTCTTCATAACGTTTAGCATTTCTGTTGCACAAACACAATGCTAGATTTATCTTATTTAGCCGGAGAACGGATATTGCATATATACTAATTCTGTTTGGTATGCAGTTCGTGTTATGACGTACTGTGTGTTTTAACCCTTTTAGTGCATTGGGAACACGTTTGGTTCTCAAGTAGTTAAAGACCATCTCTAAGTAATATAAACCTTTTTCTTTAAAGATACTGAAATGTAGCTAGAACATGATAGGGTACAAAATGCAATTCTTCTAGAGTTTAATCCAGATTGTGTCGGCTGAGGATAATGGGAATTGCAATCAAACAACTGTAGGTTTTTCTTTGCTGAAGTAGGTGATTGGACAGCTCCTCGATCTAGCTTTACCCGTGTAAGAAAGGTCTTTATTTACAGATCATCATTAACAAAGTTTAGAAAAAAAAGAACAAAACTCCCACCTGATTTAAGTGAATTATTTGGAAATGTCATATCTGTATATCAAATACCTGCTCTCTGCATCTCTCCTCCGGGTTCCATTTTCACAAAAACATCCTGACTGTTAATGTGGAATATGCAAATGTGCACAGCAGCACTGACATTGGATTTCCTGCCCATATTTATTTAGATTATTTTTGCACTGATCAGTTTTTTGTTTTTGTTTTTAAAACAAATTTTATTAGCCAGGATTTAACATCCGCCTCTCACAACTATTTAGTCCATTTTGGAGTCCTCGGTATGTTGGCAGATTGGTTTTATATGATAAAATGTGCACATAGTATGTGATTAGGATATTTCTCATTGCTTACAAAGTGTAACTTGTTGGTCTGCCCTCTCGAGCCCCTATGTCAATGTATCTCCTGTTAAAGCTTGTCTCCAAGCACCATGATCCCTTCACTGATTTGAAGGTGTCATAGTACTTGGAGTCTGTATGTGCCGTGTTTCAGTTTGAAACTCTTCTCATACAGAGATATAGCCCGGTGCTGCAATAGGTGGAGTCGTTGGGCTCATTCCGGGCTGGCTAATGTTAAATCTGTGCATATTTGACTTCTGCCATCTATGCTGACCAAGTCTTGTCCTCTTGGCTGTCCCTTCTCCTGCAATGACTATAGGAAGATTGGGCTGCAGGGTGAAGTTGGCCTTGGTGCGGGAATGCAGGGAAAAAGTTGTATTTTTATTTTGTGTTTTTGGGGGGTGGGGAAGGGACCATGCCAGTAAGGGTTACTCAAACTAAAAACAGTGTTTTAATAATGTACTCTCGTTTGTCTGGCTATTTATCCAAGTATACGTTAAAAACTCTATATTTTTTAGTAAAGATTGTTGGGGGGAAAAAGTGGTTTCTTGGCTGGGCAACCTTTGAAAAGTGTGGAAAAGGTTCAGAAGTTATGTGACCTTATTTACCATGTTCTCCATTTCTTGGGTAATGCATTGGGTGTCTGAAGACCCCCCACTACCACCCCATCCCATTTTGTTCCTTTGTAAAAGCACTCAAAGACAAGGTGACTCAATAAACTAAAGTACATGTAGTGTTCTAGGTAATTAGAAACACCCCTGACTGATGTAGGGCACAGCGGGTGGGATGCTGATTTTTTTGCTTTAACCTTATTACCCAGTCTCCTAGACAACCCCATCAAAATGTAACATGAATATGTGATTGAGAGCAATACTTTTTTCTTGTTTTTTTATATTGTTTTGTTTAAAAAAATTATAATAGAAACAGGAAAATTATTGATGTTTTTGCTCAGCTTTGAAAAATATTGAACAATGATTCCTATCCCACAACTGTGAGAATTCTTGCAAGTACCTAAGTAAACAGGAAAAAAGAAAAGCTTGCTATTATTTGCACGTGCTAGAAAATAAACATATATTTTTCCTGAACGCAAGTTCCTTTGATGCATTGTTTTGGTGCAGAGCATTCAACATCTGCCAAGGAGCCGGTTTCCCTAACGTATGTGCACAACCTGTAAAATCTATGGGAACCAACTTCCAAATCGAGGAAGTTCCGTGTACAAACCTCTCTGGGCTTCGACTGTGTTTTTACCTGATCTTTTAGAAAATGCAACAAATAAAATCCGTCCTCCTTGTGTAGGAAGTGTATACATGGCTATTTCCTTTATTATTATTTATAAAGCATCAATGTGCCATTTCCTATAAGTGCCTTTTCCTCTCATTGTGTACAGAGGTCAAGCAATAATTGCAAAGTGCCTGTGTATATATACAGCTCAGGTTTAAAGGCCATAGAATGCAATTTGGAAACAATCAATTTGTTTCTATTTAATACGCAAACTCATAATATTTCACCGAGGGTTTTGGTTTGTTTTTAATCTTTGTTGCACCTAGACATATTGAGGCGTGGAATAAAATGTCAAATAGAAAAGTGGTTGTGGGTATTGGTATTTAGCGTTACACACTAAAAAACGTAGGGTTACAAAAAAAATAAGTACATTGACCGCTTGATCTATTTGTAGAACCCTAAGACTCCCTTTCCGAGCACAAGTAGGTGCACTTGTAGAAATATGTGTTAATTTGGACAGGGTCCTCTTCACCTGCCATTCTCATACATCCACACTCTCCAATGGATGCTAAAGATCAATGTAAAACGTTTCTGTCCCTTTTGCTAGACACCAGCAAAGTACAGCTCTGAATAAAAGAGACCATTAAAAAAATGGAGTTCTGGGGTCAACTGGACCCCATGTTAACCAGCAGTTTGTCTCCCACCCCCCCCCCCCCCCCCCCCCCTTCAAACTTGAATGGTCAAGGAATGGAAAGGAAAAAAGAGGGGATGGGGGGGAAATCATGATCCATACTGAAATGACCCATTCTTAAAAAAAAATAAAGTAAAAACGTGTATTCCTAACCAAATGGTATGGATGTGTAGATGTTCCCAAAATACCCTGCAAATTAAGGACATTTAAATAAGGTTTCTATTCTAGGTAGCAACATGTATTGGATGTGTAAACTTTTGATACAATTCACTAACATGCCAAGTTTAAAGTTTGCTTAAAATCCCTAAGTAGAATTGCATCAATAAATCATACGACATGATGTTCTGACGCTGTCGTCATCCTCCTCATTAGTTTCACATTTATCTCATTTTTCACTATTTCTTTTGAGTACCTGGAAATCAGCGTCACCTCAGAACTTTTCACAGGGAAACGTTCCTGGAATTGAGGGCAAAAAAAGCCATGCACAGATAGAAGGGTATTTTTCAAATCTCCCTTAACTGTCTAGTCAAGTCTAAGTGGAGTGATTTATTGAAAGTGCTCTTAGCATTTCAACCACACTGACCATAATTCAGACTTTGCACATTCATTTTCCTTTCCATTTAAGAGACTCACATTATTATTTTTCGTAACGTTTGATGCAGCTGGAGTGCTTCCGTGTTGCTTTTCTGACTGTTATGAAGTTCGTTTCACAGGTGTCAGTTTTGGTGTTTTTATTTAGGGCCTATTTACAGTATTTGTTTTGTTCTTTGTCGGAGTACAGCTTGTATTTTATATTTCGCTCAGTTCCTCTCGAAAATCTAGTGATTACATCACTTGTTTTGCTGAGATGAAAGTTGATAAAACTGTAGTATTTAAACCTCAGCCGCTGTGAAAACCCCAATTGGTGAAAAAAAAGGAGAAGTAAACCGATTCTCTGACGTAGGTAAAAAAAACCAACCAAATAATAATTAAAAAATCGTTCTGAAACAGTCTCCACAACCAACTGTTTCATCAGTCATGAACCTCATTTGTGGTTCAGTGGTCTTGTGGGTAAAGAGATGTCAGTTACAGATTATTTTAAACATCAGGTTAAGGTGTTAATTTTCTTACTTTATTTTCGCGCCTTTTCTGAAATCATATGTGAACTGGGGTATTGAGGATCATTCAGACTTTCTTTTTCTTGAGAGGCGGGGGTGTCTGGTTTATTGTATTTAAAAAAAACAAATCTAGCCTGTATCCTTTCCTAGCATATCAGGTTTTTTTTTGTTTTGTTGGTAATTCAAAGTTCATTTCAAATCATGGGACCCCCAATAGAAGAATTCTACCAAATCAGCCAGGTTTTCAGTTTAGCACTTTTGGTGTCAAATTTGAAAATTAACTTTAAATGCCGGACAAATCTCACTTTATATAATATGTTAACTCTGTGTGTATGTTGGAATAAAACTTGCATTGAACTAATCGAATCTGAGAACCACTCATTGCAGATTGTGTACTAATAGTATACTATGCAGAGATTCCCGGATATGAATCTCTCGTTCCGTTTGCTTCCGTATGTTAAAATGCCGTGATGTCACCTTATATGTAAGCTCACTGAGCAGAGCCCTCAACCCCACTGTTCCTATGCGTCCACTTGTCTGGTTACAATTACGTATCTGTTAGTCCATCCGTTGTACAGCGCTACGGAATTTGCTAGCGCTATAAAAATAATAGTAAAGTAATGTTATAGTAGTGCTACCCTCTTAATGCTCTAACCAAGCTTCCTATTGCCTCTGATTTCCATTGCAGACGTCAACTAGCCAAGCGGTGTTTGGTCTCCAGTCTGGGATCTGTCAGCTTTTCCGAGAGACTCTTACTCAAAAAGGGTTTGTGGAAATCCAGACTCCCAAAATAATTTCTGGTAAGTTACACTTTCCATTGGTTACTTTCTGGCTGTGCTAATTTCAGAATTTGCTGAACTGACCAAAGTACTTTATCTACTGCAGTGACCATTACAGCCGTAGCTTTTTAGGGGATTAGGACAATGCTTTATCCAAAACTCGTCTCTGATACAAGCAACCATGATAAATGGTTCTACAAAGGTCTCTCTCTCTTTGTAGCAGCTGTTTTGATGTTGTAACAGACGTGTACACATAGAGTAATACAATTTACTGTGAGAATATAAAACATTTCTTGTAAAGGTTCTATAATTAAAGGTTTTTATTTCACTATTGCTGTTTTGTAGATTGTCTGTAGTGTGGCAGAGGATTCTTATGGCAACACATTGACTGATGTTAGGTTTACTTTCCTGACCCTGCTTAAAGACCACTGCAAAAACCACGACCACTACAGCATGCTGTAGTGTTTATGGTACCAGAAGTGCAGTGGTACCTTCCCATCCAATCAAGCTGTTTTTAGAATGGGTTGGCATATTACCACGCACTGCAAGGTGAAGTGGTGCAGATGTCAAGAAATCAGAGATTTCAAATGTTTCATGCATTGTGTGTAGCTTGTTATTCTAGTCTGCCAATGCACATATGGTCAATTTTAGGTATGTTATATCCTCATTTACCTCCTTTATTGTGGAGGTAAATGTGACTATTTAACTTTTTTTTGTTTTTCAATCACGCACCTATAATCCAAAACAGCCTCTTCTCTGCAGCTCAGTTTGCCTCCTCTGATGAGACCAGATTTGTCCAATTAAATGGTTCTCATAGAGAAGCATTGAGGACTTAATGCTTATGCATGACAATTTCTGTATTAATCAAATGCTTCTTATCGACAAATATTAAAGCCAATGTTCCTCTATGAGAAGCATTAATTAAGCATTCGACCTCCTCTTGCAGTTCATGGAGACATTGAACGTCAAGAAACAAGTCGAACTCTGCCCTGGATGCAGAAGCCCCACCTAGTGACTGCCACTGGAGGAGTGTTTAGCTCCACAATGTTTTACGCTGCGGGAGCAAAACGCCAGGGGCAATATGAAGGGGTCTGGGTGCCTATAGTGTCCTTTAAATTAATAAATATTTTGTGGACCTATTTTTTTGCTATTTTTTTTTCCCAAGTGCCACTGAATTCTATAGTAAATCATTCAAATAGATGTCTTGGGCAATGCATAGGTGGACGTTTCTGGATAATTATACAAGGTATGCTCTGTTTTCCCAGCCGCCAGTGAAGGAGGAGCCAACGTTTTCACCGTTTCCTACTTTAAAACCAGTGCCTATCTAGCTCAGTCCCCGCAGCTCTACAAGCAGATGTGTATTTGTGCTGACTTTGAGAAGGTATTCTGCATTGGGCCAGGTAAGATATATCTATTGTCAGGTGAAACTGAAATACAGCTTTATTGGTAACTCTGACGGCACTGAATTAATATGCGGCAGAGCATGCTGATGCTTGTGTCCTCATTCTCTGAGTGATGATCCTCATATATGATTGTATGGGCATGTTTAGTTTAAAGAGGGACCTTGGTCTATGGGGGGTAGGGGCTGGAGAGGTGGCCAGGGAGAATAATTTTTCCTGGATGTATTTAGTGATTTTACATTTTAGCAGAGCAAGGCTAAATATATATCTTAACACAGACTAATTGGTAAGTGCATATCATAGTTTAAAGTCACATTGCAGATGAAGACCTGTTGTACATGTATCCAAGCCATGTCTAGATTGTAGCTCGTTTAAGAAGGGTCTTCATCACCATTGTACCTGTAACACTTTGTAATTATCTTATTTATTGTTAAATGTCCCCCTTTAAAATACTGTAAAGCGCTGCGGAAGAAGTTGGCGCTGTATACTATGTGTATTTCCTAGAAAATAAACGGAGTGATTTGGGTCCTAACTAGTGACATAAAGAGATAAAATTAACAGGGATGCCTGACATCTGGCCGCACTGTCACCTTCTAAAGTTTACCATAGAACAAATTGTGGTAAAGCACAGGAAATATCGAAGATATGATCTTGGGAGAGGGAGCATAATACACGCTCCATCAAACCAGATGCGATAATACTGTAGGCACAACGTTTCACTTTTTGTGTATTTGTCTCTTGCTATGAATGTCTGCGAGAGACAGAAAAAGGAGATCTGATTATTTCTATTACTGCTAGAACAGAGGACACATCCATTATGTTTTATAAAAGCATTCATTAACTGCTGTTGCAATTACCTTGTCGAAAGGAGAACCTATTTGTCTTGTATTTACAGTACTATTATTTAACTGCACAAAACCGTGATACACAATTAGATTCCTTATGTAGCAAAGCTATATAATATCCTTTAAAACAGATAACGCTCCAACCTGACGTCCAGTTTTACAGTCTGTTTTATTAGGTACCATATTAATTCCTCATCCAATCGCTTTTATTTCACGTGTTAAACGCCTTTTAACCTGTCCGCTGATATTTACTTTTAATGTCAAGCTTTAATGAAAGTATTTGCTCTAATAACTCTAATATGCTAAAGAGAGTATGCTTCTTTATAGATTATATAATACATGTTACCATGTCCTGATCCACCTATATCTTCTCCACTATTACACAAAATAATTATAAAGGAATCTGCCAACATTTTAAGACTCCCCACCCCCCCCCCCAGGGCAGCCGTCAATTTATTATTTGATTGAATCATTCCCCATTATTTTATTCCCCCTTCAGCAGTACAAGCACCATAAAAACTGCAGTAAATTGCAGTGGTTATGGTGCATGAAACAGGACTAGTTTCTTAGCTTGTCACTATTGTCCAACTTGGGTGGATTTGCAGATGATGACGTGAAAGTGTAATGTTTCTCTTTGTAGCTATAAAGGTGTTAAAGCTATGGGTCCGGTTGTTTTTGCTTGTTTTTGGCAAACCAAAATGTAGCATGGCTCCCGTACCCTTATAGCACCATTACCATGACAATGAGCTGTAATAATAAGGGATCGGTACAGAAAGCTAATGGGACATCTAACTGCATACGGCAAGCAAATAATTATTGGAGTTTCTGCCCAACAAGAACTTGGATGTTTAGTTCAGCTCACAGTCTCCTACCTCTAACTGGTTATATTGAAATAATGAGCCTTGTGTACAGGACTTCCCAAAAAATCAGCAAACCACTTGAAACAACTATTTCTTGTATTTGTGTTGTGCCTTCAGTTTTGTCATTGTATATTCACTATATAGCACGGTTTATAGATTGTAATCTAGATTGTAGCTTGATTCATCACGGTCCTCATGAAACTATTTTGTAATTGTTTCATTAATAATAATATTGTAAAGCACTGTGGAATAAGTTGGCACTATATAAATGCCAATACTAATAATACATACCAAGTCCAACCCCCTGTTACTGTCTCTTAGGTAACAAATTCTCTTGAAATGAATGGCCAATCTCACCGTGCATTAGACGTGGATCGTCCTGTTGAGATGACATTCCACCTTCTCATCCAGAGTCGGCCCAATTAGTCTGAAATGCAATAAATATTGTAATTTATTAAAGGTTAGGCTGTGTCTCTGAGATCATTCCTTAAGATTCATCCCCCTTTTTTGGCAGTAGGGAGTCAGGATAAAGCTGCGTCTACAAAGGACGAGCTTATTAAACTGGCTATTAAAGAATATCAGCCTGAATTCACTGAGAAGGAGTCAGTTTCTGTCAAGTGAAATAGCAGCAGCAAACAGGCGGCCAGCCCAGCCTTTCTGCTGCATGGTAGAAAGTGTATACAGACCTTTATCTTTGTTATCCGGAAAGTGAAAAGGACTGGTTGTGTTCGTTGCTAATAAAGTGTTCTCTATGCCGTGTCCCTATCCAGTTTGGCAAACGTTTATGATGATTAGCATAGACCTGCGTCTCACAAGCTGCAGTGTGGAACCCGGTGTGACATGTCTTCTGATATAGTTTATTAGGCAGAAACCACCATCTGGGGTTGCTATATCTCCCATACAGAGGGAACTTGCCAGCATTTTGAATCGGGTTGATATGCAGATGATTTAGGTTCTAGTGAGCAGTATCTAGCTAGACACATTAACGTACATGCTGTTTGAGATGTCCATTCTTAGTTTTCCATTAAAACTTCGGTGTTGTTGTAGCAAGAGCGTTCTGTGTATTTTAATATCTATAGTATTCTGAGTTGCAGTTGACTGCCACTCTATAGAGTGGCCTTACAAGGCGAAACATGACAAGAACTACTGGAGGTGCTGTCAGTCACTGAAATGTATTTTGTTTATTAGTTTTCCGGGCTGAAGACTCCAACACCCATCGACATCTGACAGAGTTTGTTGGTCTGGATATTGAAATGGTGTTTAATTATCATTACCACGAGGTGATCGATGAGATTGCAGACACCCTAGTTCAGATCTTCAAAGGCCTTCAGAAAAGGTAACCTAAATCATTTCTATGATTGTCCACTTTGTGTAATAGACAAACACTTCACATAGCGGTATATTCGCTAAACTTAGAATTGTGGAAAATTACTGAAGGAGTAATAAACTCTAGGCCACAATTAACAAATTGGACAAGTACTCCAGCTCAGCTGTTTTTCATTCTGCTTGCAACTTCCATGGTAATTCTCCACAATTTCTGGGAATTCCAAGTTCTAGGCCAGAATAAAAAAAAAATCTGGGAAAAAAGCAGAGTTTGAGAATATTGCAATCCATTTGTCAGCTCCTGATTTAGTGGATAACCCCAAAACATGTAAGTCGAACCAGTTTCCAACTAAATAGTTGTATTATCCCGCAGTGTTAATAGATTAAACTGTAGATCAAATAAAATGGCTTGGTAAGACATATGATATAATGGCTACTTTGTGTTTAGTCCTTATAAGCTATTTAGTAGCTGGTAATGCCACTCATGTTAATGTTAGACATTACAAGATACCATGGCTTAAACACACAATCCATTGTAATTATATTGAATAACCCCTGAGTACCAGTACCCAGTGGGCTTACTGTTTCCTCCCAACAGCTATTGATTTGGGATGTCTCTCACCTTGAGCTTGTACCCAAATAACTTGCTATAAGGTACTGTAACCTGTCATCAAGTAAGCTCTGTCGAACAGATTTCTCATCAACCTATTGCTCCTGTAACAGTTTGTAATTGTTTCATTTATTGTTAACTTTCCCCCTTTATAATATTGTAAAGCACCACTATTTGACGATTATAATAATAAGTTTCTCCTGATAGCTCTAGTGTATGTTTATTTATTAACTTTCACATATGATCTGCCAAGTGGCTGTTCGGCTTGTAATAATATATCCCTGAAAGATAATTGTTACGGGAGATGGGATAAAGTAAGACAAAAAAATAAATAAATCAGTTTTTCATTGCAGCAAGTTGAAAATAGCAGATTTTCCCAACAAAAAAAATATATATATATATTACTTGTATTGCTACACACGAATGTTTTAAGTTTTTTTTTTTTAATAAAGAATAAAAATTGATGACTGTTTTCCATTAAATAAGAGGATATTATTATTCGCTAATGACTGCAAACCATATGAACACTTTATTTTAGGCTGTCTTTCAATGTTTCTAATGTTTAATAGAACTGATGTAGTAATAAGAGAGTGGACTTTGCACATGCAGATTCTAATCGTTAACTGGAATGTCAATAAAAGGACAATAGCGCCCTCTAGTGAATTTATGTATAGCCAGATAATGCCTCAATTTAATAATGCTTCCAAATGATTCAGTACAGTTACAAAAACTTCCCAAATGTTTTATCTACAAAAATTCCTATACACTTTAATTGTGAATTCTGTAGATAAATCATTTGGAATGTTTTTCTAGTAGTATTGAATCAATAGGAAAGCGTATTGGTTAGGGTTCTAAGTTTGTAGCAATTAAAGCAATTCTCTAACGGTAAATATGTATTAATTATTAGGTCCAATGTGTGTTGTTTGTTTTGTTATATTATGGGCTCTGCACTCCAGTTCTGTCACAGTAAGATCATCAGTCGTGATGATCTCTGGTGCAATAAAATGTTTCTTTAACAAAGTATTGAGGACACACAGTACGTGAGCAATAATCGCTGCAATCTCCCAATCGAGTGCTTCTCATATAGTTTGGAATCCAGTTCTTCTCTTTGAGAAGCTTAAGCCGAGTTGGGTGTCATGATGCAGTGCATTATGACACTGATGTGAAGTCCTGAGAAACTCAAATGATGTACAGAGAAAGCAGCTCTAGTGGTATGGGGCAGCAAACCACTACATTAGAGGGTCTCACTGGCTCCCTCTAGGAGAAAGAAAAGTGTCATTCATTCAGCACTAGTATTATTCTATTTAAACCATGCCAAAAAATGTGATCAGATGGGAGTATACAGAGATTTACCTGCCTTGTAAGGGCATTAGTCTTTTCATCTCCTTATAGTCATGAAGATACTATTACCACAGGACCAATTTGAGGCCTTCACTTTCCTGAGAGTAAACTTGTGAACACATTTTGTTTTTATTTTACAAAAGTTGTATTTACCTGTCAGAGACAGATTTACAGAGGATTGATCAATTTGCGGTCTCTTCACACTTACCAGAATTTATATTATGAAAATTAAAATATTTTCCTTAATGAATTCCTCTTTTATTGGTTTGGGGTGTGGGTCCTCGTTCTGAATGTTCCAGTAGATGTGGGACCTACACGGTAGGAGAAAGTAAGTCAACAAGACTACTGTACCTGCCTCATTTGGACAGTCCAATCTCTGGCAGCAGTCATCGCGTGTTTTTGAGGAATCTTTGCAAGTTTGCAAACCTTTATTTTATTTCCTCTTTTGTATCCTCACTTAATCAATGCTCCGTTTTTATTTTCTGGAAAGGTATTAAGCTTAGTGTAAACACTTCCTCTGCCTCTTCCTCTGCCTCTGAGACCCAGGATCAGCTTCTTTCAGGGTTCGTTAGTCAGCACTTTTGCAGATGCTGTGAGAAGTAAAATGTTGACACTTTCTCTCCAGGTTCCAGACAGAGATTCAGACGGTGTGCAAGCAGTTTCCCTGCGAGCCTTTCAAATTCCTGGAGCCGACCCTGCGCCTGGAGTATAATGAAGGAGTGGCAATGCTGTGCGAGGCTGGCGTCGAAATGGGAGATGAAGAAGATCTTAGGTTTTTATGACAAATAATTGTGTGCTTATGCTTCTGTTAAATAATGGTTATTTGTGACACCTTGCTTTTACTATACTAAAATGCTTTCCCCATTTTTGCCAGACCTAAATTATCAATTAAAAATTGTCTTTGAGATTTATTCTCAAATCCTTAAAGGACCACTATAGTGCCAGGAAAACAAACTCGTTTTCCTGGCACTATAGGGTCATTAGGCCTCCCGCTGGCCTGAAGGGGTTAAAACCCCTTCAGTCACTTACCTTTTTCCATCCCCGGGCTCCCTCGGCGCTGATGAACTCTCCTCCCCCTGCTGACGTCAGATCTGAATTTCGCATGCACGGCAAGAGCGGTGCGCGCATCAAACCGCCCACAGGAAAGCATTACTCAATGCTTTCCTATGGACGTCTAGAGTTTTCTCACTGTGATTTTCACAGTGAGAATCACGGAAGCGACCCTAGTGGCTGTCAGTGAGACAGCAATTAGAGGCTGGATTAACCCTCAGTGAAACATAGCAGTTTCTCTGAAACTGCTATGTTTTCAGCTGCAGGGTTGACCTTGGCACCCAGACCACTTCATTGAGCTGACGTGGTCTGGGTGCCTACAGTGGTCCTTTAAGTTTTTCATTGCTGGGTTCTGCCCTTTATTTCAGCATTTTTTATTTCCCATTTATATCTGTATGCTCCCCACTCTCCATTAAATCCAGCGCCTCCTTTTTTAGTCCTTCCTTATAAAGGGCATTGATTGCCAAAATATCTTTATCAACACATGGTATACTAGCCTAGCAATAAGCTTGACAGCCAGGAAAATGACATTTGGCACATGTCCTCATAACATGGAGGTGTTGTTGACGTGTTGGAGTGCTGGCCACTTTAAATCGTAGCCCTAATTTCATACCCAGTCATAATATTAAGTTAAAGTCATACTCCGTATTTTTGTAAACCACTGCAGTTAACTTACCTCAGCTATTCGGTTTACATTGTTTGGGGATTGGTCAGGTAATAGTCTTAATATTTAATATGATTGCATTGTGAAAATCTTGCATGAACCTACATTACTTTCTTATTAAAATACACAAAAACAGGTTGTGCCAATGGATGTACCGGTATATAAAGATAAAATGAGTAAAGAACTATATATCGAATAAATAAATGTATAAAGCCCAATGATCACAATCCTAGCTGCTTTTACATTTTTGATAGGTATCAGTTCTTTATTACTGGAGTACTTTTTTATTAGCGGTTCCCCATTTAGTGATTCGGAGTTTCTTTCCTGGTTACAATGAAAATCTCAAAACATTACAATGTAAACGCTAATTGTGCTGCTGATACGGACACCGGTAGAGGAACATTAAATCAGAGCTCCGAAACTGAAATGTGTTTACAGAAGGCTGGCTGTCAGTGCATCATTTTTAGTTCCATCACTCCGTTTAAGTTTTACGTACACATGCTATTATTGAATTTTTCACGCTGTTTTGCTATTTGCTTTTATCCCCAGCACTCCTAACGAAAAGCTTCTGGGGCGCCTGGTCAAAGAGAAGGTACATTTCATTTCCATGACAACTCCGAATGCATTAATATAAACTACCTAGGAAAAGAGCATTAAGGTTTATTGATTTATGATGGTATTCGCTTTTGCTTATTATAGAGGCATCCGTACTGCAAACTAATTAATTATTCTAAAATCTAAGTGTAAATTTGTATTGACAAAATATTTTCCTATTTGATTATACCTGGTTTTCCTAAGCCTTCCTGTACAAGCCTTGTGGCCGTCACAAGAGAAGTATTTAAAGCACAGGAAATCTCTCAATTAATTAGCATAAAGTGCCAGTAGTCATCATGTGCAAATTAACTAAACACTATTTAGGTAAAACACTAGTTTTGTGTTTTCTTAGTCTGTTGTATCTTACCTCATCATGCACCTTTTTTGGTGGGACGGAGGGGGAGATATGATTGAGTTAGTTGATTTTTCTTCTGCATCGTAAAGCTTCAAAAGCAAATGAATTTAAGTAAAAGGTCACTTTATACCAGAGTTCAACATTTCAAGTAGTTTGCTATTAGCCAGGCCTAAAAGTTACTCTCTGCTGCAAATCCACTACTACATAACCCATAGGAATCTGGCTCTGATTTCAAGTTAATCATAGTGAAGTTTGACAGCTATCGCATTATTATTGATGTTGCTTTGATTAAGATTTATCCTTTTTAAATGTTCCTAAACATGAGGAGCAGAGAGGAACTTTCTCCCGATCGCTCTCCTTTATAAATCTGTGTGTTGCAGCAGTCGACGTTCCCACTATACAACGTGGCTATAAGGCTATTGACTGACATGTAAATTTCAGTAATCTCTACAGAGCTTTAAATTGCCTGTGCACTGCCCTATTCATATATCAGCTGTGCGGCCACTCTAAACAAGATGTTCATTTTAGACAGTACTGAGAAATTTCACAGGCAGTGGGGGACCACGGCTCACTTGCCAGGGCTGGTTTTTACACTCTCCAGTGGCTACTTAGCTAGTGGAAATCTTAAGCCACACGCTAATCAACACCACAGCTACGAGTAATTGCAAGGGTAATGATGCACAGAGCTCACTGAGACAGTTCTCCGCTATTTCTAAAGATCCTGTGGTGAGTTTGAATTTTGGTGTATATTTTATCCAAGTTTTAGAGAAGCCACATGCACATGTTGGACTGAACTTCTCACTCAGAGAAGTGAGAGTCAAACTGCAACCACTGCTCTGCTGAGAGCTGACCATAGCCTGCGTTAATAAACCATGAGTTGGATTGTGGGTAAACTGAGTTTATTCAATAAACCTTTATCATGTATTAATAAAATAAACTGCATAATTCACATTATTACACATGGATAAGATGCAGATCTTGATATCAAAGCCAGAACTTAATCATTTTACATTTTAAACATGTCCCTGGTGTGCAGCATAGATATAAAAGCAACAAAAAAAAAAACTCAACGATTCAAGAATGTGTTGGGTGGGTGTAAACATTCACATGTGTCTTCTTAGGTAGATCAGATGGTTTAATTGGGAACATATTCTATCAAGTAAATCAACTTGGTTTAAAGATTCTGACTCTGCCCCTTAATACTGTTACGCGGAACCTATTGTGCAAAATACCTGATACGCATTCATTCTGTTCTGTCTTCAGTACGACACAGATTTCTACATCCTAGACAAGTATCCGCTGGCCGTAAGACCTTTCTATACCATGCCCGATCCTCAAGATCCTGTGAGTATGTTGTTATTGAATGAAGTAAAGGGTTTAGAATTATTGAATGTTTTGCAGTATAAATTGTTGCAAGTTAATTGTGGTTTTTTATATATTTATATATATATATATATATATATATATATGTATGTATATATATTTAATTGGATTTTTTTTTAAAGTACATACCATATTCACAATGCTTCACAATGCAGGTTGAAACATACTGTGTTGAAGACACAATATTCAAATCTTGAATTGCAGCTGTCCACTAAAACAACCTGTTTTAGATATCGCATCTCATGTTAGTGAAGGAAAGTTATGGAGAGGAGAAGTCAGAGGAAGTATAAAAGGGGGGAAAAAGTGAAGAATGAGGGAAAGGAAATGGTTAGAAATTAAAGATGAGTCCAGTAAGGCAAATTAAATGTTCCAGAAAACCTAATTGTGACACCTGCCTCCCTGAACGGGCTTACTAAGTAAATGCCACAAAGGGCTGAGAGGCTTTCTTTATTTTTTCATTTTAGAAAATGTATTTATTAATTTTAGTTCTGCGTGACTTGGATGTAAAGCATTTACACTAAGGTTTCTTTGATGAGATGCAGTAAAGTCATGTTTTGCTTGGGGCAATGCTGTAAAATAACCAACCACCTGTAAAAAATAAATAAAAATCGAGAGACAAAAGATCCCATAGGGAATATTTCAAACATGAGAAGATGTCCTCTAATACATGGTGATCTCCACCCTGCTAGGACTGGGTCAACTGGGAGTTAACGTAAGCATCACCTCAAAACTTGGCCAGCGTTGTACCTCATGCATATGGATTAAACATTACGAGAAAACCGTTTCAATTCAGAATGGCAGGCTTGCCAAACTTGACCCACCCTATGTTTACATAAAAAATGACAGGTTTGATTTTTTTTGATGTAGAAATATTCCAACTCCTATGACATGTTTATGAGGGGAGAAGAAATCCTATCTGGAGCTCAGAGAGTGCATGATGCCCAGCTGCTAACGGACAGAGCACAGCATCATGGGATTGGTAAGATGCAGGCCTTGGCATCCTCGATATGTACTGTAATAGAACGCTGCCATCATTGATAGTTACATAATTCCTGTTTTACTAAAGCACGTTTCCTCTCTGCCTTCTGAATTTTAAAATTATACACCAAACTAGCTGCTTTCAATGCAGTCCCCAACAAATCCATTTGTTTAAAATTAGTTTGATGGGGTTTTTGTTCTGTTTTTTTTTTTTTTTTTTTTTTTTTTTTGCTTGGGGATTTGTAGGAGGTATGAGGGGAAATTAACAAACATTTGGCTTTGTGTCTATAATTTCTTTTTTAGATCTGGAGAAAATCAAGTCATACATCGACTCTTTCCGTTTTGGCGCTCCTCCTCATGCTGGTGGTGGAATTGGTAAATATCATTACTGTTTCTTATCTACAAACTGCCATTATTACTGAAATATATCTTATGAAGTAGGAGTTTCCAATGCTTGCTTTAAATGTTAAATGTCCCATAATCCTATATTAGTCATTAATGCTGCTACAGTGTGAATGTTGCAGAGCGTGTATCTTGGATATGGAAGGGAGAAGATACTTACAGTAGGCTGAGAATACAGATATTGCAGTGTATGGATGTGGTGCATGGATGGAGGATACTTACAGTAGGCTGAGGATACAGATATTGCAGTGTATGGATGTGGTACATGGATGGAGGATACTTACAGTAGGCTGAGGATACAGATATCGCAGTGTATGGATGTGGTACATGGATGGAGGATACTTACAGTAGGCTGAGGATACAGATATTGCAGTGTATGGATGTGGTACATGGATGGAGGATACTTACAGTAGGCTGAGGATACAGATATTGCTGTGTATGGATGTGGTACATGGATGGAGGAAACTTACAGTAGGCTGGGGATACAGATATTGCAGTGTATGGATGTGGTACATGGATGGAGGATACTTACAGTAGGCTGAGGATACAGATATTGCAGTGTATGGATGTGGTGCATGGATGGAGGATACTTACCATAGGCTGAGGATACAGATATTGCAGTGTATGGATGCGGTACATGGATGGAGGATACTTACAGTAGGCTGAGGATACAGATATTGCAGTGTATGGATGTGGTGCATGGATGGAGGATACTTACAGTAGGCTGAGGATACAGATATTGCAGTGTATGGATGTGGTGCATGGATGGAGGATACTTACAGTAGGCTGAGGATACAGATATTGCAGTGTATGGATGTGGTACATGGATGGAGGATACTTACAGTAGGCTGAGGATACAGATATTGCAGTGTATGGATGTGGTGCATGGATTGAGGATACTTACAGTAGGCTGAGGATACATATATATCAGTGTATGCATGTGGTGCATGGATTGAGGATACTTACAGTAGGCTGAGGATACAGATATTGCAGTGTATGGATGTGGTGCATGGATTGAGGATACTTACAGTAGGCTGGGGATACAGATATTGCAGTGTATGGATGTGGTGCATGGATTGAGGATACTTACAGTAGGCTGAGGATACAGATATTGCAGTGTATGGATGTGGTACATGGAGGATACTTACAGTAGGCTGAGGATACAGATATTGCAGTGTATGGATGTGGTACATGGATGGAAGATACAGTAGGCTGAGGATACAGGTATTGCAGTGTATGGATAGAGGATACTTACAGTAGGCAGGTAGTGTGATTGTTGCATAGTATTGAACTGGTGCAGTGAAGGAAGAATGATATTGTAGAGTATGAATGAGCTGCAGGGAAGAAAGATGGCTCCAGGAGGCTGATATTGTGGGTATTGCATAGGAATTGGAGTGACCTGTATACAGAGGCTTGCCTGCACTTGGGTCTCACTACCATTCACCCGCCCTTGTCTATTATTTTCTATTGCATAGGAATAACCTGCTGAATCTGTTAAAATTGTTAAATCAGGTTTGGATGTTGATACATAATGTCTCCTTATATTCCAGGTTTGGAACGTGTGACCATGCTGTATTTAGGGCTGCACAATGTCCGCCAAACATCCATGTTCCCCCGTGATCCTAAGAGATTGACCCCATAGACAAACTTGTGGATCTAGAGGGAAGTGACCTGCTTCCAACCCGTAACGCCAGGGTTTAGGACAATAATCTTTATCCACCCCACCCAAGCACGCCAAAATGTAAACGCAGCATTTTGTACGGAAATTAAATCACTCTACGATAGATTTTAACAGATTTTCAAACTAATATATTTACTTGAATGTTTTCTAAAGAGCCATTTAAAAGCAACACTGTAATCATAGGTTCTGCATATAAATTGTTAAATTGCTGCGGCGTAGAAAGAACCCTGTAATTATGTGAACAATAGCAAGAACATAACAAAGAGGCGAAGCAGGTTGTATAGAAGCATTGAATAAAATTGTGTGATATACTATACAGCATGTACTTATTTACAAATTGGGAAACATCTCCTTGCGCATTGCATTTAATGTGATGGGATTTCAATGTCTGAAATAGTAGCAGTAGAATTATGTATGGCAAAGACCTGGGTGAAACCAATCTTTCATGGTGAGACTTCTTAACCATTTACTGGTGGACAGAGCTACGTACACATGCTGTTTAACACATTAATTGCAGAAAAGTTTAACTCCTTTAATATCAGGCGTAAGCATGGTAATTGTACAACAGCTGTTTAATCTGTTCACTGGCAGAGGGATAAAGTAAGATTTGTGGAGAATTTTGGAGCTTTGTTTTTGGCTTTGATCATTTCTCCACTATTCCTAGTTTAATGAATAAACCGCAAAATGTTGGTCACAACTGTTACACTGAAGTAGTTCAAGGAGAGGAATCTACTAAGCGGATTATTTAGGCATCACGAAACTGAAAGAATCAGCCAGCGTGTTACAATATACCAACCTAAGCTACTCTGGAAAGGCAGCCATCCACAGGTCCCAGTGATTTACATTAAGTTGCATATTAAAGTATATGTCAGGACGTTCAGAGCAGAACGATAAAATAGCACCGCTAGAAAATGTGTTTTACTCCAGTTCAAACAGAATAGGATTCATATGTTTTTTTGGTGCATCCCAGCTCGTGCGGGAAATATCCAAGACTGTCTAGTCCTTGAGCATCTTAAATACTCATGCAATTTAGATTATAACTTTCATTTACTTTTTTCTTTGCTCCAGCATGGATTTTCACTGTACCTAGATACATTTTCTTCCAGATATTCCATTCTATCCCTCTGCCTTTTTGCAGAGAGACTGTAAATGTTATCTCCCCACACCGATCATAAAGTACCAACATTTTCTGTATCTTTGCGTGATGGGTAACTTAACAAAGGTATAATGAAGTGAAGACTGGAATGCACAATGCCTTATTAGGCAAACCAAAAGGAGGAAAGGAAATCCCTGCCGAGAGCCAGAAATTTAGCTTGCAAAACCTATTTCTAAGAATGCAGCAGAATGTTGTCTGTGAGCTCGTAGTCTAAAGGTTATAATGAATAGTGAGATATAAGGTGGCAGAGACCACTTAAAATCTGCAAAATGTTAAATGCAGGGAATGCCGCAAACTGCCCATGGTGGGATTCTGTAGTAAAATCATAAATCATAAATTTTACTCTGTACAATAGTTAAGCTTGCCGAGGTGCTTTATATTTAAAGAATGTATCCATTTTTTTATTTTATAATTATACACTGAGCAAAATTATAAACACTTCAAAGATCTAAGACTTTTTCTATGTACACAAAAGGCCTGTTTCTCTCAAATATTGTTCACAAATCTGTCTAAATCTGTGTTAGTGAGCACTTCTCCTTTGCCGAGATAGTCCATCCACCTCACAGGTGTGGCATATCAAGATGCTGATTAGACAGCATGATTATTGCACAGGTGTGCCTTAGGCTGGCCATCATAAAAGGCCACTCTAAAATGGGACACTCCAGGCTCCTATTTGTAAAGCATTTTTTAGCTATTGTATATTTTTTAAGTTAAAATATTTGCTTATTTTAGGAAAACTTGCAAAGCACGGAGTTTGTTATATATGTAGTTCATCACTAGGTAGTTTCATTCGTAAGAAAACATAAATGAAACCACTGCACCAGGTAGGAGCAGAATCAACTTTTCCCGCTGCACTTTTCATGTGTTTTTATTTTGTTGTTTACTTGGTGATTGATGTAGCCACAAAGTTTCCTCTCAAAAACCTGTGATTTTTAGAAGACATGGGGCCGTAATATACCATACAGATATACCATACAAGATCTGGTACTGTAATGTATTTGAATACAAGAATAGACTTCAAACTACCGAGATTTTATCAAATTGCCTCCGATATTAGAAACCATGTGGAATGAGACAGGGACAGTGGATCTCTATGCACATAACCTATACAAAAAGTTATTACCAAGTCTTTCAGGTCAAAATGTTCCCCGATCACTCTATTGGTGACTAATTTAAACTCTACAAAGGTCTCAGAATTATTTTATTTCATAATTACAGGTCAAGAGATGGAGGCACCTCTCTCTGCATACAACCCATGGTGCTCAAGTGTCTTAAAAATTAAGAGCAATCCCAAGCAGACTTTAGTCTGCTGTATTTTTGACAGAATCTCTAAAGGCAAAAAAAAAAAATTGAATAAAAATCCTTTGGAATGTCACAAGGAAGTGCTGAAATTCTGAGCTGTTATCTTCAAGCACACGGTACAATAAAGTCTGAAATACTAAGTTTAGGTTTGTTAAATGCCGTCCATCAGAGGTGCTCAGCAGGAAACAGCTCTCAAACCGCAGTGCTATTTCTCAGCCGTCTAAAATGAACGAACACACAGTTAGCTTGATATCTTGCTGTACTTATCATGATGTCAATATCAATTTTGTATCAAAGAAAATCACTTATTTTTTCTTTGCCTTATGTAGGTCCCAGATAACACGGATTTATTAGTTGGCTGGCTAGCGTCTTGCAGTCACAATACAAAAACTGTATTTTATACACAGGGCAACACAGACGTTCACAGAGTAGGCCAGAAGTTGAGGTAATTTACTAAACTCTGGTGGAGTTCAAAATTGGCAAATAATCCCTATATTTCATCTGAAGTGTGGCCATTTCATGTAGTCATATGGGAGGTACATTCAGGCAGACATCCCTAATGTAAAAATTACATTCAGAGCAATGTCTGCTAAAAAAGAAATAAAATACGACAATCACATTTCAAAATGCATAGGTTCTAAAAAAAAAACACAAAATTTGGCTGTGAATTTGTTCATTTGAAGTCAAATGGTCTGTTTTTACAACATAATTACAATGAATGGGATTTTCTGTGCAGACAATGGGCAATAGGTTTGTTGAAAAAGAAAGAAAAGCCGTTTAATATCCAAGAGGAAACCGGGACTAGGCTCCCCATTTCTCTCTTCTCGTCAGCTGGATTAGAGGGGTTTGAAGAGGGAACCCACTACAGCATGTGAAGACCAAACTTCACTGGAGGTGTTACATATATAGTTGCGCAGTTTGCCTGGAATGAAAAGGGTTGCTGATATTGTTTGCGACTCCCCATGACCCTCTTCTAAAAAGGAATGTGTCCTGGGCTCCCTGCCATTGATATACTCCAGACGCTATAACCAATTCAATGAGATGGTTATAGTGGCTTCAGTGTGCCTTTAAGATAGTGGTCTAAATGTCTTATACTGATTGCCACACAATGATTTTAGCACTGAATGGAGTAGAATGGATCCCATGTCACTTATCAGTCAGCCTTGCAACATGAACCCATTCTCTACCCGCACAATGTCACATGCATCATTTGGTAGGTGCCCCGTGGCAAGGCATTGAAGCACTGACATGAATGTTAAGCTGGCTGTGTGCCAGGTTGCAGGAATTAATAATATGTAGCGGATATAAAGTGCAGAAAAGAAACCCGATGTGAGTACCTGTAGTGCTCTTGGGCCCTGGACAGCAGCCCCCTTTTCCCCCTGCGTTAAAGACTGATTTGTAAACTGCAGACCAACAACCCAAAGGGAGCAGGTTATAGCACTACCAATACTCAGATCTATGTTTATTGCAGATCTTAGATTTTCTTTTTATCCTGTTCTACCAATGATCATAATATGCGCTATTATCTTTCTCTGCTTGTCTTATTTTTCCATCTGTTCAGATTCACGGCTGTAAGCCTGTATTTACCAGTACTGCTGGACCATTACATAATATTTCTGCTACAGATAACCTCCTGTTGTCTTTATAAATTACATTTTGTTATTTCCGCTGTTGTGTTCCTCCACTAAATGGGTGATTTTTCTGACCAAGTGAGAACTATTTATCTTGCTGTGTAAGTCACAAGTATGTTACTGAACTCCTATTCACAATGAATGCCACTTTAGCACATTACTGTAGGTTTTAATGCTTTAAAGCTGCGTGATACTCTAATGCAAATGCACATAAATACGTTTTATGTACATTAAAGGGACACTCCAGGCACCCAGACCACTTCTGCCCATTGGAGTGGTCTGGGTGCCAACTCCCACTACTCTTAACCCTGCAACTGTAATTATTGCAGTTTTTTATAAACTGCAATAATTACATTGCAGGGTTAACTCCTCCTCTAGTGGCTGTCTACTAGACAGCCACTAGAGGGAACTTCCTGATTTCTAGCAAAGATTTTCTTTGCTAGAGCGTCGCTGGACGTCCTCACGCTGTGTGAGGACCTCCAGCGTCACTCATTTCCCCATAGGAAAGCGCGGAGGAGGAGACAGCGACGAGGGACATCGCCGCTTCCTCAGGTAAGTGACTAAAGGGGTTTTCACCCCTTCAGTAACCGGGGATTGGTGGGTGGGTGGGAGGGAGAGGGTACCTCCAGTGCCAGGAAAACTGATTGTTTTCCTGGCACTGGAGTTTCCCTTTAAGCCTTACTGCACGTAACTGAGTTTTATATCTATAAAGCTCTGTGATATGCTAATATACACCGCGCAATCTAATGTGTTTTAATGCTGTGGAGCTCTGTTATATTCCTTGTACTGCTATTACCGTGAATTTTTGTGATGCAGTCAAACTCACTGCACGTTACTGCGAATTCTGCTGCAAAGCTCTGTGTTATGCTGCTGTTGTTTTTTTTTTGTTGTTTTTTTAATTAACCATCCATACCTTTAGCAAAATGGAAATCTATTCGCTTTAGGGATATCTTTTCTTAAACAGTGAGTAATTTTATTACAGCTAGAGTGTACAGCAGACTTAAACCATTGGCAGTGCGCCGGTTAATGTCCTCTGTGTCTAATTATTCATTCTAGAAATTAATAGCGGAGCTGGGTGTCCTAACAGGTCGGACTGTGTCAGATACAATCATCACATTTACTGATAACGCACCAACACTTCCACCTCCTGCTGAATTGCAGAATAAGTTACCGCTCTCTATCAAGGCACAGACATAAATATATCAGGCAATTTCAGCTGACGCTTGGCGAATGTATCTGCGGTGTATCTGGGAGCCATCCTCACTTCGTAGTAAATTAGTCTGCTGTCCCCAGGAAGTAAATAAAACGCATTTTGCTTTCCTTTCGGCTGGAGATTTTGCAACAAAAAAACAAGGTTATCTCTCAAATTTATTTCTTGGTTTATATCACTCTCACGCTCTCGTTGTTATAGGAGCTATTACCTTGGAAAAGGATTCTGGGCCGCACTGCTTTTGAGATAGGGAATGTCTTGTAGGAGACCTTTATGGCAACATTTTCATACATACATCATAATATTACACTTTTTTAGTTTTTAAATATTTAAATGTATTTACTTCTGTCTCAAGTCATTTTAGTTAAAGGAACACTTGCCTTAGAAATACAGATTTGTATTTCTAACGCTATAGTGTTCCTGTTCCTACTCCTTTCCTGATTCCCACAGGTGCAATAAAACATCCAGCACCTTTTTCCAGTGCTGAGACACCCTCGGAGCTGTTTAGCTCTCCTACCCCAGCTACATCACAAAGGAGCCATAACTTCCTTCGCGAGGGTACTATCCAATACTCCTCATAGAGAAGCATTGGAGACTTACAGTGCACACGTGGCGAGTGCAATACGCACATTCAAAATTCCCCATAGGAAAGTATTAAATCAAAGCTTTGCTATGGGACTTCCGCTTCACGTTACTTAGATGGTATCGGAGTACCGCTTCTAGTGGCTCTTATACTGATAGCCACTAGAGGTGGACCTAGCCATGCAATGTAAACATTGCAGTTTCTTCAAAACATTAATGTTTTACATTGCAGGGCTAAAAGGACAGAGACACTGGACTCAGACCTCTTAATTGAGATGACGTGCTGAGTGACTATAGTGTCCCTTTAAGTATTTGGTGTACTGGATCAGTAATGCTTAACTATCAACATAGGGGAATGTTAGTTTGTGTACTTGATTAGAAATCTGACGTGTTCACCAATCCTCTAACGGCTGTCCATACACAGACTGTTTCTAAAGCACTCTCATATGGAATAAAGTCCCTGAGCTAGCTTAAGTCTAAGTGTGAGTGTTTAATGGTGAGCTTGGGGCTGCACTTTCCAGGTCTTTGTCTCTGATGTTTCCAGCTGGGGACCCCAGAATGCCAATCCTAGTAGCATGTCCTGGATAGTCTCTACATTGACAAGAGTATCCAAAGTGTAACTATTGTGGTCACAATGCCACCACCACCCCGATACCAAATAGAAGGGAGAAGCCAGTGGGACAAAGACAGTTTATTTTATACAACAGGGCACACATACACAGTAGAGGACTCAGAAGGATGATCATTATGCAAGGAAGGAACTGGTAAATGTTCCGATGGCTGTGTCTCACATTTAGCTACTAGTAATCTTCAGATGTTCATTATCGCCCTACAGACTAGGAGGTTGGAGACAGCATTGGGGATAACTTCAAGGGGGTCTGAACGAATTTGAGCTTACCTACCACCCTTTCTAACTTTTATTAATATACAGAATATCAATATTATCAATATACAGGTTAATGCACAGAGACACTCTTGAGTGGACTTAATAAGGTGTTGATTGTGTTAGATAATATACCATTCTCCATACAATTAGCAGCTAGAATACTTGTGTGGGTATTCCTGTCACACCGCACATTAAATTACTTGTGCAGATGAATTTGTAGTTTTAAGTTTACAAATCAAAGTGGAGCGCTAACATGCAATTAATACCAGATACACTAATCCCAACATTTTATGAATATATTGGATGGATTGAAAGATAGCAAGAACAAGAAAACAAATGCAGATTGTAGAGGTTCTGTAAATTAGTATTAGTAAGCACTGGGTGTATACAGCTTAGATGTCAATTAAGGGTGACATCAAAACCACCTTGAATATTTAAAAGTAGTAGCTTCCAAGGATTTCAGTATAGAATACTTTATCAAAATAATTGAAAAAAAGCTATATAACCCTACAGGTAAAACTTTTAAAAACAAAGTTGACAGGAGTCCTCTTTATCCCAGATGCGTTTCGCCCATGGGCTTCTTTAATCAGATGGTACTGCTGTTTCACTGCTGCCATTTTTTAAAAGTCCGCTCCATTGTATGTGGGTATGTCTTGCAATCGGGCAACCAATTGTTTAGAAGAGAGAGCAAGGTTCTGGCAATTGTTTAATTAGTCCGGACTGGCAATAACGTATCGAGAGATACCGAAAAGTCACTTCCGGTTGGATCCGGAGATTTGAAATTATATATAAATGGGGCCGAGCACTTCAATAAACCTTAGAAACTACAAACCATGTACTTTAACGGGATAGCCTTTGCTCCCCACGTGCATCAGTGAGCCTTGGGTGACCATGACCGGTTTTCTTTCCTTGCTCCACTTTTGGTAGGTAGTGACCACTGCACACCGGGAACACCTAATGGCGTTAAAACACGACATAGCACATCCTAACGTTAGGAAGGAGATAAAGACACATTACTGGGAGTATTACTGCTGTGGAGCTCTGTGATACACGCAGGCACACCAACAAAATGAATCTCCTAGAAAAGGGGGACATTAGGAGAGAAGAGAGGGACTGTCCCTCCTGAATAGGAACACTTGGGAGGTATATTCTTCAGCTCCTGTAATTTCAGAAACCACTTCAGTGAGATTCCCTGAAATTCCTGCACAGTCAATATGATAATTTCAAGATATTTTGTCTTTATGAAATGCTCATAAAATAATTTCTTTGTGGAAGGAGCTGCTTTAATTTTAAGTCCTGTACAATTCAAGATTTTCCTAGTCTTGACGTCAGAAAATATAGATTTTATCAAAGACAGGAGGCGAGTATTATGCAATAACTTTCTTTACTTAAATCCAGCAGCAAAGACATTTTTTCAACAATGTTTAGTGAATAAAAGACATTAAAAAAAAAAAACAGTAACTGAAATGGAGCAGTAGCCACTGCGCATTCGGCATAGTCTATATAGTGAATGATCCCCAATGTTCTACCTCTTTTGAGCTGAGTATGTAGAAGAGTGAACTCCAAGGATAAGAACGACAAAACTCCAAACAGGATTAAGCTGAAACATAAAGAACAGGGTGGGTTAATGGGAGGGATAATACTCGCCTCCTGTTTTTAATAAAATCTATATTTTCTAACATCAAGACTAGGTTAAAAGCTGAATAATCATAGAAATATATATCAAATACATTGTTTAGATATTACAATATTATTTTTCAAACATGCATGTGAGGTCTAAATAAAACTGTTTAAATGTAGATTCTGAAGACCAGTCTGCCGTTTTTAACAGGTCTGATAAAGAGCATCCTGTAGTCATAGCTCCTCTTGAAGAGTGAGCTCCAAACACTAAAATATCAATACCTGCCACAGACTTAGTTTGTCTTACCCATCTGGCTAAAGATGTAGAGGAGACCGGCAGAAAAGGTTTACGAAGAGAGATTAGCAATTGAGAGAAAATTAGAATTTCTTATAGATTAGGTTTTAAGCTCATATGTTTGAAGACAATTGAAAACACATAGAAGTGGATGGTCAGAAAAAGAAGGGTAGAACACAGAGCAGAGATTAGTTTTGGTACGTCTAACAATAGAAAAATTAACACCATCAGAAGTATATTGTCTATTATTTAAGTCTAAAGCCTTAATGTTAGAAGCTCTTTTAAATGAAATGAGGCATAGTAATGTGGTAAGCTTAAACAAAAACTATTTTAGGGATAATGAGTCATTGTTACCCCACCATTCTATTAACTAGAGTACCAGGGTAACATCTCAAGTAGAATGATATTTGGGGCATGGAGGACACTTAAATCTGATACCCTTCATAAGTCTGCTGACTAAGGGATGTCTGCCCACAGGGAAAAATTCATTAGGGTCGTGATTTGCTGAGATAGCTGATCGAAAGACATTAATGGTGTAATAAGCCTTGCCTGAGTCAAAAGAGGTTGATAAAAAAATTGGAATGTTTGCTAAATCTGAATGTACGGGATCCACAGTCCATTCCATGCACCAATTAAGCCAAATTTGATCTGTAATTTGCATGGGTACCTGGTGCTCCTGTTTATGAGAGAATGTCTCTAGTTGAGTTTGAAAATTCACTATGAGATTCGTATGACCCGAGATGAGTGATGCTATTAAAGGTAGCTGGCCTGATAGTACTAGAGGATGAAGATTTCCCTCCGAATCGCAAAGTGCATCCTGACGCATCTGTATGAGTTGTGAGTAGTCTATCAGCATACTAAGAAGCTGAAGGAACCATGGTTGTGATGGCCAGAGAGGGTCTATTACCACTAGGGTTGATTTCTGAGACCATGCTTTCAGAAGTACCCGGGATATCATCGCAAATAGGGGAAACGCATAATTGACTCCAGCATTGGAGGAATGCATCCTGATCTGCTGCCTCTGGATCCGGACGCCAACTAAAAATGTTTCTAATTGGCGATTGAGTCATGATGCAAAGAGGTCGTATTGAAACGGACCCCACAGGGAAAGTAGTCGATGGAAGATGTTGGGATCCAACATCCAGTCGCTGTAATCCACTAGGAAATGGGAATTCCAATCTGCGACTGTATTGGAAAGGCTGGGAAGAAATTCTGCTCATAAAACGATGTTTCGATCAAAGCAAAAGTGGCAAAAATCTTTGTCAATGTCCACCAGTTGCTTGGATTTTGTACCTCCTAAGCGATTTATGTATTCGACTGCTGATATGTTTTCCATCTTGAGAAGAATACAACAATGGGATTTTTGTTTCGCAAAGCTGCGTAGAGCGAAAAATTCTGCCATGAGTTCCAGGCAGTTTATATGCATACTCGTCTCTTCTAGAGACCATTTGCCTCCTGTGGAATGGCCTCCACAACGGGCTCCCCAGCCTAATCGACTTGAGTAGGATTCTATAATGAGATCTGGGAATGAAGTGAAAATGGCTCTCCCATTCCAAATTTGACCACCAGAATAGTTCTGTTCTTGTCTCTGGAGTCAAAGAGACCTCTTCTGAATAAAGGAGACCATTGCTGAGATGTTCCCTTTTTAATCTTTGAAGAGCCCGATAATGAAGGAGGGCTGGAAAAATCGCTTGAATCGAGGTTGATAAAAGACCTACAATCCGTGCTAGAGATTTGATGGAAATGAATTCCTTGTTCAGAACTGACCTGATCTCTTCCCGAATCATTTTCAATTTCCGTGATGGAAGACTGAGAGTGGTTAAATTGGAATTCACTACAAATCCCAAAAATTCTATCGCCTGAGAGGGAGTTAAAATCGATTTCTTGTAATTTATTACAAAGCAAAGGCTTGTTAACAGATTTAATGTCCATTGAGAATGTAGTTGAAGAGTTTTCACACTCTGTGACATAATCAATATGTTGTCTAGATAAATTTTTTTGAATAATCAGTTTTTATTGAGGTTTGTAGAAAATAAAATTTAGGCTCACAGGCCTGCATTAATAACAGAATGCAAGATTACAAAGTTAAAGCATCATATATCCAAACAGAAGATACATTCGGAGACGGAATCAGTGACAGTTGCAATAACAGGTAACACAAAATCACAAGTGTCAAGTCACCACCGTGTTCCCTCTCAGGAGACTCATCGCTACGTCTCGTTACGACCGTGGTTAACCAAACAAGTTCACCGAGGGCTAGAGCGGTGCGGACAAATTAATATTCAGCAGTTCCTTAGAAATGCGTGTCAACTAATGGTTGGTGTCAAGATTTCTTGTCGAAGAGTGTGAAAGTGTGATGTGATGTGTTGTGTTAGAGTATAGCATGACCCATAAGGGGTCCGGTGTTGGGTGGTGGTAGTAAAGTGGTATGGCACTGGACAGCCATTGTAGATGGAAAGAGAAGAGAATGGTACCGGTTCGATGAGGTCTCATTATAGTGTGAAAGAGTCCCTCCAGTTATATGAACTTCCAAACAGGTTGCCCTCATTTGTACCTTGGCTGCTCGTATTTGGCGTGATAGATCCAACGCAGGAAATCGCCGGGAGTGTCCCGTCGGGACCACCTCCCTCGCCTCCTCGTGGAGTTCCCAAGGGCCTAACTGGCTTTCTAACGACCGTGCTATGTCCCTTGTTGGTCTATGTGTTGTCAGGTCGTGCGTGTCGCAGATGGTGTGTGAAGAGAGCTGCTTAGCAGGTATCGTGCATTGGTGGAGGTGTGAGACTCATGTTGTCCAGGGTTCCCCGTAGTATGAATGTCTCGTCGTTCGTGGGTAAGGGGTGTGGAGTTACGGGGTTCCTACATATGTTTGTCGGTGAGTTCAGTGTCACCCCTACTATCAAATGTTTTGTGTGTCCGACCAGTTCCCAGTCAGCCATTATTGTCCTATGTTGTATGGACAGAATCCGCACGGGGATTAGGCCAATTCGTCGGATGTCTAGCAACTGGCCGGGCGTGGCCATCGCGTAGTGTCAGGTCCGTCTCGGTTCGCCCCCTCCCATCCGTGAGGACAGTGGGAATCCGAAGTCCCCTACCTTTATCTGTGATGGCATGTGTCCCGTTACCTTAACGCGTAGCCTAAGTAGGGGCGGTGTTTGAGTATATACTGGCTGATTAATTGTGTGTGTGTATGTCCCCCGAGGGCATCTTTGTTAGTTTGAGCCATCCGTGGTAATGTCGTATCCAGTTGGGGTGGTGCGGTCGGTTCGTGAGGTGTGGTGTCTGCAACCATTAGCGTCAAAGGGCGGTCGTAGGTCGTAATGTATGAAATAGGTATGTCGCAAGGGCTGCACCGTCCCCCGGCCCCAAGTCCCCCCCCCCCCCCGCCGGCACCCCCCTACGGCCTCGCGCGGATGGTGAACCACGGCGCCCATGTATCTGCGTATTTTGCCTCTCTGCCCGTCAGTTCCGCTTGAAGCGCCCCTGCCGCCCTGATATCCTCAACTCTATGAATCCACTCTTCCCTTGTGGGGATATCCGCTGTCTTCCAGTATACTGGAATGAGTGATTTGGCCGCTTTCAAGAGGTGGCGCAGGACAGATTTTTTTGTATGCAGACAATGGTTGTGAGGAAATGTGTAGTAAGGCTAATTCTTCCGACCATTCGGTATCGTCAC
Organism: Pelobates fuscus; assembly: GCF_036172605.1. NCBI lineage: Eukaryota > Metazoa > Chordata > Amphibia > Anura > Pelobatidae > Pelobates > Pelobates fuscus. The sequence goes on along the minus strand of NC_086324.1, from coordinate 19,858,826 downwards.
CGAGGATTAGGAGAACGTCTGATTTGATTTGATTCCAAAACGGTGCGATAAGCCTGCATTCCCACCAGATGTGCAATAGAGTCCCATTGTCTTCCTGGCACCTCCAGCACGTTGGTGGGGTAGTGGGGAAGATCCTGTGAAGTAATACTGGTGTTCTATACCACATGGAGATCAGTTTGTAATTTACCTCTTGATAGCGGGAGCTAGAGGAGCTTTTATGTTGCCATATCAGGGCTTTGTCCCATTGTGTCGGAGTGAATGTCTTGTCCATGGCCCATTCCCAGCGTCGCTGGAAGGTGTTGTTTTCCGATGTGGGATCAGTCAGCAGGTATTGATAAAGGTTCGAGATAGTTTTCCCAAGCGACGCGCCACGGGAGCAGAGGTCCTCAAACCACGTTAGTTCTCTCCGTAGTTTATCTTTATGAGGGAGAGAGTTGTAATAATGTTTTAGTTGCATGTATCGGAAAACTACCATCGGAGACCGTGGTCGGTGTTCTTACAGCGTGTCTAGCGTCTTTAGAGTGCCTTCCCGGGTAACTTTGTATATTGGGATATATTCTGCGTCCCCCAGGAATGTCCAGGCTTCCGCAGGCAGCCCGCCCCCTATGCCGGGGTTGTGTGTAATCGGCAGCAAGGGGCTCGGGCCCGGGGAGCCCCTAGGTGTCTCCCTGAGGCTCTCCCATGTGAGTAGTGTTTGTGCTACTGGGCCCTCAGCCTGTCTCCTGCTGTCCCTGGTTGCTCGTCTCCTCCACACCGACGCCTTTAGTTTTGCAGTGTCTCCGTCCCGGTCCAGAGTCACCCATTGCTTGCTTGTGTCCGTTTCATGCCATTCCAGAATTCGCTGTAGCGTCGCGGCTTGGTGATATTTTTTAAAGTCCGGCAGCGCTAAGCCCCCACGGTGCCTGGGCATGCATAATAAATCGTGGCGGATCCAGGATCTTTCCCCTCTCCATGTATATTGGATAACTGCCGTCTTGAGGGTTGAGAAAAATGCCGTCGGCAGTTCTACCGGTATGGTCTGAAATAGGTAAAGAACCCTCGGGAGGATGTTCATTTCCGTGCCACGTAATGTGCGGGTAGGCCCACCTTTTCAGATCTAATTCAATTTTCTGCAAGAGAGGTGCGAAGTTGAGCCGGTATATGTCTTGCGGGTTCGTGGGAATCCAGATGCCTAGATACTTCATCGCTCCTGCGCACCAACGAAATGGGAAGAGCGGGCCCAGGGTCTCGTATTCTACCGCAGGGACAGTGATGTTCAGTGCCTCACATTTCGCCAGGTTTAGCTTAAACCCGGATATCTGTCCAAATTTGTCGATTTCTGAAAGTAGGCACGGTAGCGTGATCCGTGGCTGGGAAATAAAGAACAGGAGGTCGTCCGCATAAGCGGCCACCTTATGTTCCGTGCCTTGCCATGAATAACCGTGGATGTCTGGGCGATCCCGAATTGCTTGTAGGAGTGGCTCCAGGGAGAGAGCGAACAAGAGTGGTGACAGGAGACATCCCTGCCTGGTGCCATTTGCGATTCCAAAGCTCGTAGTCAGAGCTCCATTAACACGTACCGACGCTCTCGGCAAGCTGTACAGGGCAGAGATCCACGCCATAGTCCTCTGTCCTATACCCATACACCGGAGCGTTTGGGTCATGTATGACCAATCAACCCGGTCAAATGCCTTTTCCGCGTCTGTGGATAACAGCAGGAGGTGCTTCCGATATTTTCGTGCATGATGTTGTATAGAGTTGTCTAGATAAATTATCATTCTCACTCCCCTGCTTCGAAGGGATACTACTGGTTTAAACAATTTGGTGAAACACCAAGGTGCAGTGGATAATCCAAATGGCATTGATTTGAATTGCCATTTCTTCTCTTCCAACATGAATTGTAAATAATTCTGACATGAATGGTGAATAGGTACTGTAAGGTACGCATCTATCAAATCTATTTAGATCAACCAGTTGTTAAGTAACAATAGGTCTTTGAGATAATAAATTCCCTCCAGGTGGAGCGATCACTCAGTGTTCTCCAGGAGCCACCGGCAGTGAGGGGGGTATTGCAGCGATGCCTCAACATCGAGTTTCCAGCACTCTAATTCCGTAAGGACTGTTTTTTGGCGGACGTACCTGATATGTCCTTGGTCAGGAAGGGGTTAAATAGTCTAAATTTTATGACTGGTCTGTAACCAGAATCTATCTTTTTCACCAAGAATAAATTGCTTATGGACCAGAGCTTGGTATTGGATAGAAAATGTTATCGGGAAAGGTATTTTTTTTTAACGGGATATGATATAAAATCTATTTAGTTTCCCAGAACAGTGTCTAGTATCCAAGAATCGTTTGTAATCTGACTCCAAACGTGGAGTCTGCCCCCTCACCCTTCTAGGGAAGAAAGGGGAATTGTTGTTCTTACTGGATGAAGATCTGAAGTGAGATATTCCCCAATGGCCTCTTGATCTCCAAGGTCTGCCACGTAGTGGGAAGAATGGAGTTATTTGTTGGGTGTCATATGAGGGCCTGGTGGGCTGAAAGGTGTTCCTTGGAACCTGTCTATGTTGAAAGGAGCGGCTGGAAGAGCGGGTCCTTCCAAAAACCTTAGGGTTGAATACTTTCCTCAGAGATGGCTGAGCCTTATCAAGGGAGCTAAATAAATTGACATATGTATTAATCTCTTTAATAAAGGATTCTCCGAATAGGAGACCTTCAGCCGCTGGTCCAAGGACCGTCTAAGCAGTGTTTGCGTTTTTGGGTGGCCTTCCCAGATCTCCTGAATACCTGAGCTAAATTCCGTTCTGACTCCACAGGTGACCATAACTGGTCTGAAGGAGTATTAATTAAGTGATTCTTATCATTAGGTTTTGAATTGCTTATGGCCTGAGTCACAGACTTAGCAATTGTTTCTTGCATGGAATACATTGCAGTATAAATTGTAGATGAAAGTGATTTGTGAACGGATAAGTCTACAATATTTTGTAAAGAATCCTCTGTGAGGATTTCACAGTTAATTACAACTCTCTCCTTGACCCTCTTCAGTCTGGCTTCCACCCTCTCCACTTCCGCCCTCGCCCTCTCCACTCTACTGAGACTGCTCTTATCAAAGTTACTAATGACCTAATCTCCGCTAAATCTAAAGGTCACTACTCCATATTAATTATCCTTGACCCCTCTGCTGCCTTTGACACCGTTGATCATGCTCTCCTCCTTCAAACTCTTCAATCGCTCGGTCTCTGTGACTCTGTCCTCTCTTGGTTTTCCTCCTATCTCTCCCAACTCTCATTCAGTGTCTCCTTTTCCAAGGATACCTCCTCCCCTCATCCTGTCTCGGATGGAGTCTCCCAAGGCTCTGTCCTTGGTCCCCTTCTATTTTCTCTTTATACTGCCTCTCTTGGTAAACTTATTGCCTCTTTTGGATTCCACTACCACCTGTACGCTGATGACACTCAGATATACCTCTCCTCCCCAGACCTCTTCCCTGCCGTCCTGCAACGTGTCACTGCTTGCCTTTCTTCCATCTCTGACTGGATGTCCTCACGCTTTCTGAAACTCAATCTCTCTAAAACTGAGCTCCTTGTCTTTCCTCCTCCTAATACTGATCCTCCTCTCTCGCTCTCCCTTCAAGTCAGTGATATCCACATAAGTCCATCCCTGCAAGCGCGCTGTCTTGGCATCATACTTGACTCTTTGAGTCTCACATCCAGTTTGTTGCCAAGTCCTGTAGGTTCCAACTCAAAAACATAGCCCCCATCCGCCCCTTTCTTACACAAGATGCTACCAAGGAGCTTGTCCATGCTCTAGTATTTTCCCTCATGGATTACTGTAACCCTCTCCTGATTGGTCTCCCCAAAAGCCGTATTGCCCCACTACACTCTGTAATGAATGCTGCAGCTAGACTGATTTTCCTCTCTAGTCGGTCCTCTCACACCTCACCCCTCTGCCAGTCCTTACATTGGCTCCCTGTATCCTATAGGAGTCAATTCAAAGTGCTAACCCATGCATTTAAAGCACTGAACAATTCTAGCCCCTCTTATATCTCTTCACTGATCCATAGGTATGCCCCTCCTCGTTCCCTCCGCTCTGCCCGTGACCACCTCCTGACCGCTGCTCGCACCTGTAAGGCCAACTCGCGCTTGCAGGACCTCTCGCAGGTGGCTCCTTTCCTATGGAATAGCCTGCCTACTGCCATCAGACTCTCCCCTAGTCTTCAATCATTTAAGAAGGGCCTTAAAACCCATCTCTTTAGGAAAGCTTATGGCCTCCCAGAGTAATCTCTACCTCATATACCTGTCTCTTGCTCTCTCCTATAGGACAGTGATTTACTCTCTCATCCAGCTCTGCTTCACTCCCACCCTATTTGATATTTCCTGTCTTAACGTTTCTAATACCCCACCTCCTATAGTCTGTAAGCTCGTTTGAATAGGGTTAAGTTTTCTTGTAATTGTCCTATTTATAGTTACATCCCCCCTCTCATAATATTGTAAGGCGCTACGGAATCTGTTGGCGCTGTATAAATGGCGATAATAATAATAATAATGAGTAGCACCAGGGTTTGGTGACTGAGAAGGAGTTTGTCTAATTTCTTTAGAATTCATCGTTCAATATTGCAACAAATTGTAATAGTAAATAGTAAAATAATGTTGCAAAAGATTAGGTAAAATCCTGACAGGAAAGTCATATAATTTCAAACTTATAATAATTACCAACAAAGATCAACAAAGTTGTGGAGAAACGCTGCGCTGAGGTAAAGTGGGCGGGAAAGTTAGCTGAGAGCGAACGAACTGGAATTCCCGCCCACAATAACATCATCAATCTATGACGGACTAACTGAAATAGCGATTCGCATGAAAAACTGTAGAAATCAACTGAACAGTGAAATACACGTTCGTACACAAAACCCGCGACCGCGAATATAATAAACTAATACAATATAACGAATGGCCTCGATTCGCCAGAAAACTATTGAACGTGAGTCATTCAAAATAAATTAAAAGTATGTAAACCACCAAACTCGGACAAACCGCGAACTCACTTCGGATTAAAAGGCGCGAATGCCAGTGTGTATGAACCAAATATATATATTAAACAAAAATATTAAAAGAAAAATATATAACATTACTTCAGAAAACCTACAACATAAAGGAATAAATATATATACAGATATATTTAACCAAACCAGAAGGTATTCAAATAGAAAACAGTAGCATAAGTGAATACATATGATAATTATCTCTGCTGGAGCAGCAAAGAAAGAGGAGGAATATTGGGGATCATTCTATATATAGACTATGCTGGATGCTGATTGGCTACCGAGTGTTCCATTTCAGTTACGCTGTTCGCTGTTTTTTTTTTTTTTTGTCTTTTATTCACTTTGCTGCTGGAGTTAAGTAAAGAAAGTTAATGTATAATAGGAGCCTCCTGTCTTGCTATAATATTCACAGTTCAGTGAATTTCCTTGTGACATTCCCAGTCAGAGCCTCAAGGGGGCGCTCCACAACAAACCAGCCCCCTCACTTCAATAATGTCCAGCAGTGCTGGAGTTAATATAGCAGTGGGCGGAGTCCCCTTGTAAATCCTCTCTGCTGATTGGCCGCTTCCGTTAACTGACAGCTTTGTTAGTGCCAGCCTGTTGATTAGTTGAGTTTGGCGCGAAATCCGTCACGTGACGCCGAGAGTTTGGCGCGAAAGTCCCGGTTAGTGTCTGAGAGAGCAGGAAGCAGCCATAACCGCCCAGCATGGACCTAGCCGACCCCGCGCTCGCCGCTGCCGCCAGCCAGCAAGTCAAGGATGAGGTGGCCGAGAAATGCCAGAAACTCTTCCAGGACTTCTTGGAGGAGTGAGTACCGAACCAGGGGCCACGGCACGGCTCTCAGGGGCCACAGCCTTTCTGGGGGCCACGGCACGGCTCTCAGGGGGCACAGCCTCCCTATGTCTGGGGCCACTGCACGGCATTCAGGGGCCACAGCCTCCCTGGGGGCCACGGCACGGCATTCAGGGGCCACAGCCTCCCTGGGGGCCACGGCACGGCTCTCAGGGGCCACAGCCTCCCTGGGGGCCACGGCACGGCTCTCAGGGGCCACAGCCTCCCTGGGGGCCACGGCACGGCTCTCAGGGGCCACAGCCTCCCTGGGGGCCACGGCACGGCTCTCAGGGGCCACAGCCTCCCTGTGTCTGGGCCACTGCACGGCTCTCAGGGGCCACAGCCTTCCTGTCTCTGGGGCCCACGGCTCGGCTCTCGGGGGCCGCAGCCTCTCTGGGGGCCACGGCACGGCTCTTAGGAGCCACATAATATGGGGGCGGTTATTTAATAATAAATATTATGGCTCATGTGATGGATACTGCGCTCTGGAACCTGTTGGAGCTATAGGAGTGCATGGCGTTAGCAGGGATGGCTGTTTTATAGCTAATGTGTTCTGTGGTTTTCATGTTACTGTAAGCGGAGCATCAAGGGAAACGTAGTCTGCAACAGCTGGAGTGCCAAGGCTATTCATGCTGCACTGTGTCAAGACTTTATCACAATAAAGGCGACAAAGCAGGATTACTCTGTGTGTATTGTCAGAAATTCAAAGGGAATCTCACATTGTAAGCTTAAATAAGCAAACTAGAATGGAAAACTTTTTTATAAACTATTTTTTTTTGTTTACATGGCTTGGTCTAAAAATCAATTCACGTTGTCATGAGTAACTTCTGTTAAAGGAACAATAAACAGATCTAGGCACAGCTTGCTGTAGTGCAGGGATCCTCAAACTTTTTAAACAGGGGGCCAGTTCATGGTCCCTCAGACACTGTTGGAGGCCGGACTATAAAAAATATGAACAAATTCCTATGCGCACATGCGCGCACACACAAACAGTCAGACATACACACACCCACATACATGCAGGCAGACACGCATATACATATGTAATTTTGCTTAACTTTTTTTTTTGCAGGAAGGTGGCTGTGGCTGATGGGAGTCTGCATGGCTCCAGCGGCCCGGCTCTCTTCCCTCTCGCGCGGAGGAAGTGACCACCGGCGTCACTTCCTCCCAGCAATACTTGTGGCTGTAATTTAAAAAAATATATATATATATATTTTTTTTAATAAAGGGGCCCAGTCGCGCTATTGTACAGCCGCAGCGCTGACCGGCCCCTGAAGATATAGGGCAGATCAGGTGGCCCTAAGTGTGGGCCAGGTTCAGGACCCTGGTGGGCTGTAGTTTAAGGACCCTTGCTGTAGTGGTTCTGTTGCCCTGAGCTCCATGGTTTATTTATTTTAAACCACGGCAACTCTTCAGTCTCAACTGCATTGAAAAAGCTTAAAGGAACACACTGGTATTTCAGACACTATAGTTTTAAAACCACGTTTAGGTGTACTGGCCCCCCCCTTACCTACATTTATAAAGGTATTTTTACTCACCTTCTAGCACTGTTTCGGCATTTACATCACTGTTCACGCTCCATTCCGCTTCCATGGCTGAGATCATCAAATTTGACAATATCTCACAATCTAATGCTTTCACATAGGTGGCTATTACACATGCGTAGCAAAACGCTTCACCAATTTTCTTACAGGGAGCTTTCAGCGTCTGTCAGTGTTTTGTTCATAAGACCTGCCAAAAACTGCTCCTGCTTTCAATGATACTACCATTGTTTTCTTACAAAATCCTAAAATTTGTGGATAACCTGCTACTAACACAACATAATCCAGCAACCAGTCACATGGGAGGTTTAATAGCCTGTGATAAAGTTAACGTTTCAATTATTTTGGTTCTAGATTTCAGGGACAGGATGGAGAAATAAAGTATCGAAGCGAAGCAGAGGAATTGATTCGACCTGAGAGAAACACTCTGGTGGTCAGCTTTCTGGATCTCGAGCAGTTTAATCAACAGCTGGCGACAACTATTCAAGAAGAGTTTTATAGGTGCGTAGCAGTGTATAGTTGTCTGCATTATAATGTGCCTGCACAAATAAAAAGGACAATATAGTCGCCAAGCTACTTTAGCTTATTGTAGCAGTTCTGGTTTATAAATCATGCCCCTGCAGTCTTACAGTTCAGTTCTCTGCCATTTAGGATTAATTCACTTTTTTTGTGCAGCCCTGGTCACAACTCCCTGCATGTGACTGACAGCCTTTCTAAATATTTCCTGCAAAGAGTCATCTAATGTTTACACTTACTTTATTGCGACTTCTGTTTAATTTAGAATGTCTTATCTTAAGCTCTGTTTATAGCTTGCTAGAACCTACAACAAATTGCATTTAAAGGACCACTATAGGCACCCAGACCACTTCAGCTCAATTAAGTGATCTGGGTGCCAGGTCCATCTAGGATTAACCCTTTCTGCTGTAAACATGTTTACAAATCCAGCCTCTAGTGGCTCTCATTGACAGCTGCTAGAGGCGCTTCCACGCTTCTCACTGTGATTTTCACAGTGAGAAGATGCCAGCGTCCATAGGAAAGCATTGAGAAAACTTTCCTATGGATTGACTGCGCACGCGGCTCTTGCCGTGCATGCACATTCAGCCGTTGACTGGAAAGGAGGAGAGTCCCCAGCGCTGAAAAAAGTTAAGGGATTAACCCCTTCCTCTCCATTCAGCCCGGCGGGAGTGGGACCCTGAGGGTGGGGGCACTATAGTGCCAGGAAAAAGTGTTTTCCTGGCACTATAGTGGTCCTTTAATGTTCCATTTACAGATCAGGAGTTAAAAACTTTTAAAGTAACATCTGAGAAACACGTTGGACACAACAGGGTAATCCCTAAATCCTGGCCTGGTAGGGGGTACTTGAGGACTGGGTTGGGAACCCCTGATCTAGAGCATTAGATCTGAAAGGCATATCCTTGGGCACTTCTGTTTGGATTTTCAAGGTTAATTCGGGCAACGTGACCAGTAATTTGAAGTAGTCATGGTGCCTGGATTATGTATGTGCAAAGATTCTCTATGTAAACCATGTAGGAGATTAATTCCTCTGCTGCCAAAGGTATTACTACACCTCCAGTAGTCATTGGGGTGTTATTAGCCAGCCCAGAACATGTATTCTGGATTGCTAATGTCAATTCTGTGCAAATTACAATAATCAGATGCTCATTGATAGACTGAGCAGTCAGCTGATGTTCCCAGCCAACTAATGTGTCAAGATCTTAAATCTGCCTTCAGAGAGCAGGAGTTGGACAGGACCCAGGTAAGCTGTTGAACGGATTGCCAATTACTAGGGAACCATGCCATGAGGCTGGAGTAGACTTTTAAGTCAGGCTTTCTAAGTTTGCTGTAAGTAAAGAATTGTATAATCATATCCTGATCAAAAAACCTTGTTTAAGACTTGTTCCTTTTTAATTCATTTCCAGGGTGTACCCTTTCCTGTGCAGAGCAGTCAGGTCATTTGCAAGAGACCATGGAAATGTACCACTAAACAAGGAGTTTTACGTTGCTTTCCAAGATCTTCCTACCAGACACAAGTAAGTATTTAAGTTACTGTTGTAGAAATCAGTGATGTTGACCTTTATGAATCAAATATGAACATTCAGACGTCCATATCCAAGATAAAGATGTGAAAGATACCCTTTTTATTTTTGGCGTGTGCAATACATCATTAACTGTGTTAAAAGAGTCTTGTTCCCATCTTTAATTCATACATATTTACTTTATAAATATACTGAACTGTGCACATTATGGTTAAAACACTAAATGTATTTTGTATTGTGTAATTTATTAATGTTCATCTGTAAGTCAGTTCAATATATTTTAAATGCTGGAGTGGTATAAAAAGCCCGTGCATGGGGGGGCGGAGCCTGACCGCCAAGCTGACTAGACGCATGGGGACAGAGCTCCCACCGGGCGAGAAATAAACAAGGCAAAATCAGCGGCTATATTGCCCAGAACCCCTCCAGGGTGCGACACCCACGACGGGGGTGCACCGGAGAATCGGGGGAAACCCTTTTTGTGCAAATCGGGGTACATAGACCGCAACACAACCTGAGGCCTACGGGAGTTGGAGCTGGGGAGAGGCGGCCGCTCTCCTCGACACCTGAGTCCCCGGAAAGCGCTGCAGACCTCCTACCCCCCCCCCTCTGGACCGGGGGGGACATCCCGGTCCCCACTAGACGGGCGAGCTAGGGCTGAAAGCAAGTGCGACAACTGCCTTACTGACAGAGAGCAAGCCAGCCGTACCTAAGATGGCTGCTCAACGACTGCCGAACAGAAAGAACGAGGTGCAGCTGCGACACCCCCACCCCTTGGTGGCCCTGGACTGGCTCTACTCGGCTTTCTGCGAGATATTGCACACCAGGGGAATGCACTATCCTCTAGCGGCTCGGACGGTGGCCACGTGGATCCGCCCGGTGACCCGCCGTCGCCACTATGGAGCCCCGCTACAGGCCCTCAGGGCGGCCGTCCAGCCACTTCCGACCCGACACAAGAGAGGGTGGGAATCCGACCACGCCAACCCAGGTACTCACATCCGCATCCACAAAAGTAAGAGCAAAGCCACCGGGACTCTGACACACGCAACCTCACAAGATGGCGGACTTGCGCTCAGACTCACCACGAGGCACCCAGGCACAATACCACCTCACATCCTTGCAAAAGGTACATACCGGCGGAACACAAGCCCAACGCAGAGTGACCCACGAACACAGAACAGACTGGGCATCGGCTGAACAGGCAAGAGGCCCTGGACTGTCTCTCGGCACAAACACGGACGGCTCTGCAGAACTGAAATACCCTGGGGACTCCCCAACATGTACAGGTCTCCCTACCTGAACCTGGCATACTTCTGTCTGGACTTAGCCTTTGGGACTTATTCATAGATGTTTTTCAAAGCCTCATAGCCCGTTTATTATACCATATGTTGTGTTTTACGCGCTGAATTAATATATAATGCTTACTAACTACCACTGCTACACCCCTTGCAGTGTCTTCCACGCTGTTGCATATATGTGTCAAAGGCTAGCCAAACCATTACCTAGTCTGTATACTCTTGACCCCTCAGTAATGGTATGTTTTGAACTGTATTATTTTGTAAGGAACTTTTATGTTTTTATGATCTTATACAGCACTTATTAGACATGCGCTCAGATAGCCTGTTCCCAATTAATCTTACATTGACACATGTGTTTGCCTAATAATTTTACTTGTTTAATATTTTACGCTTCAATATGCTGTTTATTATGCCTGCATAAAAAATTCATAGTGTGCAACATATATCCTACCATTATAGCTGTCGTTACTAGTGATGCAATATCTTGGATATACATACTTCAGCGCTACTAGACAAGACAAATGCACGTTCACTCTAGCATGCTAAACGCTACCTACTATCATTATGTTTAACTACCTGTATTCCTCATGTCATATCTATAAAAAAAAAAATGTGCTGTCTACGCTGTAAACTTATGAAAATGTGTGCAGAAGCTGTCGTGGCTCTGCGCGCCTATTGTTAATCTGAGCACATGAAAAATAAAGAATTAAAAAGCCCGTGCATGGCATAAGATTTCAGTCTGATATATTACAAGTTAAAAAGTTAAAGGTAATAAGTCGGGTGTGAAAGCAGGCACTTATAGGCAGTTCCAAAGATCACAATCTTAACACTTTTTGTTATCCTCACACAGGATTAGAGAGTTGACCACTCCTCGTATTGGGTCCTTGCTCCGTATCAGTGGTCAAGTTGTCCGAACCCACCCTGTGCACCCAGAACTGGTGAGTGGGACCTTTGTGTGCCTCGACTGCCAAACAGTTGTCAGAGATGTGGAGCAGCAGTTCAAATACACTCAGCCAAGTATCTGCAGGAATCCGGTGTGTGCCAACAGGAGGAGGTTCATGTTGGACACTAACAAATCCAGATTTGTGGACTTTCAGAAGGTAATAATGATATGTAATATGAATTTGCGTTAAATTGTGCCTTGGTAATGGTCTTACTTAAAATACTTCATCTGGGTAGCACTACTAGTGTTGGCATTGTAGAGTAGGGTTTCATATACCCATTAATAGATGCCTACCATCTGTTTATAAATCCACTGTAACAGAAATGCTTTTCTAAATTCATGACCTGATCAGTCTCTTGCTGTAGCTGATTTCAATCAAAATTTTTGCTCTTTAGCTCTCCTAAGAAGTTATTTGCCTCGTTCCAGGTTCGCATTCAAGAGACCCAGGCAGAGCTGCCACGTGGGAGCATTCCACGCAGTCTGGAAGTGGTTCTGCGAGCAGAAGCCGTTGAATCGTGTCAGGCTGGTGATCGGTGTGATTTCACTGGGTCGCTGATTGTTGTACCTGATATATCCCAGCTAACAACTCCAGGTACCCGATCTGCACTTTGAGATTTGTCAAGTAGTAGCACTAGTTTGAATAAATCACCTGTGTTCTTCTGTAACTGCACACAAGCTCATTGTTTCACAAAACAAGCAAAACTCTACAGTAAATATGTATTGAAAAGGAAATCTATGAACTGAAACCAGAGCTTTTCCTCTTCTAGAAATCGTAGCACCCTGCATCTAAAACAATAGCAATTGTTCCTCTTGTAGAGTTTTGAAAAATACACTGTTTCTTTGGATGGGACACTTGGTAAACAAACCTGACTCCTAGGTGGCAGTGTGCTTCCTCTTGTGTTTTTTTTTTTTTTTTTTTGCTAAAAGTATGGACTATATTAAACTTCCAGAAGCATTGCATATGGAACCTGAACTGCAAGTCACTACACTTTTTTTTTTATTTTATTTTTTTTATTTTGACAACCTATTAAACCGAGACTCCTTTTTCTTTGCAAGCGGCTTACCAGATTTCCAAAGGTTCCTGTATCCAGGTGGTAGGGCCATTTGTTAGGTGACAATTGATGGCTTTGCTTGGTATATAATTGGTATATATTTAAGTGACAATCACCAATATTTTCCTCTATGTAGGTGTGCGTGCAGAAACCAGCTCCCGGGTGTCTGGGGCAGAAGGTTATGAGACAGAGGGAGTGCGTGGACTACGAGCTCTTGGCGTGAGGGATTTGTCCTACAAACTAGTATTCCTGGCGTGCTATGTCTCTCCAACTAATCCAAGGGTATGTTACTCTGGGAGCAAATGGAATAAAGTAATTTTGTTATTAAAAAGGACTTGTGGGGATTTTTCCATAGCTTAACTATCTACCTAAAGAACACAAGGACATTAGACTGCTGTACATGGCTGGGAGTTACTTTTACTCTTAATGGATAGCCCCAAAACAGTGTGTTCTAAATTCGCTTTGAATCCACCTTTTGGTGATACCTGCCAGAACTGGGATCAGCAGTATAACTATTGTTTTTTTTTTTTTTTTTTTTAAACTGCACGTGATTAAAATACTATTCTGTAATAATATATATAATATATATATATATATATATCTATCTATCTATATCATGCACAATCTCTTTGTCATTAAATCATATTATACTTATTTGGCAACAACTATTTCTGAATGGTTGCCTAGCAGTGCCAGGTGCCTGTTTGCAGATATGACTAAAGAGGTGTTCTCTCTTTTAGTTTGGTGGAAAGGATCTCCATGATGAAGACATGACTGCCGAGAGCTTGAAAAACCAGATGTCTGTGAAAGAGTGGGAGAAAGTGTTTGAAATGAGTCAGGATAAGAACCTGTATCACAATCTCTGTACTAGTCTCTTTCCCACTGTTCATGGTGAGTCTTAATGACTGACTTTTAGTATTGATTTCTTGATCCTGGTCCTCAAGTAAACCTGCCTTCTAATTTTCCAGGCAATGACGAGGTAAAGCGAGGAATCTTGCTCATGCTGTTTGGGGGTGTTCCTAAGTCGACCATGGAGGGCACATCATTACGCGGAGACATCAATGTTTGTGTTGTTGGTGATCCCAGTACTGCAAAGAGCCAGTTCCTCAAGTAAGAAAACTTGATCATTCATTTTCCTGGCACTATAGAGTCCTACAGTGTGCTCCCACTGCGCTGAAGAGGTTAAAACTTCTTTGGTCAAATACCTGAATCTAGCGCTGATGTCCCTCGGCGCTGGGTCCTGCTCTGCCCACACTCCTCCCCCACTGACGTCAGCCAGCATTGGAGACCTGATGCTCATACATGGCTTTTCAATGCTTTCCTATAGGGAAAAGTCTGACGCAGGAGGTCCTCATGCAGAGCATTAGGATGTCCAGCATCGGATAATGGACCAAAGGTCCATTTCAATTCAGGAAGTCCCTCTAGTGGCTGGCTGGTAGACAGCCACTATAGGAGTTAACACTCAGAGGTAATTATTGCAGTTTCTCAGAAACTGCAATAATTAGCACTGTAGGGTTAAGGGACATGGGACATTGCACCCAGGCCACTTCAATGAGCTACAGTGTCCCTTTAATCAGTGCTCAAAACTTCTAGGGCAGCACTACTTGATGAACCTGAAAGTTACATAATCCTGCAAGCCTAGAGCCTCTGTGGCATAATCACCAGAAATAAATCTCTGCTCTTCAGGGCTGAATTTTTCACTAGCCAATTGCTGGTCGAAATATTGAGCAATGCAATAACTTTAAAAAAAAAAAAAAAAAGTAAAGCAACAGGTTATGGCAAATTCTAATATTTTGAAAAGGCAAACTTGTTGTAGCAATGGGAACAGACTTGGAGAAACCCAATGTTTGTCAAACTCCTCAGTTTGACACAAAGGATGTTGGCACCCACATGCTGTTTGCTACTTCAATGCGTTGTATTGTTTAGGTTTGTTGGCTCAAATGAATTGTTTCTGTGTTTAGACACGTGGAGGAGTTCAGTCCGCGTGCAGTATACACAAGTGGTAAAGCATCTTCTGCTGCTGGTCTGACTGCTGCAGTTGTGAAAGATGAAGAATCCCACGAGTTTGTGATTGAGGCTGGGGCCCTCATGTTGGCGGATAATGTAAGTAAACTGTGACTGACCTAATGAGTGCTAAATAATGCCATTCAAAATATTTTGTGTGTGTTTATGCCATTTGACATCAAAAGGTTAGCTCATCTTTATAAAACTGAACACCTTGACAAGTATTCCAATTTGTGTCCCACAATATTTGCAAGTCAAGCGTACTGCAGCTTTCATAATACTTCACAATACTGTCAAATGGCGTGCACCATTTCTGGGAGGGCTTGTATATAACTTTTTTTTTTTACTTTTTAGGGTGTATGTTGTATTGATGAGTTTGACAAGATGGAACTAAGGGATCAGGTTGCTATCCATGAAGCCATGGAACAGCAGACTATTTCCATCACCAAAGCTGGGGTCAAGGTAAATACAAATACTAAAGACCTGCTGTTTTAAGATTGTCCTTTGTTCTCTTTTTTTTATACTTTGCTCTTACTCCTCTCACTATCCAAGGCAACACTTAATGCCCGGACTTCCATTTTGGCTGCAGCAAATCCTGTTGGTGGCCGTTATGACCGGTCCAAGTCCCTAAAGCAAAATGTGAATTTGTCTGCTCCAATCATGTCAAGATTTGACCTTTTCTTCATCTTGGTAGATGAGTGTAATGAGGTAAGGCTGGTTTTGTAACAAATGTTACCTGCATAATATCTGTATGAAACATTCTTATAGTGGGTTCTCTGCCAGGATTTGGTTACTAATATGCAAATTAAGTCATTCAAGTAAGTAATTCTTGATTACATGAAGAGTTGTTTGGGAAAACTTAATACTTTACAATGAGTACTTTACAATAAATGTGAAGATTTCTTTACAATAACATTAAATATAGAATAGAGTATGAACTTTCAAGTTGTAAGACCAATCTAAAGAGTTCTCACACTGTAAACAGTCGTTGGGTAAATGCCTCTGGTAAAGGACTTCTAGGTAAAACATTTTAGAGCCCACTCTTGTAACCATATATTAGTTCTCAAATGTATTCACTTTGGTTTTTAGGTAACAGACTATGCCATTGCACGGCGTATTGTTGACCTTCACTCTAGGATTGAAGAATCCATTGACAGAGTTTATAGTTTGGATGAAGTCAGACGTTATCTGCTGTTTGCCCGACAGTTTAAACCAAAGGTATATTTCACAAATTTGCTATATATTTTATGGGTGCACTGTGGGTTTATTTTTCGCATAGCCTTAGTTTTACCATACATATAAATGTCAACAGATCTCTAAGGAGTCAGAGGAATTCATAGTGGAGCAGTACAAAAGGCTACGCCAACGTGATGGCTCTGGAGTTGCCAAATCAGCCTGGAGGATAACTGTTCGGCAGCTGGAAAGTATGATACGGTTGTCAGAGTCTATGGCAAGGATGCACTGCAGCGATGAGGTCTGTATTAAAACATTCTTTTGCTCTTGGTTTGTTCCTATATCACCCACTTAAAGCATAGTGCTCTTTCTGCTTTTGTGGGTGAGCGTGTGCTCTCTCCCCCGCACTAACTGTTGGCTTTAGCTGAAAATAGAACATGAACATATTGGATGACATGAAAATTAAAGTTTCAAATTTTGTAATTGAGAGGAAAAGATTGTCCCAAGATTTCAGTTAAACCTGTCAGATTTCTTATACATATTTTTGCCTGCTGTACTCTTGATTTGGCAACTAAAATTGAAACAAATGTGAATAATCAGATTTGTACAAAATTATGTCCATTTGAAATCTCTAATTTGCGTGCTTTTGTATCTCCTATTGGGTATGTGGTTTGACAGCCATATTGAAAGTGTATTAAACGTATTTTTTTTATTTTTTTTAACTGCTTGATTAAACTTTCTAGTGTGCTTTGCCTTAGCTTTGGGCCCGTGTGATGCAAAAGTCAATTAAAAAATAAAAAACACGGGGGCGGAGCCAAGCCGTTGAACTGACTGGCCGCATGTGGGAATAGCTCGGCACCAACAAGCCATAAAAACCGTGGTAAACGGGCCAAAAACCCTCAAATACGAACCCAAAACAAAACATCAGCAAGGCAAAGACATCATGGGTCGCAAGACCAAGAAATCTAAGCCAGACAACCCCAGCATGAGCAGAAATATAGGGGACCTCTGGCGTCAGGCCCAGAGAGCTGAAGAAGCCAAAACAGCCGCTAACGTGGACTTCGCCTCCGACATGTCAGAAGACTACTCGGACGAGGCAGCGGAGGAACAAGCGCTACCACTACAGGCCTCTAGGCCGCCACCTGCACCGCCAGACTCTGCCCCAGTCACAACGGCGATCCTGAAAGATCTGCTTGCGGGCCTACAACACACACTACAGGCCGACGTGGCCCAAATCCGGCAAGACCTGAGAGGCCTGACAGGCCGTATGGCCACATTGGAACAAAACGCCAGCCTAAATGCGAAACACATAGCACAGCTGCAACAAACAGTGGGTGAGCTGACCCAACAGCAAGCGAAAATGGAGCAGAGACTCTCGGTGACTGAGGATCATAGGAGAAGCCTAAACCTCAAAGTCCGGGGGATCTCCGAAAATACTACAGAAGCAGAACTGCCCCACCTAGTACGCCGACTGCTCCACGCGCTCCTACCACCCAAACAAGCGAAAGCGGTGGAGATCGAAGGAATGTTCCGCATACCTAAACCGGTCAAGGCCCCGGCAGATGCACCGCGAGACCTGATCATCCGGTTCCAGAAGAACAGAGATAAAACCGCAGTCCTTACAGCAGTGCGCAACCACTCCCCATACCCCTTCGAGAGCATGGCGCTGTCCTTCTACGCAGATCTATCGGGGAACACGCTTGCATGGCGCCGCTCTCTACAGCCTTTCATGGCCCTCCTGAGGGCAAACAACATCCCGTATAGATGGAGGGCACCACGCACACTGCAGGTACATTATGGCGATGCCGCACACCCAGTACATGACATACAGGGAGCAAGGGGACTACTGCCGGTGTTGGGACTCTCAGGGGTCTCAATGACTAACGGAGGATCGAGCGCTACCACCCACGCCTGGAACCCAGCTACTACCCGTCCATTTGTCCCACGAGAACCAGGAGGGGAACTCCAGACGCCGAACACCACCTGAGACAACTCGGACAGGTGGCAGAGACGCCCTGCCCTCCCCAACCTTTCTCTAACCAGCCGGTTACTATTGCCACGAACTACCTATTCGACAAGTAAATTTCGCAATTGACTTAACCTACCCTTTCCACCCCTGCCTCCTTTTACCTGAAGAAAACGAAGCAGCCGATGCCAGACACAGAAAATGGGTCTGAAGACTCACATCACACGGCTACATAGACTGAGTCATAGACTATTGCTTTGCTTATTTTAAGTTTTTTCTCACTCTGTTTCCTCTCCAAACGCCCAATTTAATTAAAAGGGACGCCACCATTTTGACATCCCACACTAAACGACACCGACAGGCCAATAAATACTCAGCCCTTCATATTCCCCCCCACACACATACTCAGGAGAATACGAGAGTATAATATATTTACCTACATAACGCCCGAGACATACGAGACAGTCCCGAGAGTTAGAGACACGCATACTCTCCTTGGCAGACCACACTTGTTCCATGTTTTATTTTTAAAAATAAAGTCGAGACAAAGTTCAGCATATATTAGGTAGATACACCTGCGCTCCGCTCCACCATAAATCAACCTACGTCGAAGCAGGTGCATCTAACACCTATCCACCGACCGCATCCTCCAGACACAATCTAGATATCTTACCACCTTATTGCTGGCATGAATGACACAAACGTTCATTCCCTGCACGTACCCTATTTGTCGAATGTTATGTCTACCACGCAGGGCTCCTAAATATCCTAACGCTTAACTGAGAACCATATGTCTCTATACTAAAATGTGCTTTTGTCTATCACACGATGTTATTGTTGCAATGTTTTTGACTATGTGGACCTGCTCTGTTGTCGTGAAATAAGCTGTCAATTCTGTAAATCCCAGCACAATAAAATACAGAGTGGACAGCTAAATCCTGAAATACTGAGCTAATAAGCCCATATATGTTAAAGTTGAAACTCCTCTTCAAAATTTAGCCTGTATCTATAAATCAAAAATGCACCACTGTTAAACGCCACTGTTTCATCTGTTTACTATACACATATACGCTGTTGTGGCATGTGTCGTTGCTAATGTACTCACCTGTGCAACAAAAATAAAGAATTAAAAGAAATAAAAAAAAATAAATAAATAAAAAACACTCCTTTCCTGTGGATTGTATTGTACAGGTACAGCCGAAACATGTAAAGGAAGCCTTCCGGTTATTAAACAAGTCTATCATCAGAGTTGAAACTCCTGATGTTAATTTGTATCAAGATGATGAAAATGAAGCCGCAGAGGAACCTCAGGGCCTAGTGAATGGTAAGGCACATTACAGTTTTCCATACATTATCAGTATTGATAACATTCTAGGTGGTAACACTCTCTTGTCCTGGTGCTTGCAGGAGATGCTGGTATTCCCAACGGTGTAAACGGTCATGTAAATGGTGTTGATGGGCGTGTAGATGAAGAAATGAAGGATGTAACTGCCAAACCTTCCCTGCGTCTGAGCTTTGCGGAATACAAGCGCATTTCTAACTTGTTGGTTTTACAGTTGAGGAAGCTTGAAGGTAAGTGACAGGAGAAATTCTTAATCAGTTTGTCATGACTGATCCTCTTTAAATTGGGGTTTGAATATGATCTATGCATAGTGCTAGTAATTATGTATCTAAAATACAGGAATACCAAGTTAAAAACTCTGGCACATAAAGATCACATCATTCTGTGGTTTGGCCAAGTTGGTAAAACTAGAAGAAACTTGCCTTCTGGAGTTAAATCAGTTTTGAAAGGTTTAACAGTTTTGTCCTACAGTGCCTAACCGCTCCCCCTATGACCTGATGGAAGGTTTGCCATGTCAGCTGAGTCTCTCCTTGCTGATCAGTGGCTGCGTATTAAGAGTAGTAATAATTTCAAGTCCTTTTAATGGGGTGCCATTGATGGGCAGAGCATCAGCCATCACCAGCTGCAAAAGCAAACCTTCCTGTAATGTATGGGAGGAAGAAGCAGAGAAGATGGGTGACTAACTTAAACATAGTATAACCCCTGATTGTTAAATGATACCCAATGACTCAGCCCCTCTAAAACAGTCATGGGGGCTGGAGTCTGATTGAAGCGTTCCTTATTAATTATAGTAATAAACTTAAAGGGACACTATAGTCACCTGAACAACTACAGCTTAATGTATTTGTTCAGGTCAGATCTATAGCTCCCTGCAGGCAATCTAATGTAAACACTGTATTTTCAGAGAAAATAGTGTTTACATTGATTGATAGGAATACCTCCAGTGGCCGTCACTCAGACGGCCACTAGAGGCACTTCCTATCATGTGTGCGCGCCTTCTCTCTCCAGCCTGTCAGCAGAGATGGGGGGCGGGCAAAGACCGCGAGCTGAGCTGTCAGTCAGCTCAGTTTGCGGCTGCTTACACCACGCGCATGCGCGGTAGTGCTCTGAAGTCTGTGCGCATGTGTGGCGAAGCCGCGCATGCGCGGTAGTGCTCTGAAGTCTGTGCGCATGTGTGGCGAAGCCGCGCATGCACACAAGGGAGCAATGACGCTTCCAAATGGAAGCGTCTGATTGCTCCCTGCTCGCGCCCGGGGCACGGCTTCACGAGGCTCCCGGCGCTGGAACCAGGTGAGTAAACAGGGGCTGCCTGGAGAGTCCCTTTAACACAAATCCTGTAGGTGTTTTTTTTGGTTTTTTTTTTGTGTTGTAAAAGAGTAGAGATAGTCTGGAAGGGGGAGAGTTTCCTTGTCTCATTGTTCATACTTCAAGAGGAGCCAGTGATTAAATAATCCATATCTCCAGGGGGAATATTTTTCATACATATGTCATAACTATTTGCATGTTTTTCAAAGAAGCCTAATCTGACTTTAGTCTGTTTTTGTTTTTGCCATCAAAATTAATCTTGGCCATTAAGCTGGTATTCACACTTTACAGATTTGAGTATCTTTCACTATAACCACATTGGAGCAATGTACACTGATCCATCATAACATCTGCTTCCCTTACTTAATATTGACAGATGAGGAACTTTCTCAGAAAAAAAGTGAACTAGTCAACTGGTACTTAAAGGAGATCGAGTCTGAAATTGATTCTGAAGAAGAACTTGTTAATCGTAAAATGATGATCGATAAAGTGATTCATAGACTTGTAAACTATGTAAGTATATGTTGTAACTGAGTGTGTATGCACAACATAATCCATTTATTTTATTTTTTTTGGAAAGGGGATTAGTGTATTTTTGATGGTGCACTTGTTTAACAAGTAACTGTGTTTATTTAAATGGATATTTGATCTGCATAGCAATAGTGAATTTGGAGCTATTCCTCATTTATATATTTACAAAGTCTGTTTCATCAGTTATAGTATAAACAATGTTTCTGGGATTGCAATGCAGTAAGGGGTAATGATGTAATCACTCCTATGTCCAGAAACAAGTTCTCATGATACTGGGCATTTTTTATTTTTTATTTTCAATTATTTTCCAACTCTTGCATAATCAGATTTGCATGGAATCTGTTTGTGCCATTGCAATGCACACAGACATTTTTGTGCTTTTAGAGTGCATAGATGTGATTTTGGTCAACTTTACACTTTGATTTAAGCTGACAAGAAATGCAAAGAATTTCCATTTGACAAACCACTAACCTGGTACACAATACTGGTGTGTCTACTCCTAGTGGGAAGATGTCTGCTTTGTGCTTTTTCTTTAAAATAAAGAGGGTACCTCTTGTGCCCAGTCTGCCTGCATACATTGCAATGTCAACTTTGTGTGGGGTAAAAAGAAAAGCCTGGCAGTAGTCCAGGTTTTAGCAGGATCTCATTGGGGCTCAAATATTGAGTCTGCACTGCTTCTTCAGGAGTATTACAGGGTGAAATTCAGCCAAATGAAATGGTTAATTTGTCTTTGTCTTTTAGGACCACATCTTAATTGAACTCACACAGACTGAACTGAAAAGCCTATCCAGTAAGGAAGAGGAAGCATCGAAAGATGAAGACCCATTTCTAGTGGTGAATCCAAACTACATGCTGGATGACTAGACCCACTGCCGCCACTCTTGTGCTTTAACATAGACTTCTAGAAGCTTCATTTTGCTCCATTGCTGGAATTTGGTTGGGATTTCCTTTATATCCTCTGCACATTATCAAAGGATGTTACCACACTTGTAACTTGGCATTTTCTTAAGGTCTCTGGACTTGTTTTATTCAGACTTTATTTTAAAAGGTCAAGATCTGGAGTTTATCCTGTTTGACACAATTTTGTGGGTCATACTTTTTGAATTTTGATACTTTTGTATTGCCATCTGCAACTGCTGTAGATTTGTTAAATATATTAAAACATCTTAATTGTGAACGTTAATGTATATTTTGCACTTTGTTCCCTTGAACCCTCTGATCGCCCAACTTTTTTCATGCTATGTATCAAAACCATCTTTGTTTGGCTATCTTCTATTGATTTGCTTCTGAAAATAACCCTTAAATTGAAATCTAACTTATAAGCTTAGAACCTTTTTTTTGTGTTCTAAATTAGGTTTCCCTTAGTTCTACTCTGTACTTTAGCACGTCTTTTTATCTGTCCGCATTGTTTCAGGAGTTTCCTTATCTATGTACCTCTGGTAAGACAAGTCAGATGTTTATGACTTGTGTTACAGTATAAATTGATTCTCCTATGCCTTGGTTAACAGTGAGCAGGATGAGGCAGGGTTGGATATTAATCCTAGTTCTCCCTTGCCTGTGCCAAGGAGCCAATCTGAAATCTGATGGAAACTTTGTGGCAATTGCTGGATCTTTGAGTAATACAGGGGATTTTGATAATGATGTAACTTCAAATGAAATTTCCAGTTGCCACAAAGGTGTCATTCTTCTCCTTAAAGACAAACTTCCCGTTCTCAAGAAATATGGTGCTACTCACTATAAAATACAGCTAGAGCAAACGCTTCTCTTCCAGAAAGGTGGACTGCCTTCCCACGATCAAGTCAAATGCTACCTGAGACTTCTTCAGCTACTTGATGACGCAAACATTCATCCAGTGATCGTCTTGCAAGGAGGACGACCTGATGTGCAAGCTAGTAGAAGCTCATCTGATCACTTTGTGCAGTATGCGGATTTTGCCTTTGGTGTTTTTGGGGACTTGGTTCATACCTGGATTACATTCAATGTCTGGCTGGAAACCACAGACAACATGAATGTAGAAATCTTTAAGGATCTGCTTCATGTCCATGAGCAGGTTCATACACTGTATCATAACAAATATTCTGCAAAAGGTGAGTTTTTTTTTTTTTATATTCTTGTGTAAAGGTTTGTCCGACAAGCTTGTTATGCCACAACAGCCAATACAGGTATTGCAAGGGGTATAAAACGGCACATTTGTTGAGTAATAAACGGGTTCATACAAGTCATGTCAGATACTGGGAAGGCAATAAGAGCAGGCTTCCCCCAACTCTGGCCCTCCAGATCTTGCTGAACTACAACTCCTATGATTCTATGAATAAAATAGGCTGAGAATCATGGGAGTTGTAGTTCAGCAATATCTGGTGGGCCGGAGTTTGGGGAGCCTGAGTAAGAGTTACTGAGACATACTATGTAGGCTGACAATGTAGAAAGGTGAGGGTTCTTTTTTAAAATATATTTTTTAAATCATTATTTGGTTTACATTATATTTCATACCTGGATGTTTGCTTATGCTGTATTTACCGTGGAGAGTTATTCCAAGCACCTATCTTTAACCACCTTAAGGACGCAACTTCTGAAATAAAAGGGAATCATGATAGAATATTTCCATCATGTGTCCTTAAGGGGTTAATCTTATTTAGCACACAGCTCATTTGCCCTGTACATTTTCAAGTGGTACAGAGCTATCCCAAATCCCATGATGTAATGGGGAAAATAAATGTTTTCCTTACTTGTACTAAATGTGTAACTGTTCAAGTGAGTGCCATTTTCGTGTTCTATAGGACAACAGAAACTGCAGGAGTATGGTTTTTATTCAGTCTGAAATTACATCTAATAATTGAATTGGATACTCCTTGAACTGTGCGTTTTTATTTTTATATATGTATAGCAATCGCAGTGAAATGCTGACCGCACCAGAATAGACTTTTATGTATCACACTGCACAGTAGAAATTAGATATTTAGAGGTTTGTAAATAAGGATGCACAGAAATTAAAATTCAGGATGCCCTTGGCTGAAAGCTGAAAGTTGAGCTGAGGTTGCCAGTCATAAATTATTAAATACACCACAAAAAAATAAATAAAAAAATAAGAAATAGAATATTACTATACCCACACTGCCAATATAATGCCTCTACACACACTGCCCATAATGATATAATATCACTATATACACACTGCCCATAAAATGTCACTATACTGTACTTACCAATGTTTCCTAGGATGCAGGAAAATTTGGTGAAGGCTAAAAGCAGTCTGTTCTGCCTGCCAACTGGAGGACTAGTCTGCTCTCTGACTGACAGCCTGCCCACCCCAACAAACCAGGCATGCTCCTATTGCCCCGTCCTCTCCTCCATCTTGAAACCTGCCTACAGATTTTATAATGTGGGACAACCCCCTAGTACATTTGCTGAAACAGTACCCCAAAGTACAGGACTGTCCAGGTAAATACGGCAGTGTTGGCACCTATGCACACTGACCCCCATGTCCTGGTAGAGCAGTTCCCGATGCGCACTCCTGTTACCTGGTTGCGTAGAGCAGGGGATGGATATGGGTTGTAGTGTGTGCAACGCAGCATATTGGGTGGTAGAAGGGGGAGGCAATTTTAAAAAAAACTATATACACTGCTCAAAAAAAATAAAGAACACTTCTTAAACAACACATTGTAACTCCAAGTCAATCACACTTCTGTGAAATCAAACTGTCCACTTAGGAAGAAACACTGAGTGACAATCAATTTCACATGCTGTTGTGCAAATGGGATAGACAACAGGTGGAAATTATAGGCAATTAGTAAGACACCCCCCAATAAAGGAGTGGTTCTGCAGGTGGTGACCATAGACCACTTCTCCGTTCCTATGCTTCCTGGCTGATGTTTTGGTCACTTTTGAATGCTGGCGGTGCTTTCTCTCTAGTGGTAGCATGAGACAGAGTCTACAACCCACACAAGTGGCTCAGGTAGTGCAGCTCATCCAGGATGTCACATCAATGCAAGCTGTGGCAAGAAGGTTTGCTGTGTCTGTCAGCGTAGTGGCCAGAGCATAGATGCACTACCAGGAGGGAGACAGGCTAGTACATCAGGAGACGTGGAGGAGGCCGTAGGAGGGCAACAACCCAGCAGCAGGTCCGTTACTTCCGCCTTTGTGCAAGGAGGAGCACTACCAGAGCCCTGCAAAATGGCCTCCAGCAGGCCACAAATGTGCATGTGTCTGCTCAAACGGTCAGAAACAGACTCCATGAGGGCCCGACGTCCACAGGTGGGGGTTGTGCTTACAGCCCAACACTGCAGGATGTTTGGCATTTGCCAGAGAACACCAAGATTGGCAAATTCGCCACTGGTGCCCTGTGCTCTTCACAGATGAAAGCAGGTTCACACTGAGCGCATGTGACAGAGTCTGGAGACGCCGTGGAGAACGTTCTGCTGCCTGCAACATCCTCCAGCATGACCGGTTTGGCAGTGGGTCAGTAATGGTGTGGGGTGGCATTTCTTTGGGGAGCCGCACAGCCCTCCATGTGCTCGCCAGAGGTAGCCTAACTGCCATTAGGTACCGAGATGAGATCCTCAGACCCTTTGTGAGACCAAATGCTGGTGCGGTTGGCCCTGGGTTCCTCCTAATGCAAGACAATGCTAGACCTCATGTGGCTGGAGTGTGTCAGCAGTTCCTGCAAGACGAAGGCATTGATGCTATGGACTGGCCCGCCCGTTCCCCAGACCTGAATCCAATTGAGCACATCTGGGACATCATGGCTCGCTCCATCCACCAACGTCACGTTGCACCAGACTATCCAGTAGTTGGCAGATGCTTTAGACCATGTCTGGGAGGAGATCCCTCAGGAGACCATCCACCACCTCAGCAGGAGCATGCACAGGCGTTGTAGGGAGGTCATACAAGCACGTGGAGGCCACACACACTACTGAGCCTCATTTTGACTTGTTTTAAGGACATTACATCAAAGTTGGATCAGCCTGTAGTGTGTTTTTCCACTTTAATTTTGAGTGTGACGTCAAATCCAGACCTCCATGGGTTGAAAAATTTGATTTCCATTTTTTTTAATTTTTGTGTGATTTTGTGGTCAGCACATTCAACTATGTAAAGTAACAAACAAACAAAGTATTTCAGAAGAATATTTAATTCATTCAGATCTAGGATATTATTTTTGTGTTCCCTTTATTTTTTTGAGCAGTGTGTTTGTGTATGTATATATGTGTGTGTGTGTGTGTGTGTGTGTGTGTGTGTGTATATATATATGTGTGTGTATATATATATATATATATATATAATTTGTGACAGAAAAGACACAGTGTGTAAAGCTCACACCTCAATAAAGGACTGTACAAAAGCAATCGTAATGGAAACGTATGCTGCTATTTTGTCCTTTTGTTAGGATATTTGATATATACAATTTGTTTTTATTATTGAGACCCTGAAGAAGTATTTTGTCAGACGTAACATTTTGGACCAAATTTGTTTTTTTTATCTTTAATACTTATAAAATAAAGCAGATTATTTTTTAATAATTTCCTGAGTTCGGACTTCCATATTGTGGCGATACCATCAACCAGCTGAGAGGGAGTTCTGGATATACCTCCCATATACCTAAGGGGAGGCACCCTAAGGCGATTTTACTATTTACATCTTGAGAGTTCCACTTGTATTTGCGCAGTTTCAACGTTTATTTACAGTATTATACTATTGTGTTTGTTTTTGTAGACTATCAGCCATACTCTTCTGCCATCTAAATGTATACACCCTGTTCCAAATTATTATGCAAATACTATTTTAGTGTCACAAAGATTAAATGTTTTGTTTTTCAGTTTAACTCATGGATGGCATTGTATTTCAGGGCACTTTTGATCACTAAAAACAATCTCGGACACCTGTGATAATTAGATTGCCAGGTGAGCCCAATTTAAGGAAAAACTACTAAAGGCGGTGGTGGAGTAATGTTTTGGTCTGGAATCATGGGAAGAGAGCTGGTAGGCTTTCCGTAATAAAATCATATTCATGCGTGACAATGCACCATCTCATGCTGCAAAGAATACCTCTGCATTAATGGCTGCTATGGGGATAAAAGGAGAGAAAGTCATGGTGTGGCCTCCATCCTCCCCTGACCTCAATCCTATTGAGAACCTTTGGAGCATCCTCAAGCAAAAGATCTATGAGGGTGGGAGGCAGTTTACATCCAAACAGCAACTCTGGGAGGCTGTTCTGACATGTTGCAAACAAATTCAAGCAAAAACTGTCCAAAAACTCACAAGTTCAATGGATGCAAGACTTGTGAAGCTGCTATCAAATAAGGGGTCCTATGTTAAAATGTAACGTGACCTGTTAAAATGTTTAAAAAGTTAAAATGTTGTTATAAGTTTGATTGCAAGAGCATTTGATTTCAGTTAATATGCTGCAAACACAACAATAGAGAAAATTTATGACAGACTTACCGTCATTTTCTTTTCCTGGCTATTTCTCATGGCAGCATCACTTATGGGTAGCTCCTCCCTTAGCAGTCACAGGACAGGAATTAATTAGATTAATTAGATTAATTAATTAGACTGATAGGTATAAAGAGTCCCTCCTCCCTTACACCTCAGTCCAATTATAAAGCTGAAAATAAAAGAATGGGCGGGAACCCTGATGCTGCCATGAGAAATAGCCAGGAAAAGAAAATTACGGTAAGTCTGTCATTAATTTTCTCTATTCCTGGCTTATCATGGCAGCATCACTTATGGGTAATACCCAAGCTCATTTAATTATAGGGTGGGAACAGTAAACTCTGAAAAAACACTGAGCAGACTCAATGCCGCAAAGCAATTTAATATCAACAGGATAAGGAAACCGTAGAGAGGACACACTCTTCCCAAAGGCAGTGGAAGGAGTATCCACATCCAACTTGTAGTGTTTCAAGAACGTCATCGGGGAAGACCAGGTGGCTGCCCTGCAAATATCATCGTATGGAACCTCTGCCCAATTAGCCCATGAAGTCGACAATGCTCTGGTAGAATGAGTTCTTATCTTCATGGGAGGTGATCGATTTTTTGAGATATATGCTTTCCTGATCACTAGTGCAATCCAACGTTTTAATGTAGGTAAGGAGGCCGCCTCACCTCTCCTGGCTCCCGAAGGTAAAATTAAGAGTTGGTCAGTTTTTCTGTAAGACTCAGAACGCTGAAGGTACATAGACAGGCAGTTCATGACATCCAAACGTTGCCACCTAACCTCCTCTTGCGAAGAAGGATTAGGGTAGAATGCTGGAAGAACCACTTCTTGAGAGAGATGAAACTGAGAGACCACTTTAGGAAGAAACTCGGGTTTTGGCTTTAGGCACACCCTATCATGATTGAAATGTAGACAAGAAGATAAGGTAGAAAATGCTTTAATCTCCGAAATTCTTCTTGCGGAAGTAATTGCCACCAAGAACAAAGTTTTATACGTCAGGATGGTAGCATCCAAACTCTCAAGAGGAATGAACAGATCCTCAGTCAGGTAATCGAGTACCAGAGGAAGGTCCCAAGGAGGGGTAGTAGATCTGGAAGGAGGTCTCAACCTGAACGCTGCCTTGAAGAACCTGGAGATCAAAGGATCTGAAGTCCATGAGATGTTGCATAAAGCTGAAATGTCACGATTCGGGGAACCCAACACGCTAACACACACAGAAAATGTGCAGTACCGGACCTTAGAATGGCCGGGCTAAGCACACACAGAATAGTCAGGAGACAAGCCGAGTAAGGGGAACCAGAAGACAGAATAACGAGAAACAAGCCGAGGTCAAAGGGTAGGAGAAAGTCACAAAGTCAGATTAACAAGCCAGAGAGTACATAACCAGAAACACAAGTTCAGTATCAATACTAGTAAGCAAAGACCACAACAGGTCACTGAGAGACAGGAAAGGTAAGTATATAAATCCTATCCTTAATCCTGATTGGATAACTTCCAATCAGTATTAACAAACACACGTGGGGGATATCTATACCCCCCACTGTGATTGTTGCGCTGTAGCTTTAACGCCGGGTCACGTGAGTGACCCCGGCGTTCTGATATTCGTGATGGCTCCCAGCGTGCAGCGTTAGACATGCTGCCGCTGGGAGGAGGAGAGGAGGATGCCGCTCACTTACCGGTAAGAGGAGGGGGGACCGCGGGCGGCGATGGACCAAAGGGTGAGTGCTGCGAGAGGATTGCAGCCTCCCCTCACAGTCGCCCGCGGAGTCCTGACATAACCCCCCCTCGAGGACTGCCCGGAGGGCGGGAAGCCGAAGGCTTCAAAGGAAACCGCGCATGAAAGGAGCGGATCAAAGAGGGAGCGTTCAAGTCAGAGACAGAAACCCACGACCGCTCCTCAGGGCCGTAACCCTTCCAATCAACTAGATACTGCAACCGACCTCGAGAGAAACGAGAATCAAGGAGAGCAGCCACCTCGTACACGTCACTAGAGACCGCGCGGAGGGCATCGGAATGCCTGAGAGACCCAGAGAACTGATTACAGAGCAAGGGCTTCAAAAGGGAGGTGTGAAAGGTGTTAGGTATACGCATGGAAGGAGGCAAGGCCAGGGAGTAGGACACAGGATTCACCCTACGCAATACCTTATAGGGACCAAGGAACTTGGGCGCGAACTTCATCGAAGGAACCCTAAGGTGGAGATTCCTAGAGGACAACCAAATCCTATCACCCGGAGCATAAGAAGGAGCCGCACACCTACGACGATCAGCAAATCTCTTTTGAGCAGCAGCCGCACGACAAAGAGCAGCATGGACCTGATCCCACATCTTCCGTAAGGAGGCGAGGTGCTCGTCCAAAGCGGGCATTCCCTTGTCGGAGAACACACTGGGAAGGACAGAGGGTTGGAACCCATAAGCCACCATAAAAGGACTTACGCCAGTAGAAGAATGAGACACAGTGTTCCTGGCAAATTCAGCCCAGGGAAGGAGATGGGACCAGTTGTCCTGGTGTGCATTCGTGAAACAGCGTAAATACAACTCCACAGACTGATTTGCCCGTTCGGCAGCTCCATTAGATTGCGGATGATAAGAGGAAGTAAACGATAAGGAGACCCCCATCTCAGCACAAAAGCCCCTTCAAAACCGAGAGACAAACTGAGGACCCCTGTCAGATACGATATGCAAGCGGAACACTTCTTTGGCAAACACCTGAGCCAACTGAACCGCAGAAGGTAGCTTCTTAAGCGGAATGAAATGCGCCATCTTGGAGAACCTATCAGTTACAGTCAAAATTACTGTCTATCCATCAGATGAAGGAAGATTCACAATAAAGTCCATGGATAAGTGTGTCCATGGTTTCTTGGGTACAGATAGGGGCATAAGGAGTCCCAGGGGTTTAACATTAGGGGACTTACACTGTGTGCAGACACGGCAAGCCTGCACATAATCTGCCACATCTTTTTTAAGTGAAGGCCACCAAAACTGTTGGAGGAGACCATTGTAAGTCTTGGTAACCCCTGGATGACCAGCAGTTTTGGCTGTGTGAAATAAAGTTAATAACTTCTTTCTGTCTTTTACTTTTACGTATAGCTTACCAATAGGAGTCTCAGAGGGTGCTTGGGATTGGTATGTCTTGATACCATCAAGAAAAAGAGACGAAATAACCAAACGGGTAGTAGCTATTATATTAGTTGTAGGCACAATGGGCTCAGGAGTGGAGGCAATTGAATCTACAGGTTCGTACTGGCGGGAGATAGCATCAGCCTTGACATTGCGATATCCAGGCCTGTATGTGATTATGTACTGAAAACGTGAGAGAAATAAAGACCATCTAGCTTGTCGAGAGGATAACCTTTTAGCGTCTGCGATATAGGATAGATTTTTATGATTGGTTATAACCAGAATTTTGTGTCTAGCTCCTTCTAACAAGTACCTCCATTCTTTAAAAGCCATCACTATAGCTAATAACTCCCTGTTCCCGACGTCGTAATTCTTTTCAGACTCAGACAAGCGTTTAGAAAAGTAACCACAGGGAAGGAGGGGTTCGTCATACGATTGTCTTTGTGAAAACACTGCTTCTATACCTGATTCAGAAGCGTCTACTTCCAGTACAAAGGGAAGGGAATGATCAGGATGGTGTACCACAGGGGCAGTGGCAAATGCCTTTTTAAGAGTCTCGAAGGCCACAATAGCTTTAGGAGTCCAAACCCTGGGGTGTAAACCTTTTTTAGTCAGTTTAGTGATAGGGGAAATGATGGATGAGAAGTTTTTAACAAATTTCCTATAATAATTGGCAAACCCTATAAATCGCTGTATTGCCTTAAGTTCTTGGGGAAGGGGCCAGGACAGTATAGCTTCCAATTTAGAAGGATCCATGCTGAATCCTTGTTCAGAAATGACATACCCCAGGAACTGTACAGAAGGTTGGTCGAATAAGCATTTTTCTAATTTACAATAAAGACCGTTCTGCAACAACCTCTTAAGCACCATCCTAACATGAGTATGTTGTGTCTTCAAATCCGGAGAATATACAAGTATGTCATCAAGGTAGACTACGGCACAGACATGCAGTAGATCTCTAAGGACATCGTTTATGAGATCCTGACATACGGCAGGAGCATTACACAATCCAAAAGGCATGACTAGATACTCGTAATGCCCACTGCGTGTATAGAACGCCGTTTTCCATTCATCGTTCTCCTTTATACGAACAAGGTTATAAGCCCCCCTGAGGTCTAGTTTTGTAAAATATTTAGAACCTTTGACACGATCAAACAACTCAGTAATGAGAGGGATCGGATAGGCATTTTTAATCGTTATATTGTTTAGAGCTCTGTAGTCTATACACGGTCTCAAATCGCCGTCCTTTTTTGCCACAAAAAAGAAACCAGCACCAGCAGGAGAGGAGGACCTTCTAATAAAACCTTTCCTTAAGGCTTCCCGTATGTACTCCTCCATGACCTGGTTTTCTTTCTCAGAAAGAGGGTAGACCTTACCCCTAGGAGGCATAGTACCCGGTAATAGGTTTATGGCACAGTCATAGTCATGATGTGGAGGTAGCTTATCTGCCTCCCTTTTTTCGAAAACCAATGCAAGGTCTGCATACACAGAAGGGACAGAAACAGAAAGTGGTTTAGCCGTGGGCACGTTGAGTAAACAAACAGGACGTACATGAGCCATACAGTCTCGTTGACAGGATTCCCCCCAGGAGAGTATATCTAAACAACCCCAATCAAGAACTGGGTTGTGTTTAACTAACCAGGGAAAACCCAGAACGATGGAAGCAGTAGGGGAGTCAATTATTTGGAAGGTTAACCTTTCCTTGTGTAAAGCACCCACAGACATAACTATATCTTGGGTTTCGTGGGTCACCAGAGGTTTCTCAAGTGGTCTACCATCTATGGCCTCAACAGCCAAGGGTGCGGCCTTTCGGATCAAAGTCAGGGCTGCGGTTTTGGCAAAGTTCTCATCCATAAGGTTGTCTGCCGCACCTGAATCGATCAAGGCTTTAGTTGTTATAGTGGTTTTATTGACCAAAAGAGAAACCGTAATAAACGGTCTGGAGATGGACACATGAGGGGACAAAGTCATAACACCCGAGGCCGACCCCTCTCTAGGCCTTAGGTGCTGTAGTTTCCCTGTAATTTAGGGCAGGTATTACAGTGGTGCCCCCTCTTTCTACAATAAAGACACAACCCCTCCCTTCTACGATACGCTCTTTCAGCCTCAGTTAACCCCGTAGCACCCAATTGCATGGGTTCGGGGGATGGTTGCCTAGGAGCGGGTAATGCTAGTAATGCAGTACTGGGTAGAGCAGGTAACACCCGTGTATCCAGCCGTCTTTGCCTACGCCTCTCTCTAATACAGTTATCAATAAGGATTACATAGTCTATAACATCATCTAGAAGAACAGGCAGTTCCCTGGATGCTATTTCATCCAGTATGTAAGCGGCCAAACCCTCCTGAAAGGCTGTTACGAGGGCGTCGTTATTCCAAACCACTTCAGCTGCTAGAGTGCGGAATTCGATAGTATAATCCGCTACAGACACTGTCGAACCCTAAGCAGAGCTTTGCCAGCAGAGGCAACCCTACCGGGTTGATCAAGCAGTCGTTTGAATGCTGACAAAAAATCTGCAAAGGACATAGGAGACATAGTCTCCCACATGGGGTTTGCCCATGCTAAAGCTCTCCCGGACAGGTGGTTTATCAAAAAGGCAATTTTGGATCTGTCAGTGGGATAGGAACGTGGATTCATCACCAAATGGATGTCGATTTGGTTGAGGAAACCACGACACAATGCTGGGTCACCACTATAGTGCTGTGGCGGCGTCATATGAACTACATGAGCAAGAACGGGTACTGGAGTGGGAATGGGTTCGGGCACAGCAGCAGCCGCCTCCTGAACGGCAGGCTGCAAGTGTGCAGTACGAGCCAGTATGGTTTGCAAAGCTTGAGCAAACTGATCCATACGGTGGCCCAAGCCATCCATTCTAGCCTCCTGATTAACTAGGAGCTGTGGTATGTCAGCAGGTTCCATTATGGCCCTGTAGTAATGTCACGATTCAGGGAACCCAACACGCTAACACACACACACACACACACACAGAAAATGTGCAGTACCGGACCTTAGAATGGCCGGGCTAAGCACACACAGAATAGTCAGGAGACAAGCCGAGTAAGGGGAACCAGAAGACAGAATAACGAGAAACAAGCCGAGGTTAAAGGGTAGGAGAAAGTCACAAAGTCAGATTAACAAGCCAGAGAGTACGTAACCAGAAACTCAAGTTCAGTATCAATACTAGTAAGCAAAGACCACAACAGGGCATTGAGAGACAGGAAAGGTAAGTATATAAATCCTAGCCTTAATCCTGATTGGATAACTTCCAATCAGTATTAACAAACACACGTGGGGGATATCTATACCCCCCACTGTGATTGTTGCGCTGTAGCTTTAACGGCGGGTCACGTGAGTGACCCCGGCGTTCTGATATTCGTGACGGCTCCCAGCGTGCAGCGTTAGACATGCTGCCGCTGGGAGGAGGAGAGGAGGACGCGAGCGGCGTGTCAAGGGGAGAGGACGCCGCTCGCTTACCGGTAAGAGGAGGGGGGACCGAGGGTGAGTGCTGCGAGAGGATTGCAGCCTCCCCTCACAGCCGCCCGCGGAGCCCTGACATGAAAGGGCCGAAGACTGAACCCTAAGAGTGCTGAGGCTAAGGCCCTTGAGTCCAAGTGGACTTGAAGTGGGCACCCCATCCAAAAGAACTGGCATGTGTTGTAATAACCTTCCAAGGAGGTTCTTCCAACGGGAAGCCTGCTGCCAAATTCTTCTTGTTCTTCCCCCAGTTCAACCCTTTCCTCACGGGCAGGGGTAGAGAGATTTTTTGCTCCCAATCTGTTCCCACTCTGTCGAACTGGAGAAGGAAGCAATTCTGGACCGGACAGAACTTCCACTGGGCCCATTTTACCAACCCAATAGTTGATGTCAAGGAGCCCAGGAGACTCATGACTTCTCTTGCAGAGGCAGTCTCGAGACCTTGTAGCTTCCCTGCTTTGTCTCTGATTTTCGTGACCCTTTCTGGAGACAGGAACACATGGGCAGATACGGAGTTTATCACTGCTCCGAGGAATATGATCATCTGAGAAGGAATCAGGGAGCTCTTCTCTACGTTCAGAAGCCAACCGTGGTCTTGAAGAATGTTCATAGACACCAACGTATGATGAGCTACCATCCTTTGGGATGGACCTACGATAAGGATGTCGTCCAGGTAATGGAAGACCTTGATTCCTTTCTCCCTTATGAAGGCTATCAAAGTGACAAGAACTTTCAAGAATGTTCTTGGCGCCAAACAGAGGCCAAACGGAAGTCCCCGGAACTGAAAGTGCCTTCCTAGCACCCAGAACCTGAGAAACTGCATATGATCTTGGTTTATGGGGATTTGGTAGTAGGCGTCCCTCAAGTCTATGGAGGTCATCCAGTCTCCTCTTTTGACGCTCTTCAAGATGGTCTGTAATGATTCCATTTTGAATGGAGTTTACCACCTTTAAGTTCAAGATGATACGCTTTCCCTGGGGTTTTGGGGCCAAGAACACTGTGGAGTAAACCCCAAGGAACCTTTCCTGTCTTGGAACTTCTTCCACCACTTTTTGTTCCAGAAGAGTAGAAATGCAGGTCCTCATGGCCCTTCGTTTGGTGCCTGACAACACCCTGGATTTTTTGAAGAAAGCGGATTTTGGGCGAGAGGAAAATTCTATCCTGTAACCCTCCTTTATGATGGAAGTGACCCACACGTCCGAAATATTTTTGGCCCACACGGGGTAGAAGAACTTCAGTCTTCCTCCCACAGTCCCCGAATGGGCCTGAAGACATTCAGAAGCTCTTCCCAGAGGTTCTAGCTCCTCTTCCTCTGGAAGCCTTATTGGAAGAAGAGTGTGAGAAGGATTTCCATGAAGAATTCCTGGAGTACTCCCTTCCCGGCTTATAGCTTCTGCTGTCCCGAAAGGACCGATCCTTGAAGCGCTTATTCTTCCAGGAGGAGGGAAAGCTCTTTCTGCTCCCCTGAGGCAAAAACGCTTTTTTCCCATCAGCAGCTTTTTGAATAGCGTCCTCCAGAATTTTGCCAAATAGGAGATCCCCCTGGAATGGAAGGCCACACAAGGACGCCTTAGAGGCATAGTCCGCTCCCCACGAATGAAGCCATAAGGCCCTTCTAGAAGCCACAGACAGGGCCATACTCTTGGCAATCATGCGAGTAATGTCCAGGGAGGCTCCTGAACAGAATTCCGTGGCAAGGCCAAAGTCCTTGAGGCTCTCCAAAAGATGTTCCCTACGGACACCCCGGTTAATGTCCTCCTCCAAATTAGCGAGCCACACTCTTAAGGCCCTGGAGAGAGTGGTCAGAGCCACTGCCGGATTAAGGGCGGAGCCCAGTGCCAAGTAGGCTTTAATCAAATCTCCATCCATACGCTTTTCCATAGGCTCTCTGAGATACGCCATGGAGTCAATAGGAAGCATAGTTTTCTTTGCCATATGAATCACCACAGCGTCAATCTTAGGAACTGAATTCCACAGGCAGCAGTCCACGGCAGAGAAAGGATAAATCCTCGTGAATTTATTTTTCAAGGTGGATTTCCTTTCTGGCTTATTCCATTCTTGAAGGATCATGTCCCTGATCGAGGAATGCACCGGGAAGGTAGGTCTATTTGGTTTTAGGTCTTCAAAGAACCTGTCAGCCTCTCTCACTAGAGACTTTTCTTCCGTGAGACTAAGAGTGTCTCTGAGAAGGGTAATAAGTCTATCAATAGACTTCGAGTCGAGAGACCTGGAGGTATATTCAACTTCCTCCTCACCATCATCTGAGACCTCCCATACATCAGGGTCTTCTCCAGAGCTGGAAGACTGAGGTTCCGCTCTGCGTCTCTTACTCGGGCCACTAGACACCGTGGTAGATTTAAAGCCCTCAGCAATAGCTTGAGAAATCCAGCGTTTAAGGTCATCCTGTGGGGAACCCCCACTGGGGGCATCTGCCGTTTCCAATAAGCATTCCCTGCAAAGGTTCCTTACATGGGGAGCAAGTGACGAACAATTAATGCATTTATTGGACTTTTCCCTTGATTTCCTTGCTGGGGAATCCAGATGCTTGCTGGGGCTGAAATAAAGCCATATATAACATATATTACAGGCTTAGTTTGGCACTCTTTTAACAACCCCCCCATAGAAAAAATTAAATGGCTCACCTATGTTTTCTAGAGAGGGATCTTGCAGAGGCAGAAGGAGAATACATACTGAAAGGGAGAATCAAAGGGAATTCAATACACAATTCCCAAGGAGGCAGAGGCAAACTGACAAGAAAGAAACCCCCCAAATCAGCATCACAGAAGAGATAAAATCCTACCTCAATGACAGAGAAGGCAGCCAGGTAATAACAGCCAAGGAAGAAACTGTAGAGAACTCAGGACCGAAAAAAAAGCCAGCTCACAAACAGCTGATACAGCAGAGCAAGATGTGTCACTGAGTTTAAATAGAGCTGGGAAGCATCCGGCACCGCGCATGCGCAGACCGCTGGAACGCATGCTATGCGTTCCAAACGCTCGCGACCGGCCTGAAATTCACTTCCGGGTTCGCCGGATCCGGCCGAGACCACCAGGCAGTCTGCTGGAGCGCACACTGCGTTCCAGCCACAACACCCGAACCCCCAGGGGGCCACAGGCAGTCGGGAAAGTGCCTCCATGACGCAGAAAGGCACCAGGAAGCCCAGAAATCCCAGGAGACCACTCAAAAATCCATCAGATCAAAACCAACATAGAGCAAGATCACCCTACAGGGGAAACACTCAGCATGGATTCAAAGGAACTGCCATCAAGGTATGGGGCGGGGGGGGATTTGGGACCCCAATTAATAGGGGCAAGCTGACAACAAGGGGAATTTTTAAGGATAGCCAACCCCATAGTCTCAGATTACCTGTAGCCGTGTTTCCCTCAGAACACCAAATCCCACGCAGCAGTTCAGTACTTACGCTGAACCTGACCCAGTTAGTCCTGCTCATGCAGGCTGTTTACTGGGTCCTTCAAATGAAGAGAGGCTAAACTTCATTTGGAACGAACCCACGACAAACGCAGGAAGGCGGCCATAAAATAACATGTAAAAAGTCCTGTAGAAACTTGCTAAGGACAGGAAAAAAGACAGAGGTGTAAGGGGAGGAGGGACTCTTTATACCTATCAGTCTAATTAATTAATCTAATTAATTCCTGTCCTGTGACTGCTAAGGGAGGAGCTACCCATAAGTGATGCTGCCATGATTAGCCAGGAAATGACAACTTTCAGTTCTTTACAACCTATAAAGTGTTTTGAAACTTACTGTGCGTAATAATTTGGAACAGTGCATTGTAAGTTTTTTATGTTTTAAAAAAAAACAAAACTGTTATCATGAGTAGGTTTGTTCAAAAAAATTTGAATTGTACTCTTAATAGTTGATAACATGAGAATTATGCCGACTGTTATTTACATAAATTATTTAGGTAAATGAGAAAAATATAATTTGCATAATAATTTGGAACAGGGTATATATATATATATTTACATAAAATTAGTTGATTCCCTCTTATCTTGGCCAGGGGGAATGGTGCTCTCGCCTTCTCAGGGAGCTATGGGCATTCCGAACGTTGGTGGCTATGATCCAAGAAACTCACTTTATATGAGTCAATTCTATGGGACTGCCGTTACCCCCAAGGCTACTTTGCATCCCACACTTACACCAAGCAATTGGGAGTAGCGATCCTCTTCTCCCACACGACACCCTTCACGTTGCTCAAGCAGAAGGTGGATCCGGATGGTCGATAACTCTTCGTAAAAGGACGCATTGCTTCCCAGCCAAACACCTTCGCCACAGTATATGCTCCCAATGCCAGGCAGCATGTCTTCCTATCTTCCACCCTGTGGCTCCTGGTGGACTTCTCCGACGGGGCGTTGGTGCCGGGGGGTGACATTAATGTCCCCTTGGAACCTAAGTGGGACACCTACCGTGGACTGAGCACGGTTCCCCACAGGTTTATCCGAAGGGCACTGAGACTCCTTCCCCTGGTGGACTGCTGGCGTTCCACGCACCCAGAGGGTAGGGACTACACGTACTACTCCTTGGTGCACGATCTCTACACCCACATTGATTACCAGTTCATATACCAGGGACACCTCAGAGATGTCAATATTGGCAACATCACCTGGTATGATCACGCGCTGGTCTCCCTTTCAGATGGCCTCCCCACTTTTAAGACCTACGGAGCGCATGTGGAGATTGAACGGTGCACTCCTTCTAGACGCCGAGGTGGAACCATCGGTCCAGGAGACCCTAAAGCACTACTTTCAGGAGAAGGCCAACCCGGAAATGCCACCGGTTGTGGTATGGGAAGTTCACAAGAGTGTGATATGAGGCACCCTGATTAAAATTGGCATGTCTCTTTTTATGATCACTCGAACAAATGTGGGAGGTTGCTAGCGCGCATGCTGAAAAAAAAAAGACAAGACCTCTTCCAGGGGGCCCAAGAAAATGCTTTGCCCAGGGTCCTATTCATATTATAGACGGCCCGGGGTAAACCTTCTATTTAAAGTCATATCTTGATGTAAATTGAGGGACTTTCACAGTAAGTCAAACAATGGATATCTGTGACAAAACTCCAACTAATTGCATGATGTTCCTCATGGCACCACTGTAACTCTGTCCTCTTTGCTGTTTCCTTCTTTCGCTTATCATTCTGCCTCACTCTCTGACCTGAAATTTCAGTGTTACCAATGCACATTGCTTAGGGAAGGGAACTACAGGATATTGTCAGCCTCTAAGGATTTCTATAGAAGAAAAGTAAGGAAATGAGGATCTCAGTCTATAGGGAGTTAAGTCCCATGTATTTGTTAATGGTCTCTGCTCTTCTGTCCTCTTTACTGTGGCCCTTGGTCTCTGTCCATCTGTCAACTGTGCTGATTCCTTCATTCCTCATCCCTCTGTCCATTTTGCTGTGTTCCATGTCCCTTTGCTGTATCCCTTGCTTTCACCATAAAGTTCTAAAATATTTCACAGTGTTATAAGAAGGCTGCAAATCAACTGAAATGGAAAGATAGTAAGATATCAGGACAGAAATTTTATCAGACGCTCCTGCATCAATCTTAAAAGGGAGTAATCATTATTTTGACACATATTCTCTCTTTACTGTTGTAAATCCACCTGAACATACTGTTTAGTAAATAAACCCCTCACAGTTATCACAAGGTAACAGATTTATCCCTGAGATGTAATTTATTGTGCTTAGAGCTCTGCACATAGATAAGTAATATATGTCATAACAGTGTCAATAACAGATAATGTCTTTATGATAACAAATGTATGACTGATCAACACGAAACCTGGTTAAAAATTTTTTTTTTTTTTTAAATAAGACGTATTGCTGTCACAATATAATACTAAACAGTATCATTTGGGCTTGCCCATTTAATTTTAGGTACCAGTGCTTTTTCACAGGCCATGCTCCCTCACTTCCTAAAAAGCTCATTCTGGCTAATTTTACTTTATATCCAATGTAATTTCATAGTAGTTAGCATTTTTTTACAGCCACCAGCTGACAAATTCTGCAGATCATTGTTAAACATCGCTGGGCCACTTTTAGTGGTGTTAAACTAAACTCTCTTTAAAGGACCACTATAGGCACCCAGACCACTTCAGCTTAATGAAGTGGTCTGGGTGCCTGGTCCAGCTAGGTTTAACCCTTTTTTATATAAACATAGCAGTTTCAGAAAAACTGCTATGTTTATATTGAGGTTAAGCCAGCCTCTAGTGGCTGTCTCATTGACAGCCGCTAGAGGCGCTTGCGTGCTTCTCACTGTGAAAGTCACAGTGAGAAGACGCCAGCATCCATAGGAAAGAATTGTAAATGAGACTGGCTGAATGCGCATTCAGCCGAGAAGGAGGAAAGCAGGAGGAGAGCACCCCGCCCGGCGCTGGAAAAAGAGGTAAGTTTAACCCCTTTCTCTCCCCAGAGCCCAGCGGGAGGGGGACTATAGTGCCAGGAAAACGAGTATGCTTTCCTGGCACTATAGTGGTCCTTTAATGTCAAAGGACGCAGGATATAATCTTTTGTTATAATAATGACTGTGTGGAGGTCACTTACCAATTCCCTGCTAGAACTCATGTAATGGAATCATTAACCGTTGGGCAAAACACATTGCAAAAAGTTAAGACAGCAAATCGTTCTTTTCACCTATAAGGAACTATTGTTATGTATGACAAAATATCTCCATGATCATTACAAATGAGCATGGGTGTCCAGGACCAACATTCTCCCTTTATGGATAGGGAGCAGGGGAAAGGGCTCCAATAAATAGATTCTGCCAATAGCTCCTCTTGTTCTACACTGTATAGCGAGCAAGTTAATACCAAGAAGGTGGACAACTTTATCTGTCCTCTCCTAGCCTTGTGCTATACTGAGATGTTATGACTTGTTAAAGGAACACTCTAAGCACCATAACTGCTACAGCATTCTGTAATGTAATCCAACCATTTTTGAACTAGAAGCCCTCTGCCCGAGTTAAACCTGGCGCTGCAGGGGTTAGCTCATTGGCTGAGAGCGATCAGGTGACACTCTTACATAATTACCTAGGAGAGCTAACAAAAGGACTGCGAAGGAGCTTTAGGCTCTGAGACTGTAAGGTAAGCGACAGGGAGTGTCAAACCACAGAAGGGTCTGTTTGTTGGGTTCCACATGTTTTGGGATATGCGTATAATTCACTATAGCTGACAGGTCAAAGTCACAATAGCTTGCTGTTTAGTTACTAAACCCCTCAGAACCAATCTTACAGATTATCCCAAGGTAACATTTATCCTGATATTTTACATTTGTTTTGTACTTGGAACTCTGAACATAGATAAGCCATATTTGTCATGAGACAGTATCAATTACTGATAAAGCATTTA
Source organism: Pelobates fuscus (assembly GCF_036172605.1). Classification (NCBI taxonomy): domain Eukaryota; kingdom Metazoa; phylum Chordata; class Amphibia; order Anura; family Pelobatidae; genus Pelobates; species Pelobates fuscus. The sequence goes on along the minus strand of NC_086324.1, from coordinate 19,817,415 downwards.
AAAGGCTGATAAGATATTTATTACCGATCAGCGTGATACCTAGTATTCATAATTGGTTCAAAGTGACCTTTGTAAGGGGCATCTGATTCAAACTCTGATCACAAGATATAACAACAAATATGGCGTAAAGAAACAAAATGTCATACTGAGGCGTTCACAGAAACATAACTTATTTTTTAATTTTAAGCTCTTTGTGTAATTATGGGGAAATATGTGTAAATATCATTCTCACGCCCTCGAGTTATCCACCTGTTCAAAGATGGTTCAGACTGCACGTATAAGGCAAAGTTATATAAATAAGGTTTGCTGCTGGATTAACAGTTATAACCCAGTCCAGATCTGAATTAAGGTCTATCGTTAGTACCAGACCTGGTTTCAGGTGTTTACAGTGGTCACATTAAACTGTAGGTTAAAGGAGTGGGACCATCTCAGTCTTTACATCACCATGTAGACCATGAGTTAGGCAACCTTCGACACTCCAGATGCCGTGGAATACATCTACCGTAATGCTCTCACAGCTATTATGCTGGCAAAGCATCAAGGGAGATGTAGTCCAAATCTGGATTGCCAAAGGTTGCCTACACTTGTTGTAGACATTGAAAAACTGCATATATACTGTATCTAAATTAGGAATTACACTCTAACTAAATGTATGCTAATTAATGTCATAGATAGTTATTCTTGAGGAGGAACACTCCAAACACGTAAAGCACTTTAGCTACAAAAAGTGCAGATTTTAATATAATTTGTAAATTAACCTCCTGGCTGTCAATCAAACATCCGGTCCTGGTTGTTTTATAGCTCAATAGGCCATAACTGAGAGAGTGTTTTTTTTTTGTGCACAGATAAGTGGAAATCAGGATAACAAGTGCAGGCCCAGAAACAAGAACATAATTCGAAGTGTAATGTCCCTTTATTTATTCTTATATTTTATCCCCCCAGTGGCTATAATAGATGTAACATTTTAAATAATAATAAACCGTTTTAGCAGTGTTACTTTAAATCTTTTTTTTTTTTTTTATCTGACTTAGATGACACATATTAATATATTTTTTAATGCAATCTGCTTGTTTTACAGTGTTCTGATTTGGATTGCTTGATTCCTGACACCTTTGACTGTTTCTCTGTGGTCTTCTTGGTTTGAGTTGTGAGGTCCCATGAAATTGAGACAGTACAAAGTTGTAATTCTAGTCAGGGTTACACTATCTTATCTTTGTGTTCTCTGCCTATTATCGTCATGGAAATATTTCAGTAGCACAACTGATGAAATATGTTCTTGTTTTTTTTTAGGTGGGGAGCTATCTGTTGCTGTGGAGCCATCTGTACTGAGCACCTTACTGTCCCTTCAGCCCAACTTCCTGGTAAAGTGATAATAATTCATCCATGAATGATGATAAGAATGAATGCTAAAGGAGGTTTAATGCATTTCTGAACTTTGGGTTCTTAAATTGTTAAAGGGTTAGTCCAAGCACTATAACCACTAGTGGTTACAATTAGTGATGTCCCGAACAGTTCGCCGGCGAACATAGCTTGTTCGTGGCGAACGCGGCGGGCGAACATATGCGATGTTCGGCCCGCCCCCTATTCGTCATCATTGAGAAAACTTTGACCCTGTACCTCACAGTCAGCAGACACATTCCAGCCAATCAGCAGCAGACCCTCCCTCCCAGACCCTTCCACCTCCATGACGAATAGGGGGCGGACCGAACATCGCATATGTTCGCCCACCGCGTTCGCCACGAACAAGCTATGTTCGCTGGCGAACAGTTCCCGGCGAACTGTTCGGGACATCACTAGTTACAATGCTACTGCTGGAAACCTGGTTTCCTCTCATGCTGATTGAAATCTGGCTTCTGCAGAGTCGTATAAGCTGGGTGCTGATCCTGTATCTCATTCATTGTCTGAGAGTGTCAGTCGGGCACTCAGCCAATGAATGTCAGTGTGCTAAATATGCACAGAATTGACATTAGCCAGCCCAGATCTCCTGTTCCAGACCTGCTAATGAAGGAGCCCCTGATCTGCCTCCTTGACAGTCTTAGCCAATCCTATAGGGAAGCACTGTGATTGTCATGTTCCTGAGCCAGGATCAGAGAGAAGACGATTGCCAGGGTTATTGGTTGAAACTTTATTTGTCTTTTTTAACATAACAATTCACTTGTAAGAAAGAATTAAGGCAATATGCACCAAAAAGAATAAATTGAGAGTAAAACAGAATAAAGGCAATATGCCACAAACAGGATATCTTTGAGAGCAAAGGAATAAAGTATTTTATATACAGGTAGGTTTGACGTTATTTCCAAGTAGATTAATAATCTGTGGAATGTCACACTGCAGCCAGGTTCAGGATGATACAGGGTTGAGAGGGTTAAAGCTGGTAAGTACTTTCAGTATAATATAGTACAGGTTGCTTACAGGATCATGCAGAGTTGCAATAGTTGAAGATAGGAGTTTCAGGAGGATTTCGGCGACGGGACACACAGAGTCTCAATAGAGGATCAGGAGGTTTTCAGGAGCCAGGATACGGGAGGTTTTCAGGAGCCAGGATACGGGAGGTTTTCAGGAGCCAGGATACGGGAGGTTTTCAGGAGCCAGGATACAGGAGGTTTTCAGGAGCCAGGATACGGGATGTTTTCAGGAGCCAGGATACGGGAGGTTTTCAGGAGCCAGGATACGGGATGTTTTCAGGAGCCAGGATACAGGATGTTTTCAAGAGCCAGGATACGGGATGTTTTCAGGAGCCAGGATACGGGATGTTTTCAGGAGCCAGGATACGGGATGTTTTCAGAAGCCAGGATACGGGATGTTTTCAGGAGCCAGGATACAGGATGTTTTCAGGAGCCAGGATACAGGATGTTTTCAGGAGCCAGGATACGGGAGGTTTTCAGGAGCCAGGATACGGGAGGTTTTCAGGAGCCAGGATACAGGAGGTTTTCAGGAGCCAGGATACGGGATGTTTTCAGGAGCCAGGATACGGGAGGTTTTCAGGAGCCAGGATACGGGATGTTTTCAGGAGCCAGGATACAGGATGTTTTCAAGAGCCAGGATACGGGATGTTTTCAGGAGCCAGGATACGGGATGTTTTCAGGAGCCAGGATACGGGATGTTTTCAGGAGCCAGGATACGGGATGTTTTCAGGAGCCAGGATACAGGATGTTTTCAGGAGCCAGGATACAGGATGTTTTCAGGAGCCAGGATACGGGATGTTTTCAGGAGCCAGGATACAGGATGTTTTCAGGAGCCAGGATACAGGATGTTTTCAGGAGCCAGGATACAGGATGTTTTCAGGAGCCAGGATACGGGATGTTTTCAGGAGCCAGGATACGGGATGTTTTCAGGAGCCAGGATACAGAATGTTTTCAGGAGCCAGGATACGGGAGGTTTTCAGGAGCCAGGATACGGGATGTTTTCAGGAGCCAGGATACAGGAGGTTTTCAGGAGCCAGGATACGGGATGTTTTCAGGAGCCAGGATACGGGATGTTTTCAGGAGCCAGGATACAGAATGTTTTCAGGAGCCAGGATACAGAATGTTTTCAGGAGCCAGGATACGGGATGTTTTCAGGAGCCAGGATACAGAATGTTTTCAGGAGCCAGGATACGGGATGTTTTCAGGAGACAGGATACAGGATGTTTTCAGGAGTCAGGATCAGAAGTTCAATGTCAGAACACTGCCCTCAATGTAAAGGCCCTGAGAAGAGTTGGGTGTGGCCTTTTATAGCAGACTTGAAAGATTATATGAGGCAGGTGAGAGAAACTGAGAATTGACTAGTGGTTAGGGAGGCCACTAGAGGTGAGAAACAGGTATTGCAGCAATGAAATAAAACAATACCTTGGTTGTCGGGATAGGATCCTGACAGTGATTGGCTCAGACCAAAACTTGTGATGATGTCAGCAGACAGGCGCAGAGGAAGCAGCTGCAGACTTGAATATAAGTAGGATTTTACTATATGTAGGGGGGCAAGAGAGGGTCAGGAGGGCTAGATGGTGGCTTTAACCCTATAGGGTCAGGAATATACGTTTGTGTTTCTGACCCTATAGTGTTCCTTTAACCATTTTGTGGAATAAGAGATCTGAGCTCTCAATGTAGAGGTTATCGATGCTCCTAGTTGATGGGAAATTAAATAAGTACGTTTTAGAATTAGGCTAAAATATTATATTGTCATAATTAAAAGGTGACGTTTCACCCTGCAAAATACAGAGCCAGATTCAGAGCCCGTTATTCACTAAGGTATAAATTCACCAAAACCAACCAAAGACGCAACAAATTACATTACTGAAGATTTTAAAAAAACACACTAGTACACTGTAGATAAAATACTTGTTCTGTGTCACTTATCTCCTCTCTCAGGATATGAGGCATTCAAATGTCCATCATAAGAACTTTTGTTTTACTTACTAGTTTTGAGTGATTCGTCCAAATCAAATTCCTTTTAATCTACACTTGAACCAAATGATCTGTCCGGGATTCACCTGTGGTGTCTTATTCAATTGATAAGACTTTACAGGTACATCTCAGATGGATGGATGGATTTTTTGGGTGTGGATTAAAAGGAATTTTTTTAAAGAGAAACATTCCGGCCGAATTATTGCACAAGTTTACTAATTACCAAAAACCATCCTTCTTCATAAACGTGTCAATAAACTGTAACCACTATAGTGTAAATTTCATACATATTTCTTTAAAGGACCACTATAGTGCCCTGAGGGTGCACCCACCCTCAGGGTCCCCCTCCCGCCGGGCGGGGAGCTCTCCTCCTCCTCTCCGCCTCCTCTCCTCCTCTTCGGCGGAATGCGCATGCACAGCAAGAGCCGCGCGCGCATTCAGCCAGTCTCATAGGAAAGCATTCACAATGCTTTCCTATGGACGCTGGCGTCTTCTCACTGTGATTTTCACAGTGAGAAGCACGCAAGCCCTGTAGTGGCTGGACCAGGCACCCAGACCACTTCATTAAGCTGAAGTGGTCTGGGTGCCTATAGCGGTCCTTTAAGCAAATCACAAGATAAAATCCAAATTCCAGGGCAGTATAATCTCATCTGTTATAGTGTACGCCTCACTGAATCCTGTAAAGTGCAGATTGTCTGGAATGTTTTGTATTAACAGCCAAACTGGAATAATTTTCCAAATCTGCAAAATTTTTTAAATTCAGCTACTTTGTCCTAAAATTTTAATTTTTCCTGCCAATTTACATTTTAGTGATTCACCTTGATGGTGAAATTATAGCGAAAGACGTGCATGCGTGTTACCCCCACAGACACCCACACAATATTGTAAAGCGCTAGGGAATCTGTTGGCGCTATATAAATGGCAATAATAATAATAATAATAATAATAATAATAATATATGTCAGAAAACAACTTTGCAAAACAGAGTTGAGTATAAGAAGATAAACAATGCATGAGCAGAGCTGTCCTGGGGTACCCAAAACCACACCAAGAACAGGTTAAATGCCAAGGATTTGAACTGCTACCAATTTCAAGATTGCATCATAACCCCTAACATAAACTCTCATAACCCTAACGTATGAAAAAAGCACATTTATGATGCTATTAACTGTAACTACCATCTTTCTCAGCAAAGCTATGTCTGACTGAGAGTGATGATTGTTGCAACTCATTTTCACAATTACTTTTTATTTCAGAAATCAGTTGATTTTGTCGCGTTGAATGTAAACTACAACTGCCAAGATGGAATGCAGTTACAGATGTACAAGGAAAAGGTAAGAACAACATTCTTAAATGATGGATATCGTTTATATGTTAGTTTGAACTCTCTGACTTTCTCGCTTGTTTTGTTGTTAACAAGATTCGGGTTGAAAGTTTAGGCTAGGCACCATAACCACTACATTGCACTAGGAATCCCCTGCCATCCTGTCACTGAAACTAGTTAAACCATTTTTGCCCAGTTTCACTGTTACCTAGGTGTCTAGGCAACTCATTTCCAGGCTGTTTTCTGCTATATATATACCTAGAGCAGAATTTCATAGCTATTTGGGTAAAAAAACATATTTAATGAGGACATCAGTCAATTGACATCACTAATACTAAAGGAGTAATTACGAATTGGCAATATCGGAATTAAAAAGGCCCAGGGAAACCCGGAGAGTGTCAAACCATTCAGAAATGGGGACTCGTAGCATATAGTCACTACATACAGCTGTGCCTGTTTTCATTATTATGTCACTCTCACAAGCAAACCTCTCATCCTGAATCACGACAATTAGTATATGTAGTTTTCTAGGCGTACTGGCTAGGCATTTGTGCTAAAAATCTAAGAAAAAGTTAATCGCAAGTTACTTTTTTTCTTTGTTTTTTTATTAAATGTATTGGGACTGATGTGTACTGAAGTCATTGCTGCCGTCCAGGAGTAGTGGGAGTTTGAGTGTTTAATTCTGTATGTAGGTATGTGGTGCCTGGAATGTACATTACAGATGTCGCTTTTTACAGCTGCAAACAGGGAAATATTGCTCTCCCCCCGCAAACTAAATAAATTAAAAACAAAACATGGATGTGGTAAATCCTGTAATGAGAAGGAACTCTATGTGGTCACCGCCAGTCGGGGTATCCTAGCGTACCCTGACAGGGCATACATGCCAGCTGTAAAATTATTATTGTGTAATGCCACAGCAGAGAGAAGGCAGAGGACAAAGGAGCAACATCAATAAATTAATTATTAAGCAAACCAAACTGCAATAGGCTCTGCCAGGTCCTACTCTCTCTTCGGTCTGCATGATGTTGTCAGACCTCCTCTCGGCCCATCTCGGCGTCTCTGTAGATGCTGGATCTCCTGTCCGGCGGTGTCCCGTTGTTCGGCTGACAATGCAAGTGCACACATGTGCAAATACGCAATAACCGCTAGTCCTAGACAGATGTAGAGGGATATAATGATGGGTCCTATTTGTATGGGGTCCTCAATTTGAGGTTTTCATTCAATCTCTGGTGATCATGAATCATTTTCCTTAATAATACTCTATACGATCAATAAAATGGGCACTTTAAAAAAAAAAAAATATATTATTATTCTTTATTTAACTACAGGCAAACAAGTACAAAAATGTTTTCCCGAACAGTGTTTGCAAAAGCCTGCAGATTTTACAGCGTTTAACATATTAAACAAAAGTAAAATAAACAAGATAATCATAGCATAACATATCTTCTTCCCAATAAAAAAGGATCCCCAAATTCCTCCTGTAATTTTGCAAATAAGACAAAAAGGCTGTTTGGGCCTAGACAATCGGCACACAGCTAACTTTGCATCATTTATTGGCTTGTGACAAAATCTCAGTATTTGCTGTTCGGCTTTACAGTTAAACTAAATAACTGCCACGTTCCTGTCATATTATTCGCTTATTTTTCAAAATGTTGTACATTGCTTGATTATGTTCAATCACACTATACTCAAGGGATGTAATAAAGCTCTAAAATAGGGACTTTTAACTTTAATATATGAGCTGTCTGTCATTACCTTGACATCTTTGGCACTATTAGTTATGACTCTGCATTCGTAATGGTAAATTGAACTCAGTTTGTTTTGCGTATCATTTTTCACAGCTTAGCAATAATTCAGTGTGTGACTTATAATGCCAAGTACTTACCGTAAGGAATGCTTGTCCAAATTGTCTTTCTCTCGCTGGTTGTAGGTTGAGCAGAACATTGGCCATGGACAGAGTGTTTTGGTTTTCAGTTTGAAACTAAAAGATTGCAACACTCTAACTACGGAATTAAAATACACCCCAATCTTTAAAATATCTGAAGGTAAGTGAGCTTTTTCTCTGGGACAAAGTCCGCCTCATTATCACAAAACTTAAAGAGAGTTCTCAAAAAAAGCCACAAGTACTAGATTAACCCATCAAAGCAGTAATGCAGATATTGATCATAAAACCAATCAGTAGGAATTCAGCTAAGTATCTGTGGATAAGAATGAGATAGGAATAAAACAAGTTCTTGCCAAAAGAGATAGAGAGCAGTATAATTACTCAAAGCAGGTACGTGGGTAAATATTAATCAAAAAAAAAAAGGGTGCGTAGATTGGGATTCTATGCTTTTCATAACTTTCTTGCATTCAAAAATTCAAATTTAGCATTTATTAATAGAACAGTGGGGACTTATAAAAAGTGACACTAAGAATAATGCAAAGTTCAAGCATTAGTTTCCACGGGGATTGTTCAACTTTTAGAATTTGACCCCTCTTTTTTATTAGTGACACTTGCCTCCATTCTGGGGATACAACTCATCCAAAGACCCAGTAATAAACCAATTAAGATACGACAACAATCTCGATGCACAATGCTTGCACCTTCCTAGTAACTCACAGTAAGCCAGAGCTGTTTAGCTATCATTGCTGTAGGCACATCATAGAATGGGAGATGATGGGTGCTTTTCAAATCTTTCTCAGTTCCACGTTCTGTTTAGTTATTGAAAGGTAAGATTAATTACAGTAACTTATTAACAGTGGAGCAGTGTGGAAATTATTTTAATTTCAATGAAAGTAAATCTCAATAGCAAAAGCTACACAATTGTCCACCTGACTCAGTTTACTGGTCTTATATGTCATAAATATATAAGGAAATGTTTGACACAACACTTCAGTTATAAGATTTTATGGTCTGTTTCTGACAATAGTTGCCATGAGATAGGTAGAGTGATAATTACAGTACGCATATTGTCATAATATCTAGATCACTCTGCAATGGAGCACCCAAAATATGGAACAAGGAAGCAATAAATGACTCAATTTAGGTTAGGAAGGCAAATAAAAAGGAGGAAGACGGGAATGGAGAATATTATATACGGTATACAACTTCACCATTATATGAGTTATAAAAATTGGGCAGATTTACATTACATCGGTTTTACAAATGAAGTGGCAAGCAAGACGGTAAAATTATGTCAAAGTGAAAGAGTAATGAAAATTCACTAAATTGCATTTTCACTCTATCTGTAAGTAAAAATTACTCAATTAGACTGCCAAACTATGATATCCTCAATTAAACATTATATAGGTAGGCTATGTTTCTGTCTGTGGAACATTTGTAATCAGTAAGCATAGAAAATCAAACCTAAGAAGAAATACAGAAATAAAATTATAACATTGTATAGTGGTAGCAACTTAACTATCAACGACATGTTTCATCGGTTGACTGCGAACCAGTTGTCCGCCGATGCGTTGTGCCTCCCTGTTAGCTTCTTGGTCTATCTTCCCTGTGGCCTCTTCCGTCTTGCTGTAAAGCTTTGTGGGTCATCCCTGAGAACTGTGGTAAGTCCAAACTCTGGAGGAATGCCTCTGGATCTTCTGCAGAGGATAGGGTGAGTATGTTGGCACCCTGCTGTACCACAAGTGAGCCATCTGCGTTCCATCGTTATCTAATGGACTGTTCTTTCTATTTCTCCTGGCTGCCGGAGCCAGTTGCCTCTTCTCAGTTAAAACAAAAAATGGAAGGTCACTATATATAGCCACAGTACATCCTTCAAAGTTCCCAGTTCCCAGTGATCTAAAACTAGCCATAATGGTGGCTCTAGCTGCTACGTCTACTCATTTTGTTGTATTTAAAGTCTGAGTTTGATAAAAACAGATATGCAGAGAGTCCGTCTTTAATGAACTTACTTTAATGAAACCTTTCTTGTGTCAAAACTGAAATTTTGTTTCTTTATTTTATTTTGTACAATCCTATTAAAGAAAAGGTCACAAGAGAGGTCCCTATATTTTTGCTTTAGCAATGTGCACATGGAACCATTGGAGCATTTTTAATTTTAGAGCAATCAAGGGTGGGTATGACTGGTAGATTCAGAAAGAAAGAAAGAAAAAAGTGTAATATAAATGGAATTTGGAGGTTCATAAAATTTCTGTGAATTGCAGCGTTGACAGAATCCGGAGCCGTGTTCATGGGATATGACATCAGTTCGTTTTTAGACCAATCAGCAGTTGGTAAGAAAAGGTATGTGAGTATTTTATGCGTCTTAAAGATACAATGAGATTTAATGACATGTCGTAACACATTTGTGTCTAATAAGCGGCACAGTTTCTTAAATCTGTTGGCTATTTTCATCTGTTGTTTTTTTTGTGTCCTAATCGTTTTTTGAGTTCTATTTGACTTCCCTTTTTCTCACCACTGTAAATTTGCCAGTTTTCTGGAATATAAATTGCTGCAAAAACTGGCAGGACTTTCTAAAAAGAAACCCATACAATTTTATGGAATTTAACCGTCACTTTTCAGAAGACTTTGACGAATATTCTCTTATGTAGCAATAAATAATTCTATTAATATACAGTAATGGAATGCTACGTATGGCAATGAGCAACATAAAGTGTAATTCAATACATTTAATGCCACCAGCCTCCTCACATGTTGCCAGCATCAAGCATTGCCTGCACAAGGAAAACTACAATAAAATTAAAATTCAGGATAAATTCACAGTAAATTTTCAATTTAAGATCAAACAGCCAACTGGAAACATTATCTTAGTCAGTTGTGCTTTACATTCAGCTACTCTGGCATTAAATGGGAAATTCACTTTGAATACACCTTGAATTCTCACTTAATTGAGTAAATAACCCAGTTTGTTTTTAATATATTTAGTATGAGTGTAATTTATCAGTAGAGTCAATGCCTCCATAACAGTCAGTGCTGTTATAGTTCATCCACACAGCTTTTAGATTTGCAATACTAGCCACTGATTGTTAAATTGTACAGAGCTGTAGAATATCTGTGTTCATTCATTCACTTATTTAACAATTTTGTATACTGCCTTTATAATTTATAAACAATATTAAGAACAGTAAATCTGTATGTGTAATTATAACCAATTCTATTACTAATTGGTACTAATACTATTTTCCTTGTATTATTGTAGTGTAGAAACCCCTAAAGGCTGGTCATTGTCCTCACGAGCATCGTACAACACAGTTTGGGAGAAATTTGCTAACCAGACAGTCATTGAGAGAGACACCTTCCACCAGGGCACATTTCCCAGTGGTTTTACATGGGGAACATCTACTGCGGCCTTCAAAGTGGAAGGAGGTTGGGCAGAAGATGGGAAAGGAGAAAGCATATGGGACACATTTGGCCAGAATAACCATGCAGATAACAACGCAACCGCCAATGTGGCCAGTGACAGCTACTACAAGACTGACTATGATGTGTATCTTTTGAAGGGTTTGCAGGCCAAAACATATCAGTTCTCTTTATCTTGGGCCAGGATTTTCCCAACAGGGTTCAACACTGAAGAGAATGCCAAAGGAGTGAAATACTACAATAAATTAATCAACCGTCTGCGAGATGCAAACATTGAACCAATGGTCACCTTGTATCACTGGGACCTGCCTCAACCCTTGCAAGACCTCGGAGGCTGGCAGAATGAGATCATTATTGATGCCTTTATGGACTATGCCGATTACTGTTTCAGACATTTTGGTGACCGGGTGAAATTTTGGCTAACATTCCATGAACCTTGGGTTGTTAGTTATGCTGGTTATGGCACTGGAGAGCATGCCCCTGGCATTAAAGATCCAGGAAGTGCCTCCTACAAGGTAAGTTGAGTAGAATTACATTTTTATGAAGATAACAATGCTGCAATAAAAGATTAAAGTTTACATCAGTTGATTTAGTTGGAAGTGGTATTGCTGCTCTAATTTTTGTATAAAGCAATATGTTACATATCAGGATTTGAGAAGTGATATTACCGTGTATTTTCCCTCCATATTTCTTCTTAAAAAAGGCTTTACTGAAATGCTGAATTGTGACCCTATTTATATGCTATTCACGCTATATCAGTTACCAAATAATGGCTTTTAATATAGGTTATCATCCGTATGCAAACAAATAAAAACAAAAAACCCTAGACAGGCTACTATTCTTTGATATTTTTTTTTTTTTTAAATTCTTTATTTTGGTTGTGCATTTGTGAAGATTACAAACAAGAATTCTGTAAGTCACAGCATCATGGGCGAGCTTCAATATGTCTAAAACTGGAAGTGACATTTGAGGAGCATGCACATTTTTTATATGTATATTCAAACAAGTTTTAACCGTTTAGTTGCAACTGAAAAGTCCCGCTAGGCATAAGATAATGATGAGTAACACAAAATGTTAACGTTGAGCTCCTTTAAATAATTAGTATAATATGGTAGCTTAGACTATGCGTTAGGTACAGGAGACTTGTTACAAATTGCAATGGGCATCAGGAGGGAGATTATCTGGCATGACAAGTTTTTATCTATAGCCCAGCATGGCCATTAAAATAAAATAAAATATTAGGTACACATGTCTGCACAATTAGGACATGCTTTGAAGAATACATGTTGAGTATATGCACCAGTTAGCTGCACATTTTTAGGTAATAAGCAGGATAATATATATATATATAAGGGCACAGTGGTTAGATTAACGTGGCAGGGAACTAGTTAAGGTATCATTATACTGTGCATTGCTAGCCTGTTATTCAGGTGCATGTCTGCTGAACATATGAAGATTTTCAAACTTTATGTTACCCTCAGCTGCGCAATATATAGGCATGCAATGGCTTGACAGTGGTCTAAACATTAAGTGGTGGCAGAGCAAATAGGCACAGGAGCAAATAAAAACATTACTATGTATTATGCAGCGGTTTCATGCTTTGTCACTGCATTTGGGCTTGCAGGAGCGTAGTCCGCCTCTGCGTCAATTCGTTCCGCTCAGCCAACACTTGCTCTGGGGGTCCGGCTGGCGGGCCAAGGATAGTACAATTAAAGGAGTAGCTTGTACTTCAGCAGTTCTCCGCAGGGCAAAGCGCTATGGCCCAGAGAGAGCCCCGTCAAGGCCCCGCGATCACACTTCAGCCGATGCCTGTTCTGGGCAGGCTACCGTCCTGCAGTATGATGCTATGGAGACATCTGTGTGCATCAATCACTTGTGACAAATTGGTAGAATGAGCGCCAAACTTTGATATTTTTTACCCATATACTGATATTTTTTTTTTTTTTTTTTTTTTTTTTTTTTAGACAATCTTTATTTTTTCAAATAGTTTTTTACACATATGGTAGGTAGCAAGGTACGGAACAGAGACGTCAGGAAACATACGTACAGTTGTAATTTGCAACTTACAATCATTAAACGGTTACATACTAAATGTTCGTCAGATCGGTTGGTAAGATATACTTAATAAATCAAACGGTGTCAACAATTCGCATAGACTGTGAGGCGTGTAGTGCAGCGGAGGTGGTGTTCTGCGTGACTCTTTCCACCTGAATGATATCACTAGGTCTCACTCCGTGACTTCTGCTGTTTGTTCCCTATATTAACACGACTCTGAGTCACAATAGTGTGGGTGCAATACCACTGCGATTAATCTTAGTGTGTCGTACTGTATCCCCTCGGTACTTCTAATGGCAGCTAGTTTATCTACATCAACAGTGTGCCCTTGGAACATAGTATTGCCAGGCTTCATCGCTGAGCCGCCCTGTCAGGGAACACTTCAGGGGTAAGAAGTACTCATGTGTGCCCATATTACCGCCCCATGTTAACCTCTAGGTTGAGTAAGCAAGGGCCCTGTAAGCTTACTTTTTCTACATTCTTTTTTGACATGAGTGAGGATTAGGTTGGGGGTATGTTTGCGTTTCGTACCCTAGCGTCACCTTGGGACTCGAGCCGGTCTGGGATCTGGGTTGGTAGTCAGGAGTATTGCGATGTTCAGGTGATCTCAGGGCTTACGTCCACCATGCCCTACATCGTCCCTCAAGTCCTGCGTCTCGTGTTTATATGTCAGTGAGTCTCTCCTAAGGGTCTGTCTGTGTCAGTCGTAGGGGGGATGTCTGTCGTCCAGTCCGGGATAGGGGTGAAGGATGGGGGGTGTGGGGGGGGAGCCGGTCAAGATTAGCTTGGCTCTTGGTTGTTCCCTTATGGCCCTTGGGGTATGCCGCGTGAATTGGTGGTTCCTTTGGCCAGATACACCTCCCAGGGATACCAGGTCAATGCACACTGTTCCTGTCTGCCATACAGGTCCGCCGTGAGGGTCTCCATCGCGTGGATTTCCTCCACCTTCGTTATCCATTGCTGGAGGGTTGGCGCCCCTCCCTGCTTCCACATTGCGGGGAGAAGGGCCTTAGCCGCATTAAGCAATGGTAAAGTTAAGGACTTCTTATAGGTCTTTATGGGTGCGGGGGTATGGTGTAGCAGCATCGTTAGGGGGTCTAAGCGCATCCCTGATCCTGTAATTTTGTTTATCTCCACCCTGATTCTCTCCCAGTAAGGGTTGATGTCGGGGCATTCCCACCATACGTGGATAAATGTGCCTCTGTGTGAGCCGCATCTCCAGCATGTGTCTGGTGTGTTGTTGTCCATGGAGTGTAGTATGTCTGGGGTTCTATACCAGCGGGTCAAGATTTTATAGTTTAGCTCTTGATACTTCGAGCTAATGGAGCATTTATGGGTGAGAGTGTATATCTTGTCCCAGTCCTGTGAGGTGAGTGTTTCCCCTGAGTCTGTCTCCCAGTGCCTCCTGAACTTGAGCTCTACATCCCCATTGGCCTGGGCCATGAGCCATGCATATATGGTGGAGATACCTCTGTGTACCTGTAGTCTGTGTGTGCATAGGAGTTCAAAGTTGGTGAGGGGTCTGAGTAGGTGCCCTCGTCCAGGTAGGGAGTGATAGTATGTGTGTATTTGGTGGTATCTGAACCGTTCGAGTAGCGTCGGAGGCCTGTCTGGGCATAATTCCGTGAGCGGTTTAAGTCCCCTCGTATTACACCATTGGTGCAGGTACATCCAGTCCGTCTGCTGGAGACCAGCTAAATCACGTTGTGTCAGTGCGTCCGCCACGTCTGGGTTATAGGTGATGGGGGTTAATGGGCTAGGGGAGGTAGTGAGCTTAAGTCTGTAGCGTACGGCTGTCCATACCCTGATCGAGGCATCAATTAGGGGGTTACCGGTGCGTAGGTCCGAGTATGTGGCGGTGTGTAGCCACAGCCTGGAGGGGATTTTTCTGTCTGCTTGATCTAGCTCGAGAGTTACCCAGTGCTTTGTGGGGTGTTGTACGTGCCAGTCTGCCAGTCTATGCAAGTGTGTGGCGCGGTAGTAGGTCTCAATGGAGGGCAGACCTGTGCCTCCTTTCCGCTTTGGGAGTTCTAGCGTGGATTTTTTAATCCGGGTCTGGCGGGTTTTCCAAACGAATTGTCTAATAGCTGTTGACAGGGAGCTAAAAAAGGCTTTGGGCACGGTGATCGGTACTGTTTGGAAAAGGTATAGAATCCTGGGCAACACGTTCATTTTGATCGCATTTATGCGTCCAAACCAGGAGATATAGTGTGGGGACCATTTCTTGATGTCCGCCATCAGGGAGTGCAGTAATGGTTGATAATTGTGTAGGTATAATTGGGATGTGTCTTTGGTCAGCCAGATTCCCAGATATTTCAGTTTGGTGTCACACCATCTGAAGCGGTATTGGGAGTATAAGTGAGGTGGGGGGCCGCGCGGGGGGGGAAGGTAGAGGGCCTCCGATTTATCTGTATTGAGTTTTAAGTTGGAGAGTGTTCCGAATTCCTGGAATGTTGTGAGGAGGTTTGGCAGTGATATCAGTGGCTGAGTGAGGAAAAACAGCATATCGTCAGCGTATGCTGCCACTCTGTATTCGTGGCGACCACGGGAGAAGCCGGATATACCCCCGTTCCGTCTGACCGCCCCCAGGAATGGTTCCAGGGAGAGGGCAAACAGGAGGGGGGAAAGCGGACATCCTTGCCGAGTGCCATTCCTGATTTGGAAAGGGGCGGACAGTGCTCCATTGATACGGATCCGCGCCGTGGGACTAGTGTACAGGGAGAGCACCCAGGACAGCATGTTGGGGCCGAAGCCCATGTGCGAGAGGGTGCTCTCCAGGTACGACCAGTCCACCCGATCGAAGGCCTTTTCGGCATCGGTCGACAATAGTAGGAGTTCCCTACGCTGCGACCGTGCTAAGTGGAGAATGTTCAGGGCCTTGATCGTATTGTCCCTCCCCTCCCTACCCGGGATGAATCCGACCTGGTCCGGGTGTATGAGGTGTGGGAGGTGGCTCGCGATTCTCAGGGCTATGGCTTTCGCAAACAGCTTCAGGTCTGCATTTAGTAAAGAGATAGGGCGGTAGCTCGCGCAATTCGCCGGGTCTTTCCCTTCTTTAGGTATCACGGTAACTATGGCTGCTAGGGTGTCAGTGGGGAAACGGCCACCCTCCAGTATGGAGTTGAGGCCCAGCAGAAGGTGTGGTAGCAAAACCTCTTTAAACGTGCGTAAATACTGTAGGGGGAGGCCGTCTGGGCCCGGGGCTTTGTGGGCTTTGGAAAGCTTAAGGGCCGCCTCTAGCTCTACCGCCGACAGGGGTCGTTCCAGGTCTTCTCGCATTTCCGCGGTCAATTTTGCATCGATGTTGCGTTCTAGGAACTCAGTGATTCGTCGCGAGCGTAGTGCACGGGCAGCGTCTGATGCATTTTGAGGTATATTATACAGTTCTGTGTAGTAGTCTACAAACGCTCGCTGAATCCCGGCTGGTAGACGGGTTTCCGTCCCGTCCTTGGGCCTAATTTTGTGGATGTGGCTCGCCCTCCTCCGGTCTCGGAGTTGGCGGGCCAGCAGTCTCCCGCTCTTATCGGAGTGTTCATAAAAGAACCTAGCCGATTTCCTGATGGTACGCAGGAGGCCCTGGGCCAGTATGTCCCTCCTTTGTTTCCGTAGCGTCGTCAGTCGGAGGAATATATCCTCGTCCTGAGTTTGCTTGTGGGTTTGCTCTAGGGTCGCGATTTGTGAGTTCAGTGTGTTTAGTCGGCGTGCGTTGTCTTTCTTTCGCTGTGTGCAGACCTTAATATAGTGACCCCGTATGACACATTTGTGTGCCTCCCACACTATCAGCGGCTGTACATCTGGGGTAGTGTTTGTGTCAAAGTACTGTTGTAGTGTTTGTCTGGCCGGGTCTGTGTCCCCTAGGTGTAGGAGCATGTTCTCATTTAGCTTCCATTGTCTTTCAGTGGGTTTGTACAGTGGTGATTGTATCTGGACAGTAATCGGGGCGTGGTCTGAACCCGCCATTAAGCCTATAGCCGCCTTACGGAGCAGTGGCAGGGCTTCTTGTGCCACAAAAATGTAATCAATCCGGCTGTAACGCCGGTGCACGGCTGAGTAATAGGAGTAGTCCCTGCAGTCAGGATTTGCCGCCCTCCAGCAATCGACTAGGCCACACCGAGTCAGAGCCCTCCCGGCAGCGCGTATACAATGACCTGGTATCGAGCTTTCCCCTCTAGAGGTGTCTAATCTAGCGTCTAGCGGCATGTTAAGATCTCCTGCTAGAACCAAGAGTCCTTCCCTGAATTTGTCTAGTTTTGCAAGAGTTTTGGTGAGGAAGACGTGTTGGTTGCGATTCGGGGCATAAAGGCAGGCGAACGTGTAAGATTGTTGTGCTATAGTCCCCTTGAGAAACAAGTACCTACCCCCCGGGTCTGGTCTTTGTTCAGTACATATGAACGGGATATTATGGGAGAATAGGATCGCCACACCCGCTTTCTTTTCATCTGGATGGTTCGAATAGAATCCCGTGGGGTATCTCCCGTTCTTAATAGTAGGTGCGTCCGCTCCCCTGAAATGGGTCTCTTGCAGGAACGCGACCGAGACACGCTCCGACCATAGGGTGCGTAGTATTTGGGTTCGTTTCTCGGGCACGTTCAAGCCTCTAACGTTATTTGACCAAAGGGTGAGCGGTGCCAGTTCATCTTTGGGGCCCATCCCCGGCTGCATAGGGGTTGGGGAGGGGTAGGGTCGTCAAAGTAGGGGGGGGGGGGTAGGGTATATGAGGGGGTGGGAAGTAAAGTCGGTTCGGTGTCAGTGGGGGGGTCAGTCCGTTTGGTAGGTAACAGGTACTCGCTTCGGAGTTAGTCGCCCCCCGGTGTCAAGTCCCCTCCGGGTGTGTCACCAGAGTTGCCTCCGAATAGTCGTGTTGCGCGAGTCAGTTACAAGGGGCACGTGGGTCGCCCGTACAGGTGTGTGCCTCCGTAGGTGTTACCCTGCTCTCATGGATCCCAGCCCACTAATCAGGATTAGTCGGAATCGTTCTCATCGTTTCGGGGGACTCGTTTGGGGTCGTACCCCGTAATCCGCCTAAGTGCCTCTCCGGGCTGTAATGGTCCCTTGGCAGGTGCGTGTTATTGCGTTGTAGCCCTATGGTCCCCATGGGGACCAGATGTCACCCCGGGCTCCCGTCCCGGCCCTCCCTCCCCCAACCAACGGGAGCTGTAGGGTGTCCCTCCCTCCCGTGTGGGTGCGTGTGCGGTCAAATACAGTTTAAGACTGATAAACATTATAAACAATTTAAACCTTAGAGCGGTGTATAACATTTTACAACATACAATTTTCCCTTTAGCCCCCCTCCCCAGGGGTCACTTCTTTCCCACCCTTACATCATTCAGTAGGCCATGGGTCAGGCTGTATTGCCTACATACTAGGTTATCACTGGGTTTGGCAGGGTCTGGGGGGCAGCGCCTCCAGGCGAGAAATGGCTCATGTAGGGGTGAGTTCAGGAACTGTCCCGAGCCACTGCACATTGCTAACTGTTGGGCATGCATAGCGTGGTATGACCTCTCCCTCATGCTTCCCCGGGTGTTCCGTGTACCCACCAGAGCCCCCCGCCCCAGTTGTATGGTTCCCTCCCGTTACAGTATCATGCCCTTCTGGCCAGTTCCATAGGAGTAGGGGCCCAAAGTAAGGGGTCAAGTACATACCCAGAGGGTCTGCGGCAGCTCCGGATCAAATGGTTGCTGGATAGGCAGGCCAGTCTCCGACGTGGACCCGGGGGGGGTAGGGCTGCCCGTCTAGGTGCGGTGGAGTGTCCTTGTAAAGGGCTGGGGTGTCGGGCCGAAAGCTGGTTCCCCACCTCGTCGGGTTTCGGCCCCAGGGTAGTTCATTCCTCATGGCTGTCCGGGCCACCCCGGCGGAATCCAACTCCTGTGAGGCCGGTGCCCGGTCTTTCACGTGGTGCACTCTGGCGCGTTGGTTGTCTTTCAAGGATCCAATTAGATACTGTTACTGCTGGGAGGCCTGCGGCCCGTAAGAATCGTGGGACGTCCGCTGGCCAGCGCACAATGTGCCATGTGTTGTCCACCTTCGCCTGCAGGCTAAAGGGAAATCCCCATTTATATTGTATCCGCTGATCTCGGAGCATGGTGGTGAGTGGGCGCAGGGCCCTCCTCGCTTCTAATGTGAGCACAGAGAGATCTTGGTATAGGGAGATGTGGGCCTCCATGTAGGTGAGGTTTTGTCGACTCCTCGCTTCCCTCATAATGTCATCCTTCAACGAGTAGGAGAGCAGGTAGCAGATGACATCTCTTGGGGGGCCGTCTGCGGATGCAGGGCGCAGCGCTCTGTGGGCCCGTTCAATGCCAAAGTCCGTCGGGGCCCTGTCCCCAAGGATGAGAGTGAACAGACCCCGTAGAAGTTCCGGTAGTGCCTCTCCGGCGGACTCAGGCAGCCCGCGTATGCGGATGTTATTTCTGCGTCCGCGGTTGTCCAGGTCCTCTAGATTTCTCCTAAGTTCCAGCAGGACATTACCCTGCCTGGTGGCTGCTGTTTCAGTAGCTTGGTGCCGCTGTATGTTTTGGGCTCTGTCTGCCTCTAGCTCTTCCACCCTGCGCTCCAGGGCTGTCAGGTCCCTCCTCACCTCCATTACCTCTTCTCTGATTGCAGTACGGATTTCTGCCAGTAAATCAGCTTTGTCCGACTTGGACATCATGTTTGCTGTGATCGTGGCTATGTCTGCCGCCATTTGAGTGAGGGATTCTCCTCTGGCCGGGCTGCACGTGGGGCTCTCAGTGGTGCGCTGTTCAGGCGAGGTCGGCGCCATTTTGGCTGCGGCCTGGTGTGCCCGTGAGTCTCTCGGAGTTCCGAGGTACCCGTCCATGGGTCCCGCGGTTCGGCTCGGCGAGCCAGTCTGGGAGGGTCCAGGGGTGTTCAATTTTCTTGATTTACCCATTTTGGGTCGATTCCGGCTCGAAAATCGGTGCTATAGTGTGCTGGGGCCACGGAGCTGCGGTTAGATGCGACCTACTCCATGCACGGTCCGGCCACGCCCCCCATACTGATATTTTTAACCATATTGTATGGATTACCTAAATATGGACAAGGAACCTCTCATATTTATTATTAATACTCAGAAACATTATGGTGACACTGTTATTATTACTCTTATTATTATATTACCCACATTTCCTTTGTTTTCAGGTGACCCACAACATCCTGAAAGCTCATGCTAAAGCCTGGCATGTGTACAATGATAAATATCGCTCCCAGCAGCAGGGCCAGGTGGGAATCTCGTTGAACTCTGATTGGGCAGAGCCACAGACAGCTCATAACACAGAGGATGTGAAAGCCGCAGAGCGCTATATTCACTCCATGCTCGGTTGGTTTGCCCATCCAATATTAATCAATGGTGACTACCCTGAGGGTCTTAAAACCCAGATTCAACTGAAAAACCAGCAGTGTCCCAGCACAGTTTTCCCACTGCCCGTATTCACAGAGGAAGAGAAATCCTACATTCATGGCACTGCTGACTTCCTAGGAATCTCCCACTATACCTCCCGACTGATCCAAGCTTCCCCTAGCACCAGCTGTGTTCCTGAATACCATAATATTGGGGACTTTACATCACATGTGGATCCATCATGGCATGAGACTGCCTCTTCATGGATTAAAGTGGTCCCCTGGGGTTTCAGGAGGCTGCTAAACTATGTGAAGGAGGAGTATGTGAAAGACAACCTGAAGATATACATAACTGGGAACGGAATGCCAACAACATACGATGGAGAGGTGTTTAATGACACAGCTAGGAAGGATTACTTGACTGCCTACATCAATGAGGTTTTAAAAGGTAAAATAATTAACTAATTATTTTCTTTCTTATTATGAGAAATGCATTCTTGTGACATCTGATATACCCTTTGCTACTTTATTTACAGCTGTCTCAATTGATGGTGTGTCAGTCAATGGATACAATGTCAGGTCCCTTCTCGATGGCTTTGAAGGATCTCACGGTTACAGCCAGAGGTTTGGCTTACTCTATGTGGACTTTGAAAATGCCAACAGGCAGAGAACTCCTAAAGAATCTGCATATTTGTTTTCTAGCATCATCAAGAACAATGGATTCCCACAGACAATACAGAGCAGGGCTGTGGTTCCAATGCTAAGATGGCCTCATGAAAGAAGGATAGCTCCTCTACCTCCATCTGATGTTCCATCAAAAGCAAAAGTTGTATGGGAAAACTTTTCTGGTCAAACTGATTTTGAAAGAGACATGTATTTTCATGCCACAATGCCAGAGGACTTCAAATGGGGAGCATCAACCTCTTCCTATCAGGTTGAAGGTGGATGGGATGCTGACGGGAAAGGTCCTAGTATTTGGGATACATTTTCCCATGTTCCTGGAAATGTTGCTGATGATAGTAATGGGGATGTTGCCTGCGACAGTTATCACCTACTAGATGCTGACTTGTATATGCTGAGGTCCTTAGGGGTTAAAAGCTACAGGTTTTCCCTGTCTTGGTCTAGAATTTTCCCAACTGGACAAGGCACCCCTAATGCTAAAGGGGTTGAATATTATAACAGACTTATTGATGGCCTACTTGCAAGCAATATCTTCCCTATGGTAACACTGTATCATCATGACCTGCCTCAAGCTCTTCAAGACATAGGTGGCTGGGAGAATGTAACGGTGAGTGATGCATTTCATCATTATGCTGATTTTTGCTTTGATACCTTTGGAGATCGGGTGAAGTTTTGGGTGACATTTAATGAGCCCCATACTACTGTAACAATTGGATATGGAATAGGCAGCATTCCACCTGAAGTCAAAGATCCTGCTTATGCACCATACAGAGTAGCTCACCACCTGTTGAAAGTACATGCTAAGGTGTACCATACCTATGATACAAAATATCGGCCAACTCAAGGAGGTGTAATCTCTCTGAGCCTTAATACAGACTGGGCTGAACCCAAAGACCCCAGAAATCTAAGGGATATAGAAGCTGCTGACCGCTACCTACAGTTCACGTTAGGGTGGTTTGCTCACCCCATCTTTAAAAACGGCGACTACCCAGAAGTTATGAAATGGCAAGTGGCAAATAAAAGTGACTTTGAGGGTCTGAAATCTTCCAGGCTTCCTGTTTTTACAGAGGACGAAAAAGCTGAGATACAGGGCACAGCCGACGTTTTCTGCATTAACATCTACTCGACAACAATAGTTACTCACAAAGCAATGAGGATAACCCCAGCATCTTTTGAAGGCGATATGGATGTTGAAACTAGTATTAATACACTCTGGCCATCAACAGCACTTAATGAGCACAGGGCAGTGGCCTGGGGACTCCGGAGACTACTAAACTGGATAAAAGAAGAATATGGAGATATTCCAATTTATATCACTGAGAATGGTGTGGCTACAGACAATAGCAATGATTATGATGACACCAACCGCATCTTTTACTATAAGACCTACATAGACGAAGCTTTGAAAGGTAAATAGCAAATTCTAATTAGTATTATTGATTATATATAACATGTGAACTAGGGAGTGGGATAAATCCCCACTAACAGAAATGTTTACAGGAATATTCTAATATCATACATAAATAAGTTTATTTTTAACTTTGCAGCTAATCTTACCTTTATTACAGCACTAGAATAGACTACACTTAGCAGCCTTCCGGCTTCCATTAAGTCATCAATTTTTATTTCTTTGGTCAAGTCCAATGCTTCTCAAAGAGACAGTGCTCTACCAATCCAGTGCTTCCACAGTAAAGCATTTAATCAATTTAAAACATGTCTTTAAATATATGAGTTTTATTCACTAAACAAAAAAATTGTGGAATATGACAAACTCAAAAAATTTTGGAAGAAAATGGAAACTTATTTAGCTCAAGTGCTTAAATAAGAAATACTGTTCTTTTGTAAGTTATCCACAATTCTCGGTTTAGTATATAAACAAAAACAAAATTTCAGTGGTAGGCAACCTTGCACACAGCCACACCATGTCTCTGTGTGACACTGTACACAACCAAAACAGAATGACTCTATCTCAGGATGGTAAATAATGCCTGCATCTCTCACACTGTCCACTTCTGTCTAGCTCCACCTCCGTCAGGACCAAGTATGGTCCCGTTCCACCCTCTAGGAGGCGGGAGATCACAGACTTGGGGCAACTGACCTTCTATTAATATGAATGCTTGAAACTGAAATACATACTGTTGTGTTGCCTTTCTCTCCATTCAGCTCACAGTATCGATAGAGTGAATTTAAAAGGATACACTGCTTGGTCTCTTATGGATACTTTTGAATGGAACTTTGGGTATAGAGTGCGGTTCGGGCTCCACCATGTGAATTTCCAGGACCCTAATCGGCCAAGAACCCCTAAACGTTCTGCTCTGTACTATGCTGATGTTATACGGAACAATGGGATTTCATTGGACAAAGAAGATGAGTTTCTCTATGGACATTTCCGCTCAGATTTTGCCTGGAGTGTAGCATCTGCAGCTTATCAGGTAAATACATCTGATACATCACTGTGCCTTGTGTTAATAGGAACAAACTCAAAAACAAAACAAAAAATTTCAATTTCGGCCCTCCCCCCAACAAAAACACTTTTAATATACTATACCTTAATATGTTTGATATCATTCCATTGTTTGGTAATCCGTTTAATGTATCACTTTGTGTGCCTCACTGTAACTAACGCAAATTTAAGTAAAGAAGATGATGCAAAGCTTGCAGCTCCTTATGATGGGACCCTTCAAAGTGGAAGTCATGTATTGTATGGATATTTATAGGTGAGCTGTGGGTTTGGAAATATTCCACATTCCTACATTTTATTAAATCACTCATTTCTTAATATGTGTTGGGTTTCCACGTCGATGGAAGTTCAGGAAAGGGTGTAAGTGATCAAGGAAGGTTAGTAGTGTCATGAGGGAAAGTGGATCATTGTAGAATACAAATGCGGACTATTATTGATACGTTGTAACTTTAACAAGGCAAGAGGCCCCATCTTGAACAAAAAATCTGCCTGTATTGTACTGTCTTCTTTCCATCAAAATCAAATATTTATTGTAATTTACATAACTAAGGATTGTCCTCTAGATGTTCCTCTTTACTAGGAAAATGATTGTGTTGGCAGCATACAGGCAGTCCTTAATTTATAACAATTGTAGATTATGCTAGCTTTAGTGTACCTATAATCTTAATTTTATTAATGACAGGAGGCGAGTATTTGCTTAAGTCTCTCTTTACTAGAACTCCACAGCAGCACAGAAAAACAACCAATCAGAAAAAAGTTAGGTACTATAAAACTCCCCTCCCCATGCATCATTTCCTCTTTCAAGCTGCGACAAAACAGAATAAAAGGCAGAAAACATAATGGGGAAGAAACGAAGTCCTAGATACGATGAATACAACGATGTCCACCATCCGAGAAGAACTGCCAAACCAGATAGTGATGGACTGTAAACTGAAACGAGAGAAAAAACAGAATCGACAGGTTGATTATCCAATGAAAGGTACTCTGAATAAACATGTGTGCACCCAATGTAGCAACCAAAATTACCTAATATGTAGATATCCCAACCCTACTTATGAAAGAAAAGACATAAGAGCATGCAACAGGTAGCAGACACAACAAGCAGAGTTGCATACGTACCTGATTAAACCAAACTATAAACATAGAGCAAGGGAGGGATAAAAATGGGTGGGAAATACTCGCCTCCTGTCATTAATAAAATTAAGATTATAGGTACACTAAAGCTAGCATAATCTACAATTTTATAACATGACAGGAGGCTTCGTATTTGCTGTTTCAACGCTCAGATCACCAATCCAACGCTGGTTGTGTCGCTGGTACCTATTCCAGGAGATAGCAGAGTAATCCTAATTGTACTTACCAACTGCGAAAAACGACAGTAGACGAATCAATGAAGATGTCAGCCGAGGAAGCATCTCAACACACAGAAAAAACACCAACTGCTGATAGATCCAACAAACTTGTGTTGTCACCCGCTTCCTAGCGGTTGGTACCTGAGCTTGCAAAATGACCTATCAGCTATTTTCCTGTAGTTGTAAAATAACGAAGGCCTTTTGCGGATGCAAGGCCGCGAGAAGAAACTGCCACCAAGACGCAATATAACCGAGTATGATCCTTCGTTCTCTCCTGGTCTACCTGGTGAGATGTCTCATCCGAGGATAAATCTGTAGTGCCTGCGAGAGTGTTGTCAACTAGCCGTATCCTAAGTGATTCCGACATTCCAAATGGACTGTGTAATCCTCGGACTCTGTAGAGAAAAGATTCCAAAAGGACGTCTAGTCATGGTTCCGAACTGAACTCGTGTGGAGGAACAGTGGTCGACTATTTTCTGGAATAGTGAATCCCAGAAATATTCAAAGGGATGGAGAGTGCAAACCGGAGTGCAGATTTCCATCCAGGTATGTCCTCGCCTAAGAGTGAAAGGTGTCTGTGTAGGAGTCGGGGTACCCCAGGTACTCTCACAAGGTCTCGTAGGTCTCCTCGACGGTAGTTGAAGAGTAGGTTAGCGTGAATCAAAAAAAGCAGAATGGCTCCCGCGAGGGGTAAATAGCTAATAGACGGAGGACCCACCAACTCCGAATCCTGTTCACCAGGTATGCGTTCCGAGGAGATGGGGCCGTCCTGCCCCTTTCTCCCAAGATCGTAATGAGCAGGGAACTCAAGCCAACCGGGATGACCGGTCTTACCATGTGAACCATGTGTACGGTTACCCAGAGACCGGATAACTGGCCCTCCTTAATCTTGGTACCCGAGCAAGGCAGTGTCCTTTCGCTCCATGAAGGTTTCCGTAGCTCCTGTCATCTTGATATGGGAGAAACGGTCTGTGCGGTTGGTCCGCAATAGCCTGGATATCCAAAACAGAAAGCAGATTTACGATTTATAAGGTGTAGAAAATACCAAACACCTGCATTCTCGTAATACCTGAAGCCATCCGTTAGCCGTACTATCTTCAGTAGTGTGTGTACCTAAGTGATCCGGACCCAGTAGAGCCCTCACAGGAGATAGAATAGAGGGATCCAGACTAAAGTTTATATCTTGTATGACTAGGCAGTCCTCTATAACGAAATCAGTAGTACGGGCGTCAGATCCAATTGAATGCAGGAGGGACGCCCCTCTATGTAGTCACCGATGTCTTGCACAGGTACAAGCCTGTGTGGTGAGCGAATGGCCGGCCCTGTAGAGTGACGAGTGTATGAGAGAGCCGCGTTCTCATCTAATGTGATCGACTAACGTGATAGCGTCCGGCCGATAGCCTGAGCGGGCCGCGCCTGTTAACAACCAAACAGTAGGGTTTACATCCGTGATCGGTTCTACAAATAACAAATAAGAAAATATACTGAGATATCAAAATAAATCCCAATAAGTCATAAAACAACCCAAAGCCACCCACTATAAGCAGGAGGCAGTGGTACTCTGACCTGTACTGGTGCGGAGCAGCAAAGAAAGAGGAAATTATGCATGGGGAGGGGAGTTTTATAGTACCTAACTTTTTTCTGATTGGTTGTTTTTTCTGTGCTGCTGTGGAGTTCTAGTAAAGAGAGACTTAAGCAAATACGAAGCCTCCTGTCATGTTATAAAATTCACACTGACATCAAGAGCCTATTATAACTATAGCCCTAACCACCCTTTATATCATAGCAGAGTCACGCTTGTTCTTAGTGTCTGTTTCCTAGTATACCGAGTAAGCACTCGATGTAAAGCTGCTCACTTTCCCTCCAATGTGTTTTGTTCTGTTTTATTTTATATAAAAAGTGCATTTTAGAAAACTTTGTAGATTAACTATACCATATTGGAATATAGAAGATTCAAACAGCGTGTTTGGATAATGTAAAATAATATAAAATGTGTATGTAAATAATTATACAAGACTCTATAGTACTCTAAATGTCAAGTCCAGTGCTACTAGCCAGTCCTAAAATGTACTTGCCACTGCAAGCACGAAGGGTCTATGGCTCACTGGTGAAAAAATGGGTGTAAGGCAGCTGGTCACCACTAGGGCCCAATGACATACGTCAATGGTCCAGTCGTGACCTGCTGTCTATAGTACCGAATAGAGACTCCAGGGGTCTCAAGCGGCTTGACCCCAAAGGTTACTAAAGAAAAAACAAATGAACACACAATATGCTTGTCTTGTCACAATGTCTAAGACAAATGTGACCCACTGTATTCTGGGTGGGATTAATGAAACGTGGGTCAGACTGATAGTTACTTTAAACCTAAATTGATTGACACATCGTTTCATTAATCCCACCCAGAATACATCATGAGGGGTGGAGTTAAATCCTGCCCCACTCTGATTATCACGCACCACGTGGGGCAGACGAATACTTTTAGACATGTTTCTAATACTACACCATGTGAGACACATTTTCAAACCTACTCTTCTTTTGGCGCGATCAAAACAAATTAGAAGCTACTCCCACTAAACACGCCTCTATCAATACACTGATCCGATTGGTGGATTAAGGATATAGACAAAGGGAAATAAGATATATAAGCTCATTGCTAAACAGTAGTTTGTTTTTCCCTGACGAAGGTGTGCTTCTATACAGCACCGAAACGCGCGTCGGGCATTTCGCTTTTCTCTTGATTTTATTGGCACTTAGGAGGGCACATTAAGTTTGCCACACATGGGTTATTTTGATAAATTTGTTACTATGTCTCATTCTTTTTGCTCCTTTTCTGTCTAAGTTAGTTTAACAGGGAGAGAGGCTTTGTAATTTATCTCCACTGCTAGATTTTCTACCAGTATATTTCTACTTATTTCTACTTATCTATCCTCAACCCTGCTAATCTCTTGACAGATTGGACCCTCTAATACCTTGTTAGTAGGCACACATCATTAGGTAATCTTTATTAGAACATTTCTCAAGGAGGAATATATTTTCAAACAAAAGCTTTGATTTACCTTTACTTATGGCTGTTTGGCCTTGATGTCTATAGAGCCAGGCACAATAAAGCTCGCACCATAGACATTCAACACTATAATTCTATATATCTCACTATTTATATACTTTTATGGAGCAATATTGAATTTATTGAATTTTCTATTTCTACTATCTTTCAACTCAAACTACTACTCTATCTCTATTACGATCAAATAGAGATAGATTTGACATTTCATTCACTCTAAACAGAGGTCTTTGTGTATTTGTATTTAGTATCTTACTATCACTGGGTTACTCTAATTTTCCAGGAAACACAGCGGGTCACATTTGTCTTAGACATTGTGACAAGCATATTGTGTGTTCATTTGTTTTTACTATGGCTCACTGACCAGGGTTGAATTTCTATATACACAGACTGAATTTTTCCATTGACAATGGCTAGTGGACAAGGGGAAATGTGTGTGTATATATAAATAAAACAAATTTTTTATGTTACCGTTTTTTCTCTTACATCATTCCAGGAACTTAACCTAATAAAAGTATGAGGACACCTGTGAAAAGTGATATAATGTTTTTCTTGTGTTCGGCAGATTGAAGGCTCCTGGAGGGCTGATGGCAAAGGTTTGAGCATTTGGGACAAGTTTGCCCATTCTCCATTCAGAGTAAGCAATGATGAAAATGGAGACGTGGCCTGTGACAGTTACAACAAGCTGAAAGAAGACATAGACCTTCTGAAGAACCTGAAAGTTACACATTATCGATTTTCAATCTCTTGGCCACGAGTTCTACCTGATGGTACAACAAACCACGTAAATGAACGGGGACTGAACTACTACATTCGACTTATTGATGAACTACTGGCTGCCAAAATTATACCCCAGGTGATCATTTACATTTAGATCTGTCTAATGTTACATGTAACAGGCATATGCTATTTTTATTTCAATAAATATAAAAAAAAAAAAAAAAAGTAATAACCCCAGTTTCTTATTTCATGAACACATTTTTGGAAACTAACTGTGACAGATCTTGTTTGGGTCCCCACAAAATGGTGGTTTCACATTAATTTAAGACACATTTGCTAAAATATTCAGCTTGAGTAAGGAAATTAAACTCAAATTCTATTAGTTTGAAGACACAGTTGCCTTTCTTTCAGGTTACAATTTATCACTGGGATCTTCCGCAAACTCTGCAAGATGTTGGGGGCTGGGAGAATGAAACTATTGTGCAACGATTTAAGGAATATTCGGAATTCCTTTTTGACAGACTGGGAGACAAAGTGAAGTTCTGGATAACACTCAATGAACCATACATCATTGCCAATCTGGGTCACGGGTATGGCTCAGCAGCCCCAGGTATGAACGTACCCTGTTATTTAACTATGGATAAAACATAGCAATCTGTTATTATTTAAGGGGAAATTGTGAATTAAATCAAATTAACTATTAATCACTCAGTCTTGATTATGGTTATTGTTCAGTAATTCCAGTTAAAAAATAAATACGTTGGGGGCAGAGCCAAGCAGCGAAACCGAATGGCCGCATGTTGTTACAGCTCTGCACTAAACTGCAAATTTTATACAAATCCCGGTTCCCCAAAGACCCCCACGGGCACCTGAAATGGATCACCAGGCAGGCAACAGCACCGTCGGTCAAAAGACCAAGAAGCCAAAGCCTGATAAACCGAGGATGAGCATGAATATAGGAGATCTTTGGCGATAGGCTAACAGTGCCATGGATCCCAAGATGGCCAACTTCACTGACAATGGCTTAGACAACGCGGAGGCTTTCTCAATAGGGGCAGCGGAGGAACAGCTACCTGTACTTTCGACCCCCAGGAGGCCTCCTTCCTCATCAGACACAGCCCCAGTCGCGACGGCGGTGATAAAGGAATTGCTGATATGGCCCAAATACGCCAAGACCTGTGTGGCCTAACGGGCCGACTGGGAACACAGGAACAAGACACCCGCCAAAAAGCATAACATACAGCGCTCCTCCAATAAGAGGTAGACGAGCTACAGCTACAACACAGAAATAAGGTTCGCTGCAATGGAGGATCAAAGGCGAAGTTTAAACATCAAAAAAGGGGAATACCCGAAGAAGTACCCGATGTAGACCTGCCACATCTGGTGAGAAGGCTACTGATGGCACTCCTGCAGCCCAAACAGGCAAAGGCAGTGGAAACGGAGGGGGTGTTCCACTTACTGAAGCCAGCCAAAGCACCATCCTCGACGCCTAGAGATCTGCTGATCTGATTTCAAAGGAGCAGAGACAGGCTGGCTGTTATGAACACAGTACGGCACCACTTTCCATACTCATTTGAGATCATGACACTCATTGTACGTGGACCTGTCTAGGAGCACACTGGCATGGCGCCGCATACTCCAGCCCTTCACGTCTGCACTTCGATCGAACAACATCAATATAGCATCTACCTGATCCAAGATCTTCAAGGTGCCAAGGGGCTCCTACACACCTTGGATCACCCACCTGACTATTTAACTAACACTGCACCAATAGTACCCAAGGCCCCAACCTAGGCCTGGAATCCTGTCACAGTGACTCAGTTTGTTCCCCAGTGGCCTGCGGCAGAAACATATGCGGTTACCACGAGAGGCAACCCAGACGGCCTGCAGTGCCAGGCTTGCCTCTTGCACATAGTCCAATTTTTTTGTTAGTTTATTATGTTATTAGTTTTCAACAGTTTGTTTTGCAGCATATATCAGCTAGCTATGTTTAATTACATGCACAGCACCACATAACAGTCAGTCACCTTATAAGGGCCTGTAGGTACACCTGAACTTGGCCACACACACCCATGGCGCCGGCAGCCCACCCACTGAGTAACCGCCCAACTTTTACCGATTAAACTACCCAACTACTACCGACACAGTCACCCGTAAGGCCCTGGCAGCCAACCTACCGACCACATGACAGTTCAAACTACCTAAATATTCAGCTAGCACTAGCATTGGCCCACACAGCCTCCTATATAATGAAAAAGTGTGAATTCTGTGTTCAAAGGCGCTTAAAAGAGATGAATGGTGTACAATATAATAATAGCAGCTAACACACCAAAAGTAGGAACTCTTTCACCTACTAACAATGAATAATATACAAAAAAAGCATTATTGTGCAACAACATGCAAAAATAGTGCAAAGGTGGAGCGCTTAAAATTGGATAAAACACTTACTCCTGTAATATTCAGGAGATAATATAAGTGATGTTGAGGTCCTTTTGGGTAGTCAAGGAATGCAGGTAAACCTCAAAATGGAGACAAAAAGATAGAGAAAACAGGGAAGCAACGCTGACCCTGGTGTAGAAATCCTTGGTAAGGTGAATAATAAGGTATAAATGACAATTGGCTTCTCACCTTATTAGGAGCCTATAACTGGGCTCCAAGTTTGCAGGTATACTGTCAATTATAGGGTGGCAGTTCCCTTCTTTATAGCAGCATAAGTATATCACTAGTCCACTTGGTAAAAGAAATTTAACATTTATTGTAAATCATACATAAAAACAATAAAATAAATTCAATATACTCAAGTGCCAGTGTCCAAGACGCGTTTCGACGATATATTTCGGCTTTCTCAATTGGTATACATGGTGCTGCTAAGTCCAAATTTAAATATCCTTAACTCGGAGGTTATTGGAGGATAGCGTCCGTGATACAATCACGGCGCTTGTACTAGTGGGAGTGTGCAGCCGCAGCTGCTGGTTATCTCTTCCGATACCATGACGTCATCACGCCCGACGTCCCGTGCGTGTGACGTCATATGCGGAAGTGAAACATAGGCGTGTATGCGTCCGGCGTAACATCAAGTGGAGGAGTGTTATGTTCACTCGGGATGTCCCTTCCAGCCTCCTGTAATGACGCAAACACTTCATTTCAGCCATGTTTCCTATATAACCCTAAGGGAGACACCTCGCTATAGACACACTTAGACCACTTACTTAGGCTACGACTCCACACATTTGTCCTGACTATCTCTTAAATGTACTGCAATTGTTTTGTGTTGTTGTTTCGTTATTATCTTTCATATATGAACTATGCATAATACGTGGCTTATCAACACGTAATCTTATCTATGCTAACTACATCTTCTTCTTTAAAACCAAAAATGAGGTATGATACCTACTGTTGCCATAAAGGGCATGTTCTGTGATGTACTACTCTACACTATTATGCCATTGTGCCTGTTATGCAAGCTACTACCTAAAAAAATAAATAAAGAATTATATTTAAAAAAATACGTTAGCCCTCTTTCTCTGCTAAATCTTAAAAGAGATTTAATGGTTTAAAACGCTAGATACATTACATGTCAATAGCACATACAAGAGATCATTATTAATCACTAAAGCATAGGAAGTAACCCATTTGTAGTTGTGGTACCCCCTAAACTTTATACCAGAAATAGTAGAAAACTTTGACTATAATAGGTTTCTGGGTTTCTGTTAATATGAATGTAATATTTATGTTGCCCCCTTTGTCACATTCTCCCTTGAATGAACAAATGTTATAACAATAGATCTCGTTAACTATTACAATTCTAATGTCATTGTTAATGGAAAAGAGGATATTTGTATCCTGATATTTTATTCCAAAAACCAAAGGGATTAACTGCAAAACTCCCTCATTCCACTATAATAAATACTGAATGTGGAGCCATTCGCTGGACCAATCAGAGTAGTTTAAATATGAAATGTAGTGAATTCAAACCAAGTTGCTAGATCTAGGCTAAATAGGCCAGCTATGTTTGCCTAAATGTTGATATTTTGTTTTCAGTTCACAATAATTCAGTGTTTATTGAATATATCACAATATGTTTTTAAGTAACTTATTGAAGAGATCTCGGTGTGTCTTGGCTCTCACTGTGGTAGGGCTATATTACCTATCAGCCACAGAAACCACTTACCTGAAGCGTAACTTTTTAAGAGAGATGACAGGGTGCAGATGTCCGTAGCATGACATTAATACCATTCACTTTAATTTATGGCGTGCCCATTTTTTTCGTATATTACACAATATTTTGGAAATGTTAAACTCACTATTTGCCTAGGCACATCCCCATAAGGTTGTCATTTCTTTTTTTTTGGAGACGGCACTTGTCTTTGTGCCAAAGAAGTTTTAGAATTTTAATCTGGGCGTTATTTAGCCACAATTTCATAATTTAACTGTTTGTACATTTTCATGACTGATAACCTAAATACAAGTGTATGTATGATATCCTTCTATATAGGATAAATTAACTTTTATTCACTCTACTAAGGAATTTCATCAAGACCTGGTATATTACCTTATAAAGTGGGACATAACCTCATTAAAGCACACGCCGAGGCATGGCATCTCTACAATGATACCTACCGGGCCAAACAAGGTGGCATCATATCGATCACCATCAACTCTGACTGGGCAGAACCAAGAAACCCCTACAAGCAGGAGGATGTAGACGCAGCAAAGAGATATATGAGCGTATGTTGTCACCATGCATCTATTTTATTTTACTCAATAAAAGTAGGCAATTATACTAATTCTAATGTAATCACAGCTAACCCTGTCCATGTAGTATAAATACCTGATTTCTGGCCTCTCAGTACGTGATTGGGATGAAGAGACATTAACAGACGCAACGGATGATTTATGAGACCCAGTTACAAGACGGGCATTGCTTGGTACTCCATCTATGCCAATAAATGACTCTTGTGAATCATGAAGGTGCCCTCTTGTGTTGTACAGCAAAGAATTAATGAAAGTGAGTTAAAATGGCCTACTTTTAGAACATGAAAACAAATAGTAAACTTAAAGCATACCTCAAGTGGTCCAGACAAATATATGTTAGGGACACTATAGTCACCAGAACAACTACAGCTTATTGAATTTGTTGTCAGTTTCAGCCAATCCTATGGGGAAGCATTGTGATTGGATCAGGCTACCACGTCTGATTATGTCAGCAGGCATTGGGCAGGTCTAAGGGAAACATGGACAAACTATGCAGCTGCAGGCTTGAATTCAAGTAAGATTTACTATATTTAGGGAGGCATGAGGGGCTCAGGGTGGCTAGATGGTGGTTTAACCTTATAGGGCCAGGACTACATGTTTGTGTTCCTGACCCTATAGTGCTACTTTAACCCCTTAAGGACACATGACATGTGTGACATGTCATGATTCCCTTTTATTCTAGAAGTTTGGTCCTTAAGGGGTTAAATGAAAAAGCAGGTCCTTAACATTTCAAGTTTTACACTAGTAGCCAGGTGTTAAAGGTACTTCCCACTGCAAGCCTAGATTGTCCATGGCACACTCTTCACTCACCAATTAATAGTGGGTGAGTGGATATCCGGAGCCCTTAAAAAGGATAACATTTCACATTTAAACTGTGTTTCCAGGATTGCTAGCCGAATGTATAGATTTTGCACAAAAAAACCTAAAGAAAGATATGGACTCTAATCTCACCTGTAAATACAATTTTAACCCAGTACTAACGAGTGTTACCTTAGTGCATTACTACAAAATTCTAAAAGACAAATGCAAAACAATTCAGTGTTTAGTGGTATGACTGTCCACCTAAATGTACAGAGTGAGAGTGCAGCACTACAGGCTAAATGGACACTTGTCCTTTAGTACCACATGTTAGAACGATGCTGTCATAAAAGTCAAACCAAACCAAAAAGTATATATAGTGTGAAATTGTTAAACCATATGCATAAATAATATTTTTTCATATCCCAACTCACATTCTTTGGAGCCTCTTTTGATATAGGCTCTAAACAAGCAGGTTTTCGTGCACTATTCCAGGTGGCAACCAGACCTTTCTTCAAATTGTAGTTATTAATTTATATAGCAAATCCACATTCCTTCAAATTCTCACCTTATTCAGGGTCTGTGAACCTGTCTCTGAGCTTAAGCACTTTGTGTCAAACATTTGGGGCGACACTCCCCCTTCATGACCAGAAAATAAAAGTGCTCTGTGCAACAGGATTAAGGTAAGTATGAAATTATAACTATGTATTGGACATAAATAAAAACGAATATAAAAAAATATAAAAACATATAAATAAGTCCAAACCTCTCTCCTTAGCCAACACGTTTTTCACCCTCCTTGGGCTCTCTCAATCGGCATGTCGCTGTGCTGTTCCTGGTTCCCCTTTTGAATGAGGCTTGGGGCCACCTTCCTGTCCCTCTGAACCAATCCTTTCTTTACCTGCTCAGCGGTTCTTCTTTCCTAGTGTGAGTTCCGGCTGTTTGTAATTCTGTGCTGTAATCCCAATCATTTCAATTCCCCGACTACATAGTCCATAATCCTCTGGTTCCGGAAGTGGCATGATATCCCGTTTCGTCACTTCCAGTTATTTGTGCACTACAGACCTGGGGGAAAGAAATCTAAAGCGTCCATCGGCTAAATGCCGGCACGTCACTTCCACTTTATGACGTGAAGTGCTGTGTGGCTACATTACCCATATTGCTAATGTTGCCACCTGGAAAAGTGCATGAAAACCTGTTTGTTTAGAGTCTATATTATTATTATTATTATTATTGCCATTTACAATAATCCATGCGGGCAATTACTAGAGCATGGACAAGCTCCTTAGTAGCATCTTGCATAAGAAAGGGGCAGATGCGGGCTATGTTTTTAAGATGGACTTTAAAGGATTTGGTAACATACTGGATGTGATGCTCAAAGGTGATGCCAGAATCAAGTATGACGCCAAGACAGCGAGCTTGCAAGGATGGACTGATGTGGATACCACTAACTTAAAGGGAGAGCGAGAGAGGAGGATCGGTATTAGGAGGAGGAAAGACAAGGAGCTCAGTTTTAGAGAGATTGAGTTTCAGAAAGAGGGAGGACATCCGGTCAGAGATGGAGGCAAGCAGGGACACGTTGCAGGACAGCAGGGGTATATATAAAAAAAAGGCTCTAAAGATTGTGAGTTGGGATATGAAAAATTATTATTTATGCATATGGTTTAACAATAACTATATATACTTTTTGTTTGCTTTTTTACTTTTATGACAACATCGTCCTTACAAGTGGTACTGAAGGACACTATCACTGGGTAAATTTAGGTGGAGTTTTTTGTATTTGTCTTTTAGTACTTTTTGGGTTGTTTAGAGTGGCCTTTTTGAGTGTTTAACAGCAGCTGAAACTTAATATATCTGTAAGCGCCTAGTCATCACATTTTTTGTAATACATTTTCATTACTACAAAGTTCCCTGTAGGTGGCGCTGCTGGTGCTGTATAGGAGGTAAGTATTTAATCAACATCTCCTAAAGTCATGGAATATATAATGTATCACTATGATAAATGATATACTAAATGCCTAACGAGATATTATTGCTTGAAGTGAACATGTCCCGACACACTCACTTTAAAGATCCATTCCGGCCTTGCTATTAATTAGAGTGTGTACTCGGGATTTTTTTGTTTTATTTTTTTTTCTCCACAAAAGTCGATTCTCATTTATCTGTAAAACTGATTTTTTTTTTTTTTAATTTAACAAAATTAAAAAATATCTGAGTTTAAAATTTTTTGATTAATAAGTTATTGTTATTAACAGAACTGTCAATTTTATAACATGACAGGAGGCTTCGTATTTGCTTAAGTCTCTCTTTACTAGAACTCCACAGCAGCACAGAAAAAACAACCAATCAGAAAAAAGTTAGGTACTATAAAACTCCCCTCCCCATGCATCATTTCCTCTTTCTTTGCTGCTCCGCACCAGTACAGGTCAGAGTACCACTGCCTCCTGCTTATAGTGGGTGGCTTTGGGATTTATTGCTTACATTCAGTTTTTTAGACTCTATTTTGTAGATTGCACTTGTTTAATTTGGTCATAGATATATTTATCTTCTGTAATCTATGTACTTATTTTCTTGTGAGATTTCTTCTTAGGTATTTATTTATTTATTTATTTATTTAATTTTCTGCCCTTGCTGGATTTTTTCCATCAGGGTGTTTTATATCTTGTGTGATTTATTTGTCCCCTGCAACTTCGCCTGTAGTTTCCTATATATTTGTGGGGGGTCTTTGGCTTCCTTGCTGCCTTTTTCTTGGGCTTGTGTCCCCCCTGCCCGTTTCCCTTGTATTGTGCATGCCGGTTTTTGTTCATGCTGGTGATTCCGCCCTTTTCTGGCGGTGTGTGTGCCGCTCGGGGCGTCAGGAGGCTTACTACATCTGCCTCCTTCGACCCCCGAGCTCCGGGACCGCGGATTTCATCTCCGGCGGTCCCATGTACTTTGCCGGCCGCGGGGGTACTCGCGTGCGCTTCCCGCTAGTACCCAGCGGCCGGATCTTCTTTCCCCACGTGGCCGCTCGCCGCGGCCGCCTCCGCCCGCGGACCTCGTGTGTCCGACCGGGCGGGGGAGATTTCGACCGGGAGAGAGTGCTACCGCGCACCCCCCCCGCTCCCCCCCCCCCCCCCCCCCCCCCGTCGGTACTATTCATTACCTTGCTTGTTGGAGGTCTACCTCCACCCAGTTCGGTTTTCCTACTGCATGTCAGTTTGTTCTTCATTAACTGACTACATGCAGTTTGTCTCATAGGGGACAATGTAGTGATTTCTTCCCTTGAGTTTTTATGTCCAGATAGATGTTTGTCCTTGTATATATGTATTTATGTAGATTTGTGTGTGTGTGCATGTGTGTGTGTATAGATGTTTAGCTGTGTATATTTAGATTTCTTGTTCTGGGGGTTCATGCCTATAGGCAGTATACCATATACTGCTCTGTCTGTGACACATAACTTATTTTACCACTGTAGGCGTACTTCATACGCTTACTTCCTATGGGGGCCTGTACCCTGCATGCACCATATCTACTGTATTAGTGGCCTACGTCTGGCCCTTCATCGCATAGTACACCAGGACCTATTATGTCACTCTGATTACTGTGGGTTTAGCTGTCATGTATATCACGGATTGCTGACAGTTGCATGAACAGTGTATATCACAATTGCTGTGAATTTTTCCTGACAGTTTACGTCACAGATCGCTGTGAGTTTTCTACAGCGTATATCACAGTTTTTCTGCGAGTTCGCTATCCGTGTGCTTCGCAGTATATATTTTTTATTTATTTAGGTATTTTTTTCTGGCCCAGTTATGAGGACTCGAATGAGTCTACTCTGGTTTGGATATCCTGTCCATGGCACATATAGACATGACTGGACCGGGCTCTGACTACCTGGTATGGGAGACCAGTCTACGCTGTTACTATACAATTTAGTCAGGTCCTTGGGGAGAGCCATTGAGTTGGCTACTTAGCCCTACTCCTGGGAGTTTCCATGGTTACAATAGCCTTAAGGGATATGATGTTGCTAACCTATAAGGATGCTAAAACTTTTCAAACAGACCCGTGTGGGCAGGTGCTTACCGATTCACAGTTTTAGGAAAGTATCGCTCAGCGTATCTTACATTCATGGACGTGAGGATCACTGGAACAACTGCCGCGTCTACCCACTACAGCTGGAATACCACGGTTTGCCTGCTGGGCATTTAGGGGCTGCCGGTCCCGGTTCAGCTTACCCGCACGGCATTACACTGTCTAATAGGGTTGGTGTCTAAGGGTCCCATGTCACAAGTTGCCCTGAGGATCTGCAAATTTTAGGGACCTCTACCCGAACGCGGAGGTCCCCGTTGCTCATTCAGTACCCATTGTAAGCGCTACGGAATTGGAGGGCGCTATATAAATACAGGGCTATAATAATATCGTGGTATACACAACCCATTGATTGGCCTGCTATGTCAGTGCCCATAAGAATGGCCTGCTATGTCTGTGCCCATAAGAATGGCCTGCTACGTCTGTGCCCATAAGAATGGCCTGCTATGTCCGTGCCCATAAGAACAGCCTGCTATGTCTGTGCCCATAAGAACGGCCTGCTATGTCTGTGCCCATAAGAACGGCCTGCTATGTCTGTGCCCATAAGAATGGCCTGCTATGTCTGTGCCCATAAGAATGGCCTGCTATTGTCTGTGCCCATAAGAACGGCCTGCTGTTGTCTGTGCCCATAAGAACGGCCTGCTGTTGTCTGTGCCCATAAGAACGGCCTGCTATTGTCTGTGCCCATAAGAACGGCCTGCTATTGTCTGTGCCCATAAGAACGGCCTGCTATTGTCTGTGCCCATAAGAACGGCCTGCTATTGTCTGTGCCCATAAGAACGGCCTGCTATGTCTGTGCCCATAAGAACGGCTTGCTGTGTCTGTGCCCTTAAATATGGCCTACTATGTCGGTGCCTTTTGCTTGGCCAACTATTCTGTATCCATTAGTTTGGCCTGTTGGGCCTGCTCTATCCCCTTCTGGCCGCAGGCCTGGGGGAATATCACTGAGGAGAAGCCAGTGCCCACCAGTGACATGGAAAGGGGCGGGTGTCCGGACAAGCACCATTATCATACTACCCAAGAGGACACCAATATACGGCCATCTGAATATGGTAGGTAGGGTGAAGGCCCTAAACCTCAGACCTGAAGGGCAAGTTTTCTTATTAAGACCCCGGACTCACTTCCGCGGTTGCGCCAGTCCGGCGACGGCACTCCTCCGAGGAGAACTTTGCAAGGACAAGGACCGGTACTCAGACACCTTCAGGAGAACGCGGCGTTTTCCTTGTCTTTATCAACTACTCCGGATCTGTCTCCCGGTGTCCATATAACTATCGGTAGTTATTCCTGCGTAAGGTTAGCTCCTGACCCTGTTCAGTGGGGCTTACTTGTCTTGCCTTCCGGCCTGCCTTTTGCCTTCTAGCCGAGATGGAATTTGCGTTCTACTCGCATCTACGTTTTTGTTGTCTTTTTCGTTTTCGTGACTTCCTTTTCCTTTCGCTCGGGTCGTCGAGAGGCCTGACTTGACCTCCTCCGACCTCCCGGGTGCTCGTGGATTGCGGAGAACGTCTCCAGCTTTCCTCAGACTACCAACGGTTCGCCTGGACCCCGCGCGCGCGCACGGGATCCGGACGGTCAGTTGATAGTTTTTTCCCATAGTTTTCCCGTAGATTGCCCTCAGCCTTATGCTGATACTCGTATTTGGTGTACCCTTTAGTTGGTCACCCTGAGTCCCTAGGGACCCTAGCTTGGATCACAGGAGGGTGCGGCCCTCCATCTCTTCAATCCGAGAATATTTTATCTGCTGGAGCAGAGAGTGAACCCCTCTCAGAGACGTTACCGGACACTGATTTGTTATTAGAGGGCGCAGCCCCCCCTCAACCTCAGCCGGAGACTGAGCTGGATACAGGGGTCATGTTTGGAGGAAGCATTCTCATAGAAAGGAACGGTCACGGATGCTGACTCTACTGTTTGGTTATTTACGGGTGCGGCCCGCTCAGGCTATCAGCCGGACGTTAGCACGATATTTGATCACATTAGTAGAGGGCGCGGCTCTCTCATGCACTCGACGCTCTACGGTGCCATCCATTTGTTCATCACACAGGCTTGTACCTGTGCAAGACACCGATGTCTACAGGGAGGGGCGTCCCTCCTGCATTCAAGTAGTTCTGACGTCCATGCTACTGATTTCGATATAGAGGACTGCCTGGTCATGCAAGATATCCATAGGTAGACTGGTTCCCTCTAGTCTATCTCCTGTAATGGAGGGATATTCTCACAGTGGTATAACGAGGGGTGACTCCCACTTGTTTATACACATTCCTGGAGATGGTACGGCTATCGGATGGAACTCAGGTATTATGTGAGTGCAGGTTTGGATATATTCTGCACCATAACTAGCAGAGGATTGCTTTCTGTTTTTGGATATCCGGACCATTGTGAACAACTGCTCAGACAGTTTCTCCCGTATTTAGGTGGCAGGAGATACGGGGACCTTCAGGGAGCAAACGGGCTCTACCTTGCTCGGGTAACAGGATTAAGGAGAGCCTTTTACCCGCTCTGAAGGTAAAAAGCCGTACGTATGGTTCACAGGGTACGACCGGAAACCCCCGTTTTGTCTTGACCTCCCCGGTCCTCAGATCTTGGGATAAGATGGCAGGTCTGCCCCGTCTCCTCGAAACGCATACCGGGTGATCAGGGTTCGGAGATGGAGGACCCTCCGTCTATACTCTAGTTATCCCTCACGGGAGCCATCTTGTTGGATTCGCGCTACCCTACTTTTCAAATATCGTCGAGGAGACCTACGAGACCTTATGGTGGTACCTGGTATACCCGACTCTCACACAGACATCTTTCACTCTTGGACGAGGGCATTTCAGGATGAAAATCTGCGTTCCTGTTTGCACTTCCCATTCCTTTGAGGTTTTCTGGGATTCCCTATTCCCAGAATAGTCGACCACCGTTCCTCCACTCAAGTTCAGTTCGGAACCCTGAACGGACGTCTTCTGGAGCCTTTTCTCTACGGCGCCCGAAGTTTACACGGTCCGTTTGGACTATTGGAATCACTTTGTATACGGCTGGTCTGGCCACACTCTCATTGTGTGCGTTATGAATTTATGCTCGGATGAGTCACCCCACCGGGTAGGACAGGAAGGTACGAAGATCCTCCTCGGCTTCTATTGCGATTTTGGTGGTGGTCTTCGGTGCATTCCTTGAGATTGGAGATCTCCCTGCAA
The DNA here is from genome assembly GCF_036172605.1 of Pelobates fuscus. Taxonomy (NCBI): domain Eukaryota; kingdom Metazoa; phylum Chordata; class Amphibia; order Anura; family Pelobatidae; genus Pelobates; species Pelobates fuscus. Next base: position 19,775,945 of record NC_086324.1, on the reverse strand, counting down.
GGCCGCATCGCCGAATGGCCCTGGCACGATCGGTGGAACCGCCTTATGGGTCATGAGTTGAGACTTGGTGTCAGTTTTCTCCTCGCGACCCTAGGTCATAGAGCGGATTTTGAAGTTATACGACTACAGGAATGTGACTAATAGGTCAGCTTGCCAGCTCATGGACCGACTTCTAGGAAACAGTTTGCTACGCCACGTACAATGGATTTACCGACGGAGGGTGCCTTTGTCCGTATTTGAGATACCTTGTCGGTTGGCATCTTCTTTGACCCGTCGGCCGTCATTTATCATATTGGAATGTCCAGTTAGGATTACTCTGATATTTCCTGGAATAACTACCAGCGACACAAACAGCGTTGGATCGGTGAACTGAGCTTTCAAACAGCAAATACGAAGCCTCCTGTCATGTTATAAAATTGTAGATTATGCTAGCTTTAGTGTACCTATAATCTTAATTTTATTAATGACAGGAGGCGAGTATTTCCCACCCATTTTTGTCCCTCCCTTGTTTTATGTTATAGTTTAGATTATCAGGTAGGTATGCAACTCTGTTTGTTGTCTCTGCTACCTGTCGCTTGTTCCTTATGTCTGTTTTTTTCCATTAATAGGGTTGGGATATTTACATATTAGGTTAATTTGGTTGCTACATTGGATATCTTCATGCTTATACTGAGTACATTTCATTGGATAATCAACCTGTTCGATTCTGTTTTTTTTTATCTCGTTTCAGTTTACAGTCCATCTACACTATCGAGTTTGACGGTTACACTTGGATGGTGGACATCGTTATATTCATCGTATCTAGGACTTCGTTTCTTCCCCATGATGTTTCTCTGCCTTTTATTCTGTTTTGTCGCAGCTTGAAAGAGGAAATGATGCATGGGGAGGGGAGTTTTATAGTACCTAACTTTTTTCTGATTGGTTGTTTTTTCTGTGCTGCTGTGGAGTTCTAGTAAAGAGAGACTTAAGCAAATACTCGCCTCCTGTCATTAATAAAATTAAGATTATAGGTACACTAAAGCTAGCATAATCTACAATTTTGAGATTCGTGCACAAACAGATTATACACTAACAGTTAATATCGGGTTATGCAATATATTTTCTTATCTCACCCGTTTTTCTTTTTTTATTTAATTCATATGGAATGCATTTCATTAAGGGCACGGCCAGGGCAATCTATGTAAATTAATTAACCCCTGCAGTGCCGTAGGTGTGGATACATGCGCATGTATAGTACAGCAGGATTAAAGGAATGGCCACGCTTACATGCGCCTGTAAGTCAATTCTCTGTAGAAATGACAAGCATACTATAGATATCATGAGCATGAAGTCACCCTGAATTCAGAAGTGCAGCGGATGTAACTGTGTTTTTTACATATGCCTGCTGTTAGTTCGGGGGCGAACAAGGAACTCTCACTTCCGAGAAGTGACAGTTCAACTTTATTTAAAAACTATAAAAAGTGAGATACAACATAGTAAAGTTTTGCTCTAGTGATAATCCTTTGTATGCAGCAATAAGTCATGAGAATGTTAATTATAACAAAAGGATTTGCATGTGTGCGATGTAACCTGCGCAAACGCTTTCACATTTTCTGATGGATGGATCCACTATGCTGCTTGCACATGCTATTAACAGGCTAAAAGTTATATATATATTTTTTTTAATCTATTTTTTTTTGGCCTAGTTTTACGGTGGATGGTTTGCAAATCCAATTTTCAAGAATGGTGACTACAATGAAATCATGAAATCCAGGATTCGGGAGAGAAGTCTTGCTCAAGGACTTACGACATCACGGTAAAAACAGAACACCTTTGGAGAGGAATATTTAATTCTCTATAACAATATTATGGGGTATTTTAACAAAGCGAGTGTCCTAAACATGGTATTTGTCTAATTGTCTTTAATTACATGTAGACTTCCAGAATTCACAGAGAGCGAGAAGAAAAGGATAAAAGGAACATATGATTATTTTGGATTTAATCATTACACCACAATCCTGGCGTCTCCCATCAATTTCCCACAATCTCTCCAATCATATGACGCTGACAGGTAAGACCTAACACAATTATCTTGCTGTACAATTTAAAAGTACGACTCTCCATAACTTAGCTGCAGCCTGAATGTGTCACTTGTATATGTTATGATATGCTAGAATATTACTATGATGTTACTTAGAGCACCACAGACTGCTTGTACAGAAGAGCTTGCATTCTACAGGTAGAGAAACTGTATTCCTGCTTACTACTTTTTCAAACAAGCTTTGCTTCATTATGTTTGGTTGTAGACAACTCATACTAAGGATAAGAAAGTCAAACAATTCTTTGCTAAGTGTTCCACTACTATCGCATATGTCCATGGGAGGGTACAGAATGATAAACGCAAATCTTTTCACTTTATATCCTGGTATCTAGAGGCACAGATTGGGGAAACGATCCTATACCAGGGGGGCAATCTCTTCTTCTTTAAGGAACTTTTAGGAGTTTCTATTGTAACAGAATCTGATTTTTATTTCTGCGATACTCCGACTATTCTTCTCTCTTAATATACAACTCCCCCTCCCCCTAATGCTTTTCTATGGTGAAGCACTGGACTGGGGCAGCATTTTTAATGTTAAAGTGTTCCATTAATGGTGCTCATTTTATGGACCTTCGGAAGAATGACAGGCTGCGTTTACTTAGTCAGAAATTAAACTTCTTATTCTGAAAAAAAGTATCTGGAGATGTATCCACTGAGCTATCTCACAAGCTAGTATTAACAAATATTCGCACCTTAAGATTCAGTTAATTTTTTTCTATTAACCAGCCGTTTCACATGTGCACAATAGTTATCCTGAATATCAGTGAGACACCCTGGCTCATGTCTGCTTTCACAGGGCTGTGAATCCTATGACCGACCGAAGTTGGCTGGGTTCTGGGTCCATTTGGTTGAAAGTGACACCGTTTGGTTTCCGAAGAATATTAAACTGGATAAAGGAAGAATACAACAACCCCCCAATTTATGTAACAGAGAACGGCGTTTCGGAACGTGGGACAAATCTTAATGATAAGTGGCGAGAACATTACTACAAGCTTTACGTGAATGAAGCATTGAAAGGTAACTGGAGAGACAAAGTGCAACTAAGCCCCAAAGCCCACCACCTGTTTTGTCTCACAAATATGTATATATATTATTATTATTATTTTTTTTGTATGTTTGGTGTTGATGGTTTGCGGTTTATTTTTTATGTCTTTTTTTTTTATTGTTTAGCTAGATTATAATGGAAAATGGTTTCCTTGTTCTTTGCTACAGCTGTCAAGTACGATGGTGTGGACCTCCGAGGATACACAGCTTGGTGTCTAATGGACAACTTTGAGTGGGCAACTGGATACGCTGAACGATTCGGCTTGTATTACACAAATTACTCAGATCCAAACTTACCACGTATTCCTAAGCAGTCCGCAGCGTATTACAGAACTCTCATGCAATGCAATGGGTTCCCTGACCCAGCCGATGGACCTCATGCTTGCCTGGAGACACCGTCAGAAGGTGAGGACACTCCCCATCAAAAAAGCCTGTATATTAGTGAACATAAATATATGTCATGAATCCCATGTTAGGTACAGCTTTCAACTATTCAATTATAGAACTACATGTTCCCAACGGGAGGTAGATATAGAAGAATACAAACCAATAGTAAAAAAGGCTAAACAATAACCAATAAAATGAACAAATAAATGTGCAAACTTGCAAGGAGAACAGCCAAATCTTGTATGAAAGTCTCTTCTCTATGAGGTGCCAGATCAGGAAATGCTTGGGATACGTATTAATATACATAAAACTGAGGAAAGCCCAATAGTGTAGTATATCACAACAATGTATAGTACTAATAAATAGTAGATCTTATGTAGTCCTACTCACTCTCTTGTAGATAATGTCATGCGTCTCATAATTAATTATATGTGTGACCTATACAGAGTTAGATAAAAGGCACACACATAAATATCAGGGACCATCGAAATACCTGTAGGACAAATGCAGATTATAGATTCCCTATAGTCGGAAGTGTTGTGAGTTGTCATCCGAATGGCAAAATTAAGGCCAGAATAGCACATAGCTCCATCATAGTCACAGCTAACCTATTTTAGGCTAATATTTGCGATTCCACTTACAATTCCCTGTAATTAGGAGCTTAGTGAAAAACCCTGTAAATGCTATTTTAATTCTCTGTCGATGAGAGTAAACTTACTTCAGACGATTTAGGAAGTTATATCTCAATTATAGGTAAAGTTCTTAGTTTGATTTACTTGCATTACACGGTGTTAATCATTTATATGAATAGTTTAATTATATTTGCAGTAGAAGTCTATGAATTACAACAGATCTTGTGATGCGTGTGCTCTTTGTTATTCTAGGTACAACTGCAATTCCAGGAAAAACCTCTGGGGGTCACACTGCTACAGCCGAAACCTCCAGGGGTCTCGTTACAGCGCCCATAGAGAAAGATGAACCTGACTTCGTTGACTTTCTCGGTCTAGAAATTTCTACTTCGGATGCGATGATTGCTTTATATGTAGAATTCGCCCTCTTAATTGCAGCAGTTTGCAGTGTTATCTTGCTTTCAGTCCTTTATGGCAAGTTAAAGAAAAAATATAAGTTAGCAAAATTATTTTAGGTGGTAATATCCCATAACATACTGTGTTTTTTTTTACATTTTGTAAAATTCTATACTTCTGACACTAGGAAATGACACAACTGGCTAAATACACAACGGAAGAAAACTGACAATTCAAAGTGAATTCTGGACGAGCTCAAATTTAAGGCCAAAGTAGCTGAATTGGAAAAATTATTCAAGTCAGCTAGGCTTTCAGTTCGATTACTTTGGCCTTAAATTCACTTAGAATTTACTTTGGATTCCCGAAAATCCTCCATTAGTAAGTAACCCTGAGAATGAACACTTAACTTTAAAATATGTCTACATTTCAAATTAGAGCCCTCCTATATGCTTTATCACATAACAGTCCTCACATGGCCTATTCACATATCTTCAAAATTCTCACATGCTTCTGGCCTTTGTTATGAGACTTATTCGTGACATGATCAGCTGTTACGGTCTTTAATTGCCGAGCAGAGTTTGACACTTTCTCTAACTTGGCTATATTGGGCTGAATAGAAGTTGGCACAACTGGCACGATCCACAGATTGTTCTGTAAAATAGTACATTCATTATATTCCCCTATGCTGCTAGCCACATGTCAAATCTGTGTAATTTTTAGGACTCTGATAATGTGAATCACTAAATACAAAATTGTGAAACAAGTATAATCTGTCTAAATAAATATGCCCTTAATAAATATCAGAAATGACTGACATTTATCGATACGTCGCCTCTGTCTCATTTCATTACAATCTTTAACAGAATGCTGATAATTGTATTCTCCAACAATGTATACAAGTGCCCACTGCATAGCAGATACAAAACCATGTTTAGGTCACACATCATAAAAAAGATGAACTTTAAAACGTGTGACTCAAAGAACGCTAAACACATTATTCACAATATTAGTTCATTAATAGAAAATGCTAAAAAAAATTAATTCAGACTTTGAGGATTGCTTTGATACACCACAAAAGATCAAATTATCTTAAAGGAACACTATAGCATTAGGAACATGTATTCCTAGTTAGATGACCGTCTCTCCCCCTCCCCCTAATGAAATAAAAAAAGGGAAGTTTACTCTTCTTTCTTCATCAGTCTTGATAATCTCAGCCAATCCAATGCTTTCCCATAGGGCAGGGATCAGCAACCTATGGCACGTGTGCCATGCATGGCAATTGGGCTGCCATTGCACGGCACTCAAGGCTGCCAGAGCAAAACAGGCTCTGACCTATCAGGAGTCCCAGTGAGATTTCTGCTAGGACAACCTGAGCGGTGATTGCAGGTGGCAGCCCCTGCTCTTGACCTTTACTTGCACCTCAGGGAATTCACTCACACTGCTAGATACAAGCATCTCTAGTAGAAGCCTCCCCCTCGTACAAATAATACAAAAACACACAGTACCCAAAACACAACACCACTGTGATTGCTTGTCGGTGGACCAAGCGACACACATTCAAAGATTTGCCAGATCATAGCACAGTTCCGGTGAGTAGTTCCATAGTGATTCATGGTATCTCGTGTTCGGTGTAAGAATGGGACCAGGAAATCCCCCAGTTCACCCAACTTCAGCCCAGGGCTCACAGTGACAATAGACCTCTGTGTATTTTTAGAGGGTCTGGGGCAAGGTCCATCATCTGTGGAAAGAAGGCTGGCCTCCAAGCCCCTTCACAAGCCCTAGGAGGCATGGAGGCATACGTTACAAACTAAATCTTCCATAATGCTCTCCCATTAAGTATTAGGGGAGATGTAGTCCACAACATCTAGAGTTCCGAAGGTGTCCTAGCCTTGATTAGGTGACCACTTAGACACAGTATCTGCAGAGGCAGACATTAGTAGCAGTAAGCAGGTTGGAGACTGGTCAGTATATTTCGGCTGCCAAAATCTACTGGCTGTTAATAATAATAATAGCTTATGGAATAATAAGAGTTCTGCTATTTAGGTTTACAATTTGAAATTACACTTCAGAACATTTTCTGGTTTGTGTATAACTCAGACTGACTTTATTTTTAATAAATATTTAATTGTTTTATAAAAACCAAAGAGAAAAAGAGTTACCTGCGCCCAGGTTATAGAGGTTATTTAGTAACTCCAATGGCCATTAGATGCCACCCCAGCTGCCACGTCAACGTAAACCTCTTACGCACTCCTACACTAACAATTCACCTGGCTTCCTTCAGCTTCAGGCAAAGAAATCTCTAATGAGACAGAGAGGGGTATTTTTTATATACACACGTTACATACTTATTAACCCTTAATAGGGAACACATGGGGTGGGCGGCAGCATTGTAACATAGCTGTGTGATGCAAAAGTGGATACAAATCCAAACAAAATAAGACCTGCGCTCAAACTCCCAAAATAGGGAGCTAGTGCTCAGGTAACTTTTTCTCTTTGGTTTTTATTGTATGTATTGGAACTGATGTGCCTTAAAGACTGGTATGGGGACCACTGGTTTAAACTATTTATTTGTTTGTTTAAGTTATCTACAATTTAAACAATGAGAGCAGGGAGAGTATGTCAGGTTGCTCATAACTATGCGGGGTAACCCCTATAAAACAGGAAAATGAAAAATAAAGAGCCTTCTTTATCCTCTGAGTCTCCCTCTGGTTCTTTATTTTTCATTTAAGTTATTATTATTATTATTATTGTCATTTATATAGCGCCAACAGATTCCGTAGCGCTTTACGATATTTTGAGAGTGATTATGTAGAAGTTATCTACATAATCACTTGGGACCTTATTATGTTATATATATATATATTCCATTTTTGGGTTTTCGTTTGTACTTTTTAAGTCCCTCTTTTCCTTTGTTCCTTTTTTTTGCCCTTCCTCACTTTTCTTCTCTTTCCTTTTTTTTTATTGTGCTCCGCCAGCTACTGTTTTTATTGGCTTGTTGATTTTATGTCCTGTGCCCCACAAGGTCCACCTGGGCGGCAAACTTGTGGAGAAACTTGTATAAAAGACCAGTATTCTCCATTAAACCATCAGTTCTTACTTGACCCTCAATGGTGCAGGGCCATCAAGGTTAGGATGACATAATTCACAGAAACACAAGCCCACCAGATCCTTTATATTGCTGTCATAGGGTTTATTAAAATGGGTGAGCTTGCTAGTACTGAAATCCCACAATATCATATGGATGTGGTTTGCTATGAGACTGCTGAAACTAAATCAATTATAACGTTACAGCTTAGGCAGGGGAAGGAAACATTTTAAGGTAAAGGTTTTATGCACAACATGTCCTGCATCTAGCTGACAGCTGTCCTAACAGGTATCTCCGAATTAAAAAAATCGATTTGTTGTAGAACCCAATGAAATGGAGTCCAACTGAAATGGTTATAAAACGCTTTCATAGCTCCTGGAGACATCTTTACATAAATCAATATGTTATCTAAACAAGACTTTTAAACCTACTCACATTGGGATTATGAGCCTTTATGGCTGGATTTATGCAGCATCACGTGTCTAAACTTCTCCTACAGTCCTTTTGGCTTTTATGTACCGTAATCTTTTTTTTTCCTGCTGTTTACTGGTTACGTGTGCTGAGCTATCTTTTTCACACACCTATTTTTAAAGTAATTAATTGCATTTTACAACTACTCCACGTTTTTATGTACATTTTATTGACTTTGACCGGGCAATAGAACAAAACGAACACTTTGCTTCTAAGGAAAAGTTCTCTTATTTTTCACACAGCAAGACCCCTCTGTTTACACGTTTATGTTTGAGCAGTCACACAGTTCTCTAGGAAGTGACAGAACTTTATAGTTGTAAACTGATTATTATAGTAGAGACATGCATCGCATGCATGAAAAGCTTTAGCTTTGTCTCATTCTGCTTCAGGCGGAAAAGCAGGTAGATATCATTTGGATCATATTTATCTTCTTCTTCTTTTTCTATGCACTTCCCATGCCCACAGCAGGAGGGATACTGATCAGTCAGTGTCCGATCACTAGGAATGGTGTAAAAATGCATTGTGTATGTGCGACTCAGTTGGAAGCTCTAATAATGTTATCAGTGACGTTGCAAGATGCCGAGCATGAGCATCGGCCATGAACCTGTGTCCATCTTTATGCATCAGTGCTGCAGCTATGCGGCTTTGAGTTGGCAAATCATTGGAAAGTATTGAGCAGTAGATCCGGACTGGCTGCATAAACCTCACATTTTCCTACGTAGCAACAGTGATGTCTCCACCTCTCAGAGCTGTTTCCATTCCTACCTGCTCTCTCTTTCCTTCCAGCCCCCGACCTCGTGCTCTCTCCATGTCTGTCTCTGTGTGTCCCCATCATCCCTCCTCCCTTCAGCAAGCAGTTCCAGGCAAGCGGCACTGACAGGCAGGGCAGGAACAAACAGCAGGACATAGGTTATTGCGGTGGTCCATTAACAAATCTGGACAAGCTGATTTTATATTTACATTTAATCAATGGGTACACTTACCTTTTCTTTTCTGGATGCAGAGAATCAGTTTGTCATTATTGTTTTCCTGACTCTGAGCATCCTTTTCTCTTTTGTTCTCTTGAGTGTGCACATTGTGTCCCGTTAACTATCACTAGCAATGCTTGAGAAACGGAGATGGGTGGATAAGTGTATGGGTGAGAGGTGTGCCAGAGAAGGTAAACTGACAACATTTATAGTAAGTTTATAAACGTTTTATTATATATATCTGAATGTTTTCTGTAATTGCTTGCTGGTTAAAAATACATGTCCAGTAATGCATGTCCCTTTGATGGAAAATGGGGAGTAGAAGTCATTTCAATTTCAAAAGATGGTATTTATCCAAACAGGAAAGGAAAATGTCAATTGGCATTCACCCCTTCCAACCTGACAATAAGAACGCCCTATTCAGGAAGATGCCTTAATAATGCATGTTTAAGGTTTTTGTTGGCGCGATACATTAGCCCCCACCCTTGCTTTAGTTCTCCTGTTGAGGAAGGTGGATTTGCGTCAGTGTCAGTGGAAGCTGTTGCAACACTAGCCTGTACACTAGTACTTGGTTACTTAATGCTACTAGAAATGTTTATGGTGCTGGTACAGGTGATGCTGATGGTGGTGATATTAGTGATGTTGGTGGTAGTTGTGATGATGGTGGTGGTGGTGATGGTAACATTGGCAGTGCCAATATGGCAAGTGCATCTGATGTCTCCATTGGATGAGGCAATAGCAGATATAGATGGACTTGCAAAGGGTGGAGAAAATGCAGGAGGCGAGTTATGGATAAAATACTGGGTTTCTGCCTATTCTATCCATACTCTCCTCTTCTAATTCTTCTGGCATCATTTTTAGAGTCGAGTAGCTCCTAGACCAGTGGTAAAACTGCTATGTCTGCAGTGGTGAATTGTCATCACTGGGTTTATCCCCACCCAGCACAAACAAGAGAATTTGATGACACTAGTTTTGTAGTATAGAGTATAGTATAGTAGTTTTGTACTATAGAGTGGCTCTGACAATCAACTCCCATAAAGTAAAGTCTGCTGCACTCTCCCTTAGTTGCTTCTTTAGAGGCTCCAAGATGGGCTAATGCTTGAACTAACCATGGTAGAAGGACCTGCAGTGCCAGTGGACGTGACAATATGAACTGTTGCAACATGAAAAGGAAGGATTGGTAAAAAACATTTGTTTCTTGGGTGTTGAATCAGACGTAACAGACATGCTGGTAATCCCACTATCCTGAGACTGCAGCACTATCCTCACTGCTAATGTGTTCAAACTCTCAGAAGCCATGGCACCACTGCTGATGGTGGATTAGGAAACAGGACTCCTTAGTGCACCCCTACTCTCCCTTAATTTCGTTTTGGGATTGGAACGTGACATTGATGATGGTGGGCATGTCTTTTTTACAACAAATGAGGGATATGAAGATTGTGTATACAACTTTACTGTTGCTAAATGTGTTGGTTCCTGGTGGATTTACTTCGGTGATGTTATTAAAAGTCATAAATAAACCACAAACTCCCCCAATCCACTCCCAACCCTCCACTGTCAAAGTGGATAACCAAACCCTGCAACTTCCCTTAGATGTAGCAAATGCCTTTAACAATTATTTTGTCAGATGCTCTACTGCCCTGATTGCCAAGCTAATAAATGGCACACATCCTGAAACTACAAATGTGGATCAGGTCTCACTAAATTTGCAAAGGCCCAATATAGACAAGTTCATTTTTAGAGCTGTACCTGTTAGTGTCATTGAAAAACATCTTAATAATCTAAAAATGAAAAACCAGTCCGGACCTGACCAAATCCCAGCAATGCTGTTGAAGCTCAGTGCGCCGGCAATTGCTAAACCCGTTGCAACTTTAATTAACGAATCCTTGGTGTCTGGATATATAACTATCGCCCTATATCATTGCTCCCGGTATTGTCAAAAATCTTTGAAAAATGTGTCCATACGCAACTATGTGAGTATTACCAACAATCAAACTATCTGACCCCTGATCAATCGGGCTTTCGCCAGAATCACTCCACTACAACTGCCCTCTTAAAAGTTTGCAATGACATCCAAACTGGCATGGAAAAAGGAGACCTAACTGGAGCTATTTTCCTTGATTTTGCTAAGGCCTTTGACACAGTAGACCACGACATTCTACTGCACAAACTCAAAAACTCAGGTATTGGTGATCATTCGCTAAACTGGTTTTGATCGTATGTATCGGATCGCTCGCAATATGTGTCCATTTCTGACAGCGACTCCCTCCCTCTCCCAGTCACGTGTGGTGTTTCCCAAGGTTCCATTCTCGGCCCCCTACTATTTTCATTATTTATAAATGATTTGCCTAATGTCTGCAAATCCTCAAACATACACATGTACGCAGATGACACAGTAATCTATGCGAGCAATTCTGATCTACCGCAGCTTGAGGCTGTGCTCCAAGACCAGTTTACAGAGGTAGAAAAATGGATCGCAAAAAACAAACTGTTCCTGAACACTGACAAAACTGTCACAATGATCTTTGGAACAGTACCTAAATTACACAATGTAACGGAGCTCCGTGTACCCCGACCGAGTACCCTCCGTTGATGGATGCTCCTAGCGCTCTCAGAGGACTCCAAGCACTGCAGACGACACCACAACCACCGCAGACTCCACAACCGCCGTAGCTTAACTGGAGCCGCGCCGTCTTCCTTCCACCCTGGATCGGCTTCTGTCCTCCAGGACCGTGTGGGGAAGACCTCTCCTCCAGGAGAGCGTATCTGGAACAAGCTCTTAAAAGAGCTAAGTGATTAAGAGCTCAGGGGAATATGCAGAGCATAGCAATCCCCAGTGTGATATAGCAGTTCCCTCCAATAACGAGACACGGCTACGTATTGAGGGTCAGAAGAGGTCTGAGGACTGGAACACCCAGCCTGCTTTTTATTAGGATAAGGTACACACAGGACACTCCCAGGGGGAGGATGAAATTAACCAATAACAGCATAGTACAGCCCACAGGTTCCCTCCCCTCAGATAAACAGTTAAACCAATTATTACATACAATAAAAATACAGTTTTTACACACACACTGTAACTTTAAAACCATACATTCAATTTCAATAAAAGTTGCATATTCAGACTCAGCATACATCAAACATAAACCCTTCCAAAAATCAGCCAAATCCCTCCAGTGGATCAAAAGTTAGCTGGAAGTCCTTTATGACCGACCGCAAGCACAATTTCCTGCCCAAAACAGTTCCATAGATTTGGGCTGTGCGGTCGGTCAATTTCATGCGAAAAAAACGAACATTTCGAACGGGACTTAGTCTCTGGAGCTGCAAGTTCCGTATGGGAGAAGGTAAGGGTCAGCGGTGTTCGGCAGAATGTGTAGCCGATTTTAGTTCCACAGAATCTTTAGCATACACCGCTGACCGCATTCGAGGAAACCAAGATGGCCGCCGCCACGTGCAATTGACCGGCAGTAACCTCACAGCCTGGGAGGTAAATTGCCTGCACACTTTAGCTTCTGGGTGGTCTGCCTGTGTGGTACTCGGTTCAGTAAGCCCTATATACTGAACCAAGTGGGAGAGAGCCAGGAACAAGTTATTTTACCGGTCTGGGGACATAGTCTTAAAGGGGCATTGTTCAGCAAAGTCACAATATGTCCCCAGACGGTTCTTAAAGGGCCATACACACCCAATAAATGTTAATAAGTTTTCAGGGGCACAATCTTCCAGGGGCCATAGTCATGAGGCAGGAGGCTGGCAAACATGCTTCTCCACAATCCAGGGAAGCAGGGCAATTTCTCATTTAAAGGGCCAGTTACAAATAGCGATTTGTAACACATCTCCCCTTTGGGGGGAAGACTAACCAGGCAACTGACCTTCTGTCGGTCAGTGCCTCCGTTAGTCGATCCACCAACCCACAATAAACAGATGTCCGAGTAGCCCCCCCACAACATCAAAGTACAGGAACAGCCCACCCACAACACACAGTCACTGCACCTGGGTATTTGGCTGTGGTAATGAGGCCACATGCCGAGGGTACTTGAAGGGCAGAGGCCAACTGCACTCTGCCCAGATGCCAGCTCTTCTGCTGGGGTAGCCTGCAGGACATCAGGCTCTGGACCAGGGACAAAGGTAGGGCAGAGGCCGACCGCACTCTGCCCAGCTGCCAGCTCTTCTGCTGGGGTAGCCTGCAGGACATCAGGCTCTGGACCAGGGAAAAAGGTAGGGCAGAGGCCGACTGCACTCTGCCCAGCTGCCAGCTCTTCTGCTGGGGTAGCCTGCAGGACATCAGGCTCTGGACCAGGGAAAAAGGTAGGGCAGAGGCCGACTGCACTCTGCCCAGCTGCCAGCTCTTCTTCTGGGGTAGCCTGCAGGACATCAGGCTCTGGACCAGGGACAAAGGTAGGGCAGAGGCCGACTGCACTCTGCCCAGCTGCCAGCTCTTCGGCTGGGGTAGCCTGCGGGACATCCGGCTCTGGACCAGGGACAAAGGTAGGGCAGAGGCCGACTGCACTCTGCCCAGCTGCCAGCTCGTCTGCTGGGATGCTTGGGACATAGTCCGGCTCAGTAGCCAAGGGAACATGGACGTCAGTAGGGGTTAACATTGCCTCTGTTAACTCTGGTGCCACGCTAGGAGTTACCTGGGGAGGGGAATTTGTACTTACCCCCTCCTCTGGGTGTCCCGGTGAGGGTAGTTGGGGATCTGGAAAGGCTGTCCAGCATCCCTGTAGGTCAGGCACAGAGACCACGGTCCCATCTGCGCCGTCTGGGGGATTGGTGTCTCCCCTTGTTAGGGTAAGCTGCCGCTGGGGAGAGGGGGTGCTGTGCTCCTTTCCCGGAAACACAGGCTGCCGCTGGAGAGGGAGACCGCCTGTCTCCACTCCCGTAACATTGTCCTGTTGCTGTAGAGAGGGACCAACTGTCTCTGCTCTCTGTAGGACACACTGCTGCTGGGGGGGAAGGTCGGCACCTTCGGCCCCCTGGGGTACACACTGCCGCTGGAGAGGGAGACCGCCTGTCTCCACTCCCTTACCATTGTCCTGTTGCTGTAGAGAGGGACCAACTGTCTCTGCTCTCTGTAGGACACACTGCTGCTGGGGGGGAAGGACGGCACCTTCGGCCCCCTGGGGTACACACTGCCGCTGGAGAGGGAGACCGCCTGTCTCCACTCCCTTACCATTGTCCTGTTGCTGTAGAGAGGGACCAACTGTCTCTGCTCTCTGTAGGACATACTGCTGCTGGGGGGGAAGGACGGCACCTTCGTCCCCCTGTAACTCCCACTGCCGCTGGAGATCTGGGTTGGTTGCCCAGCATCCCTGTAGGGCCGGTAGAGAGACCTCGGTCCCATCTCTACCTGCCATCTGGAGGGCATCGCCGGACCAGTCAGGGAGGTCTGGTTCTGCTTGTCGGGTAGGTTGGGGCTGCACGAAGCTGAGCAGGTGTAGGTAGTCCTGCTCCAGCTCCCACTCCCTTGTTGCCAGGTGGGTCATGTCTTTTCTCACCTCTCGTTCGTCAGCCCAGACATACATGCCCATCCGGTAGTCGTAGATGTCCCAGAACCTAGACTCCTCCGTGCTGCCGAAATCAGGCTCCTCCTCCATGGCGTCCAGAAGTAGACCAGGACCATCATAATCATCCCCCTCCGGTAAGTCGTGCTCGGCTGTCCAGGGAGTAAGTCGAATGGTATGCCACCAGAGGGCCTGGTATGCGTTGTCTAACCCGATCTCTCGCCATACCAGGGTCTCTAGTCTTGCCACCCATTCATCCAGGGGCTGCTCTCCCAATAGACACATTCGCATTGCCACACGCTTCTGTAGCCGCTGCTCATCACTGGGGAGACTCTCACCTCGCCGCCACTGGGCGTCTTCCAGGGCATCATACCAGAGTTCCTTTCTGGCTGCATCCCTGTAATCTGCGGCCTCCTTCTCCTCCTCATCATGGAACGCTGTCCGCAAACCAGCTGATTCCATCCTGTTGTAGCCAGGGGCGCTGCCCAATGGCTAGCGTTGCCCTCAATTGTAACTCCAAACGTTACCAGTGTCTCTGAGCTGCTTCTCCTCGCACTAGGACGCCATCCCACCGCTGCCACCACTGTAACGGAGCTCCGTGTACCCCGACCGAGTACCCTCCGTTGATGGATGCTCCTAGCGCTCTCAGAGGACTCCAAGCACTGCAGACGACACCACAACCACCGCAGACTCCACAACCGCCGTAGCTTAACTGGAGCCGCGCCGTCTTCCTTCCACCCTGGATCGGCTTCTGTCCTCCAGGACCGTGTGGGGAAGACCTCTCCTCCAGGAGAGCGTATCTGGAACAAGCTCTTAAAAGAGCTAAGTGATTAAGAGCTCAGGGGAATATGCAGAGCATAGCAATCCCCAGTGTGATATAGCAGTTCCCTCCAATAACGAGACACGGCTACGTATTGAGGGTCAGAAGAGGTCTGAGGACTGGAACACCCAGCCTGCTTTTTATTAGGATAAGGTACACACAGGACACTCCCAGGGGGAGGATGAAATTAACCAATAACAGCATAGTACAGCCCACAGGTTCCCTCCCCTCAGATAAACAGTTAAACCAATTATTACATACAATAAAAATACAGTTTTTACACACACACTGTAACTTTAAAACCATACATTCAATTTCAATAAAAGTTGCATATTCAGACTCAGCATACATCAAACATAAACCCTTCCAAAAATCAGCCAAATCCCTCCAGTGGATCAAAAGTTAGCTGGAAGTCCTTTATGACCGACCGCAAGCACAATTTCCTGCCCAAAACAGTTCCATAGATTTGGGCTGTGCGGTCGGTCAATTTCATGCGAAAAAAACGACTAAGTCCCATTTCGAACGGGACTTAGTCTCTGGAGCTGCAAGTTCCGTATGGGAGAAGGTAAGGGTCAGCGGTGTTCGGCAGAATGTGTAGCCGATTTTAGTTCCACAGAATCTTTAGCATACACCGCTGACCGCATTCGAGGAAACCAAGATGGCCGCCGCCACGTGCAATTGACCGGCAGTAACCTCACAGCCTGGGAGGTAAATTGCCTGCACACTTTAGCTTCTGGGTGGTCTGCCTGTGTGGTACTCGGTTCAGTAAGCCCTATATACTGAACCAAGTGGGAGAGAGCCAGGAACAAGTTATTTTACCGGTCTGGGGACATAGTCTTAAAGGGGCATTGTTCAGCAAAGTCACAATATGTCCCCAGACGGTTCTTAAAGGGCCATACACACCCAATAAATGTTAATAAGTTTTCAGGGGCACAATCTTCCAGGGGCCATAGTCATGAGGCAGGAGGCTGGCAAACATGCTTCTCCACAATCCAGGGAAGCAGGGCAATTTCTCATTTAAAGGGCCAGTTACAAATAGCGATTTGTAACACACAAATTACACAATTCCCACCTATCCATCAAAACAAATTCAAATGGCACACTGACAGTCCACTCTTTCAAATACTTGGGTATGATGTTAGACCCCAATCTATCTTTTGGCCTGCACATAGAAAAGCTTGCATCTAAACTTTATGCAAAACTAGGTGCCCTGTACAGAAACAAATCCTGCCTAAGCCCTTCAGTAAAGGAAAAGATTGTACAGCAAATGCTGATGCCAATCATTGATTATGGGGATGTAGTATATGCATCTGCATCGCAATCCCACATTAATAAACTAAGCACATTGTATAACTCGTTCTGCCGATTTGTGCTACAATGTAATTACAGGACCCACCATTGTGACATGCTAAAAGAACTAAACTGTCTGTCGCTGGAATCCAGACGCACGCTTCATCTTTCCAGCCTTGTGTTTAAGAGCTTTTCTGGGAAACTCCCTCCCTACCTGACCGCAATGCTTTCTCCGGCTGTTCCCACTTCCTATAACCTCCGATCCACAGGGCCGGATTAAGAGCCCAGTGGGCCTGGTGCTGATAATTATGATGGGCCTAATTACAAAATCTTATTGACCAAAAACACTAAAACAGTCCTACCTCCTAAGCGTCATGTATCTGATGGAGATGGTGCTGGAGGAAAACTCATAGGATGCAACTATGAGAAAACACAAACCCTTTGCTAATCTCACGCTTTCATCTTTCAAGTAAACCCATACCCCCTAACAGCAGTAAATACAAATACAAAAAGAGAAGTCCTGCGCTTAAGCAGCAAGGACTACAACACACATCAGCCCCAATATATGGTAAAAACCAAAGAAAAGAAAATGTTACTTGCGCTTTCTCCTTAATCCCTATGTATATTTAGACAAATGGAGGTCATTTAGTTGCTCCAATGGCCATTGGAGGGATGCCCGCCTGCCAACGTCATGGCAGACCCCCCTAACCGCAAGTAACATTTTCTTTTCTTTGGTTTTTACTATATATTGGGGCTGATGTGTGTTGTAGTCCTTGCTGCTTAAGCGCAGGACTTCTCTTTTTGTATTTGTATTTACTTTGTATCACACAGCCTGGTTACAATGCTGCTACCCATCCCATGTGTTCCCTATTAAGGGTTAATAAGTAAAGGGGTGTATATAAAAAATACCCCTTTCTGTCTCATTAGAGATATCTTTGCCAGAAGCTCAAGGAAGCAGGCTGAAGGGTCAGTGTTAGGACCCGCTTAGGGGGGTCTGCCTTGACGTTGGCAGGCGGGCATCCCTCCAATGGCCATTGGAGCAACTAAATGACCTCCATTTGTCTAAATATACATAGGGATTAAGGAGAAAGCGCAAGTAACATTTTCTTTTCTTTGGTTCCCCTAACAGCAGTGTCCAGTAAAGCAGGAAGTCTATGGATGCGGTAAAAGGGTGGGCCACTGACACAAATCACATAACCAGAACGGCCGAAAGGGCAAACATACACAAAAAGGGCGCATGTCTGTGTCCCCATGTCTCCCAGTCCCTTAGTGTCTGTGTCCCCATGTCTCCCAGTGTCCCCTTGTCACTAGGACACTAGGGGACATTGAGAGACATTGGGACACTGGGAGACATGGGGACACTGATACTAGGGAACACTGGGAGACCCGGGGACACTGAGACTCTTGGGGACACAGGGTGACAGACACGAGGGGACACTGGGAGACATGGGGCACTGAGACACTGTGATATATGTAGGGGGCACTGGAGACTTGATAAAGACCTGGGTACAGGTCAAAATGTTGCAGTGTCCAATAAACCTGCCTAAAGCTATCACAGTGAGTGCCTGAGATTTTTTTATTTTATACTAGGGGACACTGAGACACTAGGAGACATGGGGACATTGGGAGACATGGGGACATTGGGAGACTAGGGGACTTTGGGAGACTAGGAAACACTAGGGACACTGGCACACTACAGACACTGAGAGACACCAGGGACACATGGGGATACTGAGATACTAGGGACACTGGCTGGGAGACGTGGGGACACTGGGAGTGCCCCATGTCTCCTAGGTCTCAAAGTCGCCCAGTGTCCCCATGTCTCCCTGTGACCCCCAGTGTTTCCATGTCTCTCATTGTTCCCTAGTGTCTCAGTGTCCCCATGTCACCCAGTGTCCCCTAATGTTTGTATCCCCATGTCTTCCAGTGTCCCTTAGAGTCTGTGTCCCCATGTCTCCCAATGTCCCAATGTCACTAGGACACTAGGGGACACTTAGAGACATGGGGACACATGGGAACACTGGGAGACATGGGGCCACTGAGACACTAGGGACAGTGGCTGGGAGACATGGGGACACAGACTAGTGGCCACTGCGAGACATGGGGCCACTGTGTCCCTAGTGTCTCAGGGTCCCCATGTTGCCCAGTGTCCCAATGTCTCAGCATCCCCATGTCTCGGAGCTGCTGTCTGGACTCTCTGTGCAGAGCTGTTCCCCCGCGGATCAGAGAGTAGAGAGAGGCAGGGAGGGAGATGCCGTAACTTCTTATCACTGCCTCTATCCACACAAACAGCGACCCCTACTGTCCGGCGCTGGTACTGCAGAATAATCTCTGTTTATACTGAGACAGACATTTGTATTGCCGGTATTACTGTAATACCGGCACCGGCTAGGCAGCCTCAAATACCTGAGAAATACTTCTTAGAAATACCTGGCAACCCTAAGAAATACATGAGAAATACCTGTCAACCCTAAGCGTAGTGTGTAAAAAAAAAAATGTAAAAAAAAAAAATTTTTTTTTTTTTTTAAATCAATGGGCCTATTCCATGGGCCTGGGCCTGGAGCTGCAGCTCCATCAGCCCCTATGTTAATCCGGCCCTGCCGATCCAGTACCAACACTTTACTTAGTCTACCTCAATACAAAAAGAAAGCAGCCCGATCCTCCTTCTCCTACAGAGCACCGCATTTGTGGAATGACCTCCCGCACAAATTAAAATCTTCCCTAAGCTTAAAGTCCTTTAAGAGATCCCTCTCTACATACCTCAAAACAGAATGCACCTGTCATGGTTGATTATATATTTCCTACCTGTTCTATGTTAAATTTTGTATATATTGTATATTAATATTGTTTTTGTATTTTATTGAACACTAACTGTAACAATGCAATGATTTGTGGACCCAGGACATACTTGAAAACGAGAGAAATCTCAATGTATCTTTCCTGGTAAAATATTAAAAAAAAAAAAAAAAATTACGTTTGACATTAAGAAACAAACTACTGAAAACACTCAGAAAAAAACTAAATTAAGATTTCCTTTCTCCAAACAGGTAACAAAAAGAAAATTCAAAAAATTATAACTGTGGTAATCTAGTCTCACACTAGGAACAAATAAAAAAAAATGACAAATGACAAAATAGCAATCTCCTGTCTCCCACTCACTTGCTTCAAGTGCCCCTGGAAGGAGCAAGTTATAGCTTCAAAGTAAGCCTTGTCTCAAGCTAAAATCATTGATGAGGCCAGGCAAGAGGAACTTTTTCTTTATTACTGAACACCACACACTTTAAACAAATATTTTTTCCGAACAGTTAACAAAAAACAGAAAACCTTTTAAAAACTCTTTATGGTCTCACACTAGGAACAATGACAAAATGTCAATCTGCTACCTCCCACTCGATGTTGTTCAAATTCTCCTTACAGTAGCTAATAGCTAGATACACGTTCAGTACAAACTGCAATTTGGCCACATTTGGGACATTTGGGTTGTTGGCGAAATTCAAATTTTCGAGCAGTTCCTCTAGATTCCGGTGTGTGACTGCTCGTAAATTAGAATTTCGGCCAACAATCCAAATGTCCCAAATTTGGCCACATTGCAGTTCGTACTGAAACAAAGCTCCAAAGATCATCATTTTTCGTACCCTGGTACAAATGGAGTTCAAGGAAACAAATTGCTTATGAAAACAGTTTCATAGCACCCAAACACATCTTTACATAAAGCAATATGTTATCAATACTTATAAACCTACTCATATTGTGATAACGAGCTTTTATGGCTGTGATTACGCAACAGGCCTTTTGGCTTTTATGTAATTTTACCTACTGGTTATGTAAGGATTTTAAACACTTGGTTATCTTGTTATGAACTATTCTATTTTTAAAGTAATTAAATAATTTTATAACTACTTTTCATATTTATATATATATATATATATATATATATTTGTGCTCGGAATTTAAATACGTAATGGATAGTAACCGTGAGCAAAGTTGGTTGTGGTGTGCCGAAACCAACGTACGAGTGGGCCTGTAAATAAAAGAGGGCCCACCAAGGAGAATGTAATTATAACAGGGTGTAGGTGGGTGGGAACAATCAGCTGAACGGCAGAGGTGAGTAGGGGCTGGGAGTTTAAGTAGGGGACTTACTCCTCCCACAAATTCAGGCCTCCACAAGTTCAGGCCTTTTAACTTGTGCTCGGAATTTAAATACGTAATGGATAGTAACCGTGAGCAAAGTTGGTTGTGGTGTGCCGAAACCAACGTACGAGTGGGCCTGTAAATAAAAGAGGGCAAAAAGATAAATTCGAGAAATACACACTTTATTGCATTTTTTACAAAACCAAGTTGCTGAAAGCTTGGCGAAGCTCTTTCTCCGGCTGTGGAATATATGCAGTATATATGGAGGATTTCCACCGCCCCAGTCTCTTGATGATATGGACCGGTGTGTTAGTGCTAGAGGCTGCTCCTATACGGAAAGAGTGCCTAGAGAATGCAATCGGGTTGTGTCCGAGCTTAGATAACAGAATTCTGATATGAACCATCAATTTTGCTGTGGTTAACGGGTGCCCTTGTA
This sequence comes from Pelobates fuscus, assembly GCF_036172605.1. NCBI lineage: Eukaryota > Metazoa > Chordata > Amphibia > Anura > Pelobatidae > Pelobates > Pelobates fuscus. Next base: position 19,754,710 of record NC_086324.1, on the reverse strand, counting down.
GTGTTAAGAGCGGAGAGTCCAGTAGGTGACCGTGGAGAGTTGACCGTAGGTGGTCTAGTACTTTTACCGGACACCAGGCATTATCAGTAGGGAAGAGAGGAATTATAGTAGGGCGTAGTGACCGGTTGGTTTTAGTTGTAGGGATCGAAAGTTGGTAGTGATCCTCTATTTTAGTGAGGTGTGATATTTTAAGTCTTAGCTTCGTATCTCCTTGACAAATTACGGTGAACTCTCTAGGTCTGAGAAAACCGTAGAAAGCGAGATATAAAGCAGATTTGATAACCGTATTTGTGCCGATGTCGAATGGGGCTGTGTCAAGGAGATTGCTAAGTGACCTGAAGATAGGCCCATCTATAGGTAATCTAATGGTAGAGAGTGGAGGTGAAACCTTTGATATTCCTTTCAAAACCTTTTTGACGGGGTATGAAGACAGGAAAGGTGTGTTGTTAGGAAAAAAAGGTGAGGCTGTGGTGCTGGACCCCCGTGAGATATAGTTTAATGGTGTTGTGAGATAGTTTAAGGTGTAGGTGGAAAAAAAGAGGCAAAAGCCACCATGGTTTGAATAGAGAAGTCACCTTGTAAACCGAACTCTGCTGTGAATTTATTAAATATATTAAGAGCCCTATTGTAAGTGATAGCCGTGTTTGGTGATAATGCTTGGTGAGTGAGTGCTCTAGCGTGGTTCAAGAGTGTGCTTAATCCAGGATTAGATTGTGGAACCGTGGTGTCCTGGATGGTTGTAGGTGAGCCGTTGGGAGTGCCTGAGAAAATGCCTGAAATTGAGAACGAGAAAGAGCGTCAGCGGCCGTGTTGTGAATACCCGGGATGTGAAAACAAACTAAGTGAAACTGGCCGGATGCTGCCAACCAGGCCAGCTTGCGAATCAGCCGCATGATGGTCAGGGAAGATGATCGCCCTTTGTTCACGATTTCGCAAGCTGCCGAGTTATCAGAGTAGCATTTGACTGCCTTGCCAGACCAGAGATGACCCCAGGTGTGTGCGGACGCCACAATGGGATAAATTTCAAATAGTGCTGAGGTCTCTCTGAATCCTGGCAAGGCATCCGTATCAGTGGGCCAATGGCCCCTGAACCAGTGGTTCCCAAAAATGGCTGCAAAACCGGTATTGGCTGCTGCGTCTGTGTGGATGATGGGTGAAGAGGTGGAGAGAGGGGGAATAAACATGGAGATTCCATTCCAGTCCTTCAAAAACTTCCCCCACATAGCTAAGTCAGCCTTGGCGTGGGGGTCCAAAGAAACTGTGCCAGAGTCCGGAACTCCGTGCAGCAGGCAAAGGAGTCTGGATATGAAAGACCTTCCCTGCGGAATGATGCGCATCGCAAAGTTCAGGGATCCGAGAAGGGACTGAAGTTATTTTCTAGTGCAAACATCATTCCGCAGGAACAAGTCATCTCAAACGTGACAGTTTGTCGTGGGGGAGGCTAGCTCTGAGGTTAACCGAGTCCAGTTCTATCCCCAGAAAGGTCAATTTAGTTGTGGGGCCTATAGTTTTGGCTGTGGACAAAGGGACTCCAAGTGTGGAAAATAGTGCAGTAGTGCTTCTGATTGCTGTGGGTGAAGGTGACCCTGGCTCTATTAGTAAAAAGTCGTCGAGGTAGTGGATAATGGAGTGACACCTGGTGACGTTCAGAAGCAGCCAGCATAGTGACTCTGCGAAAATGTCGAACAGTTTGGGGCTGCTTCGAGAACCGAAAGTGAGTCGTGTAGAGAAGTAATATTTCCCTCGCCATTTAACACCGTGTAAGTGCCAGAGTGAGGGGTGCATGGGTAGTAATTTAAACACGTTTGTGATGTCCGTTTTGCTAAGCCAGGGTCGATTACCAGATGATATGATGGACTGTATGGCGTCGTCGATGGTTACGTACTGAAGTGAGAATTCGTCTGCTGGAATGAGTGCGTTTATGCTTGGAACAAAAGAGGAGTGCGGTGCCGATAAATCAATAATTAGACTTTTTTTTTTTGTTTGTTTTGTTTTTTTAGAATATTTGTGAATAGCAATACCAATGGGGTTAGTGCGCCAGGAGGAGAATGGTGAAGAGGTGAAGGGGCCGATCATGAAACCGTTGGTGATTTCAGAGGCAATGAGAGTGTCTATGGAGACTGGGTCTAAACGTGCTGACTGGAGATTAGGGCATTCTAGTGTACCTGGGGGAATGGCTACAATACCCGTGAGAAACCCTATAGTGAACCCTGTGGTGAGATAATCCACCAGATGATTAAGCCTGGGATCCCTTGTCTTGAGCACCACAGAGATATCACCGTAATTGAATGCCTTGTTCTCAAGTACATCCTGTGAGGCTATGAGCAAGGACACCAGACACACATCCTTCCCGTCTAGGATATCTTTCCTGATAGAGTCAGGGACGGAGTGTGCTGGTGACTCAAATGGTGTAATGGCTGTGCCCGTTGCTGGAGGGGGGAGTATAGGAGGGCATGTTGGTATAGTAGGTACAGCCGTGAAAGCGACTGGGACTACCGTGGTAGTACCTGGGGAGGAGATGGCGCTTTCCACCTTAGATAGCCTGCTATTGAGGGTCTGTAGATTGGCCAAGATCTCTGCCAGGGTATCCTGGGTGGCCGTGCTGTTGCTTGGTGGTTGTCCTTGAGAGCTAGTCCCTGGCCTGGGCTCGGGGGCTTGGTGAGTAAGTAGCCTATAAAGTTCAGCCTTCCTAGCTGTGGCCGGAAAGGGGATTCCCCTGAGCCTAAGCTCGGCCGTAATTTTGGGAATAGTCCATGCTCTCAAGGACGTGGGGGTTGAAAGAGTGAGTGATTCGCCTGGAGACCCGGGTCTGGTAGGCGTGAATGGAGTTTCTTCTGTCAATTCTTTGGTTGGAATAGGTTCTTGGGACATTCTAAAAGGAATGATTAAGTGAAAGATATATTAGAAGGGGCGTAAGGTAAGTAGGCGGGGTATGTGGGGTGGTGTATATGGAAGAACTGGACTGTAATGCTAGATGCCAAAGCGAAAAACTTAACTGTTGAATGTTTGGATAGGTGAGGCCCTGCTAATGCCAAGTGGCGGTGAGAGGCTCTACCTATGATTTGGCTTATGACGTAGTTGCCACAGACGTGGTGGCGGGATGTTGGCCTCTCGGTGACAGTAGAGAGAAATCAAAACGTGTGGCCGTGACAGGTGAGGCCCTGACTAGCGCCCTGTAGTAGGGCATGCAAGGCTTGTAACTATGATTTGGGCGTGGGGCCGTACCTCCGTGTTGAGGTGGGGGGGGATGGAAGGCCTCGCTGGGACGGGTTTTCTGATAGGGTGCGCTAAGGCATTAGCCTAGACCCTGTAGCCAGTTCGATTGTATATTTAAGGATAAGGTGAAAGGACTGGAATGTTGTGTAGATACTAACCTTGACTTCTTGCGAATGGTATCTGGAACCTTCTGGTGGTAATAAGTGTGGTAAGTCTCGTCTTATGCTGTCCTTGAGGAAGAGTCCTGAGGCTTTAAGACAGATGTTGACGTATTTATGCGTATCGTGGTGGCGTATGATTTGAATTGGGAGTAGGTTGTTTGTTAGGGGCGCAACGTGAGATCCTGCATTGAGGGATCTGGAAGGTTTAAGTGTGTGACTGGGCTGAAATAGATATTTGTGAGAAGGCTGGATGAGGCCTTGGGGTGACGATTGGACGTATTTGGGTATAGACGTAAGTACCTGAAGGTATGGCTGAGTACCGGGTCAGGTTTTGGTGTTTTCCGGAGCCTGATGGCTGTATGACCGTATGTCTGAGTAGAAATAATAGTAAAGAATTAACGTACCGTGGGCGTAAGCCTGTGGAAAAGTAGTAATGAACTTGAGACCGTGATAGGTTTTATATGAGGTGTAGTAACAAACGAGTTGTGAACTATACCTTGGTTTGACATAAAGAAATTACGTTATGCGAAACGGTTTAACTGTGTAGAACCGGGGGAAGCCTAGAATAATACTGGAGCTAAGGGTTAACCGAAGAAAAATTCCATAGTTAACGACAGGTGTGGAGGTAAGTAATAAAACCCAATATGTAAACATTTTAGGCCTATGGCTTTATAATGCAAAGTGATAAAATACAATACCTGTTCCTGTAATAAAAGACCTTGAAATAAACAACTTTAGCGCAGAAAAAGCGAGAAACCGATGCAGTCTGTAAAGCCAAAAATATGTGACAGCGTGATTATATGGAAAATGAATAGTACAGACGTTTATGTGCCGGATATTGTGTTTATAAACAGTATTTATTAGTATATGTGACAAAATGAAGTGTTTAATAGGTAAATATGTGTTGTGGCAAGGTCAGAGAGGCTTTCTATGTTAGTAATAGATTGGAGTGCTCTCTATTCCCAGCATGATGGGGTTAATTGGTGGGAGTCACCCCTTGAATGTTATATACCAGGTGAATGTAATTAACCAGCACTAGGGTTTTAAAAGGTTAGCCTCTGAACAGCTGGGAGAGAGGAGGCAGTTAAGCCTGAGACAAAGGTACTGTGTGAAACCTGCTTAAAGTGCTGTATTTCATTTTGTTTAAAACTGGGAACTAGATTAGCTGGCCAGTTGGATAGTTAGTAATACTGTTTAGTAAGTCTCCAAGTTGGAGTAGGATTTATTTTCTTTTTGTTTTATTTTGTGGGAGAGCACAACCTTGTATATATTGTGGAAAGTGACAAACTGCAGTACTATTTTATCCTGACTGTTGCATTTGAAGTTTGTGACGAGCCTGGCCATCCTGCTACAGTGTATAGAAACCGTACGTTTATGATAGACGTGGATATTTTAAAAAGTAGTAAAACAAATTAACTGGTTAACATAGAAAGAAAATCACAAGGCAGATTTTTAAACAAGCTAAATTATATCCCCAAACTGACAAAAAAAGGTATCAGTAGCAATATGACCGAACAGGGAATATACGTAAAGAAAAGTAGAATTCGTGAAATAGAACTTAGTGCATACTGTAGCCTATTTGAATAAGAACTAGCCGAAAATGGATTTAGAGCAAGGTGTTTGTGTTTTAATCGTACGAAACAGATTGGTCCTGGGTGACCAAACGGAAATAAGAGAATGCCCGTAATAATATTACTGTGTATATAAATAATAATAGATTAGGTAGTTTCCGTACGAATATGTAAAAGCAGTGATAAAGTGCCGAGCGTTCGTCTGTTTTGGCGTGAACACTGAAATCGGTTTAAAAAGCGTGTATTTGTACGAATATGATAGAGGGAGCCTACCCCTACGTTTTTAGGCCCGAACGGCGGGAAATAGCGGGGCGCTATTTCCTACGCCTAACTTACGTGAACGTGCTGGTCTCGTGACCGGAAACCGGGTACTTTGACCGGGAACCGAGTGGAAGGCCTCAAACGGACGGAGGACTGGTCAGGACGTCTGACTGCTGGAAACAGGAAAAAATTCTGGAGGGAAGCTGGATAGGAAGTGCTGGTTGCTATGGGGACAAAACAATCAGCTGAACGGCAGAGGTGAGTAGGGGCTGGGAGTTTAAGTAGGGGACTTACTCCTCCCACAAATTCAGGCCTCCACAAGTTCAGGCCTTTTAACATATATATATATATATTTTTTTTTATTGATGCTGACAGGGAAATAGAACAGAATGAACACTTTAAAATAAAGAAGGCTTTGCTAATAAGTAAAAAGTTATTTTTTTCAGAAGGCAGGACCACCATGTATGCACGTTCATGTTTCAGCAAGAAAAACCCTCTTTTATGAAATGTAGAGTGGATGCAGTGTGTATAAAGTGGATGCAGTGTGTATAAAGTGGATGCAGTGGGTGTATAGTGGATGCTGTGTGCATAGAATGGATGCAATGTGTGTATAGTGAATGCTGTGTGTGTATAGTGGATGCTGTGTGTAGAGTATATGCTGTGTGTGTATAGTGGATGCTGTGTGTGTATAGTGGATGCTGTGTGTAGAGTATATGCTGTGTGTGTATAGTGGATGCTGTGTGTGTATAGTGGATACAGTGTGTGTAGAGTGGATGCAGTGTGTGTATAGTGGATGATGTGTGTGTATAGTGGATGCAGTGTGTGTATAGTGGATGCTGTGTGTGTATAGTGGATGCTGTGTGTAGAATGGATGCTGTGTGTGTAGAGTGGATGCTGTGTGTGTACTGTGTATAGTGGATGGAGTGTGTGTAGAGTGGATGCTGTGTGTGTATAGTGGATGCTGTGTGTGTATAGTGGATGCAGGCAGTGTGTGTAGAATGGATGCTGTGTGTGTATAGTGGATGCTGTGTGTAGAATGGATGCTGTGTGTGTAGAGTGGATGCTGTGTGTGTACTGTGTAGAGTGGATGCTGTGTGTGTATAGTGGATGCTGTGTGTGTAGAGAAATTGCTGTGTGTCTGATAATGCACTCTGTTGGGGCTTGGGAAAACAATATGGGCATCAGACCCTCACCAAGTACCATAAGACCACCAGTTAATGTAGTGTATCCCCTCCCTGGCCAGAGGTAAAAGAACACATACATATAAAACATGAATAAACCACTTCTCTCACCCCTTGCATACACTACATACACACATTGCATTCACTAGATACACACATTGCATACACTACATAAACACGTTGCATACACTAGATACGCACAATGCATACACTACATACACACATTGCATACACTAGATAAGCACATTGCATACATTACATAAACACATTGCATACACTACATACACACATTGCATACACTAGATCCGCACATTGCATACACTACATACACACATTGCATACACTAGATACCCACATTGCATATACTACATACACACATTGCATACACTAGATAAGCACATTGCATACACTACATACACACATTGCATACACTAGATACGCACATTGCATACACTACATACACACATTGCATACACTAGATACGCACATTGCATACACTACATACACACATTGCATACACTAGATACCCACATTGCATATACTACATACACACATTGCATACACTAGATAAGCACATTGCATACACTACATACACACATTGCATACACTAGATACGCACATTGCATACACTACATACACACATTGCATACACTAGATACGCACATTGCATACATTACATACACACATTCCATACACTAGATACACACATTGCATACACTACATACTCTGCATAAAGTACACACACTACATCCCTCACACACATCACTGCATCCACTATACACATGCACACACTGAATATACTATATACACGTACTACTTACACTACACAAACAGCATCGACTGCACACACTACATCCCCTATCCATACACTGCACCCACTATACACACACTGCATCTACTATTTACACACACACACACACATACACACACAATATACATTATACAAACGAACACTGCATCCACTACACACACACTGCATCTAATATTTACACACAGTGCACTCCTTTTACACACACACACACACACACACACACACACTATAAAAACAAACACTGCATCCACTACACACACACACTTTCTCCCTGATACACACAGCATCCCCTACATCCCATCTCCCCTACATTCCCTACATCCCATCTACCACAACTCTAAGTGCCTGTGAGATGGTGGCGTAATGAGTGGTGGGCCCTGTAGAGGCAGCCCTGGCTGTAAGGTAAAAGTTAGAGTTGCTTCAGGACTGGATATTGGAAACAATGATGTACCAGCGAGATTTCTTTGCCGTAGTGATGGTGTTTTGGCAGTATTACGAGTGATAGATCACACAAGAAATGACTGTACGACGAGAGATTGGAGCTGATCAGTAAACTGAAAGCAGCCATATTGCATCAGCTATCAGCCTATATACAGCCTGTTCATTGAACTGGGCAGTGCTGGGAAAGTTGAGGACCACACATGCCGCCTAGTCTGCAGCTGGGCGCTAGGATTTCTGGGTACCTAACTACCTGATAAGCTATCTGACAGCAGTCATGATTTTCACAGTTCGCAATGAATGGGTTTACGGTCCTCTAAGCACCATTGATGCAAAGTGCTTATGGTGCTAAGAGTGACATTGTAAGGGTGACTAGTTCTCTTCTGTATGGCTTTCTTGAGAATTTTTGAGCAACATAAGAGAAACCATTAATAGAAAATGTTTGTGCTGTAAACAATTGGTTATATTAGCTCATTTTTACATTCTAAGAACAATGTAGATGCTATGGGATGTGTGAGATGCCACCAAATAGTGAAATGTTGAAACATAATCATTCCGTATTCTAAAAGGAACATAATCTGTGTTTATAGCACTAACGTGACTCTAAGGTCCTTTGTGATGACTCTAAAGTCCTGTCCATGCTGGAAGTTAGAAAATGATGTTGCATTCAAGTCCTTGATCTGCAGAAGATTAGATAATATGCATGTTTGTTTTTCCATCTTGTGATTGATTATTTGCATTAATTGAATAATAAAAGCTAATGATCATTAAATACAATCAATAATGTTCTGCTGCACGTCTGATGCTAAGGCAGGATATTAAAGTAATATGGAGATGTCTCATTTCTGTGAAAGAGTCTCCAGATTTTCAAATTTGCAGAACTCCCTATGTAGAATATAAAATGTTGGATGTAAATCATTCTCTCCAGTGCTAGAGACTACAGCCTGTGTTTTCCATAATAGATTTTTTTGGATCTACAGCCTGGGGTCCAGTGGGCTGCCTCTGTGCTCCTCTGAGGGATCTCCAATCCGTTTCAGCACTGACTGTACAGCTCCCTTGAGCGCCCTGGGTAGAGTGGCGGTACATTTCGGCTCCAGGGACCTCTACAGGGTGCACGAGGGAGATGTACAGGCAGTGCAGAAATGGATCTGAGCTCCCTCACTGGCCCACTCCCTCTAAAAAACACTCGGCGCTGGGTAGCTGATGTACTGGCACTCGGCCACGCTACATAAAATGACGAGCAGGAGAGGAGGGCTGAGCGCATCCCTTTTGCTAGTAACCTGGAAATTTGGTCCATAACATAATACATAATTAAGTAATTTTATTGATTGCAATCTGGGGTACCTGCCTGAGAACCTAGGCCAAAAGTACAGAGAATTTAATTTGCTAGCACTATATTTAACCCGGTAACTTTCCAAGACACCCTAAAACCTGTACAAGTGGGGTACGGTTTTACTCGATAGACTTCGCTGAACACAAATATTAGTGTTTCAAAACAGTAAAGCATATCACAGCGATGATATTGTCAGTGAAAGTGAAGTTTTTTGCATTTTTCACATACAAACTGCGCTTTCACTGATGATATTGTTGCGACAAGTTTTACTGTTTTGAAACACTAATATTTGTGTTCAGAGAAGTCTACCGAGTATAACAGTGCCCCCCATGTACAGGATTTAATAGTGTTTTTCAAAGTTACAAAGTCAAATATAAGGCTTGATTTTTGTTTTTTTTCATATTGAAACTTTCCAGATTGGTTAAGTTACCTTTGAGAGCGTAAGGTAGCCCAGGAATGAGATTTACCCACATGATGGCATACCATTTGCAAAAGAAGACAACCCGAGGTATTGCAAATGGGGCATGATCAGTCTTTTTTAGTAGCCACTTAGTCACAAACACTGGCCAAAGTTAGCGTCATAATTGTTTTTTGCATTTTAAACACACAAACAAATATAAATGCTAACGTTGGCCAGTCTTTGTGACTAAGTGGCTACTAAAAAAGACTGGACATACCTCATATTGAATACCCTGGGTTGTCTACTTTAAAAAAAATATATGGTTTGATGGGGGTAAATTACATTGGCTGGCTTCAAAAATGTCCCAAATAGGACAAGAGTGCATGATAACCAGCTGTGAAAATTCCAAGTTGGAAAAAAATCTCCAAATAAGGTCTTTTAGCCCCTAAAGAACCCGCCACACCTATACATGGGTGGTATCACTGTACTCGGGAGATGTTGCTGAACACATATTGTGGTGTTCTTTGGCAGTAACCCTTACAGTTCTCAGTACATGTATTCTTAAATTGCTATGTGTGTCAAAAAAAATCACCAATTATTTATTTATTTATTTTTAAATTTGGCATAGATTGGTGGTAAAATGGTTGCATGAAAAGCGCATGAAAAGAGTCAAAATACCCCAGGATTAATACCTTAGGTTGTCTTATTTAAAAATATATATATATACATGTGAAGGGTTATTCAGGGATTCCTGACAGATATCAGTGTTACAATGTAACTTGCGTTAATTTTGAAAAATAAATGGTTTGGAAATAGCGAAGTGCTACTTGTACTTATTGCCCTATAACCTGCACAAAAAAGCTAAGAACATGTTAATATTGGGTATTTCTAAACTCAGGACAAAATTTAGAAGCTATTTAGCATGGGTGTTTTTTGGCGGTTGTAGATGCGTAACAGATTTTGGGGGTCAAATTTAGAAAAAGTGTGTTTTGTTTAACTTTTTTCAGCATATTTTATCATTTCTTTTATAGTAAATTATATGATATAATGAAAATAATGGTATCTTTCGAAAGACCATTTAATAGCGAGATAAACGGTATATAATATGTGTGGGTACAGTAAATGAGTAAGAGGAAAATTACAGCTAAACACAAACACCGCAGAAATGTAAAAACAGTCCTGGTCCTTAACGGTAAGAAAATTGAATAACGGTCGGGTCACTAAGGGGTTAAAGCATTCAATAAAGTCAATATATTCGTGGATGATAAGAGGTGGTAGAACCAACATTACAAACTATTTTAGGAATATGAGCTTACTTGTTTTCCCTTAAACGATGTGCAGATGATTTGGTTCATGACAAACAGTTAGTCTGGCTACAACTTCTTTATAAATTGGCTATCAATATTTTCAATTGTTTTAACAATGTCTTTGTTTGCATTGTTTTTGAAGGTCTGTCTTGAATGTTTGTTTTGAATTGATCATTTCGATGAAGACCAAGAAGAAGAATTTAAACCAGAGCTAGCAAAACTTCAGTTTTGAATTGGTATTTAAAATCCAGCTTTCTAAGTTTTACTTAACATTTTGATAGGTATGACTCAATTTTCTGATTTTTATTTTTCTGACAAAGCCAAATATTAGAATACTGAGAATTTACATAAACGTAACTTGCCCTTTGGCTCCCATCCAGGTCTCAAACACTTTTTTAGTTAACTTGTGTAACTTTGCAGAGTTTATACCATCAGATTGATGTACCCCACAAGGGCAATACAAAACCAAAATGCAGGCAAATCCCTTCTAAAGGATAGATCCAGCAATTCCAGATGATCATTTCATCCTTCTTACATCTTGTCAATGAAGTTTGGTTGGTGTCCTTGTAGGCAAAATGAGCAAGAGTTCCATTACGTCATTTCACTTTACTTCTGTTTCTTGCCATTGACAATGACCAGTTACCTTTTTTGATTTTAATTCTCTTCTTAACCTCTTCGTTCTTTTTTCCAATCAACTAAAACTACACTGACATTAGGCCAATGGCGTATTTTGGACGACATGATAATGTTGGCATGTTATTCCCTTAGAAAAGAAAAAGTTACCTGCACTCTCTCCTTAATCCCTGTGTATATTTAGACAAATGGAGGTCATTTAGTTGCTCCAATGGCCATTGGAGGGAATACCCGCCTGCCAACGTCAAGGCAGACCCCCCTAAGCGGGTCCTAACACTGACCCTTCAGCCTGCTTCTTTGAGCTTCTGGCAAAGATATCTCTAATGAGACAGAGAGGGGTATTTCCATATACACCCTTATATACTTATTAACCCCTAATAGGGAACACATGGGATGGACGGCAGCATTGTAACAATACCATGTTATTCCCTTAACCCTTTTTTATTATCTAGCACATCCTTTTCCCCGTTACCTCTAGCAGTCGAGGTTCCCCCAAGTTACCATAATCACGCCAAAGTAAAAACGATACATTACAGTCTACAATCATCCTGGAAGACTTTCCACTAACTGTTGGACAATTATTGTGTCACTGTGACTCATTTCATCCACAAGAGCATCAGTCATAAAAGGTATTGGTGTTGGACACTTAGGCATCACTTAGTCTTTCTCTGGTAGTAGAGGCTCAGCCCAGACCATGAACATAATCATTAGTCTCTTTCTATGAACTTTGCTGTTGGCATCATGCAGTCAGGTAGGTAGATTTTTTTCAGAAACCATAGATACCTGTCAGACTGCTATATGTGAAACATGTGACTTACTCCAGAGACATTTCTTTTTACTGTTCCAATGATGGAGAGTTTTACACCACTCCAGCCCATCTTGGACATCGCACTTTGTAGCCCTTGGTAAATGTAACTTCTCAGTTGTGGAAACTCCTTTCATGAAGCTTCCATCAAAAAGATATTGTTTTCTGAAACTCAGTAGTAAGTCCAGACAACATGAATGTGCTATATGCTTCTGTACTCAGTGGTCCCATTGTGTGGCCTTGTGTGCTACTTTACCTCCTTTGTAAACTGTAGTTGCCTTTACATATGATAATAATAACAATAATGTAAAAAATATTTCATCAGGTCAGGTACATCCTGCTTGTCGGTAGTTTCCAAGTTCTTCCTGGGATCTGACATTATTACCCACCTTAGTGAGTCCTTTTATCAATCTCGGTAGGATAAAAGGCTGAGCTGACTTCAGCAGGAATCAGACTTGTGAATTTGAGGTACTGCAGCTGGTAGATATCCTGAGCTATTTCACCATTAGTATGAAGAAAGACATCGACACATAAGAAGCCAGTGCAATATATATTTAGGATACATATACCAAGTGCTTTATTGGAATTCAGTGTAAAATATTCAGAAACCAGCAGCAAGAGCATTTCTAGGAAATCTCTGAACTCAAGGACATTACTAGTAAAAAGGGGGAAAAAGAAACACAAAATATTAGGTCTTTACTTCAAAGTGTTGTATAATGTTCTGTAAATAAATGTAGATTATTCCTTTCTGAGTTGTACATACAAATATTTCTCTTTATTACTCAATAACATGTGTTTCAGCAGTTTTCTTATCTCCACTGTAGATAGTACAGGCCAGATGCTCATTTTATGACTAGTGCCTTGGTATAAATCACTTCTCCAATACTTTGCTTGTACAGTACAACCACAATGGGTTTAGGTTTTACAGGAATAATCTTCACTTTACTCCCTTGCCTGTGCCAAGGATTCAGTCTAAAAACAAATGAAAACCTTATAGCCATTGCTGGACCTTTACCAAGTATCACACGTGGTGTTTATAATGACGTGAAGCAAGATGAAGTGTCTGGATGCCATGGAGATATGCTCCTCTGGCTGAAAGACCAAATCCCTATTCTCAAAAATTATGGTGTCACTCACTATAAAATCAATCTGGAACACACTGTTCTCCTACAGAATGGAGATCCAAAGACACCTGACGATGGACAAGTCAAATGCTACCAGACCCTTCTTCAGTATCTTGCTGGAGCAAGCATTCATCCAGTGATCATCTTGCAAGGAAGACCACTTCATGACCAGGCCACCAGCGGACCACTGGATCTCTTTGAAGAATATGCTGATTTTGTATTCAGTGCTTTTGGTGATATCGTTCAAACCTGGATAACCTTTAATGGTCAGCCAGACTACACAAATTCTGGATCCCTGCAAGGTCTTCTACTGGCACACCAGAAAGCACACAGTTTGTACCACAGAAAGTATGCTTCCGCAGGTAAGATTTCTGGTGCACGGGCTTGGGAGAGGACTTATTTCTGTAACTGAAACTAAAATACTGTGCAAAATAAGTGCATTATTTCAGGTAGACTGGATTTTGCGCTTTAAAAAATCTGCTGATTTTATATTGTTGATATGCTAACTACCAGGTGCAAATGACAGAGCTTATAACAATGATTGACAGGGATCCAAGATGGAGGTTCCCAGGACAGGATAAAGAGGTGTGGATTTTTACATTTTATTTTTAACAGCTCACAAATACATAGTTACATAGTTATGTAGGCTGAAAAGAGACACTAATTCATCAAATTCACACTTTCTCACATAGTTTTTGCTGTTGATCCAAAGAAGACAAAAAAATCCAGTCTGAAGCGCTTCGAATTTTGCAACAAAATAGGAAAAAAATCCACCTTGAACCCAAAATAGCAGTCAGATATCTCCTGGCGATCAAGCAGCTATTACCCCACAAATTAGAAATGATGTCCCTGTATATTATGTTTTTGCAAGTATTCATCCAATTGCTGTTTAAACATCTGTACAGACTCTGCTAAAACCACCTCTTCGGGGAGAAAATTCCACATCCTGATTGTTCTTACAGTAAAAAACAACCTTTACTTTGCCTTAGACTAAATCTCCTTTCTTCCAGTCTAAATTCATGACATTGTGTCCTATGTATAATCCTGTTTATGAATAGATTTCAAGACAATGGTTTGTACTGGCCCTGAATATATTTGCATAATGTTATCATAACATTATACATATACTAAATACATATTAGTCAATGCAGAGTATGCATTATATTAAATATCCTTTTCTCATTTAAAATAAATAGTCCCATAAATGTATTAATGCAGGAGTAATCATATTTTATAAAAGACTATAGTTAATAGTCAGTAGGTTAATGAGCCAGCCCCAAAACGGTAAAAATGCTGACTATGATGTTATGTTAAATTAAACAAGTAAAGATCATGGAGAGAAATTGCAGCAGTCCATTAGGAATGATCCTTTGGAATTTATGTAAGTACTAGATGACATAACGAGTGTTCTAACGCCTGGATTCAGACTTTACCTTGGACAAAGATTATTCTCTTATTTTATGACATGAGAAATTTCTTTTGTGCCACCTGATAACTGGCTCTATAACAACCCAAAAGTGCGTCCTTATCTTTACTATACGGCCATAAATATTGTAAAGTCAATTCAAGGTCACCCAGTGTATTTCAAGGTCACCCAGTAACGATTGTATTTACTAACTTAATCAAAATTGCTGAACAGTAAAACATTTCCAACTCAACATCAGTCACAGTTTGATCGTTATAGCGTAACTTTTACCTTTCAGAGGTAACTGGAGAGGGTTTTCCACCGATAGAAACTGCTTTCCCTCATTCTCTGAATTCTCCTGAGGGACACAGAGAAACCCTTTATCCTTCAGTGAAACTGGTCATCGCTAATTGACCGGTTGATTCCCGTTATAGAGCACCATTCTTCTATACCTGGAAGGGGGTGTCCGCTGATGCTTTCCTGTCGATTAGCAGCAGATGGACGAATTTTAAAAGGACTGTGTTGTGGATATTTTAGAAAAATCTAAATCTAATTAAAGGAGCCCTTCAATTACCATAACCTGGAGTGTTCATTTCATTACATTTAGTAAACAAAATAATTGTTAAGTTATTTTTTATACATTCAGTGTAGATCTAAAATGCAGGTTTCACTGTTCCTTCAATCTCTAACAAACAGAGAAAACAAGTTTAACACAATATGTCATGCCATCATTGCCGCAATCTGGCCCATAACGACCCTATGCTAGTATGGAACTAGTATAGCCCTGCTTATTTAGGAATCTTACAGCTCTATACAGCCCGCCATTTGTTAAATTAGTTAAATGAGTTCAACCAGTGAGATACAGACTCTGTAAAGGACGAGGCAGTTTTCCAAGTCCTGAAATGAAAACCTAGACTTCGAGCCATATGTCTGTTCAACCATAATTTACCTCTTTCATATACAGTGCATCAACAATTATTATTTTTATCGTTTTGTTCAGGAGAAAAAAGCCTTTCATTTCACATTAAATATTTGTATATGAAACAAAATTGCATATGAATACAAGATAATACAGTGTGAGAAATTGAGAGATTTTGCTTTTTTCCAAGTTCTGCATGGCATTTTAACGGTGAATGTCATAATACTGTTAATTGTATGCTGTGATGTCACAAGAGTACACCAATGCCCCCCATGTACAGGTTTCATGGTGTTTTTGAAAGTACAGGGTCAAATAAAGAGCTTGCCCTTTTCAGTTTTTACACATTGAAATTTGCCAGATTGGTTTGCTGGGCCCATCATGACATATCATTTGCAAAAGTAGACAACCAAGTATATTCAAAATGACATATTGAGTAAATGTTGAGTATATTTTCGTATCCACTTAGTCACAAATCTTGTCCAAATTTAGTGTTAATATTAGTTTTGTTTGTATTTTTCACACATAAACTGCACTTTCACCAACTATATCTTCATCATTATATGTTTTACTGCTCTAAAACACTCATATGTGTGTTCAGTGAGGTCTCTTGATTACTCTAGTACCCCCATGGACAGGTTTTATGGGGTTTGGGAAAGTTTCAAGGTCAAATATAGGGCATACAATTTAAATTCCTCATATAATATAATTATAAATACATAATAAATAAATACACTTAGAATTAAATTAGATATATATATATATGTGTATATTGTATATATAAAATGCAATTCTAAGAGTATGTATATATATTATTAATATATAATTGGATTATTTAATTAATTTTACATTAGTGGATTACATAGTAGGTTTAGCTGCAGGGGGAGTTCCTGGATTGTCAGGCAGATCCCCTAATATACAATTAATAAAATAGGTAGGTACCATGATCGCCATTGGCGCAGAAGGTAAGTATTGCTGCCTGAGGGAGGGCCAAATCAATAGGGCATGCTTTGCCACCCTAACGGCGGTAATGCCCTCCTAATGTAGGACGACATAGCACGCCCTAACGTCAGGAAGGGGCTAAGACATAAAAGATAACTTCCTCAATAAAAACCATTGGTATATATTATATTAATCTAAAACCATTATGAATGGTTATAAAGAGTCCATAAACTCCCTTAAACAAGTGAAATAATAAATATCTAGCAAAGAGCTAGTGTTTGCTTTATCCACCTTTCTCTCCCGTGTTATGTCATTTTTTTGCACTTTGCATCCAGAACATCGCAAACTAGTAACTGATAGAACCCTGTATCAGAATCAGATAATACATTAACTACACAGGACTGATTAGAATGCATTACCAAGAGACACGAGATCTGATATTCCTCTCAGTTATAAAGAGAACACCGACAGAGACAGCCTGCGTCAGATACATGATATCGCATGAACAGAAAGTTCCTTCTGTGCTCAAACAAAAAACAGACTGACCCTATACAAGGACAAGTTGTCTTTAATGGAACACTCCGACATTAAAATAAATGTACTATTAATATTAGAGTGATCCTATTATTACTTAGAGTACTACACCTCCATACACACACATTGAAATATAATGGTAAAAGGTCATCATAAAATTTACCTTTATTTCAGTACTGGGGACAGTCTCTGCTGTGCAGCTTCTCGTTCTCCAATGAAGTCATCAGTTATGATGATTTGTCCAAACCAATGCTTCTCATAAAGGAGCACTCAGGACGTAGGGCACATTTAGTGTAATCAAATTAAGTGTTTCTCACTGACAAGCATTGGACACATTCCACGTTACTATGCTGAGTGTGAACTTAACAGCATTCCATTTTCCCACGTTTCACATGAAGAGTTGCCAATAGTGACAGTCAGTCCGACATCCACTAGAGGCATGGTTTGGGAGAAAGGAGAACATTGCTGTTTCTCTGAAAAAATGGATCTATGCACTGGAACCACTTCATCAAGATTAAGTGATTTTGGTGCTTTGAATGTCCCCTTCAAGAATTTTAATTAATGGGAACCTACACAGTTATTACAATTAAAAAATATTATTTTATTGATGAAATGGCAATGTGTTTCACTCCTCGCTACAATGAGTGCTTCCCAACTCAGTTCTCAAGGCACAACATTTTTGTTGCCATGACTACTGGAACAGAAAGGGGATATGACTACAATCTAGTCTTCTGGTTCACCTTGATTTACATATGTAGGAGGTTGAACTAATAGGAAGACTTTCAGAGATATTAGGTTAACTTTCTTTGGCAGGGTTGGAGCTATGAAGGATGAGAGTGTTAGTGATGATGACAGTTGAAAAGGTAGAGGTGTGTTAGGAGGGTAGGATGGACCATATTGAGTTGGGTGAGACCAAAGGTTTTCACTATGATCAAATTAGCCTAGTAAAGGGTAGGCAACCTTTGGCACTCCAAATGTTTTGGACTACATCTGCCATAATGCTCTTAATGTCATACAGGTGGCAAGGCATCAGGGGAAATGTAGTCCACAACATCTGAAGTGCTGAAAGTTGCCTTCACCTGCTCTAGTAAATGGATGAGTGAAAGACACAGTAACTAAACATTTTTAGAGGATCAGAGGCTGGAATATTTGAGTGAGATTGTGAGCAGAGACTAGAGAGGATGATAATTTCCACCTTTATGAGAGGTTGAACTATGAGTCTAAAGAACCAAAGCAGAACCAAATAAAAGAAATTTGATGTCAAATGAAAAAACATGGGCGATTAATGGTAAAAAATATTCGAGGCTATAGAATTAAAGAAAATTTATTGAAATGGAACTTTACATTTACGAAGCATGAACTTCACTAGAGAGAGAGTATAAGGAATGAATGAGGTGAACTAGTTGAGAAGATAGATGATAGAGGACAGTGGACTGTTTGCAGCGGAGATAGTGGTGGTGAAGAGGGAAATTAATGTTAGTATGAAAGCTAGGGAGGCTTAAACATCGACTTACATGCAAGATCTCTAATATTCAATTTATTTGATACATTATCCTTTATAATGCCAATTTCCAATACCTAGTCTATTCTAGAACATTTGTCCCCATTTAATGCTGATGTTGTTTTTACACTGATGTCCTCTGAAATAAGGACTGCATCAAGTTTCAGTTTAGATTGTGATAGGCTGCTTCATATCTGAAGAAAACATTATAGTTTTTACAGTAATGTGTTTTTGTTTTTTTCAGGTGGAAAGCTGTCAATTGCCTTAGAATCTGACGTTTTAAGCAATATCCTTTCCCTACAACCAAAATTCATGGTAATAATTTCATGCAGAATCCCCTATCATCTCTGTAATCCTGCCTGGGTCCTTGCAGGAGGTTAAATGCATTGTCTCCCGTTGGCACTGATATGCAGAATCCATAAAATTATTTTTACTATCCTGAGATAATATGATTTGGATACCACTCACGTGTCCCATCTATACTGTTCCTGGCCTTCATCCCATCTTTTTATTAGCGGTCTTCAACACACTTCCTTGCTAGGTATTTACTATATGTCTTTCAAGACCATTTTCATTCTACTTCACCCTCCTTCATCCAACCTTTCCTTTAATCTTTGGACTTTATTCCTCCTCTTTCTGGGATCCTTTATTCCATCTTTCCCTCCACAATCCTCATTCATACCTTCCTTCCTGGTCTTCATCCTACATCTCTCTCAAGTCTTGAATTCACCTCTACCTGGGACTCTTTCTCACATCTTTTACACCCCTAGCTCAATATGTATCCCATCACTGATACCATCTCTTCCTTTGTAAGTCCACCAGAGACTAGGAAATGCATGGTAAGATAAAGATTGAGGACTTGGGGAAGTAGGTTTGGGAATAAGACTGTGGTCTTCATCCCAATCCTAGTTCCCCAAGTTCCTAATCTT
Source organism: Pelobates fuscus (assembly GCF_036172605.1). Classification (NCBI taxonomy): domain Eukaryota; kingdom Metazoa; phylum Chordata; class Amphibia; order Anura; family Pelobatidae; genus Pelobates; species Pelobates fuscus. The sequence continues at coordinate 19,735,242 of NC_086324.1, read as the reverse complement.
TAAATTACTATTCCTTCCCTAATCTCCCATCTTCATCCCATCACTGATTATCTTGTTTAATACAATCACTTTGTTTTTTTAATTCCAGGACTCAGTTGATTTTATTGCTTTAAATGTGAATTACAACTGCAGAGGTAGAGAATTATCGCAGATGTTCAGCAAATATCAGGTAAGAATCAAATTATTTACGGTAGTAATAATGTAACAAAAAAAGAAAAGAATCAATACATGAATTATTTGTAAAAAAATTTTTTTTTAAATAAAACATTGTGTAGTCTATTTTCCAGGAATGTTTTGTGAACTTTTGTCTACAATAGATTACAGTCAGGTTTTTTTTTTGTTTTTTTACTGAAGTGAGAATTCAAAGTGAGAATTTTACATTTCAGTCCACAGTTGCTGCACTGAAAGGAAAGCAGACTTTTTCCAATTTGGCTATTTTAGCCTTACATTTGAAATCTACTTTAAATTCACTTTGAATTCTCACTTTACTAATTAAACCTTAATATCTTTTTAAAATTGAGTATCCATCGAGATCAATGATATCAGGTCCTCATAAACAGCTTGTGGTTAGCTATGCTTTAAATTTTAGTTTTGAAACATCAGTTTACCACTGATATCACAGTTTAATAGTCTAGGCGGTGCTACCTATAATATATTAGAGAGCTCATTAGAGACCACACAGGAGAGTTATCAAGGCAAACCCAGTGCTCTAGTGGATCTATGTACTAATTATCAAGAAACATTGTATTGGTCTCCATGGTTATGTCTTCTTAATTAGCACTTTGCTCAAGAATAGCCACTGGTTTTTAATAGATCATCAGCAAATTGTAATGCATCTATTGTTACACCAAAGTATTTCAGGTTGATATCTGACCTTAACCTATACCAAGGGATGTAGACCAGCCAGAAAGAATGATATAGTGACAGACTAATTGCTCAGCCTTCCTGGGCTGTATACACTGTATATATTCTTAGATCAAATGATTAACCTATTCAGACACCAGAAAATTGCTTCTGTATTTTCAGGAAGTTCAAGCTCTGTGCCAACTTTATTATTTTTGTTCATATGATGTTCAAGATGTTCTGCTGTGCAAAGTACCATAGCTACAAACATGTTAATGTTAACTTTACTTTAAAAAGTAACAACTAGTATCACACTCCGAAAATTTATAAAAATGTTAATTGGTTATGTTCCAATATATCCACTTTGTTTGGGAGATCACGGCATCAGTGTCTCAAAATAACACTTGTATATATAATCCAAACATAACAATCTTGTATTTCCCATGACACCTTCATAACATACTTACCTTAGTTCTTTACTTTTTGTAGGATTTGCAGAAATTGATAAAAGGTCGAGATGTTTTAGTTTTCATTTTACAGCTGAGCGACTGTAACTCCCTAAACACAGAAGAAAAATATATCCCAGTCTTTAAAATATCTAAAAGTAAGTGAGATTATATGAACTACCAAAGACGGAGCATTTATACTGAGATTAACAGAGTTGATGGTGGTTACATGGGAAGAGGGTAGGATGTACAGATGTACAGGTGGATGGATGGACAGACAGACGGACGGACGGATGATGGATGGATGTTGAATAAAGAGTTGATTTAATACTGGGTATATGGATGGACGATGGATGATGGATGGATGATGGATGGAGAGTTAATTGAGTAACAGGAAGATGGATGGACCGGTGATGAATAGTTGATTGATCAATGGATGGATGGATGGATGGATGGTGGATGGATGGATAAATGGATGGATGGATGGATGAATGATGGATGGAGAGTTGATTGATCAATGGGTAAATGGATGGATGAATGATGGATGGATGATGGATGGATAGAGAGTTGATTGATAAATGGGTAGATGGATGGATGATGGATGGATGGAGAGTTGATTGAGCACTGGGTAGATGGATGGATGATAGCTGATAAATAGTTGATCAATGGGTAGATGGATGAATGATCAATGGAGAGTTGATTGATCAATGGGTAGATGGATGAATCGATAAATAGAGAGACAGATGGATAGTAAAATCAACAGATTCATGAGTGAAGAATACAAAATAGGAAATTAATGAAGAATAAGGAGGATGCAGGACTCGAGGGAAGAAGATCTCCCTGAATTGAAGGCAGATATTGTGCAGGTGGTATTAAGGAAGCGATAAAATGGAGAGAAGGACAGACATAGAGTATAACTTACAATATGATACCCTTGAACAGACACAAGACAAGATAACAAGAGAATAAAGGAACACAATTAATATATATATATTTTTTAAATCTATTCCAGCACTGAGTGAATCTGGCGCAGCATTCGTGGGATATGACATCAATGCATTTTTAAACAAGTCACCTCCTGATACGAAAAGGTACGTGAGGTATTTATATTCTTGAGATATACACCAGTAATTTTTCTATTTGCTTCAAATTGTGGGGAATTGTATCATGTTTGGTCTCAAAAGTATTTGGTACCAAGCTATACAATCACAGAGAGACTTCCACTTACAGACCAGAACCAGAACAGGGTTAAGACTAAAACACGATGTCTGTCTGTGCTGTTTTGCATGTCCAGCTGAGAACTCTGGGATAATTGTGAAAACATGATTTATTAAGTTGGCGTGCCCAAGAAGGCCTTCTCAAATCTGTCAGCTAGGGCCACTAGATATGGCCCAAGCTGAAAGGGAGGAGGCCCGGGTATTGATTCATACCTGGAACACTCTGGTGAAAGCAGCGATTTAACCCTGCTAATAACAAGACATTATGATGTACAGAAAAAAAGGTGAAAACATTAAACAATTTTTTAAAACTCCACCACAAATTTGGGTGAATTGTGTCAGCAACACATTGATAAATCTTCCCCAATATTTAAATTCCTCCTCCATGTTGGTAAAGTTTGCTCTGGCTTTGCCTAACTTGAACTGATTCATGAGGTTATTTACTGCATTTTTAAATATAAATTAAAAAGATATAATAAAAAAAAAGGTTAATAAAATTTATGGTTAATTTTTAATAATTTCATTTGTGGTGAATTCAGAAAAGTGTCCGTTAAATTGTAGCAAGATTTTAAGCAAATATTCGTAAAAGAAGAGTTGGAGTTATATATGTCAAGAGATTGTTCCCAACACTGTTATTTTCCTTTTGTAGTTTAGAAAATCTTAAAAGCTTGACATTGACATCACGAGCATCGTACAACACAGTTTGGGAGAAATTTGCTAACCAGACAGTCATTGAGAGAGACACCTTCCATCAGGGCACATTTCCCAGTGGTTTTACATGGGGAACATCTACTGCGGCCTTCAAAGTGGAAGGAGGTTGGGCAGAAGATGGGAAAGGAGAAAGCATATGGGACACATTTGGCCAGAATAACCATGCAGATAACAACGCAACCGCCAATGTGGCCAGTGACAGTTACTATAAGACTGACTATGATGTGTATCTTTTAAAGGGTCTGCAGGCCAAAACATATCAATTCTCTTTATCTTGGGCCAGGATTTTTCCAACAGGGTTTAACACTAAAGAGAATGCCAAAGGAGTGAAATACTACAATAAATTAATCAACCGTCTGCGAGATGCAAACATTGAACCAATGGTCACCTTGTATCACTGGGACCTGCCTAAACCCTTGCAAGACCTTGGGGGCTGGCAGAATGAGATCATTATTAATGCCTTTATGGACTATGCCGATTACTGCTTCAGACATTTTGGTGACCGGGTGAAATTTTGGCTAACATTCCATGAACCTTGGGTTGTCAGTTATGCTGGTTATGGCACTGGAGAGCATGCCCCTGGCATTAAAGATCCAGGAAGTGCCCCCTACAAGGTAAGTTTAATAGAATGTATCATGAACAATACTAAAAATATAATGTAAAGCAATTAAGGAAATTTATATGATATTTCAGTGTTGTAAATGATACAGAACACTTTCTTAAATAGAACATCCATTTATGCATGTGGACGTCCCATCACTTCCCAAATATAAAAAACTAATTTCTGACACTGTCCACCTTTAGCCATATAAAGGTTGCATATAGTGAAAACTAATGATGATCACCAATAAATGTAATTTTTTTTAGCAAATTCTTTTTTTTTAAGGGTAGACATTCCTACGCTGATGCCTAAATGTTGACCTGTATTTTCCTGTTAGGTGACCCACAACATCCTGAAAGCGCACGCTAAAGCCTGGCATGTGTACAATGATAAATATCGCTCCCAGCAGCAGGGCCAGGTGGGAATCTCGTTGAACTCTGATTGGGCAGAGCCACAGACAGCTAATAACACAGAGGATGTGAAAGCCGCAGAGCTCTATATTCACTCCATGCTCGGTTGGTTCGCCCATCCAATATTAATCAATGGTGACTACCCCGAGGGTCTTAAAACCCAGATTCAACTGAAAAACCAGCAGTGTCCCAGCACAGTTTTCCCACTGCCCGTATTCACAGAGGAAGAGAAATCCTACATTCATGGCACTGCTGACTTCCTAGGAATCTCCCACTATACCTCCCGACTGATCCAAGCTTCCCCTAGCACCAGCTGTGTTCCTGACTACCATAATATTGGGGACTTTACATCACATGTGGATCCATCATGGCCTGAGACTGCCTCTTCGTGGATTAAAGTGGTCCCCTGGGGTTTCAGGAGGCTGCTAAACTATGTGAAGGAGGAGTATGTGAAAGACAACCTGAAGATATACATAACTGGGAACGGAATGCCAACAACATACGATGGAGATGTGTTTAATGACACAGTTAGAAAGGATTACTTGACTGCCTACATCAACGAGGTTTTAAAAGGTAACATAGGCAATAACTAAAAGATTAGATCATAGGCACTTAGAAGTACTCCACATTGTGCTTGTTTTCCAAAACAACTACTCATTTAAGTGCACAATGACTTAAGTAGCCTTGTTACATTTAAAACTGTATTTTCTATGTATGCGCTGTTTCTTAATCTGTATTTTGTAAACATTTTGGCCTCTATGGAAGCACCATTGCTGAGAAATACTTGTTCCGGTGTGCCCCAATTAAATTTTTGTCTTTAGAATGACTTGATATGTAAGAGGAGCAGACAATGTTTCCCATTGATGCTCATCAACAACATGCACAACAGGTGGGAGGCTAAGTAAACAAATGAGATTGGAGGAATATGCAGGCAGCAATCTTTGGCGCTATACTTAACCACCATCCTCTGTGCATAGGTTGAGGGGAGGCAGGTGTTACTTTGATGGAGAGCAGGAGGGTAATATGGAAGAGGGGGGTCTATGTCAAGAAATAAATCTAAAAATTATAAATGATTCCCTTCAGCTCCGTGAAGACAGTTAATAGAGAGGCGAAAGGAGGGACGTTTTATTTTTAGATTTATTGAAAAATCTATATTTTTGCAAGAAATTCTGCAACCACGTTAAACAGGTTTGACTTTTACCTCTATTTTTAGATAATTGTATCATGGGAGATAAAGTTCTGCAGACTCATAGATTTGACTCCCATTCTCTCCTTGCACCCCTTTACATCAGCTGTCCTCTTGAACGTGAATTTGCACAGCACCTGGATAACAAATTGCCTCCCTTCCTTTGTGTCACAAATTAAAGACAGCATACGATTGCTCAAAAGTGTGAAAATGTTGGATTTAAAATCCGAGGCAGGGTTCTCTAGCCCTCTGTCCTCGTATTACCTATGATAAATTGGAAAAGAGCACAATATAAAGCATTATTAAAATATGTTGATTTTATTTTTAATATAAATTTAAGCTTATGAGACATATCACTGTCAGCTAATGTGCTATTACTTTTGGGTACTTGATTGTTCAGGTGTTTAATTGTGTATTATATATTCAGCTAATTATGGAGAACATATCCTTAGTAACACATCCTTTTATATCCCTAAATGATTTACAGCTGTTTCAATTGATGGTGTGTCAGTCAATGGATACAATGTAAGGTCCCTTCTGGATGGCTTTGAAGGCTCTCACGGTTACAGCCAGAGGTTTGGCTTACACCATGTAAGCTTTGAAAATGTTAACAGACAGAGGACTCCCAAAGAATCTGCATATTTATTTTCAAGCATCATCGAACATAATGGTTTTCCAGTGGTAAAGCAAAGCAGGGCTGTGGTTCAAACTCCAAGATGGCCCCATGAAAGAAGATTAGCTCCTCTACCTCCATCTGATGTTCCTTCAAAAGCAAAAGTTGTGTGGGAAAAATTTTCAGGTCAAACTTATTTTGAAAGAGACATGTATTTTCATGCCACAATGCCAGAGGACTTCCAATGGGGGGTTTCAACTTCTTCCTATCAGGTTGAAGGTGGATGGAATGCTGACGGGAAAGGACCTAGTATTTGGGATACATTTTCCCATGTTCCTGGTAATATTGCTGAGAATGGTAATGGGGATGTTGCCTGTGATAGTTATCACCGACTAGATGCTGACCTGTATATGTTGAGGTCCTTAGGGGTTAAAAGCTACAGGTTTTCGTTGTCTTGGTCTAGAATTTTTCCAAATGGACAAGGCGCCACTAATGCTAAAGGGGTTGAATATTATAACAAACTTATTGATGGCCTACTTGCAAACAATATAATCCCTATGGTAACACTGTATCATTTTGACCTGCCTCAAGCTCTTCAAGACATGGGTGGCTGGGAGAATGATATGGTGGGTGAAGCCTTTCATAGCTATGCAGATTTTTGCTTTCAAACCTTTGGAGATCGGGTAAAGTTTTGGATGACATTTCATCAACCCTTCAGTTTTGTAACAGCTGGATATGGGTTTGGTTACTTCCCACCACAAGCCAATGACCCTGGTTATGCACCATATAGAGTAGCTCACCACCTGCTGAAAGTCCATGCCAAGGTCTACCATACCTATGACAAGACATATCGGCCAACTCAAGGAGGTGTAATATCTCTGAGCCTCAATACAGAATGGGCAGAACCCAAAGACCCCAGTAATCTAAGGGATATAGAAGCAGCTGACCGCTATCTACAGTTCACGTTAGGGTGGTTTGCTCATCCTATCTTTAAAAATGGTGACTACCCAGAAGTTATGAAATGGCAAGTGGCAAATAAAAGTGAATTGGAGGGTCTGAAATCCTCCAGGCTTCCTGTTTTTACAGAAGAAGAAAAAGCAGAGATCCAGGGCACAGCTGACGTTTTCTGTATTAACATCTACTCCTCGAAATTGATTTCTCACAAAACATGGAGGATTAGCCCACCATCTCGCCAAGGAGACATGGATGTATTGGAAGAAGTCCATCCTCAATGGCCAGGTACAGCACTTGCTGATCACAGGGCAGTAGCTTGGGGACTCCGGAGACTGCTAAACTGGATAAAAGAAGAATATGAAGATGTTCCTATTTATATCACTGAAAATGGAGTGGCTACACCCAGGGAACCAGAATATGATGACACTGAGCGTATATTTTACTACAAAACCTACATTGATGAAGCTTTGAAAGGTAAATAGTTGTTTTCAGTTGGGAACTTTGTAAATAGTTAAATTGCGAAAAATCTTACTTACATATAGTTTGTATTTAATATCTACAAATAATTGGTTATTTTAGAGGAAATTGTTGTTTTGGTGGTATATAAATTAAATAAATATTGTGGTAGATATACGTGTGATAAAATATTCAGAGGTATGCGCCTTTGCATTTAGAAAACGGGTAGGTATTATAAAGCATGTTTTAAAAAAAACGTTCTAAAATTAGCTCCACATTTGGACCTCGTGTATCAACAATAATTGATTTGTATTAATACTTATTAGTGGTTAGTAAATCATCAAATGAGTCATAGAGGGTTATTCACAAAAGATAGAATTCAAAGTGAATTTGAAATTTAAAGGGATTCAGATTAAAGGGATTTTCAGAGTATTGTTATATGAGAGGATTATTTACACATACCTTTTACCTGTGCAGCTCAGAGTATCGACGGGGTGAATCTAAAAGGATACAGTCCCTGGTCTCTCATGGATACCTTTGAATGGACATATGGGCATATTTTGCGATTCGGTTTGCACAATGTGGATTTCCAAGACCCTAACCGGCCAAGGACCCCTAAACGTTCTGCTATATACTATGCTAATGTTATCCGAAACAATGGCATCCCCATGGACAATGAAGATGAGTTTCTCTATGGGGAGTTCCCCTCAAACTTTGCATGGAGTGTAGCATCCTCATCCTACCAGGTAAGTAATCTAGAAATAGCTTCAAGTGAAATATAAACATTAACTCATACAATAGAAATGAAACATAATTGGGGGATTTATAAAAGCACTGGACGTTCTAATGAGTTAATTTACTAGAAGAAGTCACTAGTTTCATTTTCTGCAGACACAGCAAGGTTATCGCAAAATACCATTTACTTGTTGATAAATCTGAGCTGAGAATTCATAGGAAACCTCACAAAATTATGCAATCACACATTTACTAGATGAGGCATTTTAATTCCACTAGGCATAACAGTGCCTAATGGGACTATAGTTAAGGTCCCAGAAGTCATATGCTGGCATGACACCATAGGGTTTCCAACATACTTGGATGTCCTAAAATAAATCAAATTAAACTCTTAAAACTCAACTTATTATTTTTTCCACTTTCTCCTAATTTTTCAACCTCTCACTTGCTGTGCTTAGCTATGAATAATGTTGTTGTTTTTTCTGATGAGTATTTGTTTAGAAATAAAATTGTATATAGTATGAACAGTGCCAAGGGAGTTGGTAGCTTCTAGAAACACCTGGGACCTGAACCCCCTAAAGCATTCATTACCTCTATAGTAGAGAGGGGGGTAATAAAATATCCCTACCTTTTTATTATTATTTTTGGCATTTATACAGTGCCAACAAATTCTGCAGCTCTTTACAATGTTATAAAGGGGTAAATTTAACAATAAATCAGACAATTACAAAATATTACAGGAACAACAGGTTGATAAGGACCCTGCTCAAACGAGCTTACATCTAATGGATGTGGGGTATAAAAAACAATAGAAAGGGTATTTAGGGGAATACTAAACAACAACAGCAAGGTATGAAAGTAACAGAACTGGAAGGTGAGAGTGGACTTTCTTTGTGAAATAGTTACTCTCGGAGGCCATAAGCTTTTCTGAAGAGATGGGTTTTAGGGACTTCTTAAATGATTGAAGCCTAGGGTAAAGTCTGATGGGGGTAGGCAGGCTGTTCTAAAGGAAGGGAGCTGCCCGCGAGAAGTCCTGCAAGCGTGACTTAGCAGTAAGGGTGCGAGCAGTGGACAGGAGAAGGTCATGGGCAGAGCGGAGAGACCGAGAAGGGGCATGCCTACGAATCAGTGAAGAAATATAACAGGACTAGAGTAGTTTAGTGCTTTATAGGTAAGGGTTAGCATTTTAAATTTACACCTGTAGGGTACAGGAAGTCTGTGTAGGGATTGACAGAGGGGAAAGGTGTGAGAGGAGTGACAGGAGAGAAAAATCAGTCTAGCAGCAGCATTCATTACAGACTGTAGCGGAGCAGTATGGCTTCTGGGGTCCCAATTAGGAGAGAATTACAATAATCCATACAAGAGATTACTAGAGCATGGACAAGCTCCATAGCAGCATCTTGCGTAAGAAATGGGTGGACATGGTTGTTTTTAAGATGGAATTGTCAGGATGTGGTAACTGACTGGATGTGAGGCATAAACGTGAGGCAAGTTTTAAAGATAGTACCTAAACAGCGAGCTTGCAAGGACAGGCTGATGCAAGTGCCACCAACTTGAAGGGATGGTGAAAGAGGGGTAATAGTTTATGAGGAGGAAAAATAAGAAGCTCTGTTTTAGATAGATTGAGTATCAGAAAGCGGGGGAGAGATCAGGGGAGAAAAGATCTATCTGGGTGTCATCAGTGGCCGAGGAATTCAAAGGAATTAAGTTTGCCAATAGAGACAGTATAAAAAGAAGACATAAGGAGACCAAGAACAGAGTATGGAGGACTCCAACTGAAAAAGGATGAGGGGAGGAGGTGTTATTAAAAAAGGAGACACTGAATGAACATTGGGAGAGATAGGAGGAGAACCACGAGAGGACAATGTCACAAAGACTGAGGGATTAGAGAGTTTGAAGCAGGGGGACATGATCAACAGTGTAAGGCAGCAGAGAGGTCCAAACGAATTAGTATAGAGTAGTGGCCTTTGGATTTATCTGCAATTAGATAATTTGTTATTTTAATCAGAGTGGTCTCAGTAGATCATGCCAGACATGTAAAGATAAGTCATTCTAAAAGCTTTGAGGAGAAAGGGAGCAAAAATATGGCACAATATGTGGAAAGGGATGTCTGGTCCTGGTCAAGAGAGGGCTATTTTAAGGATGGATAGGACAGTAGCATGTAGAAGAGGAGCAGGGACAATGTCAGGTTATATCCTCAACTCTCTACCCATAAACACCGTGCTTTGGATGCTTTCTGGGCTCTCAACTAAAGCATTACTGAAAACAAGCACATCATGCACAGCAGCAATCCTGCCATGCTGCCTAACTAATAGGGGGATTAGCAGCAAGGTTCTGTCCTCCAGCACCTTTGACAATCACCTGGCACTGGCAGGCAATACTCCTTCACCCTAATTAGTCTGGCAGTGAATTATTCTACTGATCTTTAATTTTAGAATAACCAGCGGTATTGAAAAAGCGGTATTGAAAAAGGGTGGAGCTTAGGGCAAGTTCCACTTCTTCGGTTAGCTTGACAAACTTGATGAAGGAAGTGGAGCTTGTCTTAAAGTCCACCGTTTGTCCCGCGTAGGAAAAATACATAATACAAAGTAGTCCCTAGTGTGTCTTATGTTTTAAAGAGAAATAGATCAGACATTAAGAAAAGAAGAACAGATTCTGAAAGAGGAAATGAAAACAATAGGACAGATAAAACAGTAATCACCATATACATATCAATAAATAATAACTTGCAATCTCCAGATTGAAGGAGGCTGGAGAGCGGATGGAAAGGGGTTGAGCATCTGGGACACGTTCACGCATTCAGAAAACAAAATAGCAAATGGTGATCATGGAGATGTGGCCTGTAACAGTTACTACAGGCTGGAAGAAGACATCGAACTGATAAAGAACCTCAAAGTTACCCATTACAGGTTCTCAGTTTCCTGGCCGCGGGTCCTGCCCGATGGGACAACAAACATCGTGAATGAAGCTGGACTCAATTACTACATTCGACTGGTTGATGCTCTTTTAGCTGCCAATATTTCACCCCAGGTAATAAATCATTTGAGGATCTTCTATACTCTGTATTGTGAATACAGAGACTCTGTCTCTGGGTTCTTCATTACACTGGGAATTATTGGGAATTAAGCAATGAATTGAAACTTTAAAGATATATATAGCTACCCTGGAAAAAGAGCTGTGTTTCTGTAGACAGAATTCTGCATAACTGTTTTTGAACATATACCAGTGGAGGTTCATCTATAGGTGCACATGAGGCAGCGTCCCTCCAGTTTTTATGTGGGGGAAAAAATTATTTGCAGTAGTTTAGAAACACTAAGGTTCTTTCTCTGGGTTAGAATAAAATGTAATTTTAAAATATTAAAAACATGCACGTTTTTTCCAGGCGACAATTTATCACTGGGACCTGCCGCAAGCTCTGCAAGATGTTGGGGGCTGGGAGAATGAAACTATTGTGCAACGATTTAAGGAATATTCGGGGTTGCTTTTCGACAGACTGGGAGACAAGGTGAAGTTCTGGATAACACACAATGAGCCATACATTGTTGCCAATTTGGGTTATGGTTACGGCGTATTTGCTCCAGGTAAGAACACCAGTCAGTGTGGTAATAAATTCATAATGACCAGATCTATTCCCATTAGGGGGGTTAATGGGAGAGATCATTCTGTGGACCTCCTGATCTATGCAAACACATGCATGGTTAGTCACACAAATGTAAAGAGGCACTGGAATGGTTTGTCAACCATTGGGGTTTCTTCTGATGTATGCAGGCTGCCCTTCAATCACCCACCCTCCGTGGCCATTCTGATAATACCGAAGAGATACTTCTGTGTTTTTTAATGCCAATTTTCTCCAACCTGTTAGCATTGATCAGCTGAGAGTGCTGGAGGAGGTTATTCTCTCTCTCAAAATAAATAATAAATAAATAAAAACAAGAAAAAAATCAGGAATAGGATCACCCTGAGATGGATATTTAGTAAACTGATGTGATCTGAAAAATTGTGCAGACATGTAAAAGTTGTGTAATCACCAATTGAATGTCCTGGCTGATTTTGTTTGTTACCATAACGATTGCCCCACTTTTAGAACACTGCCCAATATTGCGGACCATCACTATGGGGATTATTCATTACACAGTGAATTGGAAATACAATTGTAACATGTACACTGAAATAGCCAAGCTATGACTGCAGATGAGATATAGAATTTCTAAAGATCCGTTTGTTAAGCTACATTTTACTTTGCTGAGTTTAGTGAATAGTCACATCTTCACAACACAATGCCTGACTGGGTTACTACAAGTTACTAATGCATTTGTAATTGGCAGACAATTAAATGTAACTCTATTTCCTCAAAAGTGCAAAAAGCAAACATTGTTTTTAAAATTATTGCGGGAGTTAGATATTTCACTTCCTACTTAGCTACTTTGCTGTAGGTAATGCACATTGTAAAATAAAACAAACAAACAAAAAAATACAACATAACAAAAGCTGGGTGGTCAAAATTCTGATCATAAAAAGTGTCATAAGGATCCGAGTGACAAGGAGACATGGGCGCAAAAAATAATAAAAGTGTCGAGTTTGTTTAACATGTTTGTATATTTGTTTAGGAATTTCTTCACGGCCTGGTGTTGGACCTTATGTGGCTGCTCACAACCTCATTAAAGCTCATGCTGAAGCTTGGCACCTTTATAATGATAACTACCGAGCTAAACAGGGGGGCATTATATCCATCACCCTCAATACAGACTGGGCACAGGGCATAAACCCAGAAAAGCAGCAAGATGTAGAAGCAGCAAGGACATATTTGGCGGTGAGTGACTGGAATACAGTTTGAGGAAGATCCCACAGATTTCCAACAATGTAAAACATTCCATCAGTACATTGTACTAGCCAACTAGAGAGAAAATATTTAGAAAGATTTAAAACACACGTAATTTCCCCATCTTAGCACTACAGTAAAGACTGCACACAGTAGTACTATACACATAGCTTACCCGCATCCGATGGAGACTGTTGTATCTCACAACTCCTACCATGCGCATGCACGCTCGGAATAGCGAAGAGTCGGGTAGTCTTTTTCAGAATTCCATAATGGATGAGGAGGAAGAGAAAGTTGGGATCTTATTTCTTTGCCTATATATTTGGAAAGGTGTACAGATTGAATACACAGCAATCTGAATGTGAACTTATTCACATTTGCTAGTATTCACGTTTGCTAATATTTGATGATATTGATTGCAACAGAAACGTGGCAACTTTCTTGAATGCAGTAAATAATTTTTTTCAAGGTATGGTACCTATAGTGAAAACTACAAGACTGTTATCTGCTAACACTGGACAAAGGTAAAATATTTACATCGGGGTCAAGTCCTGGAGAAAAGAGTGTGGGAACTCACCCAAGATCCACCTCCTCATCCCCCCCAAAAAAATTATACGCTAGTATGGATATATATTTATCAGAAAATACAGTGCAACTTTTATTGTAAAGTGCCAGTTTACAAAGACATCTCCAAACTTCACATGCAATAAATAAATATAAAACAGTAATAACAACAAAATACGTTAACTATGCAATAAACAAATGAATATAAAACCTTGGTATCAACGAAATAAGTTAACAGCTATGATAACATGGCGTAACAGCGATGATAAGTGTTTTATTCAAGTTTTTTAAAATGAAAAGGTTGATGATGAGAACAAGCTGACTGGTAGAGACAGGGTGGGGAAGAAATTGGGGAAGTTGGGGAGAGAAAAGGGAAAACAACAAAGAACAAAATACCGTGATAGTGGGGAAAAAATGAGACAGACACAGGTGGAGAGGAAACTGATGGGATGTTTATTGAAGGGACAGAAAACAGACTACAGGTGAAGGAGAGAAGACGTAGGTAGAAAGACGAAAATGATGAGACTTGGAGATAAAACATAATGAATGTCAGGAAGGAGATTGGGAAGAAGTGGTGTGACAAATGAAAAGTACCAAACACGATTATGCTCAGTGCTCAAATCAACCTTAATCGTAAAATCCTATCAACCAAGACTAGAAAATGTAATAATTAGAGTCATCGTCCAGTAAATAGTGATTTTATTTCCCTTGTTCAGAATCGGTATGGATCATATTACAAACACTAATTAGCTTTTCTTAATTCCTTTGCTTAGTTTTTTGGTGGGTGGTTTGCACATCCCATTTTCAATAATGGCGACTACCCTGAGATCATGAAACAGAAGATTCGGGATAGATGTTTATTCCAAGGTACCCCAAACCGGTAGGTGTACCCACAATCTCCATTACATTTGGCTCATTAGAATACTCTCTGTTTATGATACACTGTGTCTGTAATATATCCACAGCTTTTATCTTTACACGAAATTTGGAATTTACAAAGTATCTTTAGCATCTAACCCACTATCCAGAAGTCTTTGAAATAAATGTTTATATCTTTAATGCCTCCCAGACTGCCAGAATTTACAGAAAGCGAGAAGAAGAGGATTAATGGAACTTATGACTTTTTTGGCCTTAATCACTATACCAGCGTCTTGGTTGGCTCTGCCATCTACCCTGATCATGAAGTAAACTACGATGCCGACCGGTAGGTTTCAAAAAACACATCCTAGGCTAATGTAAAGGTATACCTCCTAACTGTCTCTGATCTGGTGGGAGAAGTCTGTTTTGTATGTTTGGAGATAATTTGTACCCTTTTTATTTTACAGAGGAGTATATGTAATATCTGATCGGACCTGGCTGCCCTCAGGTTCCAACTGGCTGAGAGTGACACCATTTGGCTTCAGAAAGCTATTGAACTGGATAAAGGAAGAATGTAATAACCCCCCAATTTATGTAACAGAGAACGGTATATCAGAACGCGGGACAGACCTCAATGATAAGTGGAGAGAACACTACTACAAGTATTATGTGAATGAAGGATTGAAAGGTAATTAACTAATGGGAGGAAACGCAACATTATGCAATATTTATTATTAATATTTGTAACAACAGACAAGTTATGATCCCGCTTTTCGTGAATTTATTGGATAAGATTTCTCTCGCTACAAAAATCAAATCCACTTGAATTCCAGTTTGCTACATCCCGATATATCCAAACAATGCTATAACGGTGATGCTTAAAGGAACACTACACTGACAATTTTTAATTAAACAATTTAATAGATATATCACAAATGAAAACATGTATGCCGTCTACAATTTTTGAAAGCCATTTTTATCCTGCACAGATCTGTACTGGGGAATATGCCAATCAGAAACTTCTCACAGAGAAACATCTGTACGGACTTCGTATGCTTCTCATTGAGAAGGGGGGAAGGCAAACGTGCCTCAACTATAACAAAGTCATGTATATATATATTTGTGGTCAGAACCATAAAAGTGGTATGTAGATAATGGTGGTGCAAGTCAGTAGTGGTGTGCCGAAACCGACGTACAGGTAGACCTGTAAATTAAAGAGGGCCCACCAAGGTAAAAGTATAGAGAAAACTTAAAATTGGATAAAATGAATTAAATAAAGGGGAGAGGCGGGTGGGATGACCTGAGACGGAACATGTATATGTTATTTTATTTCTGTGTGTGTGTTTTGATTTAATTATTTTTCTCATGGTTGTTATAGTTTTAAAGTAGAGCTACAGAAAGAGATACATATATTTTTTTGTAAACTCCACAGCTATCAAGTACGATGGTGTGGACCTCCGAGGGTACACAGCTTGGTGTCTGATGGACAACTTCGAGTGGGCAGAAGGATATACAGAACGATTTGGCTTGTATTACACAAATTTCTCTGACCCATCGTTACCACGTATTCCTAAGCAGTCCGCAGCATATTACAGAAGTATCATTCAGTGCAATGGGTTCCCTGACCCAAAAGATGGACCTCATGCTTGTCTAGAGACACCGCCAGAAGGTAGGTCAACAGGAAAATAATATGCAACCTGGAATGTATGTCCTACAACTGTAGGAACAAAATATTTTAATTAGCCATAGTTTTACAGCGGTTAGCACCTGAAATTAAAGTTGATCTCTCCTTTTCTCAAATCCTCGCCTCACTAGGAACATCCCATTTTGAGCTGGCTTACCAACAGTGTTATTTACAAAAGTAAGAATTGTTGTGAATTCATAGTGAATTTCTAGTTTTATCCCAAAGTAGCCAAACTAAACATGTAGTTGACTAATTATACATGTTTCTTTAATTCGGCTACTTTGCCCAAAAATTTTAAATTCACAGTTAGTAAATAACTCTAAAAATTATTCCTTCCATCTATATTATGTCCACCTTGTTGGTGAATGTCAATAAGTAGTAATAGCTACACAAACGCAGTTATTTACTAAAGTGAGAATTGCCATAATTTCCAAGTGAATTTCAAATTTAAGACCACAAATAGCCAAACTGGAAACAGCCCGACAAATAATTTTTCAAAATCAGCTATCTTGGACTTAAATTTGAAATTCACTTTGATTTCCCAATAATTCTCTTTGAAGGAGTTTGGTGAGCTTGTGTCATATGTGAGAGGGTGCCACATGTGTCTAACAGCTCTCAATAGTCTCCCACATTCAGATATCTGCTTAAATCTCCTACAGATTGCGGTCATAGGCGACCGATTGTTGAAAATCATATCTGTTTGTGAAGATGCAGGTTGTCATGCAAAGCAGGAAATTACGACGATAAGACTGTAATAAAGAGTAGGGTTGTTGAAAGGAACACAGGAGGACAGTGCAAAATATAAACTTTTATAACCTTTATGTAATACACAAAAAATATACTCTTTTAATGCTAGTGTTAAATTGAACAAGGGTCTGCGTAGCGGATTATTTTATTGTATTCATACCTATGCACTTTATAAAATGTTAAAATTATTAATACTTACTTACTTATTAATAATTTGTCTTTAAAGGGACACTCAAGGCACCAGAACCACTACAACTTAATTTAGTGGTTCTTGTGCAAAAAGCCTGTCTTTGCAGGCTGAGCAGTGTACGCACTACCTCTTCAAAGAAAATGCAGTGTTTACACTGTTGCCTAATGCAGCCACCTCTAGTGGATTTCACTTAGACAGTCGCTAGAGGGGCTTCCTGCATGTTGTCCTACAAACTTTGCAGGTTCAGAGTCTCCACGCTCTGCATGGAGACACTGAACACTCCCAATAAAGATGCATTGAGTCATTGCATCACCATGAGAGATGCTGATTGGAGCAGAGCGACGATTGCTGTGCATGCGCACTAGACCACTAATGCTTGCCTATAGGGACTCATTAGATTGGCTGAGACCATCAGTAATAATAATCTCAGCCTGGGATGAGGGAGGGGTGTCCGTGGCGAAATTAAAAACGTATTTAATTTAGGGGGGCCTGATAATCTCAGTAGTACAGGAAACACTCTAACCTAAGGAATGCCTGTTTATATTCCCACTGCTAAAATGTTCTTTTAATTATCTGTTGGAGAGAAGATTGTTGAGAAGTTTGTACCAAAAGCGAGATATTTACCCAATTTAACTTTATTTTTATTTAGTAGCAACAACTGCAGTTCCGTCCAAAACCTCTGGGGGCCCTGTTACAGAACCCGTTACAGATGAGGATTCTGGATTTGTCTACTTCCTTGGATTACAAATTTCTACTTCCGAAGCAATGGTCGGACTATATGTTGAATTTGCCCTTTTAATTACAATGTTCTTAACTGTCATTTTACTTTCTGTTCTTTATGGCAAGTTAAGATCTAAGACGAAGCAACAGGATTAGATTTTGCCGGCTCCTTCTGTAAAACGCACTGTATTATATTGTCCCATCAATTAAAACCCCACAATACAAACACATCACGTGTACATTTAATATAATTCATATGTTTGGATGACATTTGGTTTTGTTTTCATATCAAATACAAACACAGAGCGCAATTTATTTTTTCCTTTTAGTTCAGAGATTTTGTTTTTATCATACTAAATGCTGTAATGTGTGATATGAAGTGCACCATATCCTGTGCCCTGTGTTATGGTACTTAGAACGTCCCTTTCAGACAGCCTACATACACTGTGCATGTATAACTAGCAATATTGTATCACAACATGCCAGTAGAGGGCAGGCTCTCTGTATGCTGTATATAGTGATGTTTAAGTGACGTTATCCACATTTGAAACCTGTGTAATTTCCTGTATACAGTATTTCAAACACTGAATGTACACAATAAGATAGTAACAAATGTGTGTAAATAACTATAATCTGGATAAAATCCTAAACTGTCCGATTCCATCTTTTCTTTTCACATCACAAAATACATGTCGATATTTATTAAGGCAAAACACGATCACTTTGGAAAGTGACAGAATGTTCTTGAAACTTTCACTTTATTTTAAACTTTGCCCAATAATTGCTTCAGTTTTATAAAGATTAGTACAGCTCTTGCTTTTTGTTTTATTCTTTTAAACCAGAATTAATGGGCAAAAACTTGGGAAAGCCTAAAGGAACCAGCCTAAAGGAACCTGATTCAGTCTGGTCCAGTGTTTGGTGAGGTCACAATAGAAAACCACGTTGCTGGGTATTCCAATCTCAAAGTATTTCTTGACTGCAGAGATTTATGCAAATGTCATGAGAACCTTTAATTGGACCTGGGGACGCTCAGACTGCTCTAGTTATAGAACAGATAGCCAATTAAAGTAGCTTGGCTGAGGATAATACTCAGACATCCCAACTTGGAAAAATGCATTTCAGGGAGGTGGCTCTTCGCCATCTACAGTGCCGCACCCCCAACCCCCTTGCGAGCGCACGCACGCACGCACGCACGCACCCCCCACATCACAGACACACACAGCCCGCAAACATGTATGAACACCTTGACAGGCAGAAGCATGCACTCACACACACTCAGATACACACTGACACACAGATTCACACACTCGCACACTCAGATACACACTGACACAAACTCTCAGATACACACAGTGACTCAAACACTCAGATACACACACTGACACAAACACATATACAGAGACACACACATACACACAGACACACATACAGACACACACACACACATACATACATACATACACACACATACATACATACAGACACATACATACAAACACACACACACATATATACAGACAAACAGACAGATATACACACACAAAGTGTTGGGCTGGCAGCTGACCAGGCTGTTCAGGACCCACCAACAATGCCATGCCAAGTCTGTGCGGTTTCCTTTTCTCTTATCTATAAGCTAGCCTGCACTAATATGTATCTGGTGATGGTATGCATGAGTCATTCTGATGCTGTATTTTGTGGTTTTAATAATAGCTGTGGCATCCATGCCTGCATCTAGTGATACTGCCTGTGTGTGACTATCTGTAAGAGTTTAATTTGCTCAATAGTGATCAACCAATCATTCTTAATTAATATGGAATATTATTATCACACACTCTTGACTAGATAACGGCACTTTTTTTTTTTGCTTCGTAAAGCCAGTTAAGAAATAGATCATTTTTAAAATAATCACTGATCACTGGAGCAGGTAAAGGAGAGAAGGTCACATATAAATGCAGACTAAGGGAAGTAAAGAAAAGATAGGAGATATATCCCGCAATGATATAGAAATCAGAAGGAAAGGGGAAAAAAAAAATAGGAAACACTCAAATATGATTTAAAGGTTGATAAAAATGGCATTAGTTATGGTATGTTTTTAAATACACAAATATATGTAATTTGACTTTATTTATTTTTTTATTGTTCTACACTCTCCTCTTTTCCCCAATCTCTCTCCTCTCCCTCTAAGCCTCTCTTATTCACAGAAAGTGGAGACAGAGGCAAGAAAATAGAGTTGAGATAAAGTAATAAAATAAGGAAACTTAATATGCTACTCAAGTTTAACCTCCAACCACCCGGTAGATAACTCAGCAGTTTTAGTCTTCATAATAGATGTAGGGAGATTTAAAAAGCCCTAGTGGCTACAACAACTATAAACTGGGGCTTGATCCCCCAACCTATTTGGGTATTAGATAGAGCAGCGGTTCCCAAAGTGTGGGTCGCGACCCACTGGTGGGTCGCAGGGCGATTCCCAGTGGGTCGCGCTGACCCACACATCCAGGGCCGCCGGGCAGTCAGGCAGACTGACACCAGGAGGGAGCCCGGCGGCTTGCCCTGTATACCGCCGGGCTCCCTCCAGTCAGTCTGCCCAGCACCTCCGGTCTGCAGCTCCGCCGGGTGCAGAGCTGCAGACCGTGTGATAGAAGTCTCGCGAGCTCCCAGAGCGTTACCATGGCAACACTCTGGGAGCTCGCAAGACTTTTATTACACGGTCTGCAGCTCTGCACCCGGCGGAGCTGCAGACCAGAGAGGTAACACACCGGACCACCAGGGAGACACTGGACCACCAGGGATGTTTAAAGAAGGTAGGGCACAGAGCCCAAACAATGCCCCACCCCAATGTAACCCCTTCTCTGTCTACCCCCCACCCACTGTAACCCCTTCTCTGCCCCCTCCTCCCCCGTAACCCCTTCTCTGCCTGCCCCCCTCCCCCCACTGTAACCCCTTCGCTGCCTGCCCTCCCCCCCAATGTAACCCCTTCTCTGTCTGCCCCCCTGTAACCCCTTCTCTGCCTGCCCCCCTCCCCCCAATGTAACCCCTTCTCTGTCTGCCCCCCTCCCCCCAATGTAACCCCTTCTCTTTCTGCCCCCCTCCCCCCAATGTAACCCCTTCTCTGTCTGCCCCCCTGTAACCCCTTCTCTGCCTGCCCTCCTCCCCCCCCTGTAACCCCTTCTCTGTCTGACCCCCTCCCCCCAATGTAACCCCTTCTCTTTCTGCCCCCCTCCCCCCTGTAACCCCTTCTCTGCCTGCCCCCCTCCCCCCAATGTAACCCCTTCTCTTTCTGCCCCCCTCCCCTGTAACCCCTTCTCTGCCTGCCCTCCTCCCCCCCCCCCACTGTAACCCCTTCTCTGTCTGACCCCCTCCCCCCAATGTAACCCCTTCTCTGCCTGCCCTCCTCCCCCCCACTGTAACCCCTTCTCTGCCTGCCCCCCTCCCCCCACTGTAACCCCTTCTCTTTCTGCCCCCCTCCCCCTGTAACCCCTTCTCTGCCTGCCCCCCTCCCCCCCAATGTAACCCCTTCTCTTTCTGCCCCCCTCCCCTGTAACCCCTTCTCTGCCTGCCCCCCTCCCCCCCAATGTAACCCCTTCTCTTTCTGCCCCCCTCCCCTGTAACCCCTTCTCTGCCTGCCCTCCTCCCCCCCCACTGTAACCCCTTCTCTGTCTGACTCCCTCCCCGCAATGTAACCCCTTCTCTGCCTGCCCTCCTCCCCCCCACTGTAACCCCTTCTCTGTCTGACTCCCTCCCCGCAATGTAACCCCTTCTCTGCCTGCCCTCCTCCCCCCCACTGTAACCCCTTCTCTGCCTGCCCCCCTCCCCCCACTGTAACCCCTTCTCTGCCTGCCCTCCCCCCACTGTAACCCCTTCTCTGCCTGCCCCCACTGTAACCCCTTCTCTGCCTGCCCTCCTCCCCCCCACTGTAACCCCTTCTCTGCCTGCCCTCCTCCCCCCCACTGTAACCCCTTCTCTGCCTGCCCTCCTCCCCCACTGTAACCCCTTCTCTGCCTGCCCCCCTCCCCCACTGTAACCCCTTCTCTGCCTGCCCCCTCCCCCACTGTAATGCCTACTCTGCCTGCCCTCCCCCCTGTAACCCCTACTCTGCCTGCCCTCCCCCCACTGTAACCCCTTCTCTGCCTGCCCTTCCCCCCTGTAACCCCTTCTCTGCCTACCCCCCACTCTAACCCCTTCTCTGCCTACCCCCCACTCTAACCCCTTCTCTGCCTACCCTCCCCACTGTAACCCCTTCTCTGCCTACCCTACCCACTATAACCCCTTCTCTGCCTACCCCCACTGTAACCCCTTCTCTCCCTGCCCCCTCCCCCACTGTAACCCATTCTCTGCCTACCCCCACTGTAACCCCTTCTCTCCCTGCCCCTCCCCCCACTGTAACCCCTTCTCTGCCTACCCCCCACTGTAACCCCTTCTCTCCCTGCCCCTTTCCCCACACTGTAACCTTTTCTCCCCCTGCCCCCCCACTGTCGCCTTTTCTCCTCCTGCCCCCCCACACTGTAACCCTTTCTCCCCCTGCCCACCCACTGTAACCCTTTCTCACACTGCCCCCCACACTGTTACCAGTACACACACTCCCTCCCACACTGTCACCCTCACCTCCTGTCTCTGCGTGTCCTTTTGTGTCAGTGTGTGTGTGTATTTGTGTGTCTGTGTGTGTCTGTGTGTATCTGTGTGTATCTGTGTACATGAGTGTCTGTGTATCTGTGTGTGGGAAACTAAGTGTCATTGTGTGAATCGCTGTGTCAATGTGTGTATTTGTGTGTCTGTGTGTGTGTGTATACACTGCACACATACTCCATACAAAAACCATGCTTACATTGAAACACACATTGTGTATATGTATATTTTATAAACACAATATACACACACTGCATCCACTACACACACACACACACACACTGCAATCAAACGCAAACATTACATACAAATACACCCCTGCATTAAAACACTAAAATGATCTACAAACACCCCTTCATTCAAACACCAACACTACACACAAAAAGCACACCTGCATTTAAAGTCCTACACTACATATACAAACACCCCTGCATTCAGATGCAAACATTACAAACAAGTACACCACTACATTCCAATAGCAACAGTACATACAAATACACTCATACATGCACACATATACTTAATACAAAAACATGCTTACATTCAAACACTGCTCACAAATATAACCCTGCAATGATGTGCAAATGGTAGATCTCCATCTGGCATATTATTGTTGAAGTTCTCCGACAGATGGAGATCTACCTTTTGGCCACACTTTCACTAGATGGGGGCCCAGAAAACATACTTGCACCACGGTCCTCTCTACATTAGTTCCACCACTAGGATAATCAACGTGAGGTGCCTGGATGAAAGAGCAGGACAACAAAATTTCTGATTCTGAGTTTGTGAGTAAGCAGTTGTATGTCTCTAAAACTGATTGCCATGATGTGTAAAGTTTCTGCCTCTAAAACTGCCATGATATATCAAAATTATGCCTCTAAAACTGCCATGTTATGCCAATTTTATGCATCTAAAGCTGATTGCCATGGTGTGCCAATTTTATGCATCTGACTGTTTGCAATGGTGTGCCAATTGAATGCTTCTGAAACTGATTGCCATGATGTGCCACGTTTATGCATCTAAAAGTGATTGTCATGATATGCCAGGTTTATGCATCTAAAGCTGATTGCCATGGTGTGCCAAGTTTATGTATTTAAAGCTGTCATGATGTTCCAATTGTATGCCTCTAAAACTGATTGCCATGATGTACCAATTTTATGCATCTAAAACTGATTGCAATGGTATGCCAATTGTATGCATCTAAAGCGGATTGCTATGGTGTGCCAATTGTATGCATCTAAAGCGGATTTCCACGGTGTGCCAATTGTATGCTTCTGAAGCTGATTGCCATGATGTGCCAAGTTTATGCATCTAAAAGTGATTGCCATGATATGCCAAGTTTATGCATCTAAAGCTGATTGCCATGGTGTGCCAAGTTTATGTATTTGAAGCTGTCATGATGTTCCAATTGTATGCCTCTATAACTGATTGCCATGATGTACCACTTTTATGCATCTAAAAGTGATTGCAATGGTATGCCAATTGTATGCTTCTGAAGCTGATTGCCATGATGTGCCAAGTTTATGCATCTAAAAGTGATTGCCATGATATGCCAAGTGTATGCATCTAAAGCTGATTGCCATGGTGTGCCAATGGTATGCATCTGACTGTTTTCCATGGTGTGCCAATTGAATGCTTCTGAAGCTGATTGCCATGATGTGCCAAGTTTATGCATCTAAAAGTGATTGCCATGATATGCCAATTTTATGCATCTAAAGCTGATTGCCATGGTGTGCCAATTGAATGCTTCTGAAGCTGATTGCCATGGTGTGCCAAGTTTATGTATTTAAAGCTGTCATGATGTTCCAATTGTATGCCTCTAAAACTGATTGCAATGATGTACCAATTTTATGCATCTAAAACTGATTGCAATGGTATGCCAATTGTATGCATCTTAAGCGGATTGCCATGGTGTGCCAATTGTATGCATCTAAAGCGGATTTCCACGGTGTGCCAATTGTATGCTTCTGAAGCTGATTGCCATGATGTACCAAGTTTATGCATCTAAAAGTGATTGCCATGATATGCCAATTTTATGCATCTAAAGCGGATTGCATTGGTGTGTCAATTGTATGCATCTAAAGCGGATTGCTATAGTTTGCCAATTGTATGCCTCTAAAGTGGTTTGCCATGGTGTGCCAATTGTATGCCTCTGAAGCGGATTGCCATGGTGTTCACTTTTTAAAATACGCATTAAAAGCAAGTGGGTCTCGAAAAATTACCATTTTGAAAAGTGGGTCTCGGCCCATAAAAGTTTGGGAAGCCCTGAGATAGAGTATTCACTACTAATGGTAGATTGTTATATGTGTATAAATGTGATGTATGTTTTTTTTTTTCTGTAAGCATCATACACAAGTATAACAGTAAAATACCTCTTGTAAAAGAAACTCCTAAAAAGATTTTTGAAATATTTAAAAAAAAAAATGATTTTGGGGAAAGGGGAATAAAAAGGGAGGAAGAAAAATATCTACATATATAATAAATGGTTAAAATCATATCTTTGAATGTTCAAGGTCTAAACATACATTTCAAGAGATCTTGTCTTTTTGAATAAAAAAAAAAAAAGAATGTGTACAAGTAACCCTCTTACATTAAATTGGTTAAAACTAGACATATTAAGGTTCATACCAGATAGATTTTCAACAAAACTCTGTGCCTCATTAGCAGACAAAAAGAGAGATGTAGCTGTTCTTATAACAAAAGACCTTAATTTCCAACTAAAATATCAAGAAATCAACTTACAAGCAAGATATCTAATATTCACACGTAAAATTCAAAATCAGGCATATACAATTGTGAACATCTACATCCCAAACAATAATAACATTAGGTTTATAAGAAACATTATGATTAAAATAGATAAGATCAAACAGGGAAGGGTAATAATAGGGGCAATTTTAAAACAAAAAAATTAAATAGAAATACGAACGAGTCAAAACATTTCTTAAACGTAATAAGAAAATATAGTTTATTAGATATATGGAGAGTATAATACCACCCAGGTGAGAATTCCTGTACCTGCTTTTCTAAGACCTGTCACTTGTACTCAAGTATTGATCTCTTCCTAGGTAACATAAAGCTGGCTGATAGGATAAAAAAAATAGGAATCCGGGAGATAACGTGGTCCGACCACAACGCAGTGATCCTGGAATTAAAAATGAATGCTATAAATGGTAAAATAACTAATTGGCGTATGAACAACTATATTTTAAGCAAGAGAAAAGACACAACCGCCAATGGAAGAAAATAAATAAATAAATAGATACAATCCTACATTGGGGTTGGTAGGGGTTGCAGGGTATAAGGGCATAACCCATGGGATATAATATAGAAAAGAGGAAGGCTGACAGAAAGGGATTACAAAGCAGGTCCTCCCAATCGTCAGTCTCAATACCCCTGAATAGAATAGTCCATAGTAGTGGCTAGGAGTTGCCGGTATGGGACATACATGCAAAATATGAAAAATAATAAATTTTTATTGGTCCCTTCTAGGGAAGAAAAACACGATAAGGTATAAAGTAAAGGAAAATAAATTAAATTAAATTGAGAGTGTATATACAGTGTAAAAAGTGTATATACAGTTAGCAAAAAGTGACAGAGTAGGGATCCTCTATCGAGAGGTGACCTCACAGCAAACCTTGTTATCAAGAAATATATATATAGATTGCAACAGTGTTTCAGACGCTATAAGTAGCTATTAATCTGTATCTAGGGAAAGACAGTGGTGTCACCCTAATGAAGTTGCAAAGTAGCAGAGTCGCTAGAGAGGAATGACAACACAAACCTCCCCTCACAAGGTGTGCAAAGCAATAGGGTGTAGTACTTAGAGACAATATATGATTAAGACCGACGTCCTAAAAGCTGGCCCCAGATAATAGAGCTGATTAGCCTACGTCCCTCCTTTGTTGAATAGCGGACAGTGGACCCCTAATATGGATAACCCACTAGCTGTAAATAGAGGGTAGAGCTTAGCATCCCATGCAGTGATACTGCAGTGACGAGAGCCTGTAAAAAAATCGTTGGCTCCTAGTGTTCCGTCACTAGAGGTATGTTGCTCAGAACGCACAAAACGAAGACAAAAATCCTAATACAGAGTCTAAGTCTAAAGGATAGAACGATGGATAACAGCCCATCAGGGAACCAAACAAATGCTTAAGAGGACTGGTCTATTAACAAGTAAAGCTATAAAAGAGCTCACTGCCTACAATAAATATGATAAGGGCTACAGTAGGCCGTCTGGGTGCTATGTTAGCAGAGAGAGTATATTTTAAGCAACACAATAAGTGGAAGAAATTTAAGAAACAATTATGGACTATTTTATACTTAATAATAACAATGAAGTGGCAACTCCAATGATATGGTGTGGACGTTTAAATCCATAATTAGAGGATATCTAATAAAAATGGGAACCCAAAATAAAAAAATAAATGTGTCATCCCTCTCTGACCTTTACATAACTTAAATGATACAAATAGGAAAACCAAGGAACATCCTACTGTTATACTTTCTGAAAAAATTGAATATATAAAAAGTTGAATAAATTATATTTTAATAATACAAACCATTAGAAATTTAGAATACCTGTAAACTAAATGGTATTATAGAGGAAACAGAGCAGATAAAATGTTGACTAATAAAGTTAAGGGAAGAAAAAATGCAAATGTTATACATAAAATTGTAACAGAAATGGTCCTCAACTAACTCCCCCAAAATAGGAGGAACATTTAATTCCTATTATCAGAAACTCAGTTACTCATTTCCAAGTGATTCATTAGAAAGTCCCTCTAAAACTAATAACATGAAATCTATAACAAGTGAACAACTAAATTAAATAAATGTACCTTTTACAATGGAAGAAATATTGTTGGCTATTGACTCATCAAAAAAAGACAAAACACCAGGACCAGACAGTGTTTTATAAGACATTTAAGGATTATTAAAGACATGATGAATGCCTTTAACGTGATAGCGGAACAAAAATCACTACAAGAGGGGGCGGGGACTGGCTGCCAAACTGAAAGGCTGCATGCAGTGTGGGTGTCACGTTCACAGTAAATGATGTGGAACACAACTGCAGATTTCTTAGGACTTTAATCTTTTATTTAAGACACTTAGATGGAACTGAGACTTCAGTTCCAGAATTACAGTTACTGTTTCTTTAAATAATAAATGGTTTGTTTCATTTAGCATTGACAAGGTTCAGAATTCATTAGAGTCCGTTATTCTTGTTAACAGTTCAAATTATAAGAGATTATATACATTGGAATTATCAGTAGCAAGACTGGTGCAGTAAAACTTAAATAGTACTTGTTTTGAGGGATGCTGTAGCAGGCTTGCTGAACAACTTGATAGCAGACTTTAGTATGAAGAAATAAGACTATCTGTAGCAAGACAGGTACAGCTGAACTTGAATAATACTTGATTTGAGGAAAGCTGTAGCAGGAATGCTGGAGAACTTGATAGCAGACTTTAGTAAGTTGAAATAAAGCTTTAGCATTGTTAGTTCTTAACTCAGAGACTGTAAGTTACTTAACTTCTAGAAGTAGAGGGATTGTGTCCCCAGCTCTCCTCAGAGGCGGTTGCTTCAGTGAATGGTTGCCGAGAGTGCTGGTAGCTGTCTGTGATGAGGAGAGATGGTGGGGACTTGAATATTCCTCCAGTCCGGTCTAGTAGCGAGTGGTCGTCTCAGCGAGGTATGTGAGCCGGTGAGTTTGGCGCGGTACGCGTTTCAATAATCCAGCGTCTATCAGCTGGTGCGGTCGCATTAAATAGCAGACCGCGTCAATGGGGGTGTGGCTAAGCTCTGTCAAACCCGGAAGCATGAGGAGACATCGGGAGGCTTAAGGCCTGACAGTGGGCTCTGTACAATAGTTGACAATTATCGCCTAAAAACAGTATTTTGAAAGCAAACAAACAGCAAAATGTGCGCTGATACCTACCTGCAAGCTACTCTGCTACAGCACAAGGGTTTCCAGGCATCCGACAAGCAGATTGAGCCCACACCGCCACTGAGGCCTACCTCCAGGTGAAAGCCTGGGAGAAGCGGCCGATCTCCCTACTGCCTCTCCAAACGGAACAAGCTGACGTTATACGGGTCCCCGCTCCCCGCTCCCCCCCCCTGCCAGTGGGGGTTATCCCGACACAATCATCACAGCCAAGCTTCATCCCTGACAAGCAAATTGTCTTAAAGCAAAGACATAGAGGAGCACAATCTGCCTCAAAATGGCAGCTACTGCACCAGCTGCAGACACACTGAACCGACTGCAGACAATCGAGCAGGGCCTGGATGACCTCCTCGAAAACTTCTGGCATAGAATGCAGAACAAAGGGGCACAGACCCAGAGGGAGCCGCTACAACCTACACGACCGCATTACTCACTGCCAGGAAAAACGCCTAGAGTGGATGGCAGGAAGAAAAGACCTCACATGACGCCCGGTAAACGGAGACCAGTGAAGCGGAGAAGGCGGCCCATAAAATCCAAGGCTCGCATCTGCCTTCCTGGGCCGAGGGCCCGAAAGGGAAACACCCTGCTGCGTACCCCACATGCCCGGACGGGACTTTTCCATCAAACAAATGCTCCCAACTCGCTTGCGGTGCTGAAAGTGACCGGAGCGGTGGAAAGTGCACGAGGGCCCTTGAGAAGGCCTGGGGCTGGCGGAGTGGCCAAAATTGGATGCGGCCCCTAGACCAACCTGCTGGCAGCTTCCCGATCGTGGTCATAGGATGAACGCATAAACACACTCCTGGACAGTACCACAGCGTGCACACCAGGACTTACTCACAGGCAGCTCTAAACAGGCAGAAACATGTTGCCTCCTGAACGTTACCAGCAATGCCATAAATGTATATTCTGCTTTTGTTTTACTAGAAAAGTATGGATTTTTCTGTTTTTTCAGTCCAATGGTCTATTTCTTAACATGCCTAGCTTGATGCAGATGCACCCCAAAAGCCTAGTGGTTTACAACTTTTAAGCCTGCTACATATATGTCTTGCCGAACCCTGCAGAATATGCGGCCTTTAGCCTTTATGTATTTTTAGCCTGAAAGAATTTAATCTAAGAGTATGCTAGCTCTAAGACACGCTTTTCATGGTAGTACTCCTTTATTATCAACTGATATGTCTTATTTTCACCTCGTTTTTACCTAACTAGTACAGGCTTTAACTTAAGACATAAGTACCTAACCTGCATTTATTAACAAAAAAATGGTGCCATTCTTGCATGCCATAATACTGTATTCACTGTATTACTGTTTTAGCTTGTACATGCTGTTGTGGCGATACGAGCTTGTTTATGTTACTCACGCACTGCAAAAATAAAGATTGACAAAAAAAAAATCACTGCAAGAGGAAATGACCTGTGCAAATATTGTCCCTATCCTAAAACCAGAGAAAAATCCAGATCTGGTAATAAATCATAGACCAATCTTGGTAAGAAATTCTGAAATTCAGATATATGCACCAATTAAAGCTGTTAGATTACAAAAATTTATAACAAACTTGGTACATCTAGATCAGACAGGCTTTATAAAAAATAGACCACCTTCTAACAATATCAGAAGAAGGATTGACATATTAGATAGAGTTGAAAGGTCAGGGGTCCCATTTCTGGCTCTATCATTTGATGTTGAATAAGTATTCGATAGGGTCAGGTGGGACTTCCTGAAAAAATATGCAAAGTTTGTGGACTGACAGGATGGATATTTGGCGCAATATGGGCTCCGTATACACACCCTAAGGCAAGAAAGATAGGAGGGGGAATATCCTCTGAATAGATCAAGATAACAAATGGCACTAGACAGGGATGTCCCCTGTCCCCGTTACTCTATATATTGTCTATTGAGCCACTAGCCAACAATATAAGAAACAACTCCAAAATAAAAGACTTCACAATAGACAATAATGAATACAAAATCTCATTTTTTGTGGACGAAATCATTGTCACATTAGAAAACCCGACCACATCATTAAAAGAACTGATGAAATACTATAGAAAACTGTAGCAAAGCTGACAAATCTTTAATAATAGATGAAAACATAGAAACTGAAGAAAAAAGAGAAATACAGAATGCATATAATTTCAAATGGGTTAAAAATAAATTTCCTATTTGGAAATAAATAATCCTAGAAGAATCGTTTAGGCTAATGTGTTACCCTTAATCAAATCAAGGAATAGACAATCTAACCAGTTTACAAATTCAGAAATATCATGATGGGTAGAATCCACATCATTAAATCAAATATTCTTCTAAAATGGCTATACATTTTTCGAATGATTCCCCTAAAAATCCCTAAACCATGGCTATCAATGATTCAATCGTTTTTTTTTAATAAATATATATGTCAAGCAAAAATAACAAGAATAAATTTAAAAGTTTTATCATTAAAACTTCAAAGATGGAGGATTGGGTTTTCCTAATATATTTCAGAATAGGGAAGCATGTAGAATACATCATATTATTAACACTTTAAGAAAAGAGGCAAGAGACGAACCATGGTACCATATAGAAACAGTTAGTATGCAAGTGGAAGACATTAATAAGATTTTCTGGAATTTCAATAAAA
Organism: Pelobates fuscus; assembly: GCF_036172605.1. Classification (NCBI taxonomy): domain Eukaryota; kingdom Metazoa; phylum Chordata; class Amphibia; order Anura; family Pelobatidae; genus Pelobates; species Pelobates fuscus. Next base: position 19,704,302 of record NC_086324.1, on the reverse strand, counting down.
AAACAAGTTAAAGGACCACTATAGTGCTAAGAAAACTTGTTTTCCTGGCACTATAAGGTCTTTAGGTCCCCCCCACACTCAGGGTCCCACTGCCGCCTAAAGACTAAAGTGGTCCTTTAACTCTAAGGTAAAGCGATCACTAGTGATCGAAGATCTTCACCCATTGTGGAAACAATTAAATAATAAATTGAATATTCAGGACAAACTTTAGAGATAAATATAGAAGATCTTTTGTTAAAACAGTGGAAAGATAGTTTGCTAAAAAAAAGAAAAGATGTAATTGGAAACCGCGCAATAAAATAATTTCAACATTTTAGAGAACAGACAAGTTTATCTTCAAAGGAATATTTATCTTTTATAAGAGTAAATAACTTCTTAATAAAACATAGAGTACATTTTTATACCAATCAAATTACTTTATTGTAATAAATACAATTATTAAATGATGAAAATAATAGTAAGTTGGTAACAAAAGCAACACACTTCATTTCTTTAAATGGAGACCAATCTCCATACCAGCAACAAAATCCTGGGATAAAGAATTACAGTTAAACATAAGATGGAAAGACTGGATAGGATACAGATGCTTAAACAAACAAAAAAGGCCATTCACTGCCTTAACCTGATAAAGGTACAATGTAAACTAATTAATACATGGTACTATGACCCACTAAAACTAGCTAGAATATTTCCAAATTGTCAATCAACATGTTGGAGATGTAAACCCACAAGGCTGACTACACATATATGGTGGTCATGCTCTAAAATATGAAAGATTTGGAAATTATTAAATGGATAGAGGGCTGGATTACCATTTTCACCTCCCTCGGCACTTCTCCATATAGACTGGAAAAAGATAAAGATAACAAAAATGTGTAATCCATATACTGCTAGCTACAAAATGAAGCCTAGCAGGATATTGGAAAGATATAAATCCACCAAATATTGTAGAAATAAAAAATCAAATCATAAATCAATTCCAAATGGAACAAGGTATAAACAGACATTTTAACATAAGAAACAAAAATGATCAAAGATGGACAATATGGATTGAAAAGATCAAAGGAGAGATAGAATAAAAAGAAAAAGAGGTATATAACAAAGTAATAAGGGTAATATAAATGATATAATCCTGTTTGTTTGTTTGTTTGTTTGTTTGTTTGTTTGTTTGATTTTGTTGTTTATGTTTAATTATATATGCATAACTATGCTTCATACTAACATATCAGAATATAATTATTTCAAATCATAAGATCTAAAAAGACAAAAATACTATAATGACTTTAAAAAAAGGAAAAAAGAAAGGGAAAAAATAAAAAACTAATAAAAAATGAAAGTCTATACTATGCAATACAAAAATAATGGAGTATTTACTAAGAAGCGTAAATGAAATATGTAATGTGTTGTGTAAATTTTTGTACAAGTAAAAAAAGAAAAGAAAAGAAAGAATTAAATATGAAAAAAGTTTATATTATAGTTTTTGGAGCTGCGGCGATTTTCTTCTTGAATTAGTAATTTTTATCTCATTCATTTCTTTTATTTTATTTTTAATGCTGGATATAAAACAAGTATTGACATGGGAAGTAGCAATGACAAAGGCAAGAAGTAAGGTGGTCTCTGCTCAAATGAGCTCACACTATAAATGAAAGGAAAGAAGAACACACAAGGATGAAAACCTTGTCAGAGAGGAGGAGAGCATGATGGTTATGTATACGGTGTTTAGCTAATTGTGTGACAGTAATGAGTGAAAGCAAAGTGGAGTGGAAGGAGGAAAAGAGTTGAGTGGACTGTGAAATCTTAGGTTATGTGGGGGATGGGAGATGCTTCCCAGTAAGATGGTAAGCTTTCCTAAAGATGTGCATTTTAAGCGATTTCTTAAAGGACTGGAGGCTACGAAAAAGTCCATAGAAAATCCTGAAAGATACAGAATGCGAATGTTAAGACAGTAAGTGAGGTGGAATGGAAAAACAGAGTGGATGGATTATTGGGAGGGGCTGGGATGATCTAGGGATCATAGTCGATGTTGGTACCATTCACAAAGTTAGAGGAACATGAAAGATTATAAAACATGATTTCAGGGAATTAGGTAGCAAACTTAAGAAAAGGACTTCTGAGATATCACCTGTGCCACGTGCTACAGTGAAAAGGCAGCGGAAAATTAGAGAGGTCAATGTGTGGATGAAGTCTTGGTGCAGGAAGGAGAGTTTGGGATTTTTAGACCAATGGGACGATTTTGTGCTTGGTTACAACCTTTACAGCCATGATGGATTGCACCTAAAAGGGAGAGGGTCTGCAGTGCCAGGGGACATGATGGCTGGAATGTTGGAGGAGATATAAAACTAGTGGTGGGGGGGAGGGACATAGTAATCTACAAAATGGATATACGACAGAAAGGAGATGAGCTTTAGATCAGTACAAGGGGGTGGAGATGTGAGAGGGGCAAGATCAGAACAAAGGAGGTATGTAACATTAGTAAAAATTCACAAAAAGTACAAGTGACTCATGATAATATTAAATGTATGCTTACTAATGCAAGGAGCCTAAATAACAAAATGGGAGAACTAGAGGCAATAGCATACACTAATCAATATGACATAATAGGTATAACTTAAACATGGTGGGATGAGACACAGGACTGGGCAGTTAACTTACATGGGTACACACTATTTAGGAAGGATATAAAAAACAGGAAAAGTAGTGGGCTATGTTTGTATGGTATTATGAGTTAAAGCCAAATCTCACGCAAGTGGAATGTGATGAGGTTACCGAACAGACTCTGTGTGGTCCCCCTTGTTAACACCTCGTAATCACCGACCACCCCTGGCTGTTAACCACAAACAAGCATTCCCTGGGTGGCCATCATTCGTATATACGAAAGCACGCGTGTCTCCCGAACGCAGGCAGCGGTACATGATCGTCGACAGCATAGATCTCTGAGTCGGTTATGCAGGCCCGCGAACCCCACTGTAACTTGTACCCCTGCCTGTTCGACTTCCTGATGTCACATCCTGTTACATTCTGCAGATATTTCTGGCCAGGGCTTTCTGAGGATAAGTGGACTATCTTCAAACAAATAAGGTACATTTCAATGTATGTATCATTGGGTAATAAATATAAAAAAAAAAAATTGAAACCAATGTGGCATAGTGGGAAAGTGTAAAAAAAAATAAAAATAAGAAAAGGGCATTTAAAGCCTTTAAATCGGACCAATCAGAGGCATCCTATAAAAGATATAAGAAACCCAATAATGCGTGCAAAAATGTGCTAAACTACAAAATGAGAAAGTGATAGCCAATGAGAGCAAAACCAACCCCAAAACATTTTTCAAGTACATAAATTCTAAAAAAACAAAAAATGAAAGTGTAGGGACACTAAAAACCGGGCTAGTGTTAGTTAATGAAGACCAGGAAAAGGCAGAAATTCTAAACAACTATTTCTCCTCAGTATATATTGAGGAAGAACCTATGGCTATAGATATGCAAATGCTTGCTGCAAAAAACATGAAAAAATTGTGATTGGATGACTCAAGACAACGTGCTGCAGCAACTAAAGAAAGTTAATATAAACAAACCTCCAGGGCCTGACGGTATTCATCCATGAGTACTTAAGGAACTATGTGTGGAAATAAGTGAACCTCTGTTTTTAATCTTTCAAGAAATGATTCTTTCAGGAATTGTATTGGAGGATTGGCAGATGTGGTTCCAATATTCAAAAAGGGTTCAAAATTCTTGCCTGAAAATTATAGACCTGTGCGCTTAACTTCTGTGGCTGAGAAGGTATTTGAGGGATAATATTCAAAAATTCCTTGAGAAGAAAGTGGTTATCAGCAAAAATCACCATTGTTTTATAAAGCATATGTCATGTCAAACTAACTTAATTGCATTCTACGAAGAAGTAAGTAGATGTATAGATCAGCATGTTGCAGTGAATGTGATCTATTGGATTTCGCCAAGGCATTTGATACAGTTCCCCACAATAGATAAGTGTTCAAACTCAAAGAATTTGGTCTAGCTGAAATTCGTCTTCTTGGGTAGATAAATGGCTTACAAATAGAGCACAGAGAGTTGTCATCGATGGTAAATTTTCAAGCTGGACAGAGGTGGAATTCTCTGCCTGAAGAAGTGGTTTTATCAGAGTCCATGCAGATGTTTAAACAATGCAATATATTTTGGATCCCTATACTAAGTACTGTAATGGAATTCCATGTAAAATATTCTAAAAACCACCAACATGAGCGTCACTAGAATATCTCTGAACTCTCGTAATTTGTGAAGACTTTGTTACCTAGATCCACTGAACTTTATTTAAAGGACATTACTGGTAAAAGGGAAAAAAAGAAAAAAAATATTAGGTATTTACTGCAAAGTGTTGTATAATGTTCTATAAATAAATGTACATTATTCCTTTCTGAGTTGAACATACAAATATTTCTCTTTATTACCCAATAACATGTGTTTCAGCAGTTTTCTTATCTCCACTGTAGATAGTACAGGCCAGATGCTCATTTTATGACTAGTGCCTTGGTATAAATCACTTCTCCAATAATATACTTGACAGTACAACCACAATGGGTTTAGGTTTTACAGGAATAATCTTCACTTTACTCCCTTGCCTGTGCCAAGGATTCAGTCTAAAAACAAATGAAAACCTTATAGCCATTGCTGGACCTTTACCAAGTATCACAGGTGGTGTTTATAATGACGTGAAGCAAGATGAAGTGTCTGGATGCCATGGAGATATGCTCCTTTGGCTGAAAGACCAAATCCCTATTCTCAAAAAATATGGTGTCACTCACTATAAAATCAATCTGGAACACAATGTTCTCCTACAGAATGGAGATCCAAAGACACCAGACGATGGACAAGTCAAATGCTACCACACCCTTCTTCAGTATCTTGCTGGAGCAAGCATTCATCCAGTGATCATCTTGCAAGGAAGACCCCTTCTTGACCAGGCCACCAGCGGACCACTCAATCTCTTTGAAGAATATTCTGATTTTGCATTCAGAGCTTTCGGTGATATCGTTCAAACTTGGATAACCTTTACTGGTCAGCCAGGCTACACAAATTCTGGATTCCTGCAAGGTCTTCTTCTGGCACACCAGAAAGCACACAGTTTGTACCACAGAAAGTATGCTTCCGCAGGTAAGGATTCTGGGGCATGGGTTTGGGAGAGGTCTTTCTGTAATTAAAATACTGTGCAAAATAGGTGCATCGTTCCAGTCAGACTGGCTTTCGTTCTTTAAAATATCTGATTTTCAAAAATAAAAACAAATACATATTTTCACACATTGCTAATAAAGAGGAAAGATAGACACATTGTTTATCTGCTGATTGCCAGGTGAAAATGACAAAGTTTATAACAATGATTGACAGGGATCCAAGATGGTGGCTCCAATGACAGGATAAAGATGTGCGGATTTTACATTTCATTTTATTTTTAACAGCTCACAAATACATATTAGTCAATGCAGAGTATGCATTATATTAAATATCCTTTTCTCATTTAAAATAAATTGTCCCATAAATGTATTAATGCAGGAGTCATCATATAAAAGACTATAGTTAATAGTCAGTAGGTCAATGAGCCAGCCCCAAAATGGCAATAAATGCTGAATATCATGTTATGTTAAAATTAAACAAGTAAAGATCATGGAGAGAGATCGCAGCAGTCCATTAGGAATGATCCTTTGGAATTTATGTAAGTACTAGATGACATAACGAGTGTTATAACGCCTGGATTCAGACTTTACCTTGGACAAAGATTATTCTCTTATTTTATGACATGAGAAATTCCTTTTGTGCCACCTGATAACTGGCTCTATAACAACCCAAAAGTGCGTCCTTATCTTTACTATACGACCATAAATATTGTAACGTAAATTCAAGGTCACCCAGTGTATTTCAAGGTCACCCAGTAACGATTGTATTTACTAACTTAATCAAAATTGCTGAACAGTAAAACATTTCCAACTCAACATTAGTCACAGTTTGGTCGTTGTAGCGTAACTTTTGCCTTTCAGAGGTAACCGCCCGGAGAGGGTTTTCCACTGATAGAAACTGCTTTCCCTCATTCTCTGAATTCTCCTGAGGGACACAGAGAAACCCTTTATCTTTCATTGAAACTGGTCATCGCTAATTGATCGGTTGATTCCCGTTATAGAGCACCATTCTTCTATACCTGGAAGGGGGTGTCCGCTGATGCTTTCCTGTCGATTAGCAGCAGATGGACGAATTTTAAAAGGACTGTGTTGTGAATATTTTAGAAAAATCTACCGAATAGTAAATTAAAGGAGCACTTTAATTACCATAACCTGGAGTGGTTATGGTGCTCGGAGTGTTCACTTCAATACATTTAGCAAAAGCAAGAATTGTGTTAGGATAATTTTTATACATTCAGTGTAGATCTAAAATCCAGGTTTTACTGTTTCTTCCATATCTAACAAACAGAGAAAACTAGTTTAATACAATATGTCACGCCATCATTGCCACAATCTGGTCCATAAAGAATTCCCTGCTTGGTTAGGATTTTACAGCTCTATACAGCCCATCATTTATAAAATGCACCCATACTTCTTGCACATGATTTTGTTCAGAAAAAATAGGGCTTTCATTTCACATCAAATATTTATATATGAAACATAATTTAATATGAATAAAATATAACAAAATGTGAAAAATGAAGAAATGTTGTTATTTTACAAGTTCTGCATGGCATTTTAACCCCTTAAGACCGCAGGACGTTCTATGCCGTCCTTATTTTGGTGGCTCTAAACGCCGCAGGACGGCATAGAACGTCCTGCGATCTTTTGTACTTACCCGGTTGCCTGCGATCCCACGCCGGCGATCGCGGTATGGGGGACTTACCTGGGAGCCCAGGGAGTCCCCCTCTGTCCTCTTCGGCCCCCCAGGGCCATGTGATCGCGATGTCCTTGCGAGGACCCTGCGATCACATGGACGGCATAGCCGTCCATGTCAATGCCAGCAGGGGGAGTGCCTGTAATGACAGGTACTCCCCCTGCTGTATGAAAAAAAAAAAATATGTTAAAACAGTGTAAAAATAAGATTATATATACTTAGATCATATATATATTTATTATATATGTGATCTAAGCATATATATATATATATATATATATATATACACATATACACATAAATATACATACACTGTCTACGTGTATTTTAATATTAATATATACATAATTATATATATATATATATTAATATCAAAATACACGTACAATGATATTGATTAAATATATATATAATTTTCATTAGATATATATTTATATATAATAAAAAATAAATATATAAATACATTAAAAAATAAAATTAACAAAATAATAAAAAATAAATAGATAAAAAATATATAAACATGCGTAATTTCATTCTAACTGTATTTTAAAATTAATATATATATATATTGATATCAAAATACATTTAGAACAAAATAATATATATATCTATATACATAAGTATATATGTATATATCACTATATATATAGCTATATAGAAATAAAAATAATAAAAAAATTATATACATATATATACACATATATATATATATATACACATATATATATAATAATTCTACGTATATATTTATGTAATAATTTTACATAATTAGGTCATTTTATTAATTACAGGACCTGCCTGACAACCCAGGCCGAAAGTTCAGGGAATTACATTTTCTAGCACTATATTTAACCCTGTAATTTTTCAAGACACCATAAAACCTGTACATGGGCTGTACTGTTTTACTCGGAAGACTTCGCTGAACACAAATATTAGTGTTTCAAAACAGTAAAATATATTACAACGACGATATCGTCAGTGACAGTGACATTTTTTGCATTTTTCACACACAAATGGCACTTACACTGACGATATAATTGTTGTGATACGTTTTACTGTTTTGAAACACTAATATTTGTGTTCAGTGAAGTCTCCTGAGTATAACAGTACCCCTCATGTACAGGTTTTATGGTGTTTTCAAAAGTTACAGAGTCAAATATAAGGTTTGCGTTTCAGTTTTTTCACATTAAAATTCACCAGGTTGCCTTTGAGACCGTATGGTAGCCCAGGAATGAAAATTATCCCCATGATGGCATACCATTTGCAATAGTAGACAACCCAGGATATTGCAAATAGGGTATGTTCAGTTTTTTTTAGTAGCCACTTAGTCACAAACACTGGCCAAAATTTGCGTTCAAATTAGTTTTTTGCATTTTCAAATATTAGCACTAACTTTGGCCAGTGTTTGTGACCAAGTGGCTACTAAAAAAGACTGGACATACCCCATTTGCATTACCTTGGGTTGTCTACTTTTGCAAATGGTATGCCATCATGGGGGTAATTCTTATTCCTGGGCTACCATATGGTCTCAAAGGCAACGTAACCAATCTGGTGAATTTCAATGTGAAAAATACGCTATATTAGACCCTGTAACTTCCCAAAACACCATAAAACCTGTACATAGGGGGTACTGTTTTACACGCGAGACATCGCTGAACACAAATATGTGTATTTTATTGCAGTAAAAGCAAACAGTATTATGACATTGACAGTTAAAATGTCATGTAGAACGAAAAAAATAAAAAAAAATCTTATTTTATCCCATTTTTTTTATATTTTTTTCATATTAAATTATGTTTCATAGCTAAATATTTGATGTTAAACGAAAGCCCTGTTTCCCCTGAATAAAATGATATATAATAAGTGTGGGTGCATTTAATATGAAAGAGGTGAATTATGGTTGGACAGACAGATAGCGCAAATGCCAGGTTTTGTTTACGTTTTTTTTGGATCACAACTTGTACATTTGGCTGCGGTCTTAAGGGGTTAACTGTGAATGTCATAATACTGTTATCTGTATGTTTTGATGTCCCAAGAGTACACCAATGCCCCCCATGTACATGTTTTATGGTGTTTTGGAAAGTACAGGGTCAAATAAAGAGCTGGCCCTTTTCAGTTTTTACACATTGAAATTTGCCAGATTGGTTTGTTGGGCCTGTGTTGCCTTTGAGACCGTATGGCAGACAAGGAATAAAAATTACCCCATCATTACATACCATTTGCAAAAGTAGATAACCCAGGGTATTCAAAACGGGGTTTTAAGAAATTAAATTTCTCCAATATATAATTAATAAAAAAATATATAATTAAATATACATATTATATAAATACACTTTGAATTAGATTATATATATCTATATATATACTGTATATAAAAAATGTAATGTATATATATTTTTTTATTATTTATAATTAGATTATTTTATTAATTATATATTAGTGGATCTATATGACATCCCAGGTAGTCTACCTGCAGCTATTCCTGCCAATCAAGCCAATTACATAACTCTGATTGTCAGTGGTGTATCCTGGTTTTGTGCTGCCCTAGGCATGACAATACTCAGGAATGCCCCCCCTCATCCGCCCCCTGCCGCATTCTAAATACACATACACACTCACTGACAGACACGCATACACTCTCACTATCAGACACACACAAACTAACAGACACACACATAGTAACACACTCCCTAACAGGCACACACACTGACACACACACTCACTAACAGACACACACACTCACTCACTAACAGACACACACATAGTAACACATTCCCTAAGAGACACACACACTGACACACACACACTAACAGACACACACAATGACACACACTTACTAACATACACACACACTCATACACACACACTAAAAGACACACATACACACTAACAGACACACACTCACTCACTAACAGACACACACAGTAACACACTCCCTAACAGACACACACACTGACACACACACTCACTAACAGACACACACACTCATTAGCAGACACAGACACACACTCCCACTCACTAACAGACACACATATAGTAACACACTCCCTAACAGACACACACACTGACACACACACTCACTAACAGACAGACAGACACTCACTAACAGACACACACACACACTCACTCACTAACAGACACACACACTCACTAACAGACACACACTCACTCACTCACTAAAAGACACACTCACTAACACACACACACTCACTAACAGACACACACACATTCACTAACAGACACACACACACACACACACATTAACACACTCACATTTTTTTTTAAAATTCAATCTCCCCAGCCTCCTTACCTTTGGGAATGCTGTGGTGGATTAACACTTTCCCTGGGGTCCAGTGGGGCTGCTGGCCGGCTGGCCGGCCAGTCAGTCGGTGAGTGCTGTCGGCGAGGGAGCACTAATCCTCCTGTTCAGCTCCCTTGCGCGGCACGTAGTGATGCCGGAGCCAGAATGACGTCATATTCCGTCTCGGGATCACTGCGGTGCACGCTGGGGAGCTCAAAAGGAGAATTAGTGCCCCCTCGCCGCCCGCCCGGAAAGTGCCGCCACTGCCAGCCTGGGGGCCCTGAGCTGGGCAACCAGCCAGCTCTTGGGTCCTGCAGGACAAGAGACTAGCAAGGCATTTGCCAGGGCGATTGGGGGGCGGCTTTTTGCCGCCCCCCAGAAAGTGCCGCCCAAGGCAAATGCCTCTGGGTAAATACACCCCTGCTGATTGTCAGTATTAGCTGCATAGGGACTGCCTGTATTGTCAGGCAGATCCTCTAATATATAATTAATAGAATAGGTAGGTACCCTGATTGCCATTGGCGTAGAAGGTAAGTATTGCTGCCAGAGCCAGGGCCGGATCATTATTAGTGAAATAATAAATATCTAGCAAAGAGCTAGTGTTTGGTTTATCCACCTTTCTCTCCCGTGTTATGTCATGTTTTTGCACTTTGCATCCAGAACATCGCAAACTAGTAACTGATAGAACCCTGTATCAGAATCAGATAATACATTAACTACACAGGACTGATTAGAATGCATTACCAAGAGACACGAGATCTGATATTCCTCTCAGTTATAAAGAGAACACTGGCAGAGACAGCCTGCGTCAGATACATGATATCACATGAACAGAATGTCCCTTCTGTGCTCAAACAAAAAAACAGACTGACCTTATACAATGACAAGTTCTCTTTAATGGAACACTCCAACATTAAAATAAATGTACTATTAATATTAGAGTGATCCTATTATTACTTAGAGTACTACACCCCCATACACACACATTGAAATATAATGGTAAAAAGTCATCATAAAATGCACCTTTATTTCAGTACTGGGGACAGTCTCTGCTGTGCAGCTTCTCGTTCTCCAATTAAGTCATCAGTTGTGATGATTTGTCCAAGCCAATGCTTCTCATATAGAAGCACTCAGGACGTAGGGCACATTTAGTTTAATCAAATTAATTGTTTCTCACTGAGAAGCATTGGACACATTCCACGTTACCATGCTGTGTGTGAACTTAAAAGCATTCTGTTTTTAGAGATTTTCCATGAAGAGATGACAATAGTGACTGTCAGTCAGCCACTAGAGCAGGGGTGAACAAAAGGTAGATCCCCAGATGGTGTAGAACTACAACTCCCTTGATACTTTGCATGCCTTTAGAATGCCTTTGCAAAGACCAACCATCATTGAAGCTGTAGTTTTGGAACATCTGGCGATCTACCTTTTGGGCATCTCTGCACTAGAGGCAATGTTTTAGACAAATGGGAACATTGCTTTTTCTATGAAAAAAAGGATCTATGCACTGGAACCCCTTCATCAAGATTAAGTGGTTTTGGTGCTTAGAATTTACCTTTAAGTATATAAATTAATGGGAACCTTTACAATTAAAACTATTATTCTATAGATGAAATGGCGATATGTTTCCCTGCTATCCACTATGATTGCTTCCCAACCCAGTTCTCAAAGCACAAACTTGGTCTAATGTTTTGTTGGTATGACTACTGGAACAGAAATGGAATATGCATAAAATCTAGACTTCTGGTTCACCTTGATTTACAAATGTAGGAGGTTGAACTAATGGGAAGACTTTCAGAGATATAAGTTAGCTTTCTTTGGCAGTGTTGGAGCTATGAAGGAAGAGAAAATGTTAGTGTTGATGACAGTTGAAAAGGGGTGGTGGGTTTGGAGAGTTCTAGAGTAAGGATGGACCATTTTGAGTTGGGTTCGAGAACAGGATGGAAAATAGAAGATTTGTCACAGATAAAGACATCAAAGGTTTCCAATAAAATCAGATTAACCTAGTACCAGGACAGGCAACCTTCGGCACTCCAAATGCTGTGGACTAAATCTCCCATAATGTTTTTACAGTCATGATGGTAGCAAAGCATTAGGGGAGAAGTTGTCCAAAACATCTGGAATGTTGAAGGTTGCCTACACCTGACCCAGTAAATGGAGAACGGTGAATGACACAGTAATTGCACGTTTTCAGAGGATCAAAGACTGGTATATTTGAGTGAGATTGAAAGTAGAGAGTAGAGAGGATGATCATTTCCACTTTAATGAGAGGTCGACCTATGAGTCCAAAGAACCAAAGCAGAACCAAAGACAAGAAATATGGAGATCTTACACCTAACAGGGGTTTTAGTGTGAGGAAGACAGAAAGCTGATTTAAAATTAAAGAACAAGGGGAATTAATGGTGAAAAATGTTCGAGGCTTTAGAATTAAAGAAAAACTTACAGAAATGGAACTTAATATTCGTAAAGTATGAACTTCACTAGAGAAAGAGTAGAAAGAATGAGTTTGGTATACTGGTTGAGAAGATAGAGGATATAGGACAGTGGACTGTTTGCAGCGGAAAAGTGGTGGTGAAGAGGGAAATTAATGTTAGTATGATATTCAGGAGGCTGAAAAATCGACTCATTATATGCAAATCTGTAATATTCTATTTATTTGATACATTGTGCTTTTTAATGCCACTGTCCTATACCTAGTCTCTTGTAAAACATTTGTCCCCATTTAATGCTAAAGAAAACATTATGATTTTTACAGTAATGTTTTTGTTTTTTTCAGGTGGAAAGCTGTCAATTGCTTTAGAATCTGACGTTTTAAGCAATATCCTTTCCCTACAACCAAATTTCATGGTAATAATTTCATGCAGACTCCCCTATCATCTCTGTAAACCTGCCTGGGTCCTTGCAGGAGGTTAAATGCATTGTCTCCTGTTAGCAATCATAGGCAGAATCCATAAAATATTTTTACTATCCTTTTTACTATCCTGAGATAATATGATTTGGATACCACTCACGTGTCCCATCATCCCATCTCTTTCTTAGCAATCTTCAACACACTTCCTTGCTTGGTATTTACTATATGTCCATTAAGACCATTTTCATTCTACTTCACCCTCCTTCGTCTTCATTCAACCTTTCCTTTAGTCTTTGGACTTTATTCGTCCTCTTTCTGGGATCCTTTATTCCACCTTTCCCTTCACAATCCTCATTCATACCTTCCTTCCTGGTCTTCATCCTACATCTCTCTCAAGACTTTAATTAGCCTCTACCTGGGATTCTTTCTCACATCTCTTACAACCCTAGCTGAATCTTTATCCCATCTCTTCTCAGTCTTAATATTAGCCTTTTTTCCTCACTGATACCATCTCTTCCTTTGTAAGTCCTCCACAGACTAGGAAAGAAGTAGTGAGATAGAGGACTTAAGGGAGTTGGTTTGGAAATAAGACTGTGGTCTTCATCCCAATCCTACTTCCCCAAGTTCCCAATCTTTATCTTACCCTACCTTTCCTAGTCTCCCATCTACATCCCATCACCATTTATCTCACCCTGTCCTATTTCATACAATCACTTTGTTTTTTAAAATTTCAGGAATCAGTTGATTTTATTGCTTTAAATGTGAATTACAACTGCAGAGGTAGAGAATTATCGCAGATGTTCAGCAAAGATCAGGTAAGAATCAAATTATTTACGATGGTAATAATGTAACAAAAAAAGCAATACATTAATTATTTGAAAAAAAAAATGTAATAAATAAAAATCTGTGTTTTCTTGTTTCCAGGTATATTTTGTGATCTTGACTTTTATCTACAATATATTACAGTCTGGGTTTTTTACTTAAGTGAGAATTCAAAGTGAGAATTTCAAATTTCAGGTCACAGTAGAACTGAAAGCAAAGCAGACTTTTCCGATTTGGCTATTTTGACCTTACATTTTAAATTCACTTTGAATTCTCACTTTGCTAAATAAACCTTAACATCTTCTTAAAATTCAGTATCCATTGGGATCAATGATGTCAAGTCCTCATAAAATCAATTGTGGTTAGTGTTGCTCATGTACATAGACCACAGGGTAGAGTTATCAAGGCAAACCCAGAGCTCTTGCGTTGCTATGTACTAAATATCACGAAACATTGTATTGGTGTCCATGGTTATGTCTTCTTAATTAGCACTTTGCTCAAGAATAGCCACTGGTTATTAATAAATCGTCAGCAAATGATAATGTATCTATTGTTACACCAAAGTATTTCAGGTTGATATCTGACCTTAACCTATACCAAGGGATGTAGACCAGCCAGAATGATAAAGTGACAGACTAATTGCTCAGCCGATTCCTGGGCTGTATACACTTCTTAGATCAAATGATTAACCTATTCAGACACCAGAAAATTGCTTCTGTATTTTCAGGAAGTTCAAACTCTGTGCCAATTTTGTTATTTTTGTTCATATGATGTTCAAGACATTCTGCTGTGCAAAGTACCATAGCTACAAACATGTTAATGTTAACTTTACATTAAAAAGTAACAACTAGTATCACACTCCGAAAATGTATAAAAATGTTAATTGGTTATGTTCCAATATGGCCACTTTGTTTGGGAGATCATGGCATCAGTGTCTCAAAATAACACTTGTATATATAATCCAAGCGTTACAGTCTTGTATTTCCCATGACATCTTCGTAAAATACTTACCTTAGTTCTTTACTTTTTGTAGGATTTGCAGAAATTGATAAAAGGTCGAGATGTTTTAGTTTTCATTTTACAGCTGAGCGACTGTAACTCCCTAAATACAGAAGAAAAATATATCCCAGTCTTTAAAATATCTAAAAGTAAGTGAGATTATATGAACTACCAAAGACTGAGCATTTATACTGAAATTAACAAAGTTGATGGAGGTTACATGGGAAGAGGGGAGGATGGATGGACAGAGAGATGGACAGATTGAAGGAGAGTTGATTGATCGATGGGTAGATGGATGAATGAGTAGATGGAAAGTGAATTAATGATGGATGGATCGATGGTTAATGGATGGAGAGTTGATTGATCAATAGGTAGATGGGTGGATAGATGATAAATAGTCGATTGATCAATGGATAGATGGATGGATGGATGGATGGATGAATGGAGAGTTGATTGATTAATGGGTTGATGGATGAATGGGTAGATGGAGAGTTGATGGATGATGGATGATTGATGTATGAATGGATGGAGAGTTGATTGATCAATGGCTAGATGCATGGATAGGTGATAAATAGTTGCTTGATCAATAGATAGATGGATGGATGAATAGAGAGTTGATTGATCAATGGGTAGATGGGTGAACGATGGATGAAGAGTTGATTGATCGATGGGTAGATGGATGAATGGATAAATGGAGAGTGGGTGGATGGATGGATGGATGGATGGACAAATTCATTAGTAAAGAATACAAAAAAGGAATTAATGAAGAATAAAGAGGTTGAGGAACTAGAGGGAAGAAGATATGCCTGAATTTAAGGCAGTTATTATGCAGGCGGTATTAGGGAAGTTATAAAATGGAGAGAAGGACAGGCATAGAGTTTATTTACAATATGCTAAACTTGAACAGACACAAGACAAGATAACAAGAGAATAAAGGAACATGATTAGTAATTTAAAAAAATAAATAAATCTATTCCAGCACTGAGTGAATCTGGAGCAGTTTTCGTGGGATATGATATCAAGGCGTTTTTAAACAACTCACCTCCTGATATGAAAAGGTATGTGAGGTATTTATATTCTAAAACATTTGAAATAAAAAAGTTAATTTTAGAGGAAAAAAATTAAGTTGACATCTGTAGGTGGAAGATGAGTCGAAATCCAACTTGAGATATGCAGGTGATGCACACCAGATTTTTTTCTATTTGCTTCAAATTGAGGGGAATTTTATCATTTTTGGTCTCAAAAGTATTTGACACCAAGCTATACAATCACAGAATGACGTCTGCTTCCTGACCAGAACAGAGTTAAGACTAAAACACAATATATGTCTGTGCTGTTTTTGCATGTCAAGCAGAGAACTATGGCATAGTTGTAGAAATATGATTAAGTTGGTGTGCCCAAGGAGGCCTTCTCAAATCTGTCTGTATGGGGCCACTAAATATGGACCCAACTGACAGGGGGGAGACCAAGGTATTGATTGATTTAACCCTTGTAGCGGAGGCCTGATATTCCACAGGTTAACTCCACTAAAAATCCCAGTGAGGCTCAGGAACAAGTAGTGAAAACAGCATGAAGCAGTAATTCCAGCAACTAAAGTAATCCACGAATATCCCCATACAGATCCCAATGAATGGACGACACACAGCATCAGGAGCAGAACTGACTTTTAATCCACACAGTCTCCTTATAAAGGGAGGGATTCACATTAATCAGTACAGTATCCAATAGTGTAACCGTTACCTCCCACACATCTCCTCCCCTCAGTATGACACTTAATCCCATTATACATACTGTAGTTTTCCCTGAGTTCTGAATGTACCCCAAAACAAG
The DNA here is from genome assembly GCF_036172605.1 of Pelobates fuscus. Taxonomy (NCBI): domain Eukaryota; kingdom Metazoa; phylum Chordata; class Amphibia; order Anura; family Pelobatidae; genus Pelobates; species Pelobates fuscus. The sequence goes on along the minus strand of NC_086324.1, from coordinate 19,687,642 downwards.
CAGTTACAATAATACTGGGGGTACCCCCTGGTAGCCCTGATCTGGGTGACTAACATATCCAAAAATCACCCAGATCAGACCAGGGGTTCGGGAGTTAGGTGGACGGTGTAATTTGACCGACCGCACACGGGAGGTAAAACACACATCAAATACTGCCATCCACGATTAATATTAGATTCGTATGATTCCCCTTGTTCGGTACTTTGAACCTACCGAACAGGAGGCTGATTAGCCTTTCCGTTCGTGAGTTACGGAGCCATGGAGGTCTCAGCGGTGTTCGGGTAATCGAGTGTCCGATTTGAGTTCCAGACACTCGACGACCAAACACCGCTGAGATTTTCGTGCGTAAGATGGCCGCCACCACGTGTTCGTATACCGAACGGCGGCCACCCAGATACATGCCAAAAGTACCGATTAACCTGCGGTTAGAGAAATGTGAACGCTTAATAAGGTACACACTTCTCTCTGGGGTGGTCTATTGGTTCGGTAGTTTACATTCGTATGGAGTACGGATGGAAACTACCGAACAATCATACGAATGCCACATACATTTTAAACATAGAAACAGAAATAACACACGAATTGCAATAGTATTACAGTCTTTTAGGACAGCCCTGATACCATCTGCCACAACCCTGCTAATACCAAGACATTAAGATGTACAAAAAAGGCTGAAAATATCTAAGAATTTTAATAAATTCCACCAAACATTTGGCAAAAATTAGAGTGAATTGTGTTGGCAACACATTGATAAATCTCCAACAATATTTAAATTTCTCCTCCAAGTTTGCTCTGGCTTTGCCTAGCTTGAACTGAATCATGATGTTATTGAAACATGATGTTAACATTTTTCATAGAAATTAAAAAGATATAATAAAAGAAAGGCTAATACAAGTTATAGTTAATGTTTAATATTTTATTTTGTGGTGAATTCAGAAATGTGACAGTTCGCTTTAAGCAAGATTTGTAGTAAATATTGTTTAAAAAAAAAAAAAAAAGAGTTTGAGTTATATATGTCAAGAAATTGTTCCCAACACTGTTATTTTCCTCTTGTAGTGTAGAAAACCTTAAAAGCTTGCCATTGACGTCACGAGCATCGTACAACACCGTTTGGGAAAGATTTGCTAATCAGACGGTTACTGAGAGAGACACCTTCAATGAGGGCACATTTCCCAGTGGTTTTACATGGGGAGCATCTACTGCTGCCTTCAAAGTGGAAGGAGGTTGGGCAGAAGACGGGAAAGGAGAAAGCATATGGGACACATTTGGACAGAATAACCATGCAGATAACAACGCAACCGCCAATGTGGCTAGTGACAGCTACTACAAAACTGACTATGATGTGTATCTTTTGAAGGGTTTGCAGGCCAAAACATATCAGTTCTCTTTATCTTGGGCTAGGATTTTTCCAACAGGGTTTAACACTAAAGAGAACGCCAAAGGAGTGAAATACTACAATAAATTAATCAACAGTTTGCGAGATGCAAACATTGAACCAATGGTCACCTTGTATCACTGGGACCTGCCTCAACCCTTGCAAGACCTTGGAGGCTGGCAGAATGAGATCATTATTGATGCCTTTATGGACTATGCCGATTACTGTTTCAGACATTTTGGTGACCGGGTGAAATTTTGGCTAACATTCCATGAACCTTGGGTTGTTAGTTACGCTGGTTATGGCACTGGAGAGCATGCCCCTGGCATTAAAGATCCAGGAAGGGCCTCCTACAAGGTAAGTTTAATAGAATGTATCATGAACAATACTAAAAATATAACATAAGGCAATTACGTTGCATATGATACACTTTTTTTTAATAGAACATCCATATATGCATTTGGACTCCCCATCAATTTATGACCAAATATAAAAATACTAATCTCTGACACTGACCACCTTTAGCCATATAATGGTTGTATATAGTGAAAACTAATGATGATCACCAATAAATGTAATATTTTTAGCAAATGCTCTACTTTTAAGGGTAGACATTCCTCCACTGATGTCTAAATGTTGACCTGTATTTTCCTGTTAGGTGACCCACAACATCCTGAAAGCGCATGCTAAAGCCTGGCATGTGTACAATGATAAATATCGCTCCCAGCAGCAGGGCCAGGTGGGAATCTCTTTGAACTCTGATTGGGCAGAGCCACAGACAGCTCATAACACAGAGGATGTGAAAGCCGCAGAGCTCTATATTCACTCCATGCTCGGTTGGTTCGCCCATCCAATATTAATCAATGGTGACTACCCCGAGGGTCTTAAAACCCAGATTCAACTGAAAAACCAGCAGTGTCCCAGCACAGTTTTCCCACTGCCTGTATTCACAGAGGAAGAGAAATCCTACATTCATGGTACTGCTGACTTCCTAGGAATCTCCCACTATACCTCCCGACTGATCCAAGCTTCCCCTAGCACCAGCTGTGTTCCTGACTACCATAATATTGGGGACTTTACATCTCATGTGGATCCATCATGGCCTGAGACTGCCTCTTCATGGATTAAAGTGGTCCCCTGGGGTTTCAGGAGGTTGCTAAACTATGTGAAGGAGGAGTATGTGAAAGACAACCTGAAGATATACATAACTGGGAACGGAATGCCAACAACATACGATGGAGATGTGTTTAATGACACAGTTAGAAAGGATTACTTGACTGCCTACATCAACGAGGTTTTAAAAGGTAACATAGGCAATAACTGAAAGATTAGATCTTAGAAGTGATCCGCATTGTGCTTTTATTCCATAACAATTAATCATTTAAGCGCACGATTACTTAAGTGGCCTTGTTACATTTAAAACTGTATTTTCTATGTGTGCGCTGTTTCTTAATCTGTATTTTTAAAACATTTTGGCCTCTATGAAAGCACCATTGCTGAGAAATACATTTGTTTGTGCCCCAATTCCATTTTTGTCTTTAGAATGACTTGATATGTAAGAGGAGCAGACAATGTTTCCCATTGATGCTCATCAACAACATGCACAACAGGTGGGAGGCTAAGTAAACAAATGAGATTGGAGGAATATGCAGGCAGCAGTCTTTGGCGCTATACTTAATGAACTGAGCCACCATCCTCTGTGCATAGGTGGAGGGGAGGAAGGTGTTGTTTTGATAGAGAGCAAGAGAGTAATCTGGAAGAGGGAGGTCTATGCTAAAAAACAAATCTAAAAATGATAAATGATTCATTTCACCTCTGTGAAGACAGTTTATGGAGATGTGAAAGGAGGGACCTTATTTTTTCTTAGATTGATTGAAAAATCTATATTTTTACTAGAAATTCTGCAACCACATTGAACAGGTTTGACTTTTACCTCTATTTTTAAAGATGTCCTCTTGAACCTGAATTTGTACAGCACCTGGATAATAAATTGCCTCCCTTCCTTGTTGTTCTCTACCTCCTCTTATTACCTATGATAGATTGGAAAAGAGCACAATATAAAGGCCTATTAAAAGATGTTGATTTTATTTTTCTCAACTCACAATATAAATTTAAACCTATAAGACATGTCAGTGTAAGTTAATGTGCTATTACTTTTGGGTACTTGATTGTTCATTGTTTAATTGTGTTTAAATGTAGGGTAATAACTGCTTGATTCAAGGATAAATCTGACTGCCATTCTGGGGTCAATAAGGAATTTTTTGTCCTAGCTTGTTGCATAATTGTGCTTCAAACTGGGGTTTTTTTTTGTTTTTGTTTTTTCTCTTTTGGATCAACAGCAAAAAACAGGTGTGAGGAAGGCTGAACTTGATGGACGCAAGTCTCTTTTCAGCTATCTAACTATGTAACTATATATTCAGCTAATTATGGAGAACATATCCTTAGTAACTTTTATATCCCTAAATGATTTACAGCTGTTTCAATTGATGGTGTGTCAGTCAATGGATACAATGTAAGGTCCCTTCTGGATGGCTTTGAAGGCTCTCACGGTTACAGCCAGAGGTTTGGCTTGCACCATGTAAGCTTTGAAAATGTTAACAGACAGAGGACTCCCAAAGAATCTGCATATTTATTTTCAAGCATCATCGAACATAATGGTTTTCCAGTGGTAAAGCAAAGCAGGGCTGTGGTTCAAACTCCAAGATGGCCCCATGAAAGAAGATTAGCTCCTCTACCTCCATCTGATGTTCCTTCAAAAGCAAAAGTTGTGTGGGAAAAATTTTCAGGTCAAACTTATTTTGAAAGAGACATGTATTTTCATGCCACAATGCCAGAGGACTTTCAATGGGGGGTTTCAACCTCTTCCTATCAGGTTGAAGGTGGATGGAATGCTGACGGGAAAGGACCTAGTATTTGGGATACATTTTCCCATGTTCCTGGTAATATTGCTGAGAATGGTAATGGGGATGTTGCCTGTGATAGTTATCACCGACTAGATGCTGACCTGTATATGCTGAGGTCCTTAGGGGTTAAAAGCTACAGGTTTTCGTTGTCTTGGTCTAGAATTTTTCCAAATGGACAAGGAGCCACTAATGCTAAAGGGGTTGAATATTATAACAAACTTATTGATGGCCTACTTGCAAACAATATAATCCCTATGGTAACACTGTATCATTTTGACCTGCCTCAAGCTCTTCAAGACATAGGTGGCTGGGAGAATGATATGGTGGGTGAAGCCTTTCATAGTTATGCAGATTTTTGCTTTCAAACCTTTGGAGATCGGGTAAAGTTTTGGATGACATTTCATCAACCCTTCAGTTTTGTAACAGCTGGATATGGGTTTGGTTACTTCCCACCACAAGCCAATGACCCTGGTTATGCACCATATAGAGTAGCTCACCACCTGCTGAAAGTCCATGCCAAGGTCTACCATACCTATGACAAGACATATCGGCCAACTCAAGGTGGTGTAATCTCTTTGAGCCTCAATACAGAATGGGCAGAACCCAAAGACCCCAGTAATCTAAGGGATATAGAAGCAGCTGATCGCTATCTACAGTTCACGTTAGGGTGGTTTGCTCATCCTATCTTTAAAAATGGTGACTACCCAGAAGTTATGAAATGGCAAGTGGCAAATAAAAGTGACTTGGAGGGTCTGAAATCCTCCAGGCTTCCTGTTTTTACAGAAGAAGAAAAAGCAGAAATCCAGGGCACAGCTGACGTTTTCTGTATTAACATCTACTCCTCGAAATTGATTTCTCACAAAACATGGAGGATTAGCCCACCATCTCGCCAAGGAGACATGGATGTATTGGAAGAAGTCCATCCTGAATGGCCAGGTACAGCACTTGGTGATCACAGGGCAGTAGCCTGGGGACTCCGGAGACTCCTAAACTGGATAAAAGAAGAATATGAAGATGTTCCTATTTATATTACTGAAAATGGAGTGGCTACACCCACGCAACAAGAATATGGTGACACTGAGCGTATATTTTACTACAAAACCTACATTGATGAAGCTTTAAAAGGTAAATAGTTGTTTTCAGTTGGGAACTTTGTAAATAGTTAAATTGCCCCAAATCTTACTTACATATAATTTGTATTTAATATTTACAAGTAATTGGATACTTTAGAGGAAATTGTTATTTTGATGGAATATAAATTCAATAAATATTGTGGTAGCTCAACATGTGTCCTCCGATGTAAATATTCAGAGGTACACACATTTGCATTCATAGAACAGGTAGATAGTATAAAGTATATTTTTAAAAAGTTCTCAAATTGGCTCCACATTTGGACCTCGTATTAATGTATGCAACAATGAATTGATTTGTATTAAAACTTATTAGTGATTAATAAATCATCAAATAAGTCATAGAGGGTTATTCACAAAAGTTAGAATTCAAAATGATTTTCAAATATTAAAGGACAATATTGTCACTAGCTTATTGTATTTTTTGATGAGTAGAATCATTTCTTTCAGGCTTTTGAGAGAAAATGCAGTGTTTACATTACAGCCTAGTGATAACTCCACTGGCCACTCATCAGATGGCTGGTAGAGGTGCTTCCTGGGGCAGTGCTGCACACAGAGACTGACATTCAGTGTCTCCACCCTCTGCATGGAGACACTGAACTTTACTTATAGAGATGCATTCAGTTTGGCCACTCTGGTCTTAAACTTAAAAATCACTTGAATTCTCACTTTATTAAATAATCCTGATAATGTTAAGTCTGTGTCTTTCTGATTATGGTATATTGCTTAGTTATATGAGAGGATTATTTACACATACCTTTTACCTGTGCAGCTCAGAGTATCGATGGGGTGAATCTAAAAGGATACAGTCCCTGGTCTCTCATGGATACCTTTGAATGGACATATGGGTATATTTTACGATTCGGTTTGCACCACGTGGATTTCCAAGACCCTAACCGGCCAAGGACCCCTAAATGGTCTGCTATATACTATGCTAATGTTATCCGAAACAATGGCATCCCCATGGACAATGAAGATGAGTTTCTCTATGGGGAGTTCCCGTCAAATTTTGCTTGGGGTGTAGCATCATCATCCTACCAGGTAAGTAATCTAGAAATAGCTTAAAGTGAAATATAAACATCAGCTCATACAATAGAAATACAAGAAAATGGGGAGATTTACAAAAGTGTTGAATGTTCTAATGATTTGATTTAATAGAAGAAGTCACTAGCTGCATTTTCTGCCAACACAGCAAAGTTATCACAAAATAACATTTACTTGTTGATAAATCTGAGCTGAGAATCCATAGGAAACCTCAGAAACAATGATGCCATCAAAAAATTACTATATGGGGCATTATAATTCCACAAGGCATAACAATGCCTAATGGGACTATAGATAAGATCCCAGAAGTCCTATGCTGGTACTGAGACGGCATGCCACAAGTCAGATTAATCCATTGGTGTCCCTCTACACATCCTTCAGTTTTACCTCTACACTTCTTTAGCCTTATGACATCATAGGTCTCATGAAATCTTGCATCATGACATCATAGGGCTTCCAACAGATTGTATTTTTTTTCATGACCAATTAGCATATTGACCAACTTCCTTAGATGTCCTAAAAAATTACATTTAAACTCTTGAAACGCAACATATTTTTTATGCTTTCTCAGAATTTCCCAAACCTCTCACTGGCTATACTTAATTATAAATAATGTTGTTGTTTTTTATGAGGAGTATTTTTATTGAAATAAAATTGTTCATAGTATAAACAGTGCCAAGCTGGTGCTGAGTTGATAGGTTCTAGAAACACCTGGGGCTTGAACCCTGCTTTAGAAAAATGAATGACTATCCTTGCAGAGAAGGGGGTCATGAAATATCCCCACCTTTTTATTACTATTATTAGCATATATATAGCTGCAACTTATTCCACAGTACTCTATAATGTTATAAAGGGGTAAATTTAACAATAAATGAGACAATTACCAAATGTTACAGGCACAGTAGGTTGTTATGTACCCTGCTCAAACGAGCTTACATCTAATGGAGGTGAGGTATAAAAACACAATAGAAAGGGCATTGAGAGGGATTGCAACCAAACGACAAGGTGGGAAAGTAGCAGAACTGAAATGTGAGAGTGGACTTGGCCACTTTGGAGAGAGCAATAGACAGGTTTGTGAATTAGAAACACCTCAACAACAAACTTGCAAGGATGGGCCGATGCAGGTGCCACCAACTTGCAGAGAGAGTGAAACAGGGTGAAACAGGTTTTAGAGAAACTGAGTTTTAGAAAGCGGCAGGACATTCAAACACAGATGGAAGAAAGGTAACTTGTGATGTGTTCTAGAACAGCAGGGAGAGAGAACAAGAGAGGACAGATATATCTTGGTGTCATTGGTGTACAGGTGGTAGAGTGTCAGGATCGGGACAGGGATCCAACACGCAGAGTACAAACAGTAGCCAGATACGTATACCGGACCTTAGAATGACCGGACTAACGTAAGTAGTACAGTATAGAATGGTCAAAGACAAGCCGAGGTCGAGGGTAACAGAAGACAGGTAAGCGAGAGACAAGCCGAATCAAGGGTAACAGAGATAAGCAGAGTAAGGTAAACAAGCCGGGTCAAAACCAAAAGGGATAATAGAATACACAAGCACTGAGTGACTAGAACAAGCTAGAACCACGACAGGGCAATGAGCTAATGAAAGAAGCTCTGTTAAATACCCTGTTCAGAGCAGTAACCACGCCTCCGAGGCGTCCTGATTGGTCCTGCAGCAATTGAGTGACAGGTCGTTCCGGAGGAGTGTCCTGATGACAACTTCCTGCCTAGATGCTGTAAAAGGCAGTCACTCCCTCGCGGCCGGCCTTGCATGACCGGATAGACCGTGGGAAAGGGAGCCATCAGGCCGTCTGGATGGAGGAAGAGCTAAGTCTCTACCTCTTTCGGAGGTAGAGACCGCAGGTACCCTGACAGTACCCCCCCTCTCAGATACGCCCACCGGGCGGAATACACCAGGGCGAGAAGGGAATCGAGAGTGAAACGCCCTGCGGAGACGGGGAGCATGCACCTCCTCCTGAGGTACCCAACTTCTCTCCTCAGGACCATAACCCTTCCAAGCGACCAGATATTGAAGTTTCCCCCGTGAGATTCGAGAATCAACGATGGAATTGACCTCATACTCCTCCTGACCCTCGACCTGAACTGAGCGGGGAGGGGCGATCGTGGAGGAGAACCTGTTACATATTAATGGTTTTAGCAAGGAAACATGAAATGAATTAGGAATGCGTAAGGCATTAGGCAACGCTAAACGATACGCAACTGGGTTAATTTGAGACAGTACCCTGTAAGGTCCAATATATCGAGGAGCAAACTTCATGGACGGCACTTTTAACCGAATGTTTCTAGTACTTAACCATACTCTATCGCCTGGAACAAACACCGGTGCTGCCCTTCTACGTTTGTCAGCGTGTTTTTTAACCAGCGTAGAATTGTGCAGAAGGATTTGTCGAGTTTGATCCCACAACTCTCTTAAATTGGCAACATGAACATCCACCGACGGTATCCCTTGAGAAGAAGACTCCGAAGGAAGGATGGAAGGATGAAAGCCATAATTCAAGAAAAAAGGGCTAGAATGCGTAGAATTACAAATGAGATTGTTATGTGCAAACTCCGCCCAAGGAATCAAACCGACCCAATCGTCCTGGTGTTCTGAAACGAAACAACGTAAATATTGTTCAACTTTTTGGTTAGTGCGTTCAGCAGCTCCATTGGACTGAGGATGATAGGCAGAGGAGAAATTCAATTTGATGCCTAGTTGGGAGCAGAATGATCTCCAAAAACGGGAAACAAATTGGGAGCCTCTGTCAGAGACAATTTGGGAAGGTATCCCATGCAAACGGAAAATCTCCCTGGCGAATATCTCCGCTAATTCGGGCGAAGATGGGAGTTTAGGTAAGGGAATGAAGTGAGCCATTTTAGTAAATCTGTCTACCACAGTGAGGATGACAGTCTGCTTTTTAGAGATAGGCAAATCAACAATGAAGTCCATTGCCAGGCAGGACCAAGGCTTTTCAGGAACCTCTAAAGGGTGCAGAAATCCGCATGGAAGCGAATGGGGTAGCTTGGTCTTGGTACAAACTTCACATGCCCCGATGAATTCTTTAATATCCTTGCGTAAGTCAGGCCACCAAAAATCTTTAGAGACTAGCACATAGGTCTTGCGGATGCCAGGATGCCCAGCCACCTTGCTGTTATGGAGACAGCGTAGCACCTCCAGTTGGAGAGCGGCAGGAACGAAGTGTCGATCCCCAGGAGTCTGTTTGGATGCCAAATGCTGAAACTTCATGATCTCAGAAAGCAATGGAGAGTGAATCCTGAGATTCGTGTTCGCGATGATATTCCCCTTAGGAACTATGGAGGACAGAAGTGGTTCAGTTATAGTGGATGGTTCATATTGATGAGACAAAGCATCGGCTTTAGAGTTCTTAGAACCAGGTCTATACGTAAGTACATAATTAAAGTGAGTGAGGAACAAAGCCCAGCGAGCCTGCCTGGCGGACAAGCGCTTAGCCTCCCCAATATAAGACAAGTTCTTATGATCCGTTAGGATAGTAACAGGGTGTAGTGTCCCTTCCAGTAAATGTCTCCACTCCTTTAAAGCCTTAATGACCGCTAACAGTTCCCTCTCCCCGATGTCATATCTGCTCTCAGGCCCAGAACATTTTTAGAGAAGAAACCACAAGGGTGTAACGGTTTATCCACCCCTAACCTTTGAGACAGAACAGCCCCAACTCCTGTCTCAGAAGCATCGACCTCGAGCAAGAAAGGCAGAGTCGTATCAGGATGAACTAGAATGGGAGCTGAGGCAAAAAGTTCCTTGAGAGTCTTAAAAGCACCAAGAGCTTCCTCAGACCAGAACTTAGTATCAGCCCCTTGTTTGGTCATATTGGTAATAGGCGCAATGATAGAGGAGTAACCCTTAATGAAGCGCCTATAGTAGTTGGAAAAACCAATAAACCTTTGGATAGCCTTGAGTCCTTTGGGCAAAGGCCAGTCTAAAATAGATTGGAGTTTACCAGGATCCATTTTAAAACCTTCCCCAGAAATCACGTACCCAAGAAAGTCTACCTGAGACTCATCAAAACTGCACTTTTCCAATTTGCAGTATAGACCATGTTGCAGAAGTTTGTGTAACACCTTTCTGACCTGTCTATGGTGAGTCTCAATCTCCTTAGAGTGTATTAGTATGTCGTCCAGGTAAACAATAACACAATCATGCTGAAACTCCCTAAGTACCTCATTAATCAACTCTTGAAATACTGCAGGAGCATTGCATAGTCCAAATGGCATAACAGTGTATTCGTAATGGCCATACCGGGTATTGAATGCCGTCATCCACTCGTGACCTTGCTGGATTCTCACCAAATTGTAAGCCCCTCTGAGATCTAACTTGGTGAAGATTTTGGAGCCCTTAAGACGATCAAATAACTCGGTAATCAGTGGGATAGGATAGGCATTTCTGACAGTTATTTTATTCAAGCCTCGGTAATCGATACAAGGTCTCAGCGTGCCATCCTTCTTCTTAATGAAAAAGAACCCCGCCCCGGCCGGAGAAGAAGACCTCCTGATGAATCCCTTTTCTAAATTCTCCTGAATATACTCCTCTAGAACCGAGTTTTCCTGAACAGACAAAGGATATACATGGCCCCTCGGAGGCATAGTCCCGGGTAGAAGCTTAATTTTACAGTCAAATGACCTGTGTGGCGGCAAAGAATCGGCATTCTTCTTGTCAAACACTGCCCTTAAGGATAGGTAAAGGTCTGGTATTTGTCTTTCTGTGGACTGAGTAGGATTCTCCTGTATGTTAATATTAGCTAATGGAGAAACCTTGCACAAACACCGATCCTGGCAGCCCTGGCCCCACGAGAGTATCTCCCCTAACTCCCAATCAATAATAGGGTTATGTTCTTTCAACCATGGGTACCCCAGAACTATGGGAACGGAAGGAGACGAAATGAGCAGAAGAGATAAATTCTCCACGTGTAGGATACCAACATTTAACTCAATGGGTATGGTCTCACGAAAGATAACAGGGTCTAGTAGTGGTCTACCATCTATGGCCTCAACGGCCAAGGGTGTCTCCCTTAGCTGGGATGGGAAATTGTTTTTACTAGCAAAGGCTTGGTCGATAAAATTCTCAGCAGCACCGAAATCTATCAAAGCCATAGCCCTTACTACTTCCCTCCCGCAAGTTAAGGAAACTGGTAGCAGAAGCCTGTGATCTTTATAATTAGGAGTAGAGGACAAAATAGAAACACCCAAGGCCTGTCCTCTAGAGAGACTTAGGTGCGAGCGTTTCCCGGGCGGTTAGAACAGTTCGAGAGTAAATTACCCTTAGCTCCACAATACATACACAAACCCTCTCTTCTCCTGTACTGTCTTTCCTCCTCAGAGAGGCGGGTATACCCTATCTGCATAGGTTTAGGAAGCAAAGATACCGTGGAGTCAGGACTTGGAAAAGCGGGGGCTAACCTAAAAGAAGGTCTCCGGTTCCTCTCTCGAGTGTTCTGTCTCTCTCTTAAACGTTCATCTATACGAGAGATGAACGAAATTAAATCCTCTAATTCTCAGGGAGTTCTCTGGTAGCAACCTCATCAAGGATTACTTCAGATAAGCCATTCAAAAATACATCCATATACGCCTGCTCATTCCACTTGACCTCTGACGCCAGAGACCTGAACTCTAGTGCATAATCCACCAGCGTTCGGTTCTCCTGTCTCAGACGCAACAGTAATCTGGCTGCATTAACCTTTCTACCTGGAGGGTCAAATGTTCTTCTAAAAGCAGCTACAAAGGCGTTATAGTTATAAACTAATGGGTTATCGTTCTCCCATAATGGGTTGGCCCATCTCAGAGCTTTCTCAATAAGTAGGGTGATAATAAATCCTACCTTTGCCCTATCTGTAGGATAAGAGCGAGGTTGCAATTCAAAATGGATACTAATTTGGTTTAATAAACCACGACACTTCTCAGGAGCCCCACCATAGCGTACTGGGGGGGTAATGCGAGAAGAAGCACCCACTGTGGCTACCTCTAGACCTGAACCGACAGGAGAAACAGGGGTATTACGTATCTCCTCTGGTGGGTTATTGGCACGAGATAATAGAGCCTGTAGCGCAAGCGCCATCTGATCCATTCTGTGATCCATGGCTTCAAACCTAGGATCAGGAGAGGCAAGCTGACTGTTTGTACTCGCAGGATCCATTGGCCCTGTCGTAATGTCAGGATCGGGACAGGGATCCAACACGCAGAGTACAAACAGTAGCCAGATACGTATACCGGACCTTAGAATGGCCGGACTAACGTAAGTAGTACAGTATAGAATGGTCAAAGACAAGCCGAGGTCGAGGGTAACAGAAGACAGGTAAGCGAGAGACAAGCCGAATCAAGGGTAACAGAGATAAGCAGAGTAAGGTAAACAAGCCGGGTCAAAACCAAAAGGGATAATAGAATACACAAGCACTGAGTGACTAGAACAAGCTAGAACCACGACAGGGCAATGAGCTAATGAAAGAAGCTCTGTTAAATACCCTGTTCAGAGCAGTAACCACGCCTCCGAGGCGTCCTGATTGGTCCTGCAGCAATTGAGTGACAGGTCGTTCCGGAGGAGTGTCCTGATGACAACTTCCTGCCTAGATGCTGTAAAAGGCAGTCACTCCCTCGCGGCCGGCCTTGCATGACCGGATAGACCGTGGGAAAGGGAGCCATCAGGCCGTCTGGATGGAGGAACAGCTAAGTCTCTACCTCTGACATAGAGGAATCCAAAGGAATTATTAAGTTTGCCAAGAGAGGCATTAAAAAGAGAAAACAAATGGGAACCAAGAACAGAGTCTTGGGGACTCTAACCGAGAAAGAAAGAGGGGAGGAAGTGTTATTAGAAAAGAAGACACTGAATGAACGTTGGGAGAATAGAATCAACAGCGTAAAAGGCAGCAGAGAGGTCTAGAAGAATTAACCTTGAGTAGTGGCCTTTGGATTTAGCTGCGATTAGATAATTTGTTACTCTAATCAGAGCGGTCCCATTAGAGCATGCCAGACATGTAAAGACGAGTCGTTCTAGAAGTTTTGAGGAGAAAGGGAGCAGAGATATGGGACAATAGTTGGAAAAGGAAGACGGGTCAAGAGAGGGCTCTTTTTAGGATGGGTAGGACAGTAGCAGGGACAATGTCAGGTTATATCCTCACCTCTCTACCCATGACCACCGTGCTTTGGATGCTCTCTGGGCTCTCAACTAAAGCATTACCAAAAGAAAGCACATCATGCACAGCAGCAATCCTGCCATGCTGTCTAACTAATAGGGGGATTAGCAGCAAGGTTCTGTCCTCCAGCACCTTTGACAATCACCTGGCAGGCACTACTCCTTCACCCTAATTAGTCTGGCAGTGAATTATACTACTGATTTTACTTTTTAAAATAACCAGCTGCTTTTAGAAGAAGCTGCCTATTGTAAAATTTAAAAAAACTGTCTTGAAAAAGGGTGGAGCTTAGGGCAAGTTCCACTTCTTCTGTTAGTTTGACAAACTTGATAATGGAAGTGGAGCTTGTCTTAAAGTCCACCGTTTGTCAAAACTGTCACGTGTAGCAAAAATACATAATACAAAATAGTCCCTACTGTGACTTAAGAGAAATAGATTAGAAATTGAGAAAAGAAGAACACTTCTAAACGTGGAATAGAAGAGGAAACAATAGGAGAAAGGTAAGTTTGAGGTGACAGAAATGCTTTAACAAACATTTCAAAACAGAATTTCTAACATTGGGCTTTTCCTTAGCTAGTCCTTGTTAATATATTTTTAAACGATGGGGCCAGTGGCATTTTATAATGCCACCTCAAATATTTCCTAAACATTCTAATGAAATCGGTAGGATTTGTTAGAATGTTATAAATTGAATGAGTCACCTGTCTCCTATAAGCAAGCTCCCTACATAAATACTGTATATATACATATATATATTTCCTCACATGAACTTATTGTATCTCGCAAAAGTGAGCATACCCCTCACAATTTTGTAAATATTTTATTATATCTTTTCATGTGACAACTAGTGATGTCGCGAACACGAAATTTTCGGTTCGCGAACGGCGAACGGGAACTTCCGCAAACGTTCGCGAACCGGGCGAACCGCCATTGACTTCAATGGGCAGGCGAATTTTAAAACCCACAGGGACTGTTTCTGGCCACAAAAGTGATGGAAAAGTTGTTTCAAGGGGACTAACACCTGGACTGTGGCATGCCGGATGGGGATCCATGGCAAAACTCCCATGGAAAATTACACAGTTGATGCAGAGTCTGGTTTTAATACATAAAGGGCAGAAATCACCTAACATTCCTAAATCACAATGGATATGGATTGACACCTGACATATGACATATTGACACCTTGACATATGGATTGACACCTGTCCTCAGAGCCCCTGATGCACACGGACACAGAGTAGAATAGGGACTGTTCCCCCTACATAGGGTCACTTGGCAGATATGGATTGACACCTGTCCTAATGATCCCTGATACACACTGACACAGAGCAGAATAGAGACTGTTACCCCTACATAGGGTCACTTGGCAGATATGGATAGACACCTGTCCTCAAAGCCCCTGATACACACTGACACAGAGCAGAATAGAGACTGTTCCCCCTACATAGGGTCACTTGGCAGATATGGCGTGGTCGTGGGAGGAGGAGGATGACTTTCACCTCTTCCCCTGTTAGATTCCCGTTGTGCTGTGACATCACCCTTATACGCTGTGTAAAGCATACTTTTTAATTTATTTTGCAAATGCTCCATCCTTTCCGACTTGTAATTCGGTAACATTTCCGCCACTGTCTGCTTATACTGGGGGTCTAGTAGCGTGGACACCCAGCACAGGTCATTCTCCTTCAGCCTTTTTATACAAGGGTCCCTCAACAGGCACGACAGCATGAAAGACCCCATTTGCACAAGGTTGGATGCTGAGCTACTCGTTTCCCGTTCCTCCTCCTCACACAGAGCAGAATAGGGACTGTTCCCCCTACATAGGGTCACTTGGCAGATATGGATTGACACCTGTCCTCAAAGCCCCATGATACACACTGACACAGAGCAGAATAGGGACTGTTCCCCCTACATAGGGTCACTTGGCACGTATGGATTGACACATGTCCTCAGAGACCATGATACACACCGACACAGAGCAGAATAGGGACTGTTCCCCCTACATAGGGTCACTTGGCAGGTATGGATTGACACCTGTCCTCAGAGACCATGATACACACTGACACAGAGCAGAATAGAGACTGTTACCCCTACATAGGGTCACTTGGCAGATATGGATTGACACCTGTCCTCAAAGCCCCTGATACACACTGACACAGAGCAGAATAGAGACTGTTCCCCCTAAATAGGGTCACTTGGCAGATATGGATTGACACCTGTCCTCAAAGCCCCTGATACACACTGACAAAGAGCAGAATCGAGACTGTTCCCCCTACATAGGGTCACTTGGCAGGTATGGATTGACACCTGTCCTCAGAGACCATGATACACACTGACACAGAGCAGAATAGAGACTGTTACCCCTACATAGGGTCACTTGGCAGATATGGATTGACACCTGTCCTCAAAGGCCCTTACACACACTGACACAGAGCAGAATAGGGACTGTTCCCCCTACATAGGGTCACTTGGCAGGTATGGATTGACACCTGTCCTCAGAGACCATGATACACACTGACAAAGAGCAGAATAGAGACTGTTGCCCCTACATAGGGTCACTTGGCAGATATAGATTGACACCTGTCCTCAAAGCCCCTGATATACACTGACACAGAGCAGAATAGGGACTGTTCCCCTTACATAGGGTCACTTGGCACTGGCAGATATGGCGTGGTCGTGGGAGGAGGAGGATGACTTTCACCTCTTCCCCTGTTATATTCCCGTTGTGCTGTGACATCACCCTTATACGCTGTGTAAAGTATACTTTTTAATTTATTTTGCAAATGCTGCATCCTTTCCGACTTGTAATTCGGTAAAATTTCCACCACTGTCTGCTTATACCGGGGGTCTAGTAGCGTGGACACACAGCACAGGTTGTTCTCCTTCAGCCTTTTTATACGAGGGTCCCTCAACAGGCACGACAGCATGAAAGACCCCATTAGCACAAGGTTGGATGCCGAGCTACTCATTTCCCTTTCCTCCTCCTCACACAGAGCAGAATAGAGACTGTTCCCCCTACATAGGGTCACTTGGCAGATATGGATTGACACCTGTCCTCAAAGCCCCTGATACACACTGACAAAGAGCAGAATAGAGACTGTTCCCCCTACTTAGGGTCACTTGGCAGGTATGGATTGACACCTGTCCTCAGAGACCATGATACACACTGACACAGAGCAGAATAGAGACTGTTAGCCCTACATATGGTCACTTGGCAGATATGGATTGTCACCTGTCCTCAGAGACCATGATACACACTGACACAGAGCAGAATAGAGACTGTTCCCCGTCCTCAGAGCCCATGATACACACTGACACAGAGCAGAATAGAGACTGTTCCCCCTACATAGGGTCACTTGGCAGATATGGATTGACACCTGTCCTCAAAGCCCTTGATACACACTGACACACAGCAGAATAGGGACTGTTTCCCCTACATAGGGTCACTTGGCAGGTATGGATTGACACCTGTCCTCAAAGCCCCTGATACACACTGACACAGAGCAGAATAGGGACTGTTCCCCCTATATAGGGTCACTTGGCAGGTATGGATTGACACCTGTCCTCAGAGACCATGATACACACTGACAAAGAGCAGAATAGAGACTGTCCCCCCTACAGAGGGTCACTTGGCAAATATAGATTGACACCTGTCCTCAAAGCCCCTGATATACACTGACACAGAGCAGAATAGGGACTGTTCCCCCTACATAGGGTCACTTGGCACTGGCAGATATGGCGTGGTCGTGGGAGGAGGAGGATGCCTTTTTACCTCTTCCCCTGTTAGATTCCCGTTGTGCTGTGACATCACCCTTATACGCTGTGTAAAGCATACTTTTTAATTTATTTAGCAAATGCTGCATCCTTTCCGACTTGTAATTCGGTAACATTTCCGCCACTTTCTGCTTATACCGGGGGTCTAGTAGCGTGGACACCCAGCACAGGTCGTTCTCCTTCAGCCTTTTTATACGAGGGTCCCTCAACAGGCACGACAGCATGAAAGACCCCATTTGCACAAGGTTGGATGCCGAGCTACTCATTTCCCTTTCATCTTCCTCACACAGAGCAGAATAGAGACTGTTCCCCCTACATAGGGTCACTTGGCAGATATGGATTGACACCTGTCCTCAGAGCCACTGATACACACGGACACAGAGCAGAATAGGGACTGTTCCCCCTACATAGGGTCACTTGGCAGGTATGGATTGACACCTGTCCTCAGAGACCATGATACACACTGACACAGAGCAGAATAGAGACTGTTCCCCGTCCTCAGAGACCATGATACACACTGACACAGAGCAGAATAGGGACTGTTACCCCTACATAGGGTCACTTGGCAGATATGGATTGACACCTGTCCTAAGGATCCCTGTATTGGGGAACATTGTCGCCCAAACTAATTTATATGCCCATCAATTCCGAGCTACAAATCCGGACTCTTTTTTGGCAAAGATACACACTGTGCCAGAATGTAAAAGATTCTGGGCATTGACTATGCTGATGGGCATCATAAAGAAGCCCTCCATCCGCTCCTACTGGAGCAGTAGCCCCATCTGCTCTACCCCCATTTACTCCCAATGTATGTCGAGGAAGAGGTATGAAATGATTCTGCATTTCATGCACTTCAGCGACAACAGCCAGTGTCCCCCTAGGGAGCATCCCCAGTTTGACAGGCTGTATAAAATCCGCCCCCTGATTACCCACTTTGCTGCCAGGTTTGCAGTGGCTTATACACCTGGAAGGAATATATGCGTGGATGAATCCCTGATGAAGTATAAGGGAAGGCTGGGATTCAAGCAGTATGTTCCTTCCAAGCACTCTAGGTATGGTGTAAAGATGTATAAGCTCTGTGATAGCGAGACTGGGTATACTCAGGCCTTCTGGGTATACGAGGGAAAGGATAGCTACCTTGACCCTCCAGGTTGCCCAGGACATATGGGAACCAGTGGCAAGATTGTCTGGGACCTGATATTCCCCCTGATGAACAAAGGGTACCACTTGTATACTGACAATTTTTATACAAGTGTTTCTTTGTTCAAGCTACTGTACTGTTTTGATACAGTAGCTTGCGGCACAATTAAAAAGAACAGCACAGGTTTCCCAGGACAACTTGCACGCACCCGGCTACGAAGGGGGGAGACCTCAGCTCTGTGCCAAGAGGAGCTGTTGGCAGTTAAGTACAGAGACAAGAAGGACATCCTGTAAGCCTGTGTACTTATGCACAAAGCGTTGTACGATCAGATTACACACATGTGCCATGCACGGCACATGTGTCAACTTGCCCAACTTCAATGCCGCCAACAAATTTGTTCCGTTGTCACAAACCACTTTACCGATCTCCAGTTGCTGCGGAGTCAGCCACTTTTCCACCTGTGCGTTCAGGGTGGACAGGAGTGCTTCTCCGGTGTGACTCTCTGCTTTCAAGCAAGTCAAACCCAAGACGGCGTGACACTGCCGTATCCGGGATGTGGAATAGTACCTGGGGAGCTGGGGGGGTGCCGTTGATGTGGAGCAAGACGCAGCAGCAGAAGAGGACTAAGCCAAGGAGGTTATGGAAGAGGATGGAGTAGGAGGAGTAGAGGAGGTGGCAGCAGGCCTGCCTGCAAGTCGTGGCGGTGTCACCAACTCCTCTGCAGAGCCATGCATTCCATGCTTGGCAGCCGTCAGCAGGTTTACCCAATGCGCAGTGTAGATGATATACCTGCCCTGACCATGCTTTGCAGACCAGGTATCAGTGGTCAGATGGACCCTTGCCCCAACACTGTGTACCAGAGATGACATTACTTCCTTTTGCACAATCGAGTACAGGTTGGGGATTGCCTTTTGTGAAAAGAAATTTCGGCCGGGTACCTTCCACTGCGGTGTCCCAATAGCTACAAATTGTTTTAACGCCTCAGACTCCACCAGCTTGTATGGTAAAAGCTGGCGGACTAATAGTACAGACAAGCCAGCTGTCAGACGCCGGGCAAGGGGGTGACTTTCTGACATTGGCTTCTTACACTCAAACATGTCCTCTAAAGACACCTGACTGTGGGCAGATGAGCAGGCCTGACTCACAGACTATTCAATCTATAACAGTGAAAAAAGTGTTTTGGTTTTTAAATGCAAGCTATTGGGACACGAGATATGAGTGGCACTGTGAACTGGCAAAGGTTGGCAGAGTACACGTTGTAGGCCTGACACACAGACGCTTTGAGACAACTAACTGCTATTCAATCTATAACAGTGAAAAAGTTTTTTGGTTTTAAATGCACGCTATTGTGACACCAGATATGAGTGTCAAAGTACACTGGCAGAGGTCTGTAGAGCACATGCTGAAGGCTTGACACACCCGCTTTAAGGACACTGACTGCTATTAGCTTACACTGGAAAACTTTTTTCTTTGTAAAAGCACGCTATAGAGACACCAGATATGAGTGGCAACTGTCAAAGTACACTGGCAGGGGTCTGCAGAGCACACGCTGAAGGCCTGACACACCCGCTTTAAGGACACTAACTGCTATTAGCTTACACTGAAAAACGTTTTTTCTTTGTAAAAGCACACTATAGAGACACCAGATATGAGTGGCAACTGGCAAAGTACACGGGCAGAGGTCTGCAGAGCACACGCTGAAGGAGGCCTGATACCCGCTTTAAGGACACTGACTGCTATTAGCTTACACTGAAAAACTTTTTTTCTTTGTAAAAGCACGCTATAGAGACACCAGATATGAGTGGCAACTGGCAAAGTACACGGGCAGAGGTCTGCAGAGCACACGCTGAAGGAGGCCTGACACCCGCTTTAAGGACACTGACTGCTATTAGCTTACACTGAAAAACTTTTTTTCTTTGTAAAAGCACGCTATAGAGACACCAGATATGAGTGGCAACTGGCAAAGTACACGGGCAGAGGTCTGCAGAGCACACGCTGAAGGAGGCCTGACACCCGCTTTAAGGACACTGACTGCTATTAGCTTACACTGAAAAACTTTTTTTCTTTGTAAAAGCACACTATAGAGACACCAGATATGAGTGGCAACTGGCAAAGTACACGGGCAGAGGTCTGCAGAGCACACGCTGAAGGAGGCCTGACACCCGCTTTAAGGACACTGACTGCTATTAGCTTACACTGAAAAACTTTTTTTCTTTGTAAAAGCACGCTATAGAGACACCAGATATGAGTGGCAACTGGCAAAGTACACGGGCAGAGGTCTGCAGAGCACACGCTGAAGGAGGCCTGACACCCGCTTTAAGGACACTGACTGCTATTAGCTTACACTAAAAAACTTTTTTTCTTTGTAAAAGCACGCTATAGAGACACCAGATATGAGTGGCAACTGGCAAAGTACACGGGCAGAGGTCTGCAGAGCACACGCTGAAGGAGGCCTGACACCCGCTTTAAGGACACTGACTGCTATTAGCTTACACTGAAAAACTTTTTTTCTTTGTAAAAGCACGCTATAGAGACACCAGATATGAGTGGCAACTGGCAAAGTACACGGGCAGAGGTCTGCAGAGTACACGCTGAAGGAGGCCTGACACCCGCTTTAAGGACACTGACTGCTATTAGCTTACACTGAAAAACTTTTTTTCTTTGTAAAAGCACACTATAGAGACACCAGATATGAGTGGCAACTGGCAAAGTACACTGGCAGAGGTCTGCAGAGCACACGCTGAAGGAGGCCTGACACCCAGACGCTTGCAGATAACTAACTGCTATTCAATCTATTACAGTGAAAAAAATATATATATTTTTAAATGTCAAGCTTAAGCTATTGTGACACCAGATATGAGTGTTGGCACTGGGCAAATGGGCACAGTATCCACTGAACCTGACACAGAAGCTGGCAGACAACTAACTGCTCTTCAATCTATTACAGTGACTTTTTTTTTTTAAATGTAAAGCTTAAGCTATTGTGACACCAGATATGAGTGGTGGCACTGACTGGGCAAATGGGCACAGCATCCACTGTGAGCCTGACACAGAAGCTAGCAGGCAGGCAACTGCAATTACATTAAGCAGAAAAAAAAAAAGCAGAATGATGTTCTAGCCCTAAAAAGGGCACTCCACTATTCTATGCTCATTCGCACCTACAACAGGTTTTCTCTCTGCTCCAGTCTTCCTGCCCCACCACCTGTTCCTTCGATCCTATTCCCTCATATCTCATCCGCACTCTGTCTCCCTCTCTTGCGCTTCCTCTCACTAAAGTTTTCAATCTCTCCCTTTCCCCCGGCACATTTCCTTCACCCTTCAAGCATGCAAGTATAACGCCAATTCCCCATCCAACTAACGCCCTATATCGCTACTGCCGTTTTCCTCCAAGATCATTGAGAGTGTTGTATCTGCGAGATTGACAGACTTCCACGAATCCAACTCTCTGCTTGACCCACTTCAGTCTGAATTCCGCCTTTGTCTCTCTGTTGAAATAGCTGTGACCAAAGTATCCAACAATTTAATCGCTGCTAAATCTCGCAGCCATTACTCTATCCTAATTCTCCTTGATCTTTCTGCTGCCTTTGACACTGTTGATCATCAATCTTTGAAAACACACTTCTTCAGGAAAGCATATAATTTAAACTGTTAGCAGATTTTTATTCTCCCCCTCCCCCCATGACTCCTCTCTTGCAACTGTCAAAAATAACCTACTAAGTTCCCAGTGAATAATTTTCTAGCAACATATTTCATTACCCCTACTTATACCCTTTGTGTCGCTATATCCCACTCCCTCTAGCATGTAAGCTCATTGAGCAGGCCCCTCAACCCCTCTGTTCCTGTGCGTCCATTTGTCTGGTTACATTTACGTGTCTGGTAATCCACCCATTGTAAAGCGTTACGGAATTTTGCTGGCGCTATATAAATAATAAAATAATAATAATAATACACAGCCATTAATGTCTAAACCGTTGGCAACAAAAGTGAGTTCACCCCTAAGTGGAAATGTCCAAATTGGGCCCAAAGTGTCAATATTTTGTGTGGCCACCATTATTTTCCAGATCTGCCTTAACCCTCATGGGCATGGAGTTCACCAGAGCTTCCCAGGTTGCCACTGGAGTCCTCTTCCACTCCTCCATGATGACATCACAAAGCTGGTGGATGTTAGAGACCTTGCACTCCCCAACCATCTGTTTGAGGAAGCCTCACAATGCTCAATAGGATTTAGGTCTGGAGACATGCTTGGCCAGTCCATCACCTTTACCTTCAGCTTCTTTAGCAAGGCAGTGGTCATCTTGGAGGTGTGTTTGGGGTCATTATCATGTTGGAATACTGCCCTGCGGCACAGTCTCTGAAGGGAGGGGATCATGCTCTGCTTCAGTATGTCACAGTACATGTTGGCATTCATGGTTCCCTCAATGAACTGTAGCTCCCCAGTGCCGCAGCACTCATGCAGGCCCAGACCATGACACTCCCACCACCACACGTGACTGTAGGCAAGACACACTTGTCTTTGTACACCTCACCTGGTTGCTGTCACCATCTGAACCAAATAAGTTTATCTTGGTCTCATTGGACCACAGGACATGGTTCCAGTAATCCATGTCGTTAGTCTGCTTGTCTTCAGCAAAATGTTTGCAGGCTTTCTTGTGCATCATCTTTAGAAGAGGCTTCCTTCTGGGACGACAGCCATGCATACCAATTTGATGCAGTGTGTGGCGTATGGTATGAGCACGGACAGGCTGACCCACACCCCTTCAGCCTCTGCAGCAATGCTGGCAGCACTTGTATGCCTATTTCCCAAAGATAACCTCTGGATATGACGCTGAGCACGTGCACTCGACTTCTTTGGTCGACCAAGGCGAGGCCAGTTCTGAGTGGAACCTATCCTGGGAAACCACTGTATAATCTTGCTTACCATGCTGCAGCTCAGTTTCATGGTCTTTGCAATCTTCTTATAGTGTAGGATATCTTTATGTGGAGCAACAATTCTTTTTTTCAGATCCTCAGAGAGTTTTTTTGCCATGAGGTGCCATGTTGAACTTCCAGTGACCAGTATGAGAGAGTATAAGAGAGATAACACCAAATTTAACACACCAGCTCCCCATTCACATCTGTGACCTAACAAGTCACATGGCACCGTGGAGGGAAAATGGCTAATTGGGCCCAATTTGGATATTATAAGTGTACTCACAATTGTTGCCAATGGTTTAGACATTAATGGCTGTGTGTTGAGTTATTTTGAGGGGACAGCAAATTTACACTGTTATACAGGCTGTACACTTACTACTTTACATTGTAGCAGAGTGTAATTTCTTCAGTGTTGTCACATGACAAGATATATTAAAATATTTACAAATATGTGAGGGGTGTACTCACTTTTGTGAGATACTGTATACTTCGTCTTTAATGATATCCTCTGTGTTCTCATCCATCCTGACAGATAAAACAGTAATCACCATATACATATCACTGAGATAATAACTTGTTGATTGCAATCTCCAGATTGAAGGAGGCTGGAGAGCGGATGGAAAGGGGTTAAGCATCTGGGACACGTTCACGCATTCAGAAAACAAAATAGCAAATAATGATCATGGAGACGTGGCCTGCAACAGTTACTACAGGCTGGAAGAAGACATCGAACTGATAAAGAACCTCAAAGTTACCCATTACAGGTTCTCAATCTCTTGGTCGCGGGTCCTGCCCGATGGGACAACAAACTTTGTGAATGAAGCTGGACTCAATTACTACATTCGACTGGTTGATGCTCTTTTAGCTGCCAATATTTCACCAATGGTAATAAATAATTTCAGAATCTTCTACACTCTTTATAGTGGATGCAGAAACTCTCTCTCTGGGTTCTTCACTACATTGGTAATTGAGCAAAGAATTGCAACTTTAAAGATAAAATAAGCTACCCTGGAAAAAGAGCTGGGTTGGGGACATTATTTCCATAGACAGAATTATGTGTAACTATCTTTGAACAAATACGACTCAAGGCTCATCTATAGGTGCACTTGTGGCAGTGTCCCTCCAGTTTTTATGTGGTAAAAGAAAATTATTTGCAGTAGTTTAGTAACACTAAGGTTATTCTTCTGGGATAGAACTAAATTTAATTTTAAAAATATTAAAAACGTGCATGTTTTTTCCAGGCAACAATTTATCACTGGGATCTGCCGCAAGCTCTGCAAGATGTTGGGGGCTGGGAGAATGAAACTATTGTGCAAAGATTTAAGGAATATTCTGGATTGCTTTTCGACAGACTGGGAGACAAGGTTAAGTTCTGGCTAACACTCAATGAGCCATACGTCATTGCCAATTTGGGTTATGGTTATGGCATATTTGCTCCAGGTAAGAACACCAGTCAGTGTGGGTTTCTCCGTATGTGGGTCTATGGGAGACTTCATTCTGTGTACCTCCTGATCTTTGCAAACACATGCATGGTTAGTCACACATATGTAAAGATTCAGTGGAATGGTTTATCAATAGTGATGTCGCGAACACGACATTTTCGGTTCGCGAACGGTGAACGGGAACTTCCGCAAACGTTCGCGAACCGGCGAACCGGGCGAACCGCCTTTGACTTCAATGGGCAGGCGAATTTTAAAACCCACAGGGACTGTTTCTGGCCACAAAAGTGATGGAAAAGTTGTTTCAAGGGGACTAACACCTGGACTGTGGCATGCCGGAGGGGGGTCCATGACAAAACTCCCATGGAAAATTACACAGCTGATGCAGAGTCTGGTTTTAATACATAAATAATACATAAAGTACATAAAGGACACTGACTGCTATTAGCTTACACTGAAAAACTTTTTTTCGTTGTAAAAGCACGCTATAGAGACACCAGATATGAGTGTCAACTGTCAAAGTACACTGGCAGGGGTCTGCAGAGTACACGCTGAAGGCCTGACACATCCGCTTTAAGGACACTGACTGCTATTAGCTTACACTGAAAAAGTTTTTTCTTTGTAAAAGCACACTATAGAGGCACCAGATATGAGTGGCAAAGTACACGGGCAGAGGTCTGCAGAGCACACGCTGAAGGCCTGACACACCCGCTTTAAGGACACTGACTGCAATTAGCTTACACTGAAAAACTTTTTTTCTTTGTAAAAGCACGCTATAGAGACACCAGATATGAGTGGCAACTGGCAAAGTACACTGGCAGAGGTCTGCAGAGCACACGCTGAAGGCCTGACACACCCGCTTTAAGGACACTGACTGCTATTAGCTTACACTGAAAAACTTTTTTTCTTTGTAAAAGCACGCTATAGAGACACCAGATATGAGTGGCAACTGTCAAAGTACACAGGCAGGGGTCTGCAGAGCACACACTGAAGGAGGCCTGACACCCGCTTTAAGGACACTGACTGCTATTAGCTTACACGGAAAAACTTGTTTTCTTTGTAAAAGCACACTATAGAGACACCAGATACGAGTGGCAAAGTACACGGGCAGAGGTCTGCAGAGCACACGCTGAAGGAGGCCTGACACTCGCTTTAAGGACACTGACTGCTATTAGCTTACACTGAAAAACGTTTTTTCTTTGTAAAAGCACGCTATAGAGACACCAGATATGAGTGGTAACTGTCAAAGTACACGGGCAGAGGTCTGCAGAGCACACGCTGAAGGAGGCCTGACACCCGCTTTAAGGACACTGACTGCTATTAGCTTACACTGAAAAACTTTTTTTCTTTGAAAAAGCACGCTATAGAGACACCAGATATGAGTGGCAACTGTCAAAGTACACAGGCAGGGGTCTGCAGAGCACACGCTGAAGGCCTGACACACCCGCTTTAAGG
The DNA here is from genome assembly GCF_036172605.1 of Pelobates fuscus. NCBI lineage: Eukaryota > Metazoa > Chordata > Amphibia > Anura > Pelobatidae > Pelobates > Pelobates fuscus. The sequence goes on along the minus strand of NC_086324.1, from coordinate 19,661,318 downwards.
ACACTGACTGCTATTAGCTTACACTGGAAACCTTTTTTCTTTGTAAAAGCACGCTATAGAGACACCAGATATGAGTGTCAACTGTCAAAGTACACTGGCAGGGGTCTGCAGAAGACACGCTGAAGGCCTGACACACCCGCTTTAAGGACACTGACTGCTATTAGCTTACACTGAAAAACTTTTTTTCTTTGTAAAAGCACACTATAGAGACACCAGATATGAGTGGCAAAGTACACAGGCAGAGGTCTGCAGAGCACACGCTGAAGGCCTGACACACCCGCTTTAAGGACACTGACTGCTATTAGCTTACACTGAAAAACTTTTTTCTTTGTAAAAGCACGCTATAGAGACACCAGATATGAGTGGCAACTGGCAAAGTACACTGGCAGAGGTCTGCAGAGCACACGCTGAAGGCCTGACACACACGCTTTAAGGACACTGACTGCTATTAGCTTACACTGAAAAACTTTTTTTCTTTGTAAAAGCACGCTATAGAGACACCAGATATGAGTGGCAACTGGCAAAGTACACTGGCAGAGGTCTGCAGAGCACACGCTGAAGGAGGCCTGACACCCGCTTTAAGGACACTGACTGCTATTAGCTTACACTGAAAAACTTGTTTTCTTTGTAAAAGCACGCTATAGAGACACCAGATATGAGTGGCAACCAGTGGTGTATCCTGGTTTTGTGCTGCTCTAGGCAGGACAAAACTCAGGCGCCCCCCTCCCGCCCGCCCGCCCGCGCCACCCCCACCCAACCCTTCCTCCGCCCCGCCTTCTAAATACACACACACATTCACTGACAGATACGCATACACTATCTAAAAGAAACACACACACACACTAACAGACACACTCACTAACAGACACTCACTAGCAGATACACACACACACTAAGACATACAGACACACACACACACACACTAACAGACATACAGACACACACACACACACTAACAGACACACAGACACACACACACACTCCCACTAACAGACACACAGACACACACACACACACTAACAGACACACAGACACACACTAACAGAAATACACACACACACACTAACAGACATACAAACACAAACACTTTTTTATTTATTTTATTTACCCCCCCCCCCCCTTACCTTTGGGAATGCTGGGGGGAGGGATTCCCTCTCTCCCTGGTGTCCAGTGGCTGGTTTTATTCAACCCCTCCCCCCCCAGCCTCCTTACCTTTGGGAATGCTGGGGGGGGGGGGTGATTCCCTCTCTCCCTGGTGGTCCAGTGGCTGGTTTTATTTAACCCCCCCAGCCTCCTTACCTTTGGGAATGCTGGGGGGGGGGATTCCCTCTCTCCCTGGTGGTCCAGTGGCTGGTTTTATTTACCCCCCCCAGCCTCCTTACCTTTGGGAATGCTAGGGGGGGGGGATTCCCTCTCTCCCTGGTGGTCCAGTGCTGGGCGGTGCTGGCGAGGGAGCACTTCCTCTGAGCTGTCTGCTCAGCTCCCTCGCGCGCCCACAGTGAGGCTGGGAGGCGGAGCCGGAATATGATGTCATATTCCGGCTCCCAGCCTCACTCTGCGGCGCGCGAGGGAGCTGAGCAGACAGCTCAGAGGAAGTGCTCCCTCACCAGCCGCCCGCCAGCACCGCCCAGCAGATCGCCCGCCCAGACGGCTTGTCAGTTAGCCGCAAGGCTAACAAAGCATTTGCCCCGGGCATTTGGGGGCGGCCTTTTTTGCCGCCCCCTGGAAAATGCCGCCCAAGGCAAATGCCTTGTTTGCCTCACGGCTAATACGCCCCTGGTGGCAACTGGCAAAGTACACTGGCAGAGGTCTGCAGAGCACACGCTGAAGGCCTGACACACCCGCTTTAAGGACACTGACTGCTATTAGCTTACACTGAAAAACTTTTTTTCTTTGTAAAAGCACGCTATAGAGACACCAGATATGAGTGGCAACTGGCAAAGTACACTGGCAGAGGTCTGCAGAGCACACGCTGAAGGCCTGACACACCCGCTTTAAGGACACTGACTGCTATTAGCTTACACTGAAAAACTTTTTTTCTTTGTAAAAGCACGCCATAGAGACACCAGATATGAGTGGCAACCAGTGGTGTATCCTGGTTTTGTGCTGCTCTAGGCAGGACAAAACTCAGGCGCCCCCCCTACCGCGCCACCCCCACCCAACCCTTCCTCCGCCCCGCCTTCTAAATACACACACACATTCACTGACAGATACGCATACACTATCTAACAGAAACACACACACACACTAACAGACACACTCACTAACAGACACTCACTAGCAGATACACACACACTCACACTAACAGACACACACACACACTAAGACATACAGACACACACACTAACAGACATACAGACACACACACACACACACTAACAGACACACAGACACACACACACTCCCACTAACAGACACACAGACACACACACACTAACAGACACACAGACACACTAACAGACATACACAGACACAATAACAGACATACACAGACACACACTAACAGAAATACACACACACACTAACAGACATACACACACACACACTTTTTTATTTATTTTATTTACGCCCCCCCCCCCAGCCTCCTTACCTTTGGGAATGCTGGGGGGAGGGATTCCCTCTCTCCCTGGTGTCCAGTGGCTGGTTTTATTCAACCCCTCCCCCCAGCCTCCTTACCTTTGGGAATGCTGGGGGGGGGGATTCCCTCTCTCCCTGGTGGTCCAGTGGCTGGTTTTATTTACCCCCCCAGCCTCCTTACCTTTGGGAATGCTAGGGGGGGGGGATTCCCTCTCTCCCTGGTGGTCCAGTGCTGGGCGGTGCTGGCGGGCGGCTGGCGAGGGAGCACTTCCTCTGAGCTGTCTGCTCAGCTCCCTCGCGCGCCCACAGTGAGGCTGGGAGGCGGAGCCGGAATATGACGTCATATTCCGGCTCCCAGCCTCACTCTGCGGCGCGCGAGGGAGCTGAGCAGACAGCTCAGAGGAAGTGCTCCCTCACCAGCCGCCCGCCAGCACCGCCCAGCAGATCGCCCGCCCAGACGGCTTGTCAGTTAGCCGCAAGGCTAACAAAGCATTTGCCCTGGGCATTTGGGGGCGGCGTTTTTTGCCGCCCCCTGGAAAATGCCGCCCAAGGCAAATGCCTTGTTTGCCTCACGGCTAATACGCCCCTGGTGGCAACTGGCAAAGTACACTGGCAGAGGTCTGCAGAGCACACAATGAAGGAGGCCTGACACCCGCTTTAAGGACACTGACTATTAGCTTACACTGAAAAACTTTTTTTCTTTGTAAAAGCACACTATAGAGACACCAGATACGAGTGGCAAAGTACACGGGCAGAGGTCTGCAGAGCACACGCTGAAGGAGGCCTGACACCCGCTTTAAGGACACTGACTGCTATTAGCTTACACTGAAAAACTTTTTTTCTTTGTAAAAGCACGCTATAGAGACACCAGATATGAGTGGTAACTGTCAAAGTACATGGGCAGATGTCTGCAGAGCACACGCTGAAGGAGGCCTGACACCCGCTTTAAGGACACTGACTGCTATTAGCTTACACTGAAAAACTTTTTTTCTTTGAAAAAGCACGCTATAGAGACACCAGATATGAGTGGCAACTGTCAAAGTACACAGGCAGGGGTCTGCAGAGCACACGCTGAAGGCCTGACACACCCGCTTTAAGGACACTGACTGCTATTAGCTTACACTGGAAACCTTTTTTCTTTGTAAAAGCACGCTATAGAGACACCAGATATGAGTGTCAACTGTCAAAGTACACTGGCAGGGGTCTGCAGAGCACACGCTGAAGGCCTGACACACCCGCTTTAAGGACACTGACTGCTATTAGCTTACACTGAAAAACTTTTTTTCTTTGTAAAAGCACACTATAGAGACACCAGATATGAGTGGCAAAGTACACAGGCAGAGGTCTGCAGAGCACACGCTGAAGGCCTGACACACCCGCTTTAAGGACACTGACTGCTATTAGCTTACACTGAAAAACTTTTTTCTTTGTAAAAGCACGCTATAGAGACACCAGATATGAGTGGCAACTGGCAAAGTACACTGGCAGAGGTCTGCAGAGCACACGCTGAAGGCCTGACACACCCGCTTTAAGGACACTGACTGCTATTAGCTTACACTGAAAAACTTTTTTTCTTTGTAAAAGCACGCTATAGAGACACCAGATATGAGTGGCAACTGGCAAAGTACACTGGCAGAGGTCTGCAGAGCACACGCTGAAGGAGGCCTGACACCCGCTTTAAGGACACTGACTGCTATTAGCTTACACTGAAAAACTTGTTTTCTTTGTAAAAGCACGCTATAGAGACACCAGATATGAGTGGCAACCAGTGGTGTATCCTGGTTTTGTGCTGCTCTAGGCAGGACAAAACTCAGGCGCCCCCCTCCCGCCCGCGCCACCCCCACCCAACCCTTCCTCCGCCCCGCCTTCTAAATACACACACACATTTACTGACAGATACGCATACACTATCTAACAGAAACACACACACACACTAACAGACACACTCACTAACAGACACTCACTAGCAGATACACACACACTCACACTAACAGACACACACACACACTAAGACATACAGACACACACACACACTAACAGACATACAGACACACACACACACACACTAACAGACACACAGACACACACACACTCCCACTAACAGACAAACAGACACACACACACACTAACAGACATACACAGACACACACTAACAGAAATACACACACACACTAACAGACATACACACACACTTTTTTATTTATTTTATTTACGCCCCCCCCCCCCAGCCTCCTTACCTTTGGGAATGCTGGGGGGAGGGATTCCCTCTCTCCCTGGTGTCCAGTGGCTGGTTTTATTCAACCCCTCCCCCCCAGCCTCCTTACCTTTGGGAATGCTAGGGGGGCGGATTCCCTCTCTCCCTGGTGGTCCAGTGCTGGGCGGTGCTGGCGGGCGGCTGGCGAGGGAGCACTTCCTCTGAGCTGTCTGCTCAGCTCCCTCGCGCGCCCACAGTGAGGCTGGGAGGCGGAGCCGGAATATGACGTCATATTCCGGCTCCCAGCCTCACTCTGCGGCGCGCGAGGGAGCTGAGCAGACAGCTCAGAGGAAGTGCTCCCTCACCAGCCGCCCGCCAGCACCGCCCAGCAGATCGCCCGCCCAGACGGCTTGTCAGTTAGCCGCAAGGCTAACAAAGCATTTGCCCTGGGCATTTGGGGGCGGCGTTTTTTGCCGCCCCCTGGAAAATGCCGCCCAAGGCAAATGCCTTGTTTGCCTCACGGCTAATACGCCCCTGGTGGCAACTGGCAAAGTACACTGGCAGAGGTCTGCAGAGCACACGCTGAAGGCCTGACACACCCGCTTTAAGGACACTGACTGCTATTAGCTTACACTGAAAAACTTTTTTTCTTTGTAAAATCACGCTATAGAGACACCAGATATGAGTGGCAACTGGCAAAGTACACTGGCAGAGGTCTGCAGAGCACACGCTGAAGGCCTGACACACCCGCTTTAAGGACACTGACTGCTATTAGCTTACACTGAAAAACTTTTTTTCTTTGTAAAAGCACGCTATAGAGACACCAGATATGAGTGGCAACTGGCAAAGTACACTGGCAGAGGTCTGCAGAGCACACGCTGAAGGCCTGACACAACCGCTTTAAGGACACTGACTGCTATTAGCTTACACTGAAAAACTTTTTTTCTTTGTAAAAGCACGCTATAGAGACACCAGATATGAGTGGCAACTGGCAAAGTACACTGGCAGAGGTCTGCAGAGCACACGCTGAAGGCCTGACACCCGCTTTAAGGACATTGACTGCTATTAGCTTACACTGAAAAACTTTTTTTCTTTGTAAAAGCACGCTATAGAGACACCAGATATGAGTGGCAACTGGCAAAGTACACTGGCAGAGGTCTGCAGAGCACACGCTGAAGGCCTGACACCCGCTCTAAGGACACTGACTGCTATTAGCTTACACTGAAAAACGTTTTTTCTTTGTAAAAGCACGCCATAGAGACACCAGATATGAGTGGCAACTGGCAAAGTACACTGGCAGAGGTCTGCAGAGCACACGCTGAAGGCCTGACACATCCGCTTTAAGGACACTGACTGCTATTAGCTTACACTGAAAAACTTTTTTTCTTTGTAAAAGCACGCTATAGAGACACCAGATATGAGTGGTGGCACTGACTGGGCAAATGGGCACAGTATCCACTGTGAGCCTGATACAGAAGCTGGCAGGCAACTAACTGCTATTCAATCTATTACAATGAAAAAAAAATATTTTTAAATGTCAAGCATAAGCTATTGTGACACCAGATTTGAGTGGTGGCACTGACTGGGCAAATGAGCACAGTATCCACTGTGAGCTTGACACAGAAGCTGGCAGGCAGGCAACTGCAATTACATTACACAGAAAAAAAAAACAGACTGATGTTCTAGCCCTAAAAAGGGCTTTTTGGGGTGCTGTCCTTACAGCAGAGATCAGATGAGTCCTTCAGGACTATAGTGGACACTGAATACCCTAGCCTAGCTATCAATTTCCCTATCTAATGAGCAGCAGCTACACTTTCCCTCCTCTCACTAAGTATGCAGCTTCAGAATGAATCTAAAATGGATGCTGGGAGGGAAGTGGGAGGGTCTGCTAGGGAGGGTGTGCTGCTGATTGGCTGGAATGTGTCTGCTGACCGTGAGGCACAGGGTCAAAGTTTGCTCAATGATGACGAATAGGGGGCGGATCGACCCGCGCATGTGTTCACCCGTGGTGGCGAACGCGAACACACTATGTTCGCCGGGAACTATTCGCCAGCAAACAGTTCGGTACATCACTATTTATCAACCACTGGGGTTTCTTCTGATACCTGGAGACCAGATACCAATCACACACCCACCTTGGCCATACTGATTATATCAAGATGTACTTCTGTACTTTCAATGCCAATTTCATTCAATCTGGAAGCATTGATTAGCTTAGAGTGCTGCAGGGGGTTATTCTCTCTCTATATATCAAAATAAATAATAAATAGATAAAAGAAGAAGAAAAAATGTCCCGGCTGATTCTGTTTGTTACCATAGCGATTGACCCACTTTTAGAACACTGCCCAATATTTCATATCATCACGATGAGGATTTTTCATTAAAAAAAATACATGTACACTAAAATAGCCTGGCTATGACTGTGGATGAGAGAGAGAATGTTTAAAGATCATTATTTTTAGTACATTGTGAAAATTCTGATTTTACTTTGCTGAGTTTAGTGAATGACCCTGTTTAATACATTTTCCCCTTAATGGTTACATTTCCGACCCACAAAGCTTAATTATACTACCATCTACTGCCAAACTGGAAAACTACAAGTTTCTAATGTGTTTGCAATTTGTAGACAATTAAATGCATCTCTATTCACTAAAAAGTGAGACAAATAGCAAACATTGGTTTTTAACGTATTGGGTTGGATTCTTGGGTTCCTGAATTAGATATTTTATTTCCTACTTCGCTACATTGCTCTTGGTAATACACATTGTAAAATAAAACAAAAAATAAATGGGTGTAGAATATTGTTTGATTAATATACCACTTGGAATTCCTTACCCACAACCCAAATTTAAGGCATACTGAGCATTGACATGAAAGAGGTCCATATGGCAAATAGTCCCTCAGAGTTCCCTTTAGCAAGATATCAGTCTACATCTGTGGATACCAAAGTGCTTCCCAGCCAAGGCTTAGGAGATATTCCCTACGTGTTCCTCACACCAGGACAATGAGTCCTCCACAACCAAGAGATTAAAAGCCTTCTGAGGGACAAACAGCAGCTGTGACAGGGACAGAAGACCTCTTTCTAACATAACCTTTACAAGGATAATATATTGTTGTAGCACTTGGAGAGTCTCTTTAAAATGACAGCAAGTTTTACCGCTCTGATCCGCAACAAAGTTCTGATCTCATAAAAAGTGTCATTCGGATATAAAAGAGCGACAAGGAGACATGGGCGCAAAATAAAATGAGTGTTGAGTTTGTTTAACATGTTTGTATATTTGTTTAGGAATTTCTTCACGGCCTGGTGTTGGACCTTATGTGGCTGCTCACAACCTCATTAAAGCTCATGCTGAAGCTTGGCACCTTTATAATGATAACTACCGAGCTAAACAGGGGGGCATTATATCCATCACTATCAGTATAGACTGGGCAGAGGCTATAAACCCATTCAAGCAGGAAGACATCGAAGCAAAAAAGACATATTTGGCGGTGAGTGACTGGAATACACTTTGAGGAGGAACCCACACATTTTCAGCAATGTATAACATTCCATCAGTACATTGTACTGGCCAACTAGGGGGCAAATATTTAGAAATATTTTTTTAACAAAAGTTGTTTATTTCACCATCTTGTGCCATTGGCACTGCAGTAAAGACTGCACACAGTAGTACTATACACATAGCTTATTGTCCATTGGAAACTGTTGTATCTCACAACTCCTACCATGTCCCTGCATGCTCGGAACTGTGGTATGGTAGTTTCATCATCTAGGAGTCGGGTATTCTATTTCAGAATTCCATAATGGATGAGGAGGAAGAGAAACTTGGGAACGTATTTCTTTGTATTTATGTATTTGTTGGCATGGTTACAGATTGAATATACTGCAATCTGAATATGAACCGATCATTCACGTGATTGCAAGATGATGATATTGAGTGTAACAGAAACTTGGCTGCTTTCTTGCGTGCAGTAAATAAATTATTTCAACATATGGTATCTATAGTGAAAAGTACAAGACTGTTATCTGCTAACACTGGGCAAAGGTAAAAAAATCACACATGGCATTTTCGTTACACAATCAGTCCATCTGTGTCTGTGTAAATATGTCAGCTACATTTTCTGTTTTTCCATTCATGCCTAAACTGTTTAAATTTACTTTGAATTTCCAACAGTTCACACTTCAGTTAATAATAATGTTGTAAATCTCTGATATACAATTGTAATCAAAATTATTCAAACACCTTTGAATCTCAGGTTTATTTTTATAATTTACAAACATTTGAGCTCTTTGCAATGAACAAATTAAACAGAAGCAATTGAAATAGCTCAACACAACGAATACTTCAAGTGGTTTCTCCAAATTTAACTGAAAATGTGACTTCTCCAGTCTGAAAATTATTCAACCCCCTTAATAGAATCCCTCGCAACAGCACAAAAAATGCAAAACAGATGTTGTCTCAAGCACACCTGATGAAACTAATCAAGGGCTTCATTAGTTGCATCAGGTGTGTTTGAGCTGCAACACTTGAAATACCTGAACTGGCTAGGGGGGTTTGTTGAGTGTCATGTTTGACTGCATGTTAGAAATATAGTCAAAAGAATGGTCCACAAAGTTAAGATAAGAGATCATCTCCTTTCACAAACAAGGAACTGGATACAAAAAGATAGCAAAGGCACTGAATGTTCCTAGAGACACCATTGGAAGCATAGTTTGTTAATTCAAAGTGGTTATACTACCTTGACAGGGCAGAAAAAGGAAGCTATCAATGACTGCAACCAGATTTCAGAGAAGGCAGGTTGTGAAAAACCCTTGAGTGACTGCAAAAGACTTGGTGGCAACAGACACTGAGGTTTCAGTGAGCACAGTAAGGCACGTACTAAACGCAAAACGTTTCCATGCTAGAACTTCAAGACGTACATCACTACTGACCCAAAAGCATTAGAAAAGTCAACTCCAATATTCTCTAAATCATATATATGTATATATATATATATATATATATATATATATATATATATAAGCCACAGAAGTTTTGGATTCTGTTCTGTGAAGCGATGAAACAAAACTGGAACTTGTTGGCTCAATGGATCAGCGGTATGTCTAGAGGAAGAAGAATGAAGCATATGCTGAAGAGAATACTCTACCTACAGTTAAGCATGGTGGTGGCTCGGTGACGCTCTGGGGCTGCTTTAAATCCTTTGGCACTGGTAACCTGCCAGAGGATTCAAAGCAGCCCCAGGAAATCCTAGGAGAAAATGTGATGCCATCTGTGAGGAAGATGAAGCTTGGGCATCATTGGACCTTCCAACAAGACAATGATCTCAAGCATACCTCAAATTCCATCAAGGCTTGGTGGGATTTGAAGAAGGCGGCTGCAGTACGCAAACCTTAAAATATTACTGAACTGGAGCCATTGCTCATGAGTAATGGTCTAAAATTCCTTAGGAATGCTGCCAGAATCTGATTTCTGGCTATGCACCTTGTTTGTATCAAATCATAACAGCAAAAGGGAGCCCATCTAACAACTAAAGATAAAATACTTATAAAGGTGGAGCGCAAAGTCAGATCCACATTCCCATATGGTCCTTTAAATGGCTTCAGCTCAGATGAATATATGGAAAAAATAAAGTGCATATAATAGTGAAGCACAGTTACATTTAATTCCACAAATGTATTAATAGTTAACTAGACATAAAACACTCCTAGCACTGAAGAGAATTGATGTGATTCAATCTCAAGTAAAATACATAAATCAGACAATACAAATAGAAATGAAAAATAAAAAATATATAAATTGTAAGCCTCTTACAAGATAAAAATAAGTGAGTGTATGCAGTCCCAGCTGCTACTCACAAACGCTTTTCATTGCCTGAGCCCAGGTACGATGTTAACTGGCAGCCGGCTTCTCCTTTTTCCTCCACGGATGTTTCAGTGTAAGCAGACCGCTTAGGTAGTCCTGGGCGTCGGTTAGGGTTCTCCGAGCTTCCCGGGTGCTCCGCCCCTTTTGCGTCACTACGTAACAAGCGTGCGTGGCGTGCGTCACTGCGTCGTCTACGCGTTTCGCCGAAGCTTCCTCAGGACGTCATGCAGAAAGAACAGGAAACAGCAACAAACTGAACTTCAAGCTACAAAAGAGAGAGAAATATGGTAAAATCCAAACTCCAAACTGAGACTCAACAAATAAAATTCATCAGGAGCAGTCTAGGAACTCAAACCTAGAATATAGAAAATTACCATTAGTACCAAACCATAGAAACTTGAAACCTCATCAGTAAATATACACAATAAATATATATATAATAAACAGACTGGATTGCAGCATACCTGAAAGTCCAACAGCATCTCATCGCAAAACCCAATACCCAACACCGGGAGAGTAGGTGGGAATAATACTCGCCTCCGTGTCTTTAATAAAATCATGACTTTACGTCATGTTAATAGTAAAATCTGGGAATTTTATTAAAGACACGGAGGCTCCTATTATGCAAGTTCAAAGCTGAGCCACCAAATGAGATACAATGTGATCAATCGGCCTGAAATAGAAAATCACTAAACTGGATTCTTGCCACCGGACAACAGCCCGTAAGGTATCCTCCAAACTACAACTGCCCTCTGAGGCCTTGGACATCATACCTCCATGTACCAAGTGGGATGTAACAAACGACATGTCGATACCGGCCAATAAGGCAGTCATAAAAACCATCGCGCCAATGTAGGAGTGGACACCGGTAGGTGGGGAGCGTGGAAGGAAAAGAACAAAGTGCACGATCCGGAGAACATAGTGGCTGCGTAACCTCCAGGTAAGTCTTCAGACACTCCACCGGCCATAGTGTCAAAAACGTCCTGAACGTAGTTGAAAAATTCCAGCTCCAGGTGGCCTAGCAAGGTGAATCCTCTACATAGATGACCTACGAAGGATGTCGACCGAAATTCCCAAAATCCAATGTCGAGGGTTAGATACGGAAACCAGTGTTGGTCTCACGCATCCACCGGACCACACTTGTAATGATACAGAGGAGATGGGGAGTTGATCGCGGAACATCCAAGATAATCCAAGCACCCCGAAAGGAGTCACGTCATCCATTGTAGAAGGCCTTAGTCCCCTAAGAGTGTTCCCATTCGGTCTAGAAGGGCTCTAAACGCTTGGGATCAAACCTGGGCAAACTATCGCCATTCTCAGTAATCGAGGGAACCATGGGCGCGCCCTCCGCAGAGTAGCAATCAACACCAACGCAACCTAGTGCTGGGCCAATTGCAAGAGCCTGCGAGCAACCAAATCGAACGGAGGGAAGGCATACATCCAAGTATCCGGTCAATCCTCAATAAATGAGTCAATTGCTACAGTCGATAGGTACCATCCTCCAGCCGTAAAACTTCGGCAACTAGGTGTTAAGGCAAGATGCCAACAGATCCACCTCGAACAGCTTCCACAACCGTTCCAAACCTGGAAAAACGCCAAAGCGTGTAAGCGTCAGTCTCCAGAATCTCTTGAATAATCATGAATTCCAATCGGCCCTAGAAGTGTCCAGGCCTGGAATGTGTTCTGCTGTCACCGGGACGTTGTGAAGACAAAATGCCAGAGGTCCTATGCCACGATTAGCCACGTGGCTTCATGCCCCCTAGATGGTTGATGGAACTCATCACTGACATATAGTCCACCCAGAGGATAACGCAGCTGTTCGCGTGACCAGGGCAACATGGCGAAAAGCAAAAGGCTCCCGCCAAGAGTTACATGCAGTCGATGTGCAACATCTTCCCAAACTCGGACCACTTGTCTCTGGAAGAAAAGGTTCACGGCTCGCAGAGGGTCCTGCTGATCCAGGCCACCCAATGAGCCAAGACATCGGATCAATCTCTTTCTGGAGCCATCGTCCAACTTCCGCCTTGCCACATAAGAGTGACCTGGACAGAGAGAGGAATCCTTCTGACTTGAAGGGGTCAAAAGTAAGGCAGTCCTAGAGATGTAGCCTGGATGGAAGTCGTAGGCAGGTTGGGTACCCTCACTAAACGCCTGATCGGCAGGTCCACTGCTCTAAGAGTCCATATCACTACTTTCGTCATGGCTTTCATCCTGGAGCTAGGGAGGAACAGGCACTGCCTGATATAATTACACTGTGAAACCCAAGAAACTTCACCGCCTGTGAGGGATACAGAAACTGACTTCCCAAGTGCTTAGAAAAAACAAAAACACCAAATCTGAAGCATCGGCTAGTTGACATGCAACCGGAAGTGGTACCCTGACAGGGACATGACCAGGATGTAGTCTAGGTAGATATTCATATGGATACCCCTAGTACCCCTTGGTGGGACCCCCAGAAACCGATGAGAGACCGAACAGTAGCCATTGAAAACTTTAAATGATTCCTTCTCCAGGCAAAGAAACAGAGAAAAAATCCTTGGATTCCTTGTTTATAGGAACCGTGACGCGATGGTTCTTCAGTTCCAGATTGGCCAACCAATCTGACGCCCGGAGATGATCCCAGAGGCAGTGGATACCCATCATATGGAAGTGTTGGTACCAAGGGAAAAACATAGAGAGGTCAGGGAAGAAGCGCGGGGTGAAACCCCCCTCCCTGCTAAGGTACCAAGATTAGGCTGACCTGAAGCTCGGTAATCGCACGGCAACTCTTGGATCGCACCCAATGCAAGCAGATTGCAGGTCTCCGTGGAGAGCAAGAATTCCTGTCCCCCTGACAGGCAAGTGCTATGGGGACAAAAATGCTGAACAGGTTAGGATAGAAAAAAACTCTAGATGGTAGCCCCGCACCGCTCTGAGAGACCATGAGCCTATAGTCAAGGCAACCCATCCGTAATAAAAATCTGGGCCAAACCTGCCCACCACCCATCCTCGAGGATGAGGGGAACAATGGGTATCCATCAGAAGGGCATCCGCCCGACGTGTTTCCACGAGGGTGGTAGGGATTTCATGTTTTCCCCCTTGATGTGGAGGAGTGTGGAGGCTAGGGTTCATGGAAATCCCGTAAAGGGAGGAGAAGGAGCCTTGACATATTCAGAACGAGTCCCTGAAATCACAGCCAGATGTGCGGCTCCTGTCACGCCCGGCCTCACCAAACTTTGGAGAAAAAAATCCATTCCCATTTTCCTGGGGTTTATCAATAGCTGTGAATGTCTCCCAGTAGGACCCCAGTTCCTTAACAAAATTCTGCTCAAGAACAGCAGCCCTTCAGCTGAGTGACCGGTTCGGAGATGGCCATATTCACCAATTGGGGCCAACCTTCAAAAGAATCGCCTTCTGGCGTTCGGCCATTACGGCCATAGAAATAATGGCACTAGTGCCAATAGTTGATGCACCTGGCCGATCAGAGTCCCCGCCGTAGCGGAATCAAGTAGTACATACACCTTGTACAAGAAAAGGGGTGGGGGCCCCAGCGTGTCCATAAGTAAAACTGAAATACTCCAGGGAGAAGTCAGATCTAGTGCGGTTACCAACCTGATTAGTTTAAGAACTGGGGATTACCCCGAGGACCCAAAAGGGGTCGGACCCCTAACACCCGCCCAAGCGGGAGTACCTGAACGGGGGCAGTAGCCCCAGTAAGGGTCACCATGGTGGGGGAACCATCCTACCATAACCTCAGAATCCTTCTCCTCACTCCGGTCGGCGACCGACCTCTTATCACGGGGACTAACCCGTATCCATAGTCTGGTCTTTTATGCCCGACCAGGGGCTAATTTGCGCGGTGGGAGCGCGCCATCTTTGACTGCCTCAGCGAGTCCGTCATAACAGGCAGGACCTGCATCAAGGAGTGGGAGACGAGGAGATAAGCCTCCGCCATAGCCTTATGGGCCCTGGGCGAGGCAGGGTAGAAGGGGGGGTGCCCATACCCAGGAGAGCAGGGCTAGCCACAGGAGGCACTAAGGGAGCTTGTGTCAAAAAAACTGGGAAAGCGAAGACGACTCCGTTCCCAGGGCTGAGGTAAAAAAGCTCCTTGGCATGGAATATGCTATATTGGAGACTAGTAAGGCCTGACAAACTTCCCAGAGGTCACAGTCTCCCCAGTTGCACCTGAGGAAAATCATCAGAATGGCCCTCAGGCCCATCACCCTCAGCCTGCAGAGCAAGATGGGTTAACATATAAAAGATAAAAAGCAGACTTGTAAGCCAGTAATAACCCATATAGGTCTAAAGGAGAATATTTTAAGAAATTTTAAACAAATAAAATAAACAGTCAGAAATACATTGTAAGATCAGATCTCTCTTGCAAGTAAAGTTAACTTTGCAAAATAAAACCCCATGTGATCTGGACACACATATGCATTTTACTATATTACTTATAGATGGCAAAGCATAAACTCACAAAGAGGGTGATAGGAGCATGAGAAAAAATATGGAATGCATTCTATGCACAACAAGAAAAAATAAATAAGAAAAAATAAATAAGTACGTACCTAGCAGGACAGGGTTGAGTAACCCACAGGAGAGAAAAAGGTTAATAGGCATACAAATAATAGCAACACAGAATACCTGAACAGTGGTGTGCCCAGGAAAAGACTCAGAGGCTGGCAGGATGAGGAGGGCCGGGTAAGGGGAGAGGGAACCCTGCAAGCTCGCTGTAAAATTGCGGCAAAAAACTCCAGTCCAAGATGGCCGCCACACGAGGTATGGAGGAGCACCTCATGGAGAGCAAACAGCAGGGAAGGTCGCGTGCACACTTCCCATGCGGCCGACCCATCTGCATCAGGGAGCCACCGCTGAAATGAGCGGAGGCTTGCAATTGCCTGCCCGACCGCAAACCCACATGGCCACCCACAGGAGGCCACCCATGACCCGAGGAGAGGGGCAGGGGAGGGGAAAAACGGCAGGGAAAAGGCTTGACCGGTCGGGAGGGGAGAATCCCATCGGGGCACACCACACAGGCATAGGATAGTAAAAAACCCAAACAGCACAGTAAAATATATGCAATAAAATATATATCTGGTCTGAGAGCAGCAAAGTAAGAGGGGGATTGTGGGAGACACAGGCCTTTTATAGTCACTTCCTCTGTTATGTGATTGGTTGCCTGTGTGCCTATACAGTTTTTTTCTTTCATTTTGATATATTTATATTTCTCTATCTTTGCTGCTGAGAGTAATAAAGAAAGAGATATGCATAATAGGAGCCTCCGTGTCTTTAATAAAACCCTGATTTTCAATGGGGGTTGAATAATTTAAATTATAACTGTATACTGATATCATCGGGGTGCCAGTACACACCTTAACAATGAAGACAGCTGCTAGTACACAGTATTTAAAACACTTTTTTTTTTTTTTAATCTTTGTTAGTTTTTTGTGAAAATTGTGAAAATTGTTTTATTCACAAAAAAAAGTGAAGAGGTTGCTGATGGAAACAAGCTGACTGGTGAAGACAGAGTGTGAAAAAATTAGGAAGTTATGGAGAAAAGAGGGAAACAACAAAGAACAAAATCCTGTGATATTGGAAAAAGAGAAGGAGACTGACACAGGTGGAGAGGAAACTGATGGGATGTTTATTGAAGGGAAAGAAAACA
Source organism: Pelobates fuscus (assembly GCF_036172605.1). Classification (NCBI taxonomy): domain Eukaryota; kingdom Metazoa; phylum Chordata; class Amphibia; order Anura; family Pelobatidae; genus Pelobates; species Pelobates fuscus. The sequence goes on along the minus strand of NC_086324.1, from coordinate 19,645,042 downwards.
GACTACAGGTGAAGGAGAGAAGACGTAGGTAGAAAGAAGAAAATTATGAGACTTGGAGATAAAACATAATGAATGTCAGGAAGGAGATTGGGAAGAAGTGTTGTGACAAATGAAAAGTACCAAACACGATTATGCTCAGTGTTCAAATCAGCCTTAATCCTAAAATCCTATTAACCTAGACCAGAAAATTTAATAATTAGAGTCATCATCCAGTAAATAGTGATTTTATTTCCCTTGTTCAGAATCGGTATGGATTATATTACAAACACTAATTAGCTTTTCTTAATTCCTTTGCTTAGTTTTTTGGTGGGTGGTTTACACATCCCATTTTCAATAATGGCGACTACCCTGAGATCATGAAACAGAAGATTCGGGAGAGATGTTTATTCCAAGGTACCCCAAACCGGTAGGTACACCCACAATCTCCATAACATTTGACTCATTAGAATACTCTCTGTTTATGATACACTGTGTCTGTAATATATCCACACCTTTTAACTTTACATGAAATTTTTAATTTTCAAAGTATCTTTAGCATTTCCTTTAACCCACTATCCACAAGTCTCTGGCATAAATGTCATCACAAGTACTGTGACAATGGTGACTACACCAACATTTTTTATATCTTTAATGCCTTCCAGACTGCCAGAATTTACAGAAAGCGAGAAGAAGAGGATTAATGGAACTTATGACTTTTATGGCTTAAATCATTATGCTAGTGCCCTGGTTGGCTTTGCCATCTACCCTGATAACGAAGTAAACTACGATGCAGACCGGTAGGTTTCAAAAACACATCCTAGGCTAATGTATACCTCCTAACTGTCTCTGATTTGGTTGGAGAACTTTGGGGACACACGAAAAAGTCTACAATACGCACAAAGCAAGCACATCACTGAATGTGATTGTGTACGTGAAGTACTAATTCCAAGATGGACATCTTGTAAGTTTGGAGATAATGTGTACCTCTTACTTTGCAGAGGAGTGTATGCAATACATGATCGGACCTGGCTGTCCTCAGGGTCCAACTGGCTGAAAGTGACACCATTTGGCTTTCGAAAGACACTGAACTGGATAAAGGAAGAATGTAATAACCCCCCAATTTATGTAACAGAGAACGGTATATCAGAACGCGGGACAGACCTCAATGATAAGTGGAGAGAACACTACTACAAGTATTATGTGAATGAAGCATTGAAAGGTAATTAACTAATGGTCAGAAACACATTATCCAATATTCATTATTATATTTGCAACAACAGACAAGTTATGATCCCGCTCTTGGGGAATGCATTGGATAAAATTTCTATCTCACTACACAAAGCAAATCCATTAGAACTACATCTAATGGGTTTGAATATATAGGGAATTACATCCCTATATATTCAAACAATGCTATAACGGTAATGCTTAAAGGAACACTACATTGACAATTTTTTCAAAACAATTTAATGTGCAAGATGCTGTCAAGGAGCTTGTTCATGCTCTGGTAATCTCTTGCATGGATTACAGTAACTGTCTCCTAATTGGTCTCCCTAGAATCCGTACTTCCCTGCTACAATCTGCAATGCAGGTTGCTGCCAGGCTGATTTTATTTGTTTTTTAAGTGGAGATGCATGTATTTTTTTCCATTGATAAAGTTTGGTTTCATTCTTTAACTCCACAGCTATCAAGTACGATGGTGTGGACCTCCGAGGGTACACAGCTTGGAGTCTGATGGACAACTTTGAGTGGGCAGAAGGATATACAGAACGATTTGGCTTGCATTACACAAATTTTTCTGACCCATCGTTACCACGTATTCCTAAGCAGTCCGTAGCGTATTACAGAAGTATCATTCAGTGCAATGGGTTCCCTGACCCAAATGATGGACCTCATGCTTGTCTGGAGACACCGCCACAAGGTAGGTCAAGAGGAAAAAATACATAACCTGGAATGTATGTCCGACTACGACAACTGTAGGAACAAAATATTTTAATTATCCATAGTTTTACAGCAGTTAGCACCTAAAATTCAAGTTTCTCTCTCCTTTTCTCAAATCCTCGCCTCAATGGGAACATAACATTTTGAGCTGGTTTATCGGCAGGGTTATTTACAAAAGTAAGAATCGTTGTGAATTCAAAGGGAATTTCTAATTTTATACCAAAATAGCCAAACTAAACATTTTTCTAATTTGGCTACTTTGCCCTAAAATGTTAAATTCACAGTTAGTAAATATCTCTGCTAATTATCCCTTCCAGCTATATAGACCTTGTTGCTGGAAGCCTGTAACTAGTGATAACTATACAAAGGGGGTTATTTACTAAAATGATTGCTAGGAATTGCAGGTGCATTTCACATTTTAGATCAAAAATAGCCAAATTGGAAGCATATCTAACAAATAATTTTTCAAAAGCAGCTATCTTGGCCTTAAATCTTAAATTCACTTTAATTTTACAACAATTCTCACTTCATTAAGTAACCTTGAAGGAGTCTGGAGAGCTTGTCAGGTGTGAGAGGATGCCGGCTTTACAATGGAAGCCACGTGTGTCAATAGTCTCTCACAATAGTCAATAGTCTCCCACATTCTGATATCTGCTTACATCTTCTACAGATTAACTGTCATAGGGGATTGATTGTTAACAATATTTTTTTCCTTCAGAGTAGAGGCAGAGCATGACAACAGGGATTTCTCTAATCTGGAGGGAAAACAGGCAAGCAAACCCCCAAAATGTTTAAGGACCTCCCCAATACCTCCTTCAAAAGTGCTCTTTATCAAAAAGGTCACCAGTTCTTTGCCTGGCTCTGGCAGAAGAGGATAGTCAGGCTTACCCCTTTGCTATTTTAGTTTGAAGCAGGGTGAGAGAGCCATAGCTTGGAAGGCTCTGATTCATGCCTGGGAAGTCAGGATGGCCGGCTGGTAAGGTCGCTTCTGATTGACAGGTGGAACGCAAGCCACGCACCTGCGTACAAGCGTTCAAATTGCATTTATAAGTTGGAGCCAGGCAAAGGTACGCATATGTTAGGAGGTCCTAGCGGTGGAACGCACGTACAGATTCTGATGCATTCCACCGTGAAATCACAGCACGCATGCGCAATGTGATTTCAATTAAGCAGGCACCAAAATTCTACATTTTTACAGATTTGTGCCTTTTCCAGGACCCAGGAGGGTATTTAACCCAGCAGCAACTACCTGTTTGCCAGGTACACTCAGAATCTGTTGCAAGGTTGTTCTCACCTGCCCTTCAGCACACGTTTGATACCTAGAACTAGAAGATATCCAAAAAAGAAAGTTTTTGTGTTTCAACGTCCATTCTGCTGCAATGTGATTCCATATTTAGACTGGTTCTATGTAGCAAAGAACAACTTTGTCAAGATCTCAGAGCTGCTTCACATTCTTTATTTTTTGTAGTGCAGGGTTGGTAAAACATATCAACAAGAGAATAGTAGGCATGCGAACATTTGACACTTTGTGGTTGTTGCACTTTTTATAAAAGGAAAATAAAATGAGAAAGGCTGAGTTATTTGGGAAACGGTCAGCCTATGTTCAGGCAGGAGAAACAGGCACACCCATATATTTGAGTATTAGGTGTGTGTAGATGTCTGTTAAGAGACCCCTTTTTTGTTAGGCTTAACTTGACATTTATGATGTTGTGTGTTAATATTGAACACCATCCCTTGATTCTGTACAGTAGATACAAAAAGAGAGCCCTTTCAAGCATAAAAGTAAGGTGTAATGTGGTTCAGGCTTATCTGTCTGATATAACACAAGTATGGGTCTAAAGGGCACATGCTAAGTACACGTTAGAGACTAGGGAAGAAAGTTGTGACTTTGGGTTACGAAAAAATATACTTTAGTGATGAAACCCTGCAGGTTTTCCAGGTTGTCTGTTATAGAGTAGAGCAACCCAACAGTCACTGACAGGTGATAGTATATGACCCCTTATGGCTGTAAGACTATGCGTGTAAGATTAATGCCTAGCGTGTTGCCAACTTATAATTAAGTGCCCAATGTGGAGAGAAATCAAAATGAAAATAAATTAAAACATGCAATCTACCGGTGAAAAAAGCTAGTAGAACCACTGGAGACAGGCAAGGATGCCCAGCAGTCCTCTGGCCACAGCACCACGAAGCTGCTGCCATAAGCGTTCAGGCAAGCCCTTCCACAATGTTGGCCTTAGACCGTTCCTGCTACTGACCTGGCTGAGTTTAGTGGTAGCAGAGTTTCTGTTTGTCTGTCTGTACCCTCGGATCCACTGAAGAGCAACAATGGAGTTCCGGGGAGGTCAGTCCGTCCAGGCAGTGGGCTGTAGTGTGATGGAAGGCAGCCGTGGGGACCAGTCTTAGTCTTCAGGCGTGGATCCTTGGTCAGCCGATATTCCATGTGTGTTGCTGGTGTGGCAATTTATTCCATGGATGGGTGCTGCAGTCATAAGTACCAGTAAAGCTGCTTGCTGGCAATCAATGCAGCCAAACCCAGTACAGACCACAAGGCCATGATATCTGCAGAGCGTGGAAAGCAAAAAGTAGGGTAAGCTTATTGAGGACTGTCAGCATGGCTGCAAATTCCTCCAGTGGGGACCGAGAATCCCTCCAGTGGGGACCGGGATAACCCCCCTGCCCCAAAGGGGGGGAAGCGGGGCCTGTGAGGAGTGTTGCAGAGCTGATGTGTGGTATCTAGATATGTGAGCCGGGCGGCGACCGTCCGCCCTGTTCCCCTCCCGCATAGGCCCCAGGCACCAAAGTCTTGCATAGTCCTCAGGGGCCCCAACAATCCCGAATTTGGAGTCTGCAGTATTTCCATCCACTGGCTGCACACATTGTTGTATTTCTCAGCTTAATTGAGAGTAATAGGCCGTGACTTTCAGTCAAAAGGGCTAGATTCTGCAGGAGCCTCTCCCACATGCGACCAGTCAGCATGGTGGTCAGGCCCCGCCCCCTGCTTCAGAATCATTAATAAGCCATGGTAGTTAATTAACATCATAAAATTGGAATTAGTACCTATTATTATTATTATTATTATTATTAGTACCTAAGAAAAAAAGAAGTAAAATTTCTCTGGCTATACAGAAACTCAGAAGGAATCCTTTATGCTCCATAAGAGAAGCAATGAGTTTGCTAGGCTTCTTCACAGCCTCCATACCTTCAGACAGATGAGCAAGAGCCAGAATAAGACCGCCTCAACAAAAATATTTGCCTTTTAGAACAAACAAACAGCCAGTCTAGACCATCTTATGAAACTGAATAGTCTCTACCCTGAAGAGTGTCCATTGGTGGACGTCGTCCCATTTTCTTCAGACAGGCCTTTCTTTTATAATGAAGTCTTTTATAATTCTCACAATGGACCCCTCAGATTACGGGAGGGGTGCACACTTGGAAGAAAAGAAGAAACAAGGAACAATCTTTTACAAGATTTGAAAAGACCAAATTACAAGGAAATGAAGTCACTTTGGCTGGCTCTAATTGCATTCAAAGCTCAGATCCAGAATCAGCATGTTCAAAAATGGTCGGACAACTCGACAGCAGTGACATACATCAACAAGCAAGGAGGGACGAGGTTATTGTCTGGAAAATGTATGCTCACAGATCATGCTATGGTCTGAGTTATATATCCTTTCAAACTCAGTGATGCACATAAAAGACGAATACAACATCCTAGCAGAGACCCTGAGTCGCCAACACTTAAAACAAACAAATTGGTCAGTTTCACCCCAGATGTTCAGGAAAATAGCAGCAAGATTTGGTTCTGTAGATATAAACCTTATGGTTTCAAGAGAAAACAGGAAAACAAAAAGATTTGCCTCCTTGAACCTTTGAGACAGGCCACAAGTAATAGATTCCCTTTCTATCTCATGGAACTTCCACCTAGCATACATTTTTCCTCCAGTACATTAATTCACAGAATTTACATAAGATCAGGATGGAAAAAGTAAGGTTAATTCTAATTCTGCCTTGGTGACCAAGAAGGAGTGCTGAGCCAGTGGGAGCACAGTGTAAGGCTCTGGGATTGTGGTGTTTATTGGGATTATTCCTGGATCTAAATCATGAGATTATTAATGTCCTCAGTGACCCCCTTGGAGCATCATGTGACCTGGAACAATCGGAGATTGAAAAAGTGGTCATTTACTCCTCTGCGAAGGAGTGGGACTGTTTAAATCAAGAAGAGAAGAAGCTTTACAGGGATCTAATAGTGCATAATTACCATACCATCGGCTCTCTGGAGTATATAATATTTTGAAAAATGGGCAACGTCCTGACGAAGCCTGAAGGCGAAACGGGTAGACATACCATGTATTGATGTAACACGGTGGGCAGCACCTTTATTCCGCGAGATTCAATTTGGTACTATTTGAATTGCTGACTGAACCGGAGGATCGTGTAAGGGCACTATAGACTCCTGCAACGCATCCTTGATCTAGTCTGCCTCACTTCCACAGCTCCTACACTATCAGGTCTTTGTGAGTAGCGGAGCTTTTGGCCCGCACATGCTCACCTACTGCAATTTTGTAAGCAGCTGCATATTCATTGTTTTTTATGTTTTAAATTTATGTAATGAATCTTTTTTATAATTTTGGATTATCATTTTACTGCATATTGCAGGTTGTTACATGCATACTGCACTATTATTTGTTATTTATTTCTACATGGTGATGCAAGCTCAACTTGTCCAAAACAGAACTTCTGGTGTTTCCTCCCTCGAGTGTTGCTACTCCCGTTTCTGTCTCCCTCCACGTTAATCGTGTTACCATCAGCTCCACCTTGCAGGCTCGCTGCCTAGGTATTCTCTTTGACTCTGACCTCTCCTTCACCCCTCATAGCCAGTCGATAGCGAAATCCTGCAGTTTCTATCTCAAAAACATTGCACGCATCCGCCTCTACTTAACGCCAGATGTGGCTCAGGTGCTGGTCCATGCCACTGTCCTCTCTTGCTTTGACTACTGCAATCCGCTTCTCAGTGACCTTACATGCTCCCAATTTGCCCCATTGCAGTCTATAATGAATGCGCCGGAGAGGCTCATTTTTCTGTCCGCCCGAACCTCCCATGCCTCCCCCTCTGTCAGTCCCTGCATTGGCTTCCCAAAGATATAGGCTCAATATAAAATTATGGTTCTTGCTTTCAAATCTCTTCATAATGCTGCTCTAACCTATCTACCCTCCCTAATACACAAGTATGTCCCATCTAGGCCCCTATGCTCTGCCGAAGACCTAAGTCTATTGTTCGTACTCCAACCTCTGATGCTCGCCTTCAAGACTTTTCTAGGGCTGTACCGTTCCAGTGAAACTCCCTTCCATTTTCCGTTAGATGCTCACCTAGTCTCCAATCCTTTAAAAAAAAAAATATTAAAAACTCACTTTTTCACAGAAGCATATCAAATAAACTGTTAATGGCTCCCAACTAATCTTGCAACTGTCATATGGAAAGAAAAATAAAAAAACACAGTAAGTCTTTAGTGAATACTACTCTACCATTCTACTTCCCTTACATTTTGTGTCACTATATCCCATTCGGACAGCAAATAGAGGGGCTTCCAGCATGTTATTGTCCTACAAACTATGCAGTATAGACGTTCGGAGTCTCCACAAGATATGCGCATCAGCGAATAATTTAAACTAATTTAATTTAGAGGGGCCTGAAATAAAAGTATTGCATGAAACACTCACCTAAGAAAAACACTGCCATGAAGACCAAGGAACTCTCCAAACAAATAAGGGACAATGTTGTTGAGAAGTACAAGTCAGGGTTAGGTTATAAAAAAAAATATCCAAATCTTTGATGATCCCCAGGAGCACCATCAAATCTATCATAACCAAATGGAAAGAACATGGCACAACAGCAAACCTGCCAAGAGACGGCCTCCAACCAAAACTCACAGACTGGGCAAGGAGGGCATTAATCAGAGAGGCAACACAGAGACCTAAGGTAACCCTGGAGGAGCTGCAGAGTTCCACAGCAGAGACTGGAGTATCTGTACATAGGACGACAATAAGCCGTACGCTCCATAGAGTTCGGCTTTCTGGCAGAGTGGCCAGAAGAAAGCCATTACTTTCAGCGAAAAACAAAATGGCACGTTTTGAGTTTGCGAAAAGGCATGTGGGAGACTCCCAAAATGTATGGAGGAAGGTGCTCTGGTTTGATGAGACTAAAATTGAACTTTTGGGCCATTAAAGATAAAAGCTATGTCTGGCGCAATCCCAACATATCACTAAAAGAACACCATCCCCACCGTGAAACGTGGTGGCAGCATCATGCTGTGGGGATGTTTTTCAGCAGCCGGGACTGGGAAACTGGTCAGAGTTGAGGGTAAGATGGATGGTGCTAAATACAGGGATATTCTTGAGCAAAACCTGTACCACTCTGTGCGTGATTTGAGACTAGGACGGAGGTTCACCTTACAGCAGGACAATTACCCCAAACACACTGCTAAAGCAACACTTGAGTGGTTTAAGGGGAAACATGTAAATGTGTTGGAATGGCTTAGTCAAAGCCCAGACCTCAATCCAATAGAAAATCTGTGGTCAGACTTAAAAGCGCAAACCATCCAAAACTTGAAGGAGCTGGAGCAGTTTTGCAAGGAGGAATAGGCAAAAATCCCAGTGGTAAGATGTGGCAAGCTCATAGAGGCTTATCCAAAGTGACTTGGAGCTGTGATTGGCACAAAAGGTGGCTCTACAAAGTATTGACTTTAGGGGGGTAAATCGTTATGCACATTGACTTTTCCTGTTATTTTGTCCTATTATTTGTTTGCTTCACAATAATAAAAAAAAAATCTTCAAAGTTGTGGGCATGTTCTGTAAATTAGATTATGCAAATCCCCAAACAATCCATGTTAATTCCAGGTTGTGAGGCAACAAAACACAAAAAATGCCAAGTGTGAATACTTTTGCAAGGCACTGTACCTGTTTATATTCCCACTGCTAGAATGTTCTTTTAATTATTTGTTGGAGAGAAGATTGTTGAGAAGTTTGTACCAGAAGCGAGTTATTTACCCAATTTTACTTTATTTTTATTTAGTAGCAACAACTGCAGTTCCATCTAAAACCTCTGGGGGCCCTGTTACAGAACCCGTTACAGATGAGGATTCTGGATTTGTCGACTTCCTTGGATTACAAATGTCTACTTCCGAAGCAATGGTCGGACTATATGTTGAATTTGCCCTTTTAATTACAATGTTCTTAACTGTCATTTTACTTTCTGTTCTTTATGGCAAGTTAAGATCTAAGACGAAGCAACAGGATTAGATTTTTCCAGCTCCTTCTGTAAAACGCACTGTATTATATTGTCCCATCAATTAAAACCCCACAATACAAACGCATCACGTGTACATTTAATATAATGCATATTTTGGATGACATTTGGTTACATGTCGATAGTTATGAAGGCAAAACACGATCACTTTGGAAAGTGACTGAATGTTATTAAAACTTTATTTTAAACATTGTCCAATACATTTTTTTTCCTTTGGTTTTTACTGTATGTATTTTGGCTGATGTGTACTATGGTCATTGCAGCCGCCCAGGAGTAATGGGAGTTTGAGTGCAGGACTAGTTTCTTTGTAATTGTCCAATAATCGCTTCACTTTTATAAAGGTAAGTAAAGGTCTTTCTGACCAGAATTAGGAAACAAAAAGTTGGGAAAAGTTGAATGCAGCCTAAAGCAACCAAATTCAGTCTGGTCCAGTGTTTGGTGGGGTCACAATAGAAAACCATGTTGCTGTGTATTCCCATCTCAATGGCTGATGATATTTAAATAAATAAATGTCATGAGAACTTTAATTGGACTGGGGGACAGTGATAATGCTCTAGTTATAGAACAAATGGATTAAAGTAGTTGTAGGGAGCTTGGATCATCGCTGGAGTAAGCATAATAATCTGTTAGTGTAGATTATATCAGAGCTGGTGGGACGATAATGTTGTAGGAGTGTGGAATTTATCAGAGTTAGCTTGATACTGTTAGGGCTGGAGTGAGCATGCTGCTGACTTCGTACATCTGAGAAGTACTGGAAAATTCCACAGCATTTTTAAAATGAAACATTTACAAATGCTAATCTTATTGGACTTCTAACCCAGAATAAATATTATTATATATATATATATATATATATATATATATATATATATAACCAAAAAATTTTTGGCATTCTTCCCCCACAAACAAAAATAATTTACCTTAAATAGACCTAGGTACTGTCCCAGCGCTAATGTATAACCATCCAACAAAACGAGAGCACTGTATTTAAGTTCACATAAATTTGATCAACGTTTCGACCGACAAACGGTCTTTATCAAGCTTGATAAAGACGGTTTGTCGGTCGAAACGTTGATCGAATTTATGCAAACTTCAACATGTGGATGTGGATTTTATATATATATATATATATATATATATATATATATATATATATATATATATATATATATATATATATATATATATATATATATATACATATATACACACACATACAAAAAAGAATATATATATATATATATATATACACACACATATATATACACACACACACACACACTGAAATGGCCCAGTCGATATGAACAAACTCAACTTGTCATTTGGTTGTTTTTTTTTCCCAAAAATTTTTATTGGCAACATCTGAAAATTGAAGATGATGAATAACAAGAAACAGATTGGATTTGCAAAAGTGACAGAAAGAAAAATATCAATATAAATAAGTTTATATATATTTAAGTTTAGACTTTTTTTTTACCATTCTTAAAAAGATTACATTAAATTATCAAGTTGTAAAATCTTTAGCTAGTTTAGCCCAAAATAAGTGGTTCCAAGTCCAAAAAAAGATGGATAGTAAGGTTATGAAATATCCCAAATCTGGGAAACTAAACCAAAAAACAAACATTCGGAAACCATGTATTGTTTAATTAGCTTATAGTACAGTAAGCAGGGACCATACCGTAAGCCACTGTATAAAGTTATGTTTGATCATGTATTGGTTAAAACGCATCGTCATGCATTATGAATGTGCTTATTGTTAAGGAACCCTAGTTCTGCAGAAATGTGTCTGAAATCAAAACAAAAGCTAATGTACATAGAGTATAAACACCTCCTACATCTGTTGTGTAGAGTTTCCATTCCAAGTATTATTTTCATCTTCGTCGTCCTGAGTTTTCAACCGGTAGATCTTGCCTTCCTTTTTGAACTCGTCTGCACGCTTTTCGACTGCTCTTTTCCTAACAGTATCTCTGAGGACAAAGTAGGAAGTGTCATTTAAAGAACACGTCTACAGCAGTCTTAAAAAGCTAATGCGCAAACAAGGAGGCACTTCTACAATTCCCATAAACCTTTGCCAGTCAAACAGATATTTAGTGGTCAAAAATTGAAGGAAGTTCTTACTTAATGGGACACTATAGTCACCACAATAACTACAGCTTAATGTAGTTATTCTGGTGAGTATAATCATTGCCTTCAGGTCTTTTCATGCAAACACTCCCTTTTCAGAGGGAAGCCTCCTGTGTCCACTGGAGGTGCTGATTGGTGCAGTGCTGCACAGTAGGCAGCACTGCCGTTTAGCGTCTCCATGCTTAGCATGGAGACAATGAATTTTCCTCATAGAGATGCATTGATTCAATGCATCTCTATGAGGAGGTGCAGATTGGCCAAAACAGAGTTTAACCCCGCCCCCATCCCTATGGAAAGGCATTGGATTGGCTAATAATTGCAAATTCTGATGTCACCAAGGAGGATGATCGGGGCAGGGCCAGCTGAACCACGCAGGGCAGGAAATAAGAGACGTTTTAACCCCTTTTAAGGAGGCAGGACACCTAAATGGTGGTTTTAACACTATAGGGTCAGCAATACGTTTGTATTCCTGACCCTATAGTGTTCCTTTCACAAAATGTGGGAGAGATGTTTGTAAACTACATATCCCATAATGCTCAGCCAAGAGGTTTCCTGTTTAGCCAATACTTATAGAGGCAGTGTGTTGCTTTACTTAGAATTTTTTTTGGTGGGCTCCAATAGTATGTCCAATTAATTTCCTAAACATCGTGTTACAAACTGCTTCCTGATACACAAACCTCTCCAGAGACTATATGTGTTTATAAAACAAATATTGCTTCACAGCAACCTTTTAACTCACTTAACTCCAAGGACAAATCTTATCTTAACTTTCTGGAGAGTCAGCATTTGCAGTAATTGTCTCTTGCAGACTGCAGTTTACCAGTTTGGAGCTCTTACCTCTTTGGCTCAGAGTTGCTGGCTGACGATGGATTTGTACTGTCCTGTTGTGAATGTGTTGCTCTGTCTCTGGTGTCTGAGGGAGGTGGGCTGCCGAATAGAAAGTTACTCAGAAATTTCCACACTGCTAAAAGGGGATACAGGATTGTACCTAATACATTCCATACACCACCTTCAGAGGAGGACACCACAGCTCGAGTAGATCTTCTCGCCTGGCGGAAAAAGGAACAGATCAAGATAAAATAAAAATAATAAGATTCAGCCCCAAGACCATTTAAGTATTATAAGATATAAAGTATAAATGATCATTATATTACACCTGATTATATTTTAATAAACTGCTGTCCAAAAAAAAAGTATACACTTTATTAATCAATGTACAATAACTGAGGATTATTTCTTACTCAATGCATCTTAAGCACTACATTTTATTGTGGTGGTTATGGTATAATAAAGCTATGAGTATTGTCCCTCCAAATTTAGTCTGTTTCAAGAAGTGTGTGGAAACAAATGGAATTTCTTTAAAAAAAAAAAAAACATTAAAAAAAAAAAACATCTCCCTGCATTGCATTCATCAGGAGCCTGTAACAGGGAGCCCATTTTTTTGTGGTGGTTGTTGTTTTTTTTTTTTTGGGCATTAGCAAAGTCTGTTAACTCGTACAAATATTTAAACCGTTGTTAAACCATATTTCAAACGCCGTCGTCATTACACTGGTAGTAGAGACGTTGAAGCCCTTAAAAGCCGATATAGCTGGATTGATGGAACCCTTAGCTTCCTTAAACCATAACCACTATAATAAGCTGCAGTGGTTGTAGTCCTGGGAGTGCTCCAGTAAAGGGGGCACTTCAAGCACTGTGTCTCTTGAATAGGTTACATAGAAACATAGAAACCTAGAATGTGACGGCAGATAAGAACCATTCGGCCCATCTAGTCCGCCCAATATTTCAAAATACTTTTAATTAGTCCCTGGCCTTATCTTATAGCTAGGATAGCCTTATGCCTATCCCACGCGTGCTTAAACTCCTTTACTGTGTTAACCTCTACCACATCAGCTGGAAGGCTATTCCATGCATCCACTACCCTCTCAGTAAAGTAATACTTCCTGAAATTATTTTTTAAACCTTTGTCCCTCTAATTTAAGAGTATGTACTCTTGTTGTGGTAGTTTTTCTTCTTTTAAATATAGTCCTATACTGTATTGATTCCCTTTATGTGTTAAAATGTTTCTATCATATCTCCCTGTCTCATCTTTCCTCCAATCTGTACATGTTAAGTTGCGTTAACCTTTCCTGGTAAGTTTTATCTTGCAATCCATGAAACAGCTTACAGCGCATCAAGTTTTACAAACCTATGAGAAAGCCTGGGATACAGGTAATGTATGCCCAGCTTAATAATCTGAACTAAGTTACTTAGCAAGTAAATAGAAGCGACAGTGGCTTTTTTTAACTTCTGCAGTAGTTTCATTCATGTCTTTTCAAGAATGAAACAATTGGCGAGTGCTGAACTATGTGTTCCATAAACCCCTGCCAACCAATCCATAAAGAATATGTGCCGAATCGGTAACCTGAATCTATACAAGACAAACGTCAAACTGTAACAGAGGTAATAGCTACTAGCAGTTACAGCACACAGTGTGTATACAGTGATAGGTGATCCACAGCAGTTACAGCACACAGTGTGTATACAGTGATAGGTGACCCACAGCAGTTACAGCACACAGTGTATATACAGTGATAGGTGACCCACAGAAGTTACAGCACACAGTGTGTATATACAGTGATAGGTGATCCACAGAAGTTACTGCACACAGTGTGTATACAGTGATAGGTGATCCACAGCAGTTACAGCACACAATGTGTATACAGTGATAGGTGATCCACAGCAGTTACAGCACACAGTGTGTATACAGTGATAGGTGATCCACAGCAGTTACAGCACACAGTGTGTATACAGTGATAGGTGACCCACAGCAGTTACAGCACACAGTGTGTATACAGTGATAGGTGATAGGTGATCCACAGCAGTTACAGCACACAGTGTGTATACAGTGATAGGTGATCCACAGCAGTTACAGCAAAGACTATAGAGCACACTTACTGGTAAGAGCACTAATGCTGCACTGGGGGCTAACTCCAGAGACAACAGGGATTTTTCATAGTCTTCCTTAGTGAATTCCTTCCGAGGAAATACGGTTGCCAAGGAAAAATTGCCATAGGCGTTTCCAACTGTCTGTGATTAGTCGATAAAATAAATATGCATATTAATTATTTATTATTTACCAAATCTGTGTACAAAAGATCATAAAAAGGTAGCAATTGGCTGGGCTGAAAATGTTTTTAAAAAGATAAATTATTTGATTTTTATTTGCATGCTTTAGGTAAATGAGTTAACCCTTGCAGTGCCATACACCAGTTGCACTGATGGAGAAAATGTTTAGTATGCATGGGACAGCAAAGTCAACACATCACAGAATTTTCTGTCGGCCACAGTGGCAAAAAATAAATAAATACAAAAACAGACTCCACAGGCAGCTCTACAAGGCATCTTCCAACCCCTAGCACGCACTCAAATGTGTCATTTGGGACAGGAAATGTAAACCATGTCATGTTGTAAAAACTCAAACAAATGTTACATTGCAAAGAAATGTAATATAAATTACAAAATAATGTAAACCTATCAAAACATACAGTTGTACTCAAAAGTGTGCGTACCCTTGGAGATTTGGTGATATATGTACCATTTTTGTGCAGGCAAAACATTTCTTTTATTGCTTATGGAATTCATATTCAACTGTAGGTTATAACAGAATAGCACAATCATAAAACAAAACAAGGCAACAAAGAAAAAATGAAATGACCCCTGTTCAAAAGTCTGCATACTTTAGTTCTTAATACTATGTATTGCCCCCTTTAGCATCAATGTCAGAGTGCAGACTTTTTTAATAGTGGTCTATGAGGTCCCCAATTCTTGCAGGTGGTATAGCTGCCTATTTGTCTTGGCAAAATGCCTCTAAGTCATGCAAAGTCTTTGGTCGTCTTGCATGAACCGCATGTTTGAGATCTCCCCAGAGTGGCAGTCAGGAGACCGTGATAACCACTCCAGAACCTTCACCTTTTTCTGCTGTTACCACTGCAGGGTCAACTTGGCCTTGTGCTTAGGGTCATTGTCATGCTGGAAAGAGTGTCCTATGTGCAGCCTTCGTGCAGAAGAATTCCAATTGTCTGCAAGTATTTTCTGATAACACGCTGCATTTATCTTGCCAGCAATTTTCACAAGATTCCCTGTGACTTTAGAGTTCTTTGTATCCCGAACAATTCCTCTAGCAATTGTGGCTGAAATCTTTCTTAGTCTACCTGACCTTGGCTTGGTATCAAGAGATCACAGAATTTTCCACTTCTCAATTGTTTAAGTGATTGGACAGTACTGACTGGCATTTTCAAGGCTTTGGATATCCATTTCCAACTTTATAAAGTCCCATTACATTGATCCGCAGGTCTTTTGACAGATCTTTTCTGCTCCCCATGGCTCAGCATGTAGCATGCTCAGTGCATCCATGTGAGAGCTAACAAACCCACTGACTATTTATACACAGACACTAAATGCAATTTAAAAAGCCACAGGTGTGGGAAATTAATTGCCATTTTAACCTGTGTGTGTCACCTTGTGTGTCTGTAACAAAGCCAAACATTCAAGGGTATGTCAACTTTTGATCAGGACCATTTGGGTGATTTCTGTGATCATGATTTAAAAAGGAGGCAAACAACTATATCATAATAAAAGACTTCATATGATCACTAAACAACCTTATCATAATAAAAGGCTTCATATTATCACTAAACAACCTTATCATAATAAAAGGCTTCACATGATCACTAAACAACCTTATCATAATAAAAGGCTTCATATTATCACTAAACAACCTTATCATAATAAAAGGCTTCATATTATCACTAAACAACTATATCATAATAAAAGGCTTCATATGATCACCATCCTTAAATAGAATGCACTGTGTTTTGCATGATCAGTCATATTTTCAAAATCATTTCAAAGGATTTTCACAATTTCGGCCAGGGTATGCAAACTTTTTAGCACAACTGTACGTATCGTGATTGGCCATGTTAATATCAATATACAACTTACTAAATCTAATACAAGGAATTATAGGATATGATGTTTAGGAGGAAAACCACACACACAAAAACAGGGATGCACTAAATTAATATTTCACCAAAAGATTCAAGCACAAATTGGTAAATAAAAGGTATATTCCTGCCCATTGTATTAAAACAATATGTTTCACTAACCAAGAAACTCGTCCGTTTCTTAATATTGTGGCATCGTCTGTGCAAAGTACGTTTATACATCTGATTGTATTGAAAGGAAACGTTTATACATAATACAAAGAGGAAAAGTGGTCCTTTGGTGTAATGGAGGGATATGGAAAAAGAAGGATGGTTTATGCAAAGCAGTGAGTGTGGTGTATAATACAGGCTATATTATACACACACTTACCACTAGTGAGTGAATATGTAGGTTTCCCAGTACTCCAACTAATGTACAGTTATTCAGGAAAGTGCTTCCCTCTCCTCGATTTACACACATAAATAGAGTGAAACAGACCGTTTAGACTGCCGACAGCAGAGGTTTTGGGTAAAAAGCTATTCTTTCAATACAGCGCCATCTGGTGGAGAACAGATTGAATAGCAAGGCTAACAGAAGCTCAAGATATGGCAATATAATATGTATAGAGAACATTGTATTTTCTATAAAATGCCATGATATAATTTCTTAAGTCAGGTGCACTTTAAGAAGACCAGGAAGAAAAGCAGGCAGAGGTACACAATAAAAGTTGGGTAATAAAGGTCGTAGACTAAAACTGCTTCCAAGACTTCTCTTACAACTACATAAGAAATGTCAAAGGCAGAGCATGCCAAATAACAACAGGAAATGCCAAAACACACAGGGCTTTTGCTAAAACTGACAATTCACAGACATTGTGAAAACAAGTGAAGAGAATTTTACATTTAAGACCAAAATAGCTAAACTGAAAAATTTACCAAGTCAGCTATGCTTAAAGTTCGGCTACTTTGCAAACTATTCCACAATACTGGAAAAAGAGTGAGACCCCTTCCCTTCTCAAATGGTTCACCCACATGGAGGAGCTGAGAGCGGTGGAGGAGCTCTCCATGTTGGCTACCGAAAAACAGCATCAGACATACTTGGACATCTGGACTCACTGGATACTGACTACGACGAAACAGGACTTCCTGACGATGCTACAAAACTAAATATAGGGCTGAACTCTGCCTACATGACTTAGGGGACAACGGACAGACCCTCCTCCTCCTCCCCTCCACTTTCCTAACCCTCTCCCTTCCCCACTACCTAGGAGTCACAAACTAGAAACGCTACTCAAAGGCCATGATGACATAGGGGCATTGGAAATGAGCCCATGCATGATCACCTCCCTACAAAATGTCATTCCACTGATATAGTAAGCTGGCAATAGGGAACCCCTACAGACGTGAACCCCCACAGTAGCGACCCATCAGATCAGGTACTCATCCTTCTCGCACAGGCAGGCCATAAATGCCCCCGCAGGGGGTACAAGGGAGGTGATAGTGTACTCTGCACTAGACACCCTAGAGGTAGCCAACTAGAGGGAGCTATTCTCAACCTGAGGGGACAATAGCTTAGCCACGGGTGATTACCCTTCTTTGGATGGCGACGACGCTTGAGACAAATGGGAAGAATTCGGGGGAGGGAGGGGGGGACTCACCTTCTTGTGCTCTTATTGTTGTTGTTATTTGGGACCTGCGTGTCCCGCAGCCTTGTTGGGCCTGCGTGCCCGTATTATGCCCGTATTATGCCTAACTTCTTGCCTAACTTCTTGTTGAAAGTTGCACAGACCTGCGAGTCTAAGCAGTAATAACCATATTTACCTCCTATATCCAGGAAATAAAAATTATATTTACAAAAAAAAAAGTTCGGCTACTTTGGCCTTATATCGCAAACTCACCTTCATCTCCTAACAATTCTCACCTTAGTAAATAACCCTGACAGTTTTAACCACCGCTGAGGCTCCCAACTATCGGACACCTCCTGTAGTAACATCAGAGATGGTCTCACAGAGTAAGACAGGGTCTCGCTGTATAGAGTGCCGTAACACACTCACCTGGGCTGCAAACTGTCTTGCTTCCTCAAGACAAACTTCGGATGGAAACTGATTCGTGAAGGACGATCCGTCAGGAAGTCGAAACTGAATCCTTGCAATAGCACTGCAGAGTGATAAATCATGTTACACAATCTAAATAACATTACAGCACACAGACAGGAGGAGGTCTCAATCAAGATGGAATTACCTTCTTTCACTTTGCATGGTCTCTCTCCGGGCTTCCATTGCAGCCTGCTGTGCTTGCAATTCTGCCTGTCTTAAAGCCTCTAATTCTTCCTTCGACTTTGCAAAACGGGCAGCTCGGTCTGCACGATCCTTCAAACAGAAGCAGCATTGTTAATTTTGGGTTCCAGTGGCTTCCTTCTTGAAAATGTTCTAGGAGACTACCTTGACATTGAATTATATTGACAATATACCGTATATACTCGAGTATAAGCCGAGTTTTTCAGCACATTTTTTGTGCTGAAAAACCCCAACTCGGCTTATACTCGAGTCAATTGTCTGTATTATGGCAATTTGCATTGCCATAATACAGACTGGGGCTGTGGGGGCTGCAGAGAGATGTTACTTACCTCTCCTGCAGCTCCTGTCAGCTCTCTCCTCCTCCGCCGGTCCGTTCAGCTCTTCTGTCAGCTCACAGCGGCTCTCGCGAGATTTACACTGGGAGCTGACCGAGGTGCTGAACGGACCGGCGGAGGAGGAGAGAGCTGACAGGAGCTGCAGGAGAGGTAAGTAACATCTCTCTGCAGCCCCCACAGCCCCCTCCTACACAGTGCCCATCCACTGGACCACCAGGGAAGGAGAGCCCCCCTCCCTGGCCAGCTAGCAAGCAGGGAGGGGGGACGAAAAAAATGTATATATAGCAATAATTAAATAAAAAATTATAATAAAATAAAAAAATAATAATAAAAAATGTAATGAAACAAAAAAAATATTAAAATAATAATTAAAAAATAAAAATGCCCACCCCCCACCAAGGCTCTGCATCACACACACACACACACTGCATTCTCATACACACACACACTGCATTCTCATACACACACACACTGCATTCTCATACACACACACACTGCATTCTCATACACACACACACTGCATTCTCATACACACACACACACTGCATTCTCATACACACACACTGCATTCTCATACACACACACTGCATTCTCATACACACACACTGCATTCTCATACACACACACTGCATTCTCATACACACACACTGCATTCTCATACACACACACTGCATTCTCATACACACACACTGCATTCTCATACACACACACTGCATTCTCATACACACACACTGCATTCTCATACACACACACTGTAAATAAATATTCAATTAATATAATTTTTTAAGGATCTAATTTTATTTAGAAATTTACCAGCAGCTGCTGCATTTCCCACCCTAGTCTTATACTCGAGTCAATAAGTTTTCCCAGTTTTTTGGGGTAAAATTAGGGGCCTCGGCTTATATTCGGGTCGGCTTATACTCGAGTATATACGGTATTTGGTTTTTAGAATGTTTCAGAATTTGGAAATAACAGCCATTTAAAGTGAAAAATCGTAAAACAGAAAATGTATTGCATCATATGTTTAAAAACACCACTCTATATATGTATATGTACATATACACAGCAGATCTCACGATGACAAAAGTCATATTGAAGACTTAAGATGGGGATGAATAAATGTGTGACTACCTGTGATGAATACAGGATTCAAATGACTGACACAAAATCGATCAGAACACACACAAATTCTGTCTATTTGTTATTACGGTCAGGTCACGAACGACCCAAATATAAAAAAAAAACTACATTTACCTTGTCAAGCAAAAATTGCCATACAGTCTTATATTTCCTTGTGTACGAATAAGGCGAAATACTGTATATACGATAACACCAACTAGGAATAACTGTCACTGCATACTCCGGCATTACTTATCAGTGTTAAATTAAAGTTTGTAAATCCCTTTTATGACTAAAAATGCAAAGTGAAGAATTTGTTGGTGCAATGCCAGACACTGACTGTTTGTTGTTATGAATGGCACGAATGTTAAAAAGATGTGTTTTATTCCAATTTACAGTTCGCACAGCTGAGTTACTATCTTTGGTATCACCGTCAATATATACAATTTACTGTTAGATGTTAATGACAATCTCTCAGCAATATGAAGGAATTTTACTAATAGAATACATTTCCAGAACAAACCTACTGAAGCATTTAACGTAAACATAATAGACATACCAGGGCAATCTGCTGCTTAATACGCTCTCTGGCTGCCTTATCCTCTGCCTTATCCCGGTTCCTCTCCTCTAGGGCTTTCTTTGCCACGTCATCTTCCTGTTTCCTTTTATATTCCAGCATTTCTTTACCGCTCTTTCTTCTCTCAATCTCTTTTTTGATCTGATTCTGTAAAGGATGAAGTAACAAAACACATTCACGTTTCTGATATAAAAGGTTTGGGCAATTGAGGGCTAGGTCATTTTGTCCTGGACTGTGACTCCCCAAACCATAAGCCAATGGTTGGCTGAGCGTGATAGCTGCAGTTGTACAACAGCTGTTGAGATGAACCAACAGGTTTTGTGGGCAAGGGATATGCCCATAGTTAATTGACAGCAGTATTAATAACCATGAAAGAACTATAAATGAAAATAATAAACCATAAACCTGTGATAGTTTACAAAGACATTATTTGGAATAATATTAGTAAAATCATGTTATGGTAAATAGTTATGTAGAGATGAAGCCATCGCTTAACATACAAGGTGTTAAATGCCCATCTGAGAAGGTATTAATAAGCCGTCTTCATTTAACAAGTACAGACATGCTCGCCAGCGCTTGGCTGTAGCCCATGGGGACCCAAAGCTGTAATTTCCTCACCCGCTCTTCATCTTTCTTCTTCTGCTCCCGCCTCTCTTCAAGCTTCTGTGTCACTCTAAAATATAAATAAATATTAGTAAGTAAATGGATTACAGGGCAGTGGGAGTCGGAAATACTAATGGCATTGCATAAATGAAAGACAACACACAAGTATTTACTCAGCAGATAATGAAAACCAATAAAGTGTCTTCTATTAAAGGGACACTATAGTCACCTGAACAACTTTAGCTTAATGAAGTAGTTTTGGTTTATAGAACATGCCCCTGCAGCCTCACTGCTCAATCCTCTGCCATTTAGGAGTTAAATCCCTTTGTTTATGAACCTGCATGTGACTTGCACAGCCTTCCATAAACACTTCCTGTAAAGAGAGCCCTATTTAGGCTTTCTTTATTGCAAGTTCTGTTTAATTAAGATTTTCTTATTCCCTGCTATGTTAATAGCTTGCTAGACCCTGCAAGAGCCTCCTGTATGTGATTAAAGTTCAATTTAGAGATTGAGATACAATTATTTAAGGTAAATTACATCTGTTTGAAAGTGAAACCAGTATTTTTTTCATGCAGGCTCTGTCAATCATAGCCAGGGGAGGTGTGGCTAGGGCTGCATAAACAGAAACAAAGTGATTGAACTCCTAAATGACAGTGAATTGAGCAGTGAAATTGCAGGGGAATGATCTATACACTAAAACTGCTTTATTTAGCTAAAGTAATTTAGGTGACTACAATGTTCCTTTAAGGGCTTTTGGTGTGTTACATAGTTACAGTCTGTGCTTTTTCTTTTTTGTGACTATAACAGCAATAATGTAGTTATATCGACGTCAATGCCACAATTAATGCAGATGAAGCTCATGTAGAAACAGACCTCATTGTCTACAACAATTTGGCATTTAATACAAATGCACTAAGACTTTATGACTGTGTATTCTGGCAATATATTTCCAACTGTTAAACAAAATCATGGGACTGAGTGAATATTTACATCTTGTGAAGGAAGAGCATTTCAGCTTTGAGCAATTTATATAGTAAATTCCATTAAGGATTTAACTTTTTAGGTCATTGCAGCCACTTACCACATGGACAGGCAGATATACAGTTAGACAAAACCAGAGCATATGAGAACTCTGAGAACTGACAAAAGTTTAGAGACACTTAGTAAATCCTTGTTCAGGTCTCAAAATAGTTTTAGCTCACTTGTGTCATTACAGACACAACATATTTTTAGAGCATATCAGACTGATCTCACCCATGTGGGCAATCCAGAACCAAAATGCCGGCAAGTTCTCCCTGTACGAGAGATAAAGCAACCCCAGACGATCGTTTCGACCTTCTTTGGGCCTCGTCAGCGAGGTGTAGCCGATGCCTCTCTAGGCACCGTGAACACAACATATTTTAGAGACCGAACCTTTGGTGCTATTGTGGCCCAGTTAAATGCTGAAAATTAATGATTAAGCAACGGTCAACTATTACTGTTGTCAGACATGGTTGGCTGCACAATGCAGGGAAAGTGAAACTCATATTTTAAGGTTTCAGCTGCAAAAAAAGGAAATACTTAAGTATGGGGTGCCTTTAGTCAAATTATATTTATGTAAGGTAAGATTTACAGGCGTTACAGCTCTTTAAATCACAGTAAACTACATTATATTGCTGCCACTTATAAAACACAGTTCCATTACCATATAATATCAAATTAACTAGGAAAAGTGCATTTAGCTTGTTGTTTATGTCCTTGAGAATAGAATGTTATAAACAAACTTAATGGCACTTGGTTTATAGCACTGGGTAGGATGAAAGGCTGAGTCAAACTTTGCCAGAAGCAGAACTGGTTACTTTGAGATACTACAACTGGAGACCTAATCACCGAACTATCTCACAAACATTTACCTTTCATAATAAAGGTATACATTGTTCCCAGATTTTATTTTCTTAACGCAAAGGAACTCTCAGCAGAACATAAAAAGTATATTTAATAAGATAAAGTGTATTTAACATTCCAGACAAATGTTTGAGGATCTGTAAACACTGTTTTCAGAACCAACAGGACCTATATTTTTTTGGTGGGTGGGAAATCAAAAAAATGAAAAAAAAAAAAAAAAAAAGATTGACAAAATTTACCAACATTGGAGAAATGCACAGATAATGGAGTTTATCCACTTAAATTTGAATCGTAGTGAATTGAAAACCAAATTGTGAAATTTCAAATATTCTCCAGTTTAGCTATTATAAACTAGCTTGTACAGTTTGGGTTCCAATTGTTTTTTAAATAAATAAAAAGACCCCCGTATTCTGCCTGTCACACTAGCTTCACACTTGCACCTGCAGGACAGTAATCCTCAGGAGTTTAAACCCACAACAGCTTTTCAAAAAAACAAACATATGGAAAGTCATGGCTCTTCCGTTTATTTTAATAAATTGCTTTATCAGTGTATTGTGGTTAATAAAATGGATTCCTACTCACCATAACTCTTTTCCTGAACATCTTCCATGGCAGCTAAATCACCAATGGGTTAGCATCTCCCTCAAAAGCTGATAGAATAGAAAAACAAACAGGGAAACACCCAACAGTACAAGAGGCCAATCCCCTTCCTGCCAAGGTCTTTGTCCAGTCTTTCTCCAACCAGGTGAGCATACAGGTGAATACTGCCATGGCAGACATCCAAGAAAGGTAGATCATTTCCTGGACACCCACAGCAGTCAATCACTGGAATCAACACATGCTCAACATTTCGACAAAACACTAACACAGGAAACCGTAGGTAAATACCAAGTGGAAAAACATGCACTAAAATCAAACTTGGGGAGATTGGTGCCGCCACCACTGTGAGAGATTACAGCCTCTTCTGCTTGTATAGAATATGCAGCAAACAATACCAGTAAACGTGCCCAAAATATGAACCATAATAAGACAAGGAACAAGGGACCACCAGACATAGGTCACTAGTAGCGTGATATCACTATATGGTATGACATTGGACAGAATCTCACAGGTAGTCAAGTAAAGTTTGTCAAGAAAGATGGACACAGGCTGATTTAGCTGTTAATATGATCCTATTTTACATTCTTAAGTGTGGCATTAAATTTTAAAAACATGTTTATTTGTATTTCTTGCCAGGCGTGGCAAGGCCAAAGTGCATATTTGGATCTATATCTCTATAAACACTGTATTAAAGTTGTTTAATAAAGTGTGTGAGACCACATAGTGCCCCAGGCGTTATATTACAATAGAAAGAAGAACGGGGACACGAGTAAGCAATCACTGACGGCACAGAAGACAGACATTCTGCTTCAAGTAAAACCTGCAAAGGTTATCCTAGTCTGAGATCTCTTACCAAAGACACAAGGAAACTAGCATCTCTTACTGCAAGAGACATTCATTCACCAACCACTCGTATCAAAGCTGCTGGAAACGGCGTATGGCTCGCATGGCAAGCTGAGAACTTGTTGGGTGATATAGGAAGGAAATACACACACACACACACACACACACACACCTTTTCACAATTCTATGGAACATTTCTGAAGGATTTGTAGCAATTTAAGGTCTATAATGCCTAAAAAAGTAACAGTGGTGAGATACGACAATGGTGAACTGCCATGAATGTCCAGGAAAAAAACATGCAAAGACAAAGAAAACCACAATCTTTAAACTATTTCCTTTTGTTTCTTAACTCACAAAATGATGTGTTCAGATTACTAGAAATGTTTTGTTTAGCATTACAAAATAAAATGGACAAATCTCTAAATACATCACAGAAATCCCACCTTTCCACTTGTTCAGATAGGTCATTTTTGCTTTGTACATCTGTTGCCGTCACAGCTTCCTGTGTGTCATCCGGTAACCCTTCAGCGGACTCGTCCATTGGACTTGGAGTATCTGTGTGAAGACAAACACTTAGTAAATGGAGAGAATATATCATAGTACTGAGATCACATCGGTGTTACCCTGCTTGTGCTGACACTCTTACCTGAGGAGGATGCAGGGGACACAGGTTGCTCCTGTTCAGGCTGTGCATTATTTGCTGAGCTGTCCTGCTGAGGAACAGGATTTGAGGAAACTGGGTACTGATCATCAGATCTCTCGTACATGTTTGCGTTTGCCAATAAACCATCATTTCTTCCTCCATGCATCTAACAAACAAAATACCAATTAGTTACAAGTTAACGATCATACTTATTGTATGTAGACTTTTAAACACAGTCATGGCATTTCACTAAACTGACAATTTTATAACAAGACACGGAGGCTCATATTGCATATCCCTTTCTTTACTGTCCACCAATAGCAGCAACGAATACAAAAAGAACGAAAAAATAATGAACATACAGTAACATAGGCCCCTCCCCGCTCAGGTCCCAGTATAATAGGCAGTACTTCCCTTCCATTTCCCTCTTTCTTTGCTGCTCCGACACAAAGATAAGTACATGTCACTTTTGTCATGATTATTTTCCTATTGATGATTGTTTGCTATTGTTTAATACTATGATTCCTAATTGATTTATTATTTTCTGGTATTGTACTATATAGCTTCATTTTATTTTATTAATTACTGGTATTATATTTGGTATCACTTTATCTAGTTTAATTAGAATTCCTGTTTCATACTTTGTATTTGCTTACTGTGTCCAGGGTCCAGACCTCCCCTGTTATGTTCTGTTGCTTATTGCCTCCGTTTTCCACTTATTCCTTCTGACTCTTCTCTTCCCTGTAACCCTCAGCGCCATTTTGCGCACGTTTTTTCCCCGGTTTTCGGCTGTATGTGCATACGAATCAAGCCCATTTGGCTAATTCGTTGCACACACATACCGCTCACCATTCGGCAGCTAGGGCCATTCGCCTAATTTTCGCAAACGGTCCGTTCGCCTGTTTTACGCTTTTTCCTATACTTACCTATTTTATCCACAAATTTGCTTCTTTTACCTACCGAACGTTCAGTTTCTTCTCTCATTACCGAACTTCGCATTTTTTGCAGCGAATCTCGCAAGATTACCGGCGGCCATTTTCTGACTTCCTGTCTTCTTTCCTACCCTCTGTCAGAGTGTGCCACTGGTCTGGGCCCTGGTGAGATCGTTTTTCTTGTTGCTCCTGTTTTGGGTGACTAACCCATACTATTCCTGATGGCTTATTAGGATTCATTTCCTGTTATCCTTGTCAACCTAATTTTAGTTTTATCATGCCTAAACCCAGACTAACTTCTGGTTCCCCTCCCTCTAGGGAGTCTGATACCCCACTCAGTAGGGGTGAAGCCCCTGTCACCTCAGGCAATTCACCCGCTCTCTCAGACAGAACTACCCACTCTGATGGGGCACAGTTCTTAGCGCTACAGCGCTCGGTGACAGACGCCATTATGGCAGCCATGGGTCCATGTCATCTACCCTCTCCCATACCATCTCTCAGGCCCTCCTGCCACGTCCTTCGGATGAGCACTATTCGGGCTCCACAACGCCTCTGTCGCGTCCTACTTTGGACCCACAGGGAGAAACACCCAAGAAGGCTACCCATAAGTCTAAACACCCCTCTGCCTCCAGAAACACCATGACTGGCGTACCTACGGTCGCCCCAGAAAGCGTGTCACACCCACGCAAAAGAGCCTTTCCGCGCCAGGCAAAACGGGTGCGGCTATGGAAATGTGCCAGGGCACAAGTAGAGAGCGACTCCGACTCAGAAATCGGGTGAAGCGAGGAGGCCAAGATTGAGTCGGACAGCGACTGATGTGGATGCCGCTGATACAGGCTTTGACCTCCTTTCCTCTGCTCAGGCAGAGACGTCCGGAGGCGACCCAGGGACTAGGCACTCCGCGACTGCGGGGTCCACCCTCGTGGATCCGTCGGGTGTTCCACTCTTCGACCCGGATGACTTACACCATCCGAGATCGGCAGAGTGGCTCCCGGCCGACCACGTTGCCATGTATCTAGAGAATTGGGTACGACGCCCACTTAGCAAAGCGGCCCGCAACAATTTGAGGGCGGAGTGTCCAAGGCCTGTAGTGCCTAATAAAGTTTGCAACACTCCTGAGGTAGACCCCAAGATGAGACAATTTCTTACGAAACAAGGCTGGATCTGCCTTAAAATCTTGCCAGGATAAACACCTGGATATATTCGGCCCGTTGGCAAAATTATTTGACTTGGCAGAAGATGCCAGAGTGGAGAACCGCATGGTTGACCCTGAAGACCTACGTGGTTGGGTCCAGAGAGCAATCTGTATTGCTGGGAGCGTTAACACCTCCCTCTCGATTGAATGGCGTAAAGCCATCTTATTTAAGATAGAACCAAACTGGCTAATCTCGCCCTCACAGAAGCCGGTAAGGACGCCCAAGGTCTTTTCTTCGGCGACTCCTTTATCAAAGATTTAGGGTGTTTTGTTGGGGCATTTACTGCCCTGAATAAGGCCCAAGCCTCCATGAGGCGAGTTTACCAGGGGCGGGTCTCCACCAGGGCCAGCAGATTCAGGAGCCGTCTGTCCGGCCGTAATTATTTCCAATCCCGTGGCACGGGAAGAGGCACCTTTCAACAGCGTTCACAGTACCTGGAGACTAACCCCCGTCCCACCTTCTTCCCGTCACGCAGACGCCCGTGGCGATCCAGAGGCTTCCGGGGCCACTCCAGTTCCAGACAACCCTACGGTGAGTTACCTCATACCACATATTTCTTCTCCTGTTTGTGTAGGGGACAGACTCCGACATTTTTTCCCAGCTTGGTCACAAATAACATCAGACCCCTGGGTGCTGGCCACTATTCGGGGTTTCCACAAAGAACTAATAGAACACCTTATACACATTCCCCCCCTCGACCGATCTGCTTTTCACTCCAGGATCGCAGACGGATCGACGAGGAACTCTCCACCCTTCTTACCAAAGGGGCTATAGAACGGTCGCCTCTCAACCACGCAGGGGTCATAAGCAACATTTACCTGGTGGAAAAGAAAGGCGGCCAATTGAGGCCCGTCATAAATCTCCGCCCCCTCAATGCCATAGTCCGGTACCATCATTTCAAGATGGAAGGTATTCACCTGTTACGAGATCTTCTCCTTCACGGAGACTGGCTAGCAAAGCTAGATCTCAAGGACGCATACCTGACGGTAACGATGGCGTTCAGTTCCCGAAACCACCTACGCTTTCACTGGCGACACGAGACTTGGCGATTTACCTGCCTGCCCTTCGGACTCTCCTCGGCACCGTGGTGCTTCACAAAGCTACTACGTCCTGTGATGGCCTAGTTACGCAGTCGAGGAGTTCGTCTAATCGTATACCTAGACAACATCCTCCTCATGGCTCAAGATCGCTCCACTCTCCTTACCCACCTACGACTGGCCATAAGCCTACTTTCCCGCTTGGGCTTTGTTATCAACTGGGAAAAGTCGTGCCTAACCCCTGCCACTCGCATGGAATTCCTAGGATTCCTCATGGATTCGGGGGAAGCGACTGAGCCTGCCGAGGTCCAAGATCCGTTCCATCCACAGAGAGCTACGCAGAGCCCTCAATCGGCCCCAGCTCACCTTGCAACAGCTTGAACGGCTCATGGCCTACTGGCCTCATCGATACAGGCGGTATTCCCGGGCCCGCTCCACTACCGAGCACTGCAACGCCTGAAGATTGCGCACCTGAGAGCCGGTGCATCCTACGCAGACCTGGTGTCACTGGACAGCGAAACGAAGGACGAACTGCGATGGTGGATTATCAACCTGTCTGCATGGAACGGCAAAGCGATCTTCAGCTCCCTACCAGAGTTCACGATCGACTCAGATGCAAGCCTCCACGGCTGGGGGCCCATTGCGAAGGAATTTCAACGGGAGGCCGTTGGTCGGCATCAGAATCCCAGCTGCACATCAACGCGCTGGAATTCCTAGCAGGTTCCTTCGCCATCCGCAGCTTCGTGAGGGATCGAGCCCTGACTTGCATCCGACTCCGCATGGACAACGTCTCAGCGGTGAGGTATGTCAACCACCTGGGAGGTATGCAGTCGGCAGTGTTGGCCACCTTGGCGAAAGAATTGGGAATTTTGCCTAGAATGGAACCTGATGGTCCACGCGGAATACTTACCTGATCTGCACAACGTTCAAGCGGACTGGGGGTCACGTTATCTTTCAGACACCAGCGACTAGAAATTGGACTCAGAGGTGTTCTCCAGTTTATCATCTCCCTGGGGTCCCTTCACTATCGACCTCTTCGCTTCCCGGCTCAACACCCAACTGTCCCGCTTCTTCAGCTGGAGGCCAGACCCGATGGCGGAGGCGGTAGACCATGCTCACTCCTGCAGACCCGCAGACACCGGGCAGAGTTGGTCATGGTGACCCCCTTCTGGGAAACACAGTCATGGTTCCCTCAAATACTCAAGATGACGATGGACTATACCCGACTACTGCAGTCGTTCCACGAATTGCTGCTGGATCCGATGGGACGATGTCACCCGCTCCTGCTGGACGGCTCCCTTCCACTCCTGGCGTGGCGGATCTCCGGGGACCCTGGGAGATCCAAGGAGTTTCGGACACGACTAGACGACTGTTGGTGGAAGCATGGGCTCCCGGAACTAGACGGGCATATGGGTCAGCTTGGCGAGCTTGGGTTGGCTGGTGCCTGGCTAGGGACGCGGATCCCGTTTCAGCCCCTGTAACCGTGGTCCAGCAATTTCTGACTTCCCTCTTTGAGGCGGGGAAGGCTTACAGGACTATAAACCTCTACCGGTCGGCCATCTCTGCGATCCATCAAGGCTTTGACAGATGCCCTGCAGGACAACACCACTTAGTGTGCCGACTCCTCCGGGGATCTCGATTCTCCCGACCACCCAGGCCTCGTTACTCTACGACCTGGGATGTCTCTGTTGTGTTGTCCTTCATCTCATCCTGGCCCGCTAACTCAGCACTCTCCTTGAAACAACTGCCAAGTTGGTTTGCCTGCTCTGCCTTGTATCATGCAAGAGTCTCGGACGTCAGAGCTCTGGACTTCGACGCCAGGTCATACACTCCGGACGGGGTAACGTTCAACATCAGTCAACGGACGAAGACCTGTATCAAATCGGTATCCTACCCGAGTTTCCCTACCTCTCCAGCATTGTGTCCAGTGGCTTGCCTACGCGAATACAAAAATCGCACCAAACTTCACCGTTCAGCTGTCTCCCCACAGCTATTCTTATCCTTTCGTCCTCCTTTACGCCCGGTCTCTAGCACCACATTATCACGCTGGGTGAAATGGTTATTGGCCCAGGCGGGCATTCATACCGCGGTCTTGGCGCCCATTCGGTCCGGGGGGCCTCGGCCTCCTCGATGATGACTGCAGGTGCACGTCTGGAGGACCTTATGAAAACAGCCGATTGGTCGAGGGAGTCTAATTTACGGGAATTTTACTTTCGCCCGGCCCCACATACATTCGATGCAGTAGTAGACCATTTTTAAACTTGCAATATGAGCCTCCGTGTCTTGTTATAAAATTGCATGATTTTGCTATTACATGACGAAAAGTCATGATTTTATTAAAGACACGGAGGCGAGTATTGTCCCACCTATGTTCTATTGCTAATGTTATTTAATTTTCCCCACCCAGTTGTCGAATGTTGCAACAAGTCACATTGAATATTTTGGTACGGTAAGTGGGGCCGTGTCATAATGGTAGGTTTATGTTGCTTATTTGCTAATCACTCTGAAGTGTGGGACTGTATATATATGGGATTTTCCTCAGTTTGAACTTGACACTAGTTGCAAATGTCGACTTTAACCTGTCGGCTCCTGTTCCTTTATTTTTTCACAGCCTGATCTGACAAGATGGCATTCTTATTCAGTTTGAGAGGACTCCCCCCGCTGATCATCTTTGGTCCTACGATTCATCCGGTCGTACTTCCCTGTTGTTGATGAATTATCCTCTTCAGTTCCAAGTTGTCTACTTATTGGACCTTTTTACCGTTCTTGGTTTGGACATTGTTGCTACGTTCGCATCTTTAGAAAGAGGGAAATGGAAGGGAAGTGCTGCCTATTATACTTGGACCTGAGCGGGGAGGGGCCTATGCTAATGTATGTTCATTATTTTTTCATTCTGTTTGTATTCTTTGCTGCTCTAGGTGGACAGTAAAGAAAGCGATATGCAATACTCGCCTCCGTGTCTTTAATAAAATCATGACTTTTCGTCATGTAATAGCAAAATCATGCAATTATCAGTTAAAGTGAATCTTACATTTAAGGCCAAAATAGCCTAACTGGAAGTGTTATCCAAGTCCGCAATGCTTCCAGAGCGGCTATGTTGGCCTTAAATGTAAAATTCCGTTTGAAATAACTTTATATTTCTATCAATTCTCACTTTAGCGAATAACCCCCAAGTATGAGAACCACACTTCGGAGTGGGAAGAAGCTTTTCTAACAATGAGAACTAAATCATTATGGGATATGTGCTTAGTGTACTGATAAACACTAGCCCCTTAAGGACACATGACGGAAATATTCTGACATGAATCCCTTTTATTTCTGAAGTTGTGTCCTTAAGGGGTTAATAACACAAGGTCATGGTTACAAAAGTGTCAACTTAAGAAAAAAAAAATACAAAAGGTTAAATAATGTCTATTCTGTTACAACCCACTTTAAGTATCATTGACAGTGCGGCAACATATACTGCAACGCTTTACAATAATACATTGTTGATATAAAACAAGTATTGACATAGAAAGTAGTGATGAAACAGGCATGGGGTGAGGAGAGCTCTGTTCAAATGACTTCACACTATAAATGAAAGAAGAACACACAAAGATAAAAACAGTGTCAGAGAGGAGGAGAGCATGATGGTTATGTATCCGGTGTTTAGCTAATCGTGTGACAGTAATGAGTGACGGTTATGTAGAGTTGACGAAGAGTTGAGTGGACTGTGAAAGCATAGGTTATATGTGGGGGATGGGAGTTGTTTCCCAGGAAGATGGTAAGCTTAGGAAGATAGGAATTAGCAGAGGTGGATCCAAGAGGACATGAGAAGGTCATTAATAGAGCAAATGAAATGAAAAGCAGCATGCATATATGTGGATTAGAGAGGAAACGTACGGCCAATGCACAATGCAAAGTGAGCTTCAATAATCAAGATGTGAAATGATGAGCACACGATAAAGTGCCTTGGTAGCATCTTGCATTAGATAGGGGTGAATATGTGCAATTTTTAAAAATGAAATTTACATTAAAAAGATACAGATTGGAGAGGCGGAGCCTGACCACGGAGGTGAACGGACGCACAAGCCTGTAGCTCCCTGCTCACAATAGCAAAAACGACGTCCGGCGTGAATTTTGCAGAAACCCGACAACAAAAGCCCACCAGGTCAGCCTGAATAACATGGGGCGCAAGACCAAACGATTACCAGCAGACAAACCCGCACCGGGACTTACTATTGGGGACATGTGGAGGCAGGTGCATAGCGCCAGCGGGCCCAAGATGGCCGCACTTTCCGGCGGTTGCTCGGACTTCTTAGATGAGTTGTCCGGCGACGCTGAAGAAGACTATCCACTCGTGCCCGCACCGGCCCCCTCACAAAAGCCGAAATTTAACAAATCAGGGTCGGATGCCTCACCTGTGACCACATCGGTCCTAAAAGAATTGCTGGCAAACCTGCAAAGGAACATCTCGGCGGAAATCACAGCAGTACGCAGTGACCTGCAGGGACTGGCGGGCCGCATTGGAGCCCTAGAGGGAACATCCCAAACGAACACCCAACACATTACCCAGCTTCATCAAGCCGTACAAGCCCTGCAGCAGCAGAATCTGCTACATGGACGCCTTTTTGCGGCCCTAGAGGACTCACAGCGAAGAAACAATCTTAAACTCAGAGGGGTCTCAGAAAACATCCCCGAAAAGGAACTGCCATATTTTTTGCGACGCATGCTGGCGGTTCTACTGCCACAGAGGCAGGGGAAAGCTATTACCCTGGAAAGAATCTTTCGAATCCCTAAATCCAACAAAGCACCCACCACAGCCCCCAGGGACTTGATAATTACCTTTCAAAACGAGAAAGACAAAGCAGCGGTCCTTACGGCGATACAAGACAAATCACCCCTTCACATTGAAAATATGGCGATCTTATTCTACACCGACTTGTCGAGCAGCACACTAGCCTGGCGACGAGCGCTACGACCACTCACCTCCTTACTCCAACAACATGGGACTCGCTACCGCTGGCACCAATCCCGCATGCTAAAGGTCCAACGAGAAAATTAAACCTACCTCATCCAGGACCTCCAGAGCGCAACGACATTATTTCGGGACATGGGCCTGTCCATGGACTTACTGATACAACAGGGGCCACGCACTGCAACCCCTCCACCCCATGCCTGGGATCCGGCAAGAACCTCCACCTTTATCCCCCAGGGACGAACACCTGACTCCTACGCGGCTGTCACTACTTGAAAGGAGACTCAAGTTACCCACAGGACTATTTAATAGTTTAATAGTTATTACTTATGGTTTTACTAACCTCTGTTCTTTCATTGTTGTGGAGACTACATTACACTGTTGCAGAGACATCACTCCATTTCACGTTCCTAAGACGCCCTACATAACCAGATATGACACACGTAGCTTACATCTCACCACCCCCCCCCCCCCCACCACCACCACCACCACCACCACCAGGCTCACAGGCATACACATGAGTACCTCCACACAGTATCTCGCCTGACACGACCCCATGCTTACCCACTATCAAACTTGCTATAACTGCCGAGCCGGCTCATACCCTCATCTGACCATGGCTATAACCCGGCCTGCCTAACCATAGGGCTATACATATCCACACAGGACTAATTATGAGCAGCCTTCAGTGGTATTATTCTCCAAATATATTGTTTCTGAGTTTCATAGCATGTTCCTGGTTTTAAGCAATAAGCCTCTACTACGCACATGCTTTACCAATGCAGTTGTCCAACTTGTTGTAAGCCTCATACTCACATGCCCACTCACGTCGTTATAGCTTACACCTACCACATCTTAAGTTTTGCTATACATCCTAGACATGTTTGACTACCATGTAACCTAGCTGCTAAAAAACAAAAAAAATGTGTGCAGTGACCTATTATGCCTTATACCATGTATGTATTTTGCCAATCTTTTTTATACCATGTATGTATTTTTGACAATGGAAATAATTTGCACACATTTGAGAAGAGTCTGCACAGAGATTATACCAATGATGTAAAGAAACTGTACCTGCTTCACTTTGGTTATCTTTGCCACCAATTCTTCAGCCGGTATACTGCCAGCAATTACCTCCAGTGGGATTCCATTCTCCCCAATAAAGAAACTGGATGGGATGCACACAACGGGATCTGAGTGAAATAATGTAAAGGAACCAACAGGGAACATGTGCCCAATAGCAAATAATATAAACATTCTGCAGTGTAAGACACCAAAAGAATAGTAAATTGAGGATATAAAAACTGATCTTTGAATTACTGACAATTCTCACTTCAATGACCAACGTGTTCTGGCTATTTTGTTATAATCACCGACAGAGTCTTGTTATGATCAAGAAAAACCCCAACCCAAAATGGTTTTGCAAGAATGTATTCAGTTGCTCTTTAAACATTTATAAACATTTTGCTGAAACCACCTCTTCAGGCAGAGAATTTCACATCCTTATTGTTCTTACTGTAAAAAAAAAAATAAAAAAAACCTTTCCTTAGCTGTAGACTAAATCTCCTTTCTTCCATTCTATATGTGTCACCTTATGTCCAATGTGTATTCCTCTTCATGGATAGATTTCCAGATAATGGTTTGTATTGGCCCAGAATATATTTGTATATATTATATACCCTCTGTGGCGCTTTTTTTTTTCTAAACTAAACAGATTTAAATGTGTTAATCTTTCTTCATAGTAAACATCTTCTATTCCTTTAATTAATTTTGTAGCAAGCCTCTACAAATTGCTTTATGGCAGAACTTGTTCAATCCAACTGGGTGATGATCGCACAACTCGGGCATTTTAAGGTTTATTAAAAATAAATAACTAAATGGGCTGTACCTGCATAGGCATGCGCACGGGGTGTGCCGGGTGTGCCTGGGCACACCCTAATCCCCGCGGCACGCCTATGGATTGAGTCCTGCAGGAACGGAGTTCCTGCACTTTTTTTGTGCAGGAACGCCGTTCCTGCAGGCACTCAGCGCCCCCCTATGTCCCCCCTGTCATGGATGGGAGGGGGGGGGGGGGGCAAGAGGTTATGGACCCCCCCCCCGGTCGGCTCTCTCAATATCAGCCACGGCGAGGAAGCTGTGAGCTCTCTGCTTCCTCTCGCCGCGCGCTGCTTGCTGATGCTGGGAGCCGGAATATGACGTCATATTCCGGCTCCCAGCTACAGCAGACAGCCCGCGCGGCGAGAGGGAGCAGAGAGCTCACAGCTCCCTCGCCGCGGCTGATATTGAGAGAGCCGACCGACCCACTGGACCCCAGGGACAAGTCCACACCAGCACTCCAGGTAGGGAGGCTGGGTGGACATTTTTTTAATTAAAAAAATAATAATTTGTGTGTGTGTGAATGTGACTGTGTGTGTGTGTCTGTGACTGTGTTGTGTGTGTCTGTTTGTGTGTGTGTGTGTGTCTTTGACTGTGTATGTATGTATGTGAATGTGTGTGTGAATGTGTGTGTGTGTGTCTGAATGTGTGTATGTGAATATGTGTGTGTCTGTGAATGTATGAGTGTGTCTGTGAATGTGTGTGTCTATGAATGTATGAGTGTGTGTGTGTCTGTGAGTGTGTGTGTGTGTGTTTGAGTATGCGTGTCAGTGTGTGTGTGTGTATATATATATATATATATATATATATATATATATATATATATATATACACACACACACACACACACACACACACATACATACACACACTGTAGTGTATATTATTTTGTTTGGGGGGTGGGAATCTTGGTTCCCACACTTTATTCTCCCCGTCGGCTCACGCAGAACCGGCGCTGAGTGTCGGCTCTGCTCTAAGCCTCCATGGGCTGGCGGGGAGATCAAAGATCTACCTCACCGGCCCACAGCAGCATGAAGGGAGGCAGGAGAGGACCCGGGGAGCTCAAGACAGCAGCTTCGCCAGGTTCCTCTGGCGAGATCTGAGCGTTGCCGCAGCAACGCTCAGATCTCACGAGAGTTAACTCTAGCCCCGCAGGCTAGAGTTCACTCTCCACTGGACCACCAGGGATGGCACATGGCAGCAAGGATCCCCCCTCCCTACATAAGGTAAGAAGGGAGGGGGGATATTTACTAATCTGCCCCCACCTCCACAATCTGTCCAAACATACAGCACCCACACACAAAAAGCACCTACAGACATACAGCACTCTCACACAAACCGCACACACACAGCACCCAAACACATACAGTACACATACAGCACCCTCACACACACAGTACACTAACCGCACCCTCACAAACACACACAGCACCTTTACAAACACACAACACCCTCACACACAGCACACTAACAACACCCTCGCAAACACACACAAACACCACCCTCAGAAATACATGACACCCACACACATCACACAAACAGCACCCTCACACACACAGCACCATCACACACACATCACACAAACAGCACCCTCACACACACAGCACCCTCACACAGCACACTAACAGGACCCTAACACACACACACAAACACCCTCACACACAAACAGAACCCTCACACACACACACACAAACACCCTCACCCACATAGCACACTACCAGCACCCTCACACATACACACACACAGCAGCACCCTTACACACACCACCCTCACACAGCACACTAACAGCACACACACAGCAGTGTATGTATGCGTGTGTATATATATATATATATACATGCGGCGTGTGTTTGTGCTTTAGGGTGCACACCCTAATGCAATAGGCTGCGCACGCCTATGTGTACCTGGTAGTACTATTCTAAATAAAACTGCATTGTGTTTCTAGAGCAGTGTTAGACAGGATTAGCACTCTAAAAACAAACAAATCACAAAAGTATGATACGGTAACAGAAAACATTGACGGGTTATCGAAAAAAAATTTAAAATTAAAAAAATAAACAGCACTATTCTTTCACTTGTTTATATAGTGACTAACTGATATTTAGATGTTGGCTCCCAATTTGCTTTATACTTAATATCTATTATTTGGAACTCGGCCATTAGTTGAAGCAGATTATGGGTCTACACAGATAAAAGCAGTAGAGATTAAGAAGCACTTTTGTGCTGAACATTTGCAGGTCTTACAGAGTATCCTGTTGTATCGGATTTCCAGCACACAGATTAAACCCTGGAATGGGCAGCAAGTGGTTTAAGCAGAATTGAAACACAATAACTGTGCCTAGTAATGGTGTAAATATCTCGTGTTTAAAATCACAGCTTTTATCTACCGACATCTACACACAGAAATTCCCAATATTCTACAGCTCTATACAGTAACCAAACTACATAGAATGGAAACTATAGGAACCAATGTGTGAATGGCATAAAACACTACAAAACAGAGAATTATAACGATCTCAGATATTAATACTTCAATTAAACACAGGTAACCTGGGGGAGAGCATAATACAAATAATTACATTCCGTTGTCAGTTTTTTGTTTGTTTGCCGATAATCTTTTCCAGATCTATTCTACTATGATAAATAAGCACTTTCCATTAAAACCCATAACAAAAAGGATACAGATTTGGGAAAATTGCAGGCATGTTTCGCTGAAAAGGAAAAACAATAGTTACTATGATTAACTGTTAAAGAGACCGGGGGGGGGGGGGGGGGAAGGGGGGTTATTACTAAATAATCAAATGGTACGTTCCTTCTAGACACTCAATAGCTAAAGTTTAGTTAACAGACTTAAAAGAACATTCCAACGTTAAAGATAAATAGTATTGATATATAATATCAATATTTCAAACACTGGGGCGTTCCTTTTTTAAATAGATCATGGCCTCCCGACAGTTGAAGTACATTAGGGGAATTGGAGTATTTATTTTCCCCCATTTGTCTTAGTCAATCAGCATGACAATTATTAAATGGACAAACCTCTTGCTATCAATTTTTATTGCAACTATTCCATCAGTTGCCACCTGTTCCACTTCATCCTTCTCCCAGCTTTCCAACATTTGTGTAGATTGCTCATCATCACCTGAAATGCATACAAAAAACAAAACAAAAACAAAAAAAAAATTGTACCTTTAAATTGCATGTTCAAATGTATTCATTGTATCTCGTTTATAAACTCAGCAACAAAAACAACTCCAAGGGGACAACAAAAAGACCTATCCAAAATTATACACGACTGATAATCCATAATTTCACTTCCAAATCCTCTTCGACACCACAAGACAACCGGGCGCCTGCACCTGGGGCGGCCCCTAGGTGGGTCACGCTCACCCCCCCCCCCCCCAGTACATGCCAACCACATACAACCCAATCACGGACTGGAGGCAACATGAACCACACAACGTACTATATGCTCTATAAGTCGACCGGTGCATCTATAATGCAACACAACATAAGAACCGCATATGAAAACCCAGGCCTCACATCCGGGGGCCCCCATTTAAGTTTTGACATTACGACCTCATTTTGGGCAGGAACACCCACGTAGGGAACCACATGCTCGCACTAGCTTTCACAAGAAGGTGATCCCCGTTTGCTTACTAGCTATACACAGGCTATAACTTTTTTCAGCTTACCTCAACAGACGGACTAACCCCCGCGCATACTTCACTAACCTATACCATTACCCTCTTCAATCTTTACGTCAGCGCACACGTGCAAAATTAAACGGCTAAATGGAGGTAATACACTAACGTACTAAGCCTCTGCGTAGGCTAACTCTGAATACATATGCTTATTTGCTTAACGACTTCCTCTAATAACACTGTAATAATTACAAATAGTATAGGTCTTAACTTTAATATACCTGCTACAACTACTACTTGAGCCTTGTGAAAGCAAATGTGCACTGTCTACCGCCTGCATTAAAATAATTTGTATGACTTCTGATACGATTTTAGTACAACGCACCATTTAAAGCCTCGCAGGCCGCGTAACTGCGCAGTATCACTATTTGTCATAAGC
The DNA here is from genome assembly GCF_036172605.1 of Pelobates fuscus. Classification (NCBI taxonomy): domain Eukaryota; kingdom Metazoa; phylum Chordata; class Amphibia; order Anura; family Pelobatidae; genus Pelobates; species Pelobates fuscus. The sequence continues at coordinate 19,605,753 of NC_086324.1, read as the reverse complement.
ATTCTAACGCGTTAGACATGTATAATCCTGCAAAGTATGTACAACATTATATTGTATTGTTGGGCATTCACTCTGATTCATATGCCTCTGCATAGGCAACCACATGCTATAATTCCGCACTGTACTCATCTTCAAAGTAAAAATAAAACATATTTTAAAAAATCCTCTTCGAATGTGTCATAAGTGACTAGCATCCCATCATCCTTGAAACAAAAAATAGGTTTAAAGTCAAGCAGCAACAAGTGCTGAAGAAATTCTCACACTGGGACTTTGACATGACAAATTTCACAAATATGTCGTAAATCATGGGGCAAGAAGATCTTTCCTGTTAAACACTTTGGGATTATTCACCAATCCTCATCATTTTAATGAACAGACACCTCAACTGCGAAATTTGGGCAGCAGTGATTGATTTGGAAATATGTAAATGTCAAACCTGCTATAGTCCGCTGAGTCTAAAATTTAAAATTCGGTTTTCACTAGAGATCAATGTTTGCATTTATAGGTTTACAAACATTACCTGTTCTCCAGGGGAGAGAGAATCAACTTACACGCTACCATTATTGTGTGAAAACAAATTCCTGCAAGTTTAACGTGTTCTGAAATAGTATAAATTGCGTCCAAAAATATAGATAATTATTTTTATTTTTTTTAAATACAATTTTAAAAAGTGGTCCATCCACTGACCTATGAATCAAATCTTGACATACCATGATCTACCAACGACACAGGGTGCATGCTGTGTCAAGCTGATAACTAACAGGCAAAATCAGGAGAACCTTCCCACATTTGGTTCTCCTGCTTTCACAGAAAATAGTCGTCAAATGCGGTAGTTGATGTGATACTACCTCTGGAGCGCGCAAGCCTCATGGTTTTCCAGAGGATAGGAACCGAGTGACATCACGCTATACAGATGTCCATGCGCTTACATAAAGCCAGTACACCCAAACAGAGCCAACAGTTTGGAGAGGGGCAGGAAGTTGGAGGGAACTGGGGGATATATTACATTAGAGATAACACCCATTAACTGATCAGGGCAGAGACAACAGTACTGGAGATTAGTAAACATTTAATAAATCTTCCTTATGCAATAAATAGCACTTTTACTAAAAATATACACATTTGGATTAAGCAGATGATATTACATACTGAATGTGCTTGGTCATGCAAAAATTACATTATGTCACTTCAATTGCTGATATTTGTCTGGAAATCAAGAAATAAAATGAAAAAAATAAATAAAAACAAACACCCCCACAACATATTCACCACTGTGACCTCCTAACACTTCCATTCTAAAAACAACATAAGCCATATCACAATCGAGGCCTTTTTTTATTTTTATTGCATGACAAGTTAGCAGACTGTGTAGCTTGTACACTAAAAATACTCTATGAAGGCTGGCTGACAACATCTGTTATATGTCAACAAATTACATCAATGCTTCTGTCTGCGCAAGGACAAAGAGCCGGAGCCTGTTAACCCTAATTTGCTGGAAGAAACTAAAAAAATAAATTAAAAAAAATCATTTTAAAAGTACTAAAAAATGTATCCTCCCTCCTTCTATGATTGTTAGATCTGTTTAATCATTAATTATTCGGATTGTGGATCTTTAACTATTCAGTCTCTAGTATAACAAATGCTAAACTCCTGCGTCACTAAAACAATATGTTTAGCCGTATGTATCAACACTCACAGGTCTTATACCTAGCCTACTTTAAGGTTTGTTCAAGGAGAGAAATACAAGAGGTCAAAATAAATAGTCAGCATGTACCCCTCTACACTGCCACAATTAACCCTCTGCACACTGCACATTATTAACCCTAAACCTCCTTCCCCCCTGTGTGTGTCTCTGGCACCCCATGCCCCACTGTGTGTGTCCCTGGCATACCGTGCCCCCCTGTGTATTTCTCACACCCCTGGCACACCGTGCCCCCCATGTGTCTCTCTGGCACCCCGTGTCACTTTGGCACCCCGGACCCCCCTGTGTGTGTGTCTCGCACCCCGTGCCCCCCTGTGTGTGTGTCTCTGACACACCCCGTGCCCCCCTGTGTGTGTGTCTCTGACACACCCCGTGCCCCCCTGTGTGTGTGTCTCTGACACACCCCGTGCCCCCCTGTGTGTGTGTCTCTGACACACCCCGTGCCCCCCTGTGTGTGTGTCTCTGACACACCCCGTGCCCCCCTGTGTGTGTGTCTCTGACACACCCCGTGCCCCCCTGTGTGTGTGTCTCTGACACACCCCGTGCCCCCCTGTGTGTGTGTCTCTGACACACCCCGTGCCCCCCTGTGTGTGTGTCTCTGACACACCCCGTGCCCCCCTGTGTGTGTCTCTGACACACCCCGTGCCCCCCTGTGTGTGTGTCTCTGACACACCCCGTGCCCCCCTGTGTGTGTGTCTCTGACACACCCCGTGCCCCCCTGTGTGTGTGTCTCTGACACACCCCGTGCCCCCCTGTGTGTGTGTCTCTGACACACCCCGTGCCCCCCTGTGTGTGTGTCTCTGACACACCCCGTGCCCCCCTGTGTGTGTGTCTCTGACACACCCCGTGCCCCCCTGTGTGTGTGTCTCTGACACACCCCGTGCCCCCCTGTGTGTGTGTCTCTGACACACCCCGTGCCCCCCTGTGTGTGTGTCTCTGACACACCCCGTGCCCCCCTGTGTGTGTGTCTCTGACACACCCCGTGCCCCCCTGTGTGTGTGTCTCTGACACACCCCGTGCCCCCCTGTGTGTGTGTCTCTGACACACCCCGTGCCCCCCTGTGTGTGTGTCTCTGACACACCCCGTGCCCCCCTGTGTGTGTCTCTGACACCGCGTGCCCCGCTCTGTGTTTCTCTGGCACCCCGTGCCCCCCTGTAATTCCCTGCAGCCCGCTGTGTCTCTCACACCCTGTGCCCCCGATAATCCCCAGTAATTCCCTGTGCCCCCCTATGTGTCTCTGGCACCCCGTGCCCCCCCAGTGTGTGTCTCTGGCACCCCGTGCCCCCCCAGTGTGTGTCTCTGGCACCCCGTGCCCCCCCCGTGTGTGTCTCTGGCACCCCGTGCCCCCCCCCGTGTGTGTCTCTGGCACCCCGTGCCCCCCCCCGTGTGTGTCTCTGGCACCCCGTGCCCCCCCCGTGTGTGTCTCTGGCACCCCGTGCCCCCCCCGTGTGTGTCTCTGGCACCCCGTGCCCCCCCCGTGTGTGTCTCTGGCACCCCGTGCCCCCCCCGTGTGTGTCTCTGGCACCCCGTGCCCCCCCCGTGTGTGTCTCTGGCACCCCGTGCCCCCCCGTGTGTGTCTCTGGCACCCCGTGCCCCCCCCCCGTGTGTGTCTCTGGCACCCCGTGCCCCCCCGTGTGTGTCTCTGACACCCCGTGCCCCCCCGTGTGTGTCTCTGACACCCCGTGCCCCCCCCGTGTGTGTCTCTGACACCCCGTGCCCCCCGTGTGTGTCTCTGACACCCCGTGCCCCCCGTGTGTGTCTCTGACACCCCGTGCCCCCCCGTGTGTGTCTCTGACACCCCGTGCCCCCCCCGTGTGTGTCTCTGACACCCCGTGCCCCCCCGTGTGTGTCTCTGACACCCCGTGCCCCCCCCGTGTGTGTCTCTGACACCCCGTGCCCCCCCCGTGTGTGTCTCTGACACCCCGTGCCCCCCCGTGTGTGTCTCTGACACCCCGTGCCCCCCCGTGTGTGTCTCTGACACCCCGTGCCCCCTGTGTGTGTCTCTGACACCGCGTGCCCCGCTCTGTGTGTCTCTGACACCGCGTGCCCCGCTCTGTGTTTCTCTGACACCGCGTGCCCCGCTCTGTGTTTCTCTGACACCGCGTGCCCCGCTCTGTGTTTCTCTGGCACCCCGTGCCCCGCTCTGTGTTTCTCTGGCACCCCGTGCCCCCCTGTAATCCCCAGTAATTCCCTGTGCCCCCTGTGTGTCTCTCACACCCTGTGCCCCCTGTGTGTCTCTCACACCCTGTGCCCCCTGTGTGTCTCTCACACCCTGTGCCCCCTGTGTGTCTCTCACACCCTGTGCCCCCTGTGTGTCTCTCACACCCTGTGCCCCCTGTGTGTCTCTCACACCCTGTGCCCCCTGTGTGTCTCTCACACCCTGTGCCCCCTGTGTGTCTCTCACACCCTGTGCCCCCTGTGTGTCTCTCACACCCTGTGCCCCCTGTGTGTCTCTCACACCCTGTGCCCCCTGTGTGTCTCTCACACCCTGTGCCCCCTGTGTGTCTCTCTGGCAGTGCCCCCCTGTGTGTCTCTCTGGCAGTGCCCCCCCTGTGTGTCTCTCTGGCAGTGCCCCCCCTGTGTGTCTCTCTGGCAGTGCCCCCCCTGTGTGTCTCTCTGGCAGTGCCCCCCCCTGTGTGTCTCTCTGGCAGTGCCCCCCCCTGTGTGTCTCTCTGGCAGTGCCCCCCCCTGTGTGTCTCTCTGGCAGTGCCCCCCCCCGTGTGTCTCTCTGGCAGTGCCCCCCCCTGTGTGTCTCTCTGGCAGTGCCCCCCCCCGTGTGTCTCTCTGGCAGTGCCCCCCTGTGTGTCTCTCTGGCAGTGCCCCCCTGTGTGTCTCTCTGGCAGTGCCCCCCTGTGTGTCTCTCTGGCAGTGCCCCCCTGTGTGTCTCTCTGGCAGTGCCCCCCTGTGTGTCTCTCTGGCAGTGCCCCCCTGTGTGTCTCTCTGGCAGTGCCCCCCTGTGTGTCTCTCTGGCAGTGCCCCCCCTGTGTGTCTCTCTGGCAGTGCCCCCCCTGTGTGTCTCTCTGGCAGTGCCCCCCCTGTGTGTCTCTCTGGCAGTGCCCCCCCTGTGTGTCTCTCTGGCAGTGCCCCCCCTGTGTGTCTCTCTGGCAGTGCCCCCCTTGTGTGTCTCTCTGGCAGTGCCCCCCTGTGTGTCTCTCTGGCAGTGCCCCCCTGTGTGTCTCTCTGGCAGTGCCCCCCCTGTGTGTCTCTCTGGCAGTGCCCCCCCTGTGTGTCTCTCTGGCAGTGCCCCCCCTGTGTGTCTCTCTGGCAGTGCCCACCCCTGTGTGTCTCTCTGGCAGTGCCCACCCCTGTGTGTCTCTCTGGCAGTGCCCACCCCTGTGTGTCTCTCTGGCAGTGCCCACCCCTGTGTGTCTCTCTGGCAGTGCCCACCCCTGTGTGTCTCTCTGGCAGTGCCCACCCCTGTGTGTCTCTCTGGCAGTGCCCACCCCTGTGTGTCTCTCTGGCAGTGCCCACCCCTGTGTGTCTCTCTGGCAGTGCCCACCCCTGTGTGTCTCTCTGGCAGTGCCCACCCCTGTGTGTCTCTCTGGCAGTGCCCACCCCTGTGTGTCTCTCTGGCAGTGCCCACCCCTGTGTGTCTCTCTGGCAGTGCCCACCCCTGTGTGTCTCTCTGGCAGTGCCCACCCCTGTGTGTCTCTCTGGCAGTGCCCACCCCTGTGTGTCTCTCTGGCAGTGCCCACCCCTGTGTGTCTCTCTGGCAGTGCCCCCCCTGTGTGTCTCTCTGGCAGTGCCCCCCCTGTGTGTCTCTCTGGCAGTGCCCCCCCTGTGTGTCTCTCTGGCAGTGCCCCCCCTGTGTGTCTCTCTGGCAGTGCCCCCCCTGTGTGTCTCTCTGGCAGTGCCCCCCCTGTGTGTCTCTCTGGCAGTGCCCCCCCTGTGTGTCTCTCTGGCAGTGCCCCCCCTGTGTGTCTCTCTGGCAGTGCCCCCCCTGTGTGTCTCTCTGGCAGTGCCCCCTCTGTGTGTCTCTCTGGCAGACTCTCTGGCAGTGCCCCCCCCCCCCCCCGTGTGTCTCTCTGGCAGTGCCCCCCCCCTGTGTGTCTCTCTGGCAGTGCCCCCCCCCTGTGTGTCTCTCTGGCAGTGCCCCCCCTGTGTGTCTCTCTGGCAGTGCCCCCCCTGTGTGTCTCTCTGGCAGTGCCCCCCCCTGTGTGTCTCTCTGGCAGTGCCCCCCCCCTGTGTGTCTCTCTGGCAGTGCCCCCCCTGTGTGTCTCTCTGGCAGTGCCCCCCCCTGTGTGTCTCTCTGGCAGTGCCCCCCCCTGTGTGTCTCTCTGGCAGTGCCCCCCCCTGTGTGTCTCTCTGGCAGTGCCCCCCCTGTGTGTCTCTCTGGCAGTGCCCCCCCTGTGTGTCTCTCTGGCAGTGCCCCCCCTGTGTGTCTCTCTGGGAGTGCCCCCCCTGTGTGTCTCTCTGGCAGTGCCCCCCCTGTGTGTCTCTCTGGCAGTGCCCCCCCCTGTGTGTCTCTCTGGCAGTGCCCCCCCTGTGTGTCTCTCTGGCAGTGCCCCCCCCTGTGTGTCTCTCTGGCAGTGCCCCCTCTGTGTGTCTCTCTGGCAGTGCCCCCCCCTGTGTGTCTCTCTGGCAGTGCCCCCCCCTGTGTGTCTCTCTGGCAGTGCCCCCCCCGTGTGTCTCTCTGGCAGTGCCCCCCCCCCGTGTGTCTCTCTGGCAGTGCCCCCCCCTGTGTGTCTCTCTGGCAGTGCCTCCCCCCTGTATCTCTCACACCCCGTGACCCCCCCCTGTAATCCCCGGTGCCCGTGTGATGCCATAGCAGCCCCGCTTCTCCCGGCTGCTCTCACCGGCCACGAACACCACGAACACGGCGCCCCGCTGCTTGGCCGCGCTGATGGCCTCCGGAATGGATCCCTGAAACCACAGCATCCCCGCGGCCTCCGCTCGCAGCCCGGCCCCTGTCACTGAACTCCGGACAGCCTGCGATGACAGGGCGCTAGCAGGCCCGCGACGTACTGCGTCACCACGTACAAACGCTGCCATCACCCTGCCCGCAGTAAGGCGGGTCTAACGGAACACCGCGCCCACTGGTAACCATGGCAACAGAATAAAGGAGCCTGGGGAAAGGGGAGCTGGCAAAATGTGCCCACAGTAAGGGGGGGGGGCAGGGGGGCTAATGGTAAACTGTGCCCATAGTAAGATGGGGGGGGGGGGCTAATGGTAAACTGTGCCCACAGTAAGATGGGGGGGGGCTAATGGTAAACTGTGCCCACAGTAAGAGGGGGGGGGGGGGTAATGGTAAACTGTGCCCACAGTAAGAGGGGGGGGTAATGGTAAACTGTGCCCACAGTAAGATGGGGGGGGCTAATGGTAAACTGTGCCCACAGTAAGATGGGGGGGGGGCTAATGGTAAACTGTGCCCACAGTAAGATGGGGGAGGGCTAATGTAAAACGGTGCTCACAGTAAGGGGGGCTAATGGCAAACTGTGCCCACAGTAAGGAGGGGGGGCTAATGGCAAACTGTGCCCATAGTAAGGGGGGGGGGGGCTAATGGCAAACTGAGCCCACAGTAAGGGGGGCTAATGGCAAACTGAGCCCACAGTAAGGGGGGGGAGCTAATGGCAAGCTGTGCCCACAGTAAAGGGGGGCTAATGGCAAACTGAGCCCACAGTAAGGGGGGCTAATGGCAAAGTGTGCCCACAGTAAAGGGGGGCTAATGGCAAACTGTGCCCACAGTATGGGGGGGGCTAATGGCAAAGTGTGCCCACAGTAAAGGGGGGGCTAATGGCAAACTGCCCACAGTAAAGGGGGGCTAATGGCAAACTGTGCCCACAGTAAGGGGGGGGCTAATGGCAAACTGTGCCTGATACCGGAGAAACTGACGGAAGCCAAGCACAGAGAAGTGGACACAGGTTTCTTCAGGAAGGAAGAGATTCTTTATTCGATTCACCGACCGGGGCTCAGAGGGACTAATGTCACCAAAATACAACAAGATCTGAGCCCAGAACTGACTGTGTAAATGCATAATATAGACATATAGCTCCTCCTATAGTTAACTCTGACCACATATACTCTTTACACAATCAGCTGAACAAAGCCTAACTTCCCTTACCTATTAGACCACATGGCTCACCCAGAACAATGGAGGAGGGGAAGTGTTTTCAGTTTCTGCATTCCTGCACTTGCTCAATACAGTGTTGATTGTATCTTAGCTACGTGTAACTGACTAACTGATACACCAACATTTACACATATGCCACATGGCAATCTTGTCCTAGTAAATTTATTTTTACTGAGATTCCACCACATTCCCCCCTTTGATGCTTCTGATATTTCACAATTCCAGATGCATCACTTAACCATAGTTTGCTTACACCTCAGGTTGCCATGAATCAGAACAGACCTCGTAAGCATCTTAGCATCATTACAAATTCCTTCAGCACTCCTCATTCTGAATATATTCTCTCTGGGCTAAGGGTTCATACTTGCAAACAGCCATTACATGCGCAGCTGGTTTCCTTTCTGTCGTGCTCTCTATGACACTCTGTATGGACCTAATTACCAATGGAACCAAACATGGTAGAAAGAGACACACTATAATCAACATGACTCCTCCTACCAATGTCTTGATCCCTCCAAGCTGCTCGTACCTACTTCCAAACCAACTACTAGAATTGTACCCGTTCCAGGCTTAAATCGGTACATGCGTCAGTTTAGCCATGTGGCTTGTGAGATCAGCCACTGCCTGCCCTTCATCATCTATGTGCAGACAACAGTTGCTGAGATTGAACTTTCCACGTACACCTCCTTCTATTTGCACTGGAAGTGAATGGAGGACTATCAACAGCCCAACTGGTTTACCTGGTAAGAAGGCTATGTGCTTTACAGAGGAATCCATAATTGCCTAATGGTAGAATGAGGCTTGAATCCCTGTATTATAATACAATAACACTTCATGGGCATACAGTTTGGCTGTTAACCAGTTCCCTCACATATTACATCCCTCCTATTGGCAATGAAGCGCGCTAAGGTAGCCAGTGCCACTCATTATCTTCCCAGCTACCTACATTCAAGGATGCTGGCTTCTTTTTATGATTCACATCATAAACTTTAACTCTCAAGGGCTCTCCTGTTTCAATTGGCAACAAGAAGAAGGATGGTTTGAGTATACCTAATACACATGCCCCTTCCCAGTGCTGTGGTAACTCTGAATAGGCTTTCTTACCACAGATCCAGTACAAATTTGCTGGTGCTTTCCAACTAGATGTAGCAGATAGGTCAAACCACACATCCTTTAAATTGGTATAAATTGCAAACGGATTAGATGGTTCTGAGACATTTTAAGCTGACCACCAAGGTGGATCGTTTCTACTATCATTATAAGCTTTTTGCCCTAGACAAGTTAGTTCTCCTACAGATGTGTTAAACATTATTCCTTTTTTTGCTATGCAAACATAACCTATAATGGAGGTCTTTAATCGACACTCAGATTTACCTCTAACACTTATTTGATAATCGGCTTGAGAAGATATTAACTGTTCAACTGTCTCAGAACCGGAATACATTACCTCCTTTGCTTCCCATGGCCATTGGTCTCCCATGTAAGTACCTCCACACACATAGCAGTTGGTTACATTAAGACTACCATCAATGTTTTCGGCTAGATCTATAAATACGTTTTTTGCATTATGGGGGATCTTATTTTCCACACTCATCTCTTCATAAAAAGAATGGAAAACCTGAAGAGTTTGGGATGCTACGGTATCGGTCTCTATCCCTATAAATAATATTGTCCCAGGATCTAAACCCGTCCCATATATTTGGAACCCAAATAAGTTACCGAACCTATCTAAAAATTGTTCAGGATTATTTATGAGTATATGGACTGGGTTACATTCCATAGACTTACAATACGGTTTGGTAGGCAACTTAGTAACAATCATATCCTTATCTGCTGTCTGTCCCCAAGTTGCCCACCCCACACAAGACCAATATGGACAATAATTATAATCCCTATCTGGGCATTTTGGACTTACGTACTTATTTTTACTACTGGGACAAATATACTTATCGTTAGACCCATACGTTCTCTCCCACTTAAGATCCCCGCATACATTCCACGGTTTTCTACCACTTGATATCGCCTTACATGCATCAAATAGCAGAACACCCGAAGAATGTACGGTTTCTAATACAGTTTTATTTATTAGGGTCCCCTGTGGATCTCCATTCCTGAGGGTCAACCAAATTGTACGGGGTTGATACTCCGGATTGAAGCACTTAGGTTCTCCTACTCCTAAATGGCATACACTATATTCTATACCTAGGTATCTACACCTAGACACATATCCCTTACACTCATATTGTGAATGCCAAATTAGGGTCTGGGAAATATGATTACCTGTTATAGTAGTCTTAATGCAAACCTCACAGCTAGGAGTGTCGGTACCTCTACCTTCCAGAATATAAAAAGACACAAAAATACATATTATCAAAAACACTTCTTTCGACGTCTTCATCCTCAGTCTTCGTCCGTGCGATGGCACCTCAGCTTCCAGGATGTAAGGGCTGCAAGGAAGGTGGATGCCCATACATTATTTTTCAGCAGTACCCTAGAAACAAAAGAAAGCATCTTTGAGGTCTAGGAAGGTATAGTAGGTTGCCCCACCTGGTATTAAAGCAAGCAGATTATAGGGGATGGGTACCACTGGGTGTATATTGACTACTGCATTATTAACTGCGTTTAGATCTTGTACAGGATGATACTCATCTGATCCCGGCTTCTGAACAGGTAATAATGGAGTGTTCCAAGGGGAGGTACAGAATTTTAGGATGTCATACTTTACACACTTATCCACATAGGTTTGTATATTTTCCTTAGCCCTCTATAATATATGGTACTAACTAAGGCTAACAGGATACGCTCCAAGCTTTAATTCAATGTGTATTGGTGGAATATTGCGAGCAAGTCCTGGAGGATTATTCTCTGTCCATATTCTTGAAATGTCAAATAAGGATTCATTACTCTTAGGGTCTGTATTTGCTATTATAGAGTAGAAGTGCCATTCTTCTTCCCTTTGCACCGATACTGATATTATGCCTGGTGATCTATTAAACTTCAGAGACGTTGATCCGTTGGGTTTAAAAGTTATCTGGGATTGAAGCTTTGATAATAGATCTCGTCCTAGAAGCTGAACTGGACACTCCAGCATATATAGGAACTGGTGCTTAACAAAATGGCCTCCTAGAATACAAGTATGACTCCTGAGAATTGGTCTAGCAGCGCTTTTCCCAGTAGCTCCTATCATAATTATAGTCTTCCTGAAGGAGGAGCAACTAGGTTAGTTACCACAGAGTACTCAGCACCAGTGTCAATCATGAAAGAGCTCCTCTTTCCCTCTATTGATACATCGACCATAGGCTGCACTCGGCTAAAGGGGGATGGAGCCCAGTCGGTATCAATAGTCTTCCATGACAGTGTCAGCCAGACCGACAAAATCTCTATCTTCTCTATCCCTTAATCTCTGGGTAGGGGAATAGTATCTACTTCCCTGAACACCTCCTCTGTTACTACTGTCATTCCCTCCAAGACTTTCTCTATAGCCACCTCTGTAACCATCTCGTAACCTTCTCTCTTGTCTTATCTATAACTTGCTTTATATTCCCTCTGTGGGCAGTCACTTTTCCAATATCCTTCCTCTCTACAATACGCACAGTGATTCCTACTTCCTCCCTTACTCAGCCTATTCTCAACTCCTCTATTCACCTCCCTTCCCTGTCTCTCTACACTTATGATAGCTACAGCTAGCATATCTGCCTTCATCCTCATTTTACGTTCTTCCTCCTGCTTTGTTTCAATCTCCCTGTTCATATACACCTGACTTGCAATTTCCATTAACTGTGATATGGACATTCCTACAAATCCCTTTAACTTAAGCAATTTTCTTTTGATATCACCTTGGGTCTGGCTGACAAATGCTGAGTTGTTCATTCGAGAGTTCTCAGGGGCCTCTGGATTAAAAGGAGTATATAATCTATATGACTCCAGCAATCTCTCATAGAAAGCACTAGGTGACTCGTCGGCTTTCATAAAGGAATTATGGGTCTTCCAATTAAACAGATCAGTCATGGTGAACGGGACATAAACAAATACAGGGTCTGCCAACTGTAATTGACCATTAGGGGGACCAGGGGTAAGCTGCAGTGGCATTTGTAAATGTCAAAGTTGGAGGGCACCGGTCATTTGTCAGGTTAGGGTGGGACTTAGATAGGGTTGTTTAGTCATAGGTTCCGGTCGGGGAGTGGTGAGGTAGGTGGAAATGGATAAATTAATTTTACTGGTCAGTAACTTGGTTAACAAAATGTTTCGGACAGGGCTAGGAGGAGCCTGACCAGTAACCAAAAATGGTAAAAGTGTATTCCAGCGTCCTATACCATTGACCATTTCATCCAGATGTATTTCAAAACTGATTTACTGTTACTAAAGTCACACAAGGCTCAGTAATTATAGTGTTATGTCAGTGGTTATGGTGTTTTCAGTGATTATGGTATTGTCAGTGGTTATGGTGTTGTCAGTGATTATGGTATTGTCAGTGGTTATGGTGTTTTCAGTGGTTATGGTATTATCAGTGGTTATGGTGTTTTCAGTGGTTATGGTGTTATCAGTGGTTATGGTGTTATCAGTGGTTATGGTATTGTCAGTGGTTATGGTGTTTTCAGTGATTATGGTACTATCAGTGGTTATGGTATTATCAGTGGTTATGGTATTGTCAATGGTTATGGTATTGTGTAATTGCTGAGAATTATCTGATTCAGTGGATCAGAGTTACTGTTATTAAGAATTCTCCTCACAATTTTGACTGCTAATAATAAAACTGAACAATAATAATAAAAAACACTAAAATACCCTTCCACCAAAAATGGCCTCAGGGTACAAGAACCAGTTGGGGGGTGGTGGGGTAGGTAGGCACAGAGAGCACAGGTGGACATACCAGCTGCACCAGTTCTTGCTAAAGAATTTAGTTGAGGGATGGTCAGATGGGTCAGATTCCATTGGGGATGGACAAACCAGTTTTTGGTAACCATCTAGTAACACAAACTGTTTTAAACAGTCAAAATATGGAAACTGGTCATAGAATTCAAACATAATAGATACACATGTACACGCTGCACTAGATTTAAATCAAGACAGATTACCACAGAGGCCATTCTCTACTACATAAGATAGTCAGGTGATTCGGAGCCAATTTAACCCCAAAATCACACACATTATATCTCTTTTTAAAGTTATTTAGCATACATTCTAAGGGATTATTAATTTTTGAATTCTGGCGCATCCATACTTAGCAACGGAGCGTCTAATTAAAAAAAACACAACAAACACACCTCCAACAGTCACACTCGTTTCCCTGGCAACAGCACCATGTGGCACAGTTACTAGGTCAAACTCATACAACAAAACATACAGGGAATTCCCGTACACACACAGCTGTTACGCCAGTCACTAAGTAACTAATACTGTGCCCTTTGGTGAAACTATACAGTCACCCACGCTATAATTCCCTATATCTGAATGACCCGTCTATAACACACCCCAGTAACATCGTCTTTACAAACAGTAGTTATAGTACGGTTAGCATTGGTTAGAGTACAATTTAAAGTCACAGTTCAATTAGTAGTGGTTATGGTGTTAAACATACAACATAGACGACAGTTATCAGTAGTTATTTACAATATCAGTAGTTATTATACATGGTTATGGTACGTGCGCTATAATACAGTTACACACTATTCACACTCTCGCTAGATGGCAGAGCTCATGCTATCTGGCAAGATATACACTCTACTACAACAATCTTTAACACATTTACAATTCCCAACTAATCTATTGGCCAGTACCTTGATGGACTACCTAAAACAATTTACATCCGTTTTGGTTAGCCACGCTGCCCAAACACCACATATAGCGAACTAGAGGGCGGAATTTACACAGAACCCTCTTAGTCTATATACTCTATAAAAAATCTAGTGGGTTCCAAATTTACACGCCTTCCCACTTAGCCAAGATAGGTTGAAATCTAGCGGACCGAATTTACACAGACGCCGCTTAGTCTCCCGGTCCCTCCGACCTAGCGAACGTAATATACACCCTAGAACGCTAGTCTAGACAAGACACCGGTGTCCGGCTAGGGCTATTTACACCAGAACCCCGCCTGACTCCAAACCAAAATTAAACGGGCTTACTAAAGGGCGATTTAATTGAGCGGTGCGCCTTCGCTCCTTCCCTCCACTGGAGGGGGCAGGTTCCATACACAAATAACCCCTTATGGGCCTACCGCACAATCGGTATCCAATACCCCTAGTGGGTCCACCGTCTAAAACAGTAGTCGTCTTACCTCCTCGTTCCTGAACCTGGGTTCACACTCATCGACGGGGGCACCCCAGCACTTACTACGTAGAGGCCGATGATCTCCTGGACAACAGACCAGTGGCGCCGAGACAAAAGGAGGTCCACGCAGAAGTTCAGGGGTGCAGCCGTAGAGAACGTGGGCAAAGATAGACCGTCTCACGCCTCTGCTTCTCAGCTACCGTTGAACGATGAGCTTCCCGGCCCAATGCACCAAATGATACCGGAGAAACTGACGGAAGCCAAGCACAGAGAAGTGGACACAGGTTTCTTCAGGAAGGAAGAGATTCTTTATTCGATTCACCGACCGGGGCTCAGAGGGACTAATGTCACCAAAATACAACAAGATCTGAGCCCAGAACTGACTGTGTAAATGCATAATATAGACATATAGCTCCTCCTATAGTTAACTCTACCCACATATACTCTTTACACAATCAGCTGAACAAAGCCTAACTTCCATTACCTGTTAGACCACATGGCTCACCCAGAACAATGGAGGAGGGGAAGTGTTTTCAGTTTCTGCATTCCTGCACTTGCTCAATACAGTGTTGATTGTATCTTAGCTATGTGTAACTGACTAACTGATACACCAACATTTACACATATGCCACATGGCAATCTTGTCCTAGTAAATTTATTTTTACTGAGATTCCACCACATGCCCACAGTAAGGGGGCCTAATGGCGAACTGTGCTTACAGTAGGGGGGGGGGCTAATAGCGAACTGTGCCCACAGTAAGGGAGGGCTAATGGTAAACTGTGCCCACAGTAAGGGGGGGCTAATGGCAAACTGTGCCCACAGTAATGACGGGGGCCTAATGGTAAACTGTGCCCACAGTAAGGGGGGCTAATGGCGAACTGTGCTTACAGTAAGGAGGGGGGCTAATAGTGAACTGTGCCCACAGTAAGGGAGGGCTAATGGTAAACTGTGCCCACAGTAAGGGGGGGGCTAATGGCAAACTGTGCCCACAGTAAAGGGGGGCTAATGGCAAACTGTGCCCACAGTAAGGTGGGGCTAACGGCAAACTGTGCCCACAGTAAGGGGGGGCTAATGGCAAACTGTGCCCACAGTAAGGGGGGGCTAATGGCAAACTGTGCCCACAGTAAGGGAGGGCTAATGGTAAACTGTGCCCACAGTAAGGAGGGGGGGGGGTCAAATGGTAAACTGTGCCCACAGTAAGATGGGGGGGGGGGGCTAATGTAAAACTGTGCTCACAGTAAGGGGGGGCTAATGGCAAACTGTGCCACAGTAAGGGGGGGCTAATGGCAAACTGTGCCCACAATAAGGAGGGGGGCTAATGGCAAACTGTGCCCACAGTATGGGGGGCTAATGGCAAACTGTGCCCACAGTAAAGGGGGGGCTATTGGCAAACTGTGCCCACAGTAAAGGGGGGCTAATGGCAAACTGTGCCCACAGTAAGGAGGGGGGCGAATGGTAAACTGTGCCCACAGTAAGGGGGGCTAATGGCAAACTGTGCCCACAGTAAGGGGGGGCTAATGGCAAACTTCGCCCACAGTAAGGGGGGGCTAATGGCAAACTGTGCCCACAGTAAAGGGGGGGCTAATGGCAAACTGTGCCCACAGTAAAGGGGGGACTAATGGCAAACTGTGCCCACAGTAAAGGGGGGCTAATGGCAAACTGTGCCCACAGTAAGGTGGGGCTAATGGCAAACTGTGCCCACAGTAAGGGGGGGCTAATGGCAAACTGTGCCCACAGTGGGGAGGAGCTAATGGCAAACTGTGCCCACAGTAAGGAGGGGCTAATGGCACACCATGCCCACAGTAAGGGGTGCTAATGTCAAACTGTGCCCACAGTAAGGAGGGGCTAGTGGCAATCTCTGCCCACAGTGGGGAGAGGCTAGTGGCAGACTTTGCCCACAGTTAGGAGGGGCTAATGGCAAACTGTGCCCACAGTAAAGAGGGGCTAGTGGCCAACTGTGCCCACAGTAAGGAGGGGCTAATGGCAAACTGTGCCCACAGTGGGGAGGGGCAAGTGGCAAACTGTGCCCACAGTGGGGAGGGGCTAGTGTTGCTTCTAGGTATATCTTATTATTGTTTTCTGTATTTGAGGATTGAGAGGAATCCTTTGTAATACCTTGTAAGAAAGGGTAATTACCTTCTTTTATGTACTGCACTTTGGGTGGTCTATAACTTTTAAAAATTCAGATTGGTCTCTTTGCCATTCCCATTAATACTGTTATTCTGAAACACAGCTGGTTTTTCCTGAGTATGAGGACAAATGATTTCCAAGGAATAGAACACACTGGGCTACCAAATAGTTTTCTTTTTTCTTTAATCAGGAGAACAAATAATGTCTTTCAAAATGAGAGAGACAGAGCAAACTTAAAACCACCAGATTATTTAGGTATCTACAAATTTGAGATTTTGCCAATAAAAAAATATATCAGAGAAGCAGCTTGTAAACAACAAAAGGGTTTAATTACATCTTTGTATGCACACTTGAGCTCTTATAATCAGGATTCCAGAGGGTTACCTTACACAGATCAATGGGAAGCTGATTTATGAGAGGTCCTAGAGGGAGCGGAGTGGGAGGACATCTGGGAAGCAAATAAAACATCATCAATTTGTGTCACACAACCAGAGTGGTCTTACAAAACCATGTTCCGATGGTGTACTAATCAGGGTAAACTATATCATAAAAAAAAATCCCCAGATGATCTGTGTTTATTTGAGATGCAGACACAAGGGCATCTACATTTACATGTGGTGGAAATGCCCGCAAGTGCAGACTTGGTGGGTGACCTACTGACTAAAATATTTCAAAAGGAGAGTGGATCTAGATCCTTGGGTCTTTTTACTTTTTACTCTCCAGACCACAGTACAATTGGACAAAACAGAGCAAAAACTCCTACATAAGATAACTCTAGCTGCGAGACGTGCCCTGGCCCAGTTTGGTCTTCCATCCGTCTACCCTCATGAATAAACTAACAGAGGCACAATGAATATTTTCAACAAAGTGTGGGACCCATGGATTATTGGTGACGTGGGCGACACAGGGGGATGAAATAGTGTCCCCAACTGGTGTCCTTGTGGACCCTTCAGTGGTACTACTAGGGTACCGCCAACATGTAGGCCGCAGATCAACCCTTTTGACGATATCTAGCCAAACGTCTGCTCTACCCTAAGAGGAGAAATAACCTATCCACCCTCCTACTCTTTGATGACCCCCATCTCTTTCCTGTCCTTTTTTCTGACCCCCCTTTTGTTTCTCTAATAGGAAAAGTAGACCCCAGTAATTGTTTGGCTCTTCTCTAATAGCAAGGCGTATAATAACTTCTAAATGTACGATTCACATTGATTAACCGCCTGCACTAAAAGTAATTAAAGGACCACTTCAGAACCATAGAGCACTTCAACTTGCTGAATTGCTATATGGCTATGGAGTATCCCTTTAAAATTCCCATTTATAAAAGTGCCAAATTCATGGTGAAATTAGCACTTTTATTTTGCCGAATAGAAACGCCTCCCCAGCTATCAAACAGCTGAAGAGATTCACTTCCTACTTCCATTAGCTTTGGACTGACAGGAAGTGCTCTCAGTGAGAATAGAAACAGAGGCTTCTCGATGATTGGACAATTCTCTGTGAAGTGAATGAAAGTCACTTCCTGTGAAAAATGGGAAGGCTTAAAAAGGCTGCAGTCTAAAACACATGCAAAAGCTGCACTGCTTATGACTAAACATAGAAACATAGAATGTGACGGCAGATAAGAACCATTCGGCCCATCTAGTCTGCCCAGTTTTCTAAATACTTTCATTAGTCCCTGGCCTTATCTTATAGTTAGGATAGCCTTATGCCTATCCAACGCATGCTTAAACTCCTTTACTGTGTTAACCTCTACCACTTCAGCTGGAAGGCTATTCCATGCATCCACTACCCTCTCAGTAAAGTAATACTTCCTGATATTATTTTTAAACCTTTGTCCCTCTAATTTAAGACTATGTCCTCTTGTTGTGGTAGTTTTTCTTCTTTTAAATATAGTCTTCTCCTTTACTGTGTTGATTCCCTTTATGTATTTAAATGTTTCTATCATATCCCCCCTGTCTCGTCTTTCCTCCAAGCTATACATGTTAAGATCCTTTAACCTTTCCTGGTAAGTTTTATCCTGCAATCCATGAACCAGTTTAGTAGCCCTTCTTTGAACTCTCTCTAAGGTATCAATATCCTTCTGAAGATAGGGTCTCCAGTACTGTGTACAGTACTCCAAGTGAGGTCTCACCAGTGTTCTGTACAATGGCATGAGCACTTCCCTCTTTCTACTGCTAATACCTCTCCCTATACAACCAAGCATTCTGCTAGCATTTCCTGCTGCTCTATTACATTGTCTGCCTACCTTTAAAGGACCACTCTAGGCACCCAGACCACTTCAGCTTAATGAAGTGGTCTGGGTGCCAGGTCCTTCTAGGGTTAACCCATTTTTTCATAAACATAGCAGTTTCAGAGAAACTGCTATGTTTATGAATGGGTTAAGCCTTCCCCCTATGTCCTCTAGTGGCTGTCTCATTGACAGCCGCTAGAGGCGCTTGCGTGCTTCTCACTGTGATTTTCACAGTGAGAGCACGCCAGCGTCCATAGGAAAGCATTATGAATGCTTTCCTATGTGACCGGCTGAATGCGCGCGCAGCAAGTGCGCATTCAGCCGACGGGGAGGAGAAGAGGCGGATCGGAGGAGGAGAGCAGGAGGAGATCTCTCCGCCCAGCGCTGGAAAAAGGTAAGATTTAACCCCTTTCCCCTTTCCAGAGCCGGGCGGGAGGGGGTCCCTGAGGGTGGGGGCACCCTCAGGGCACTCTAGTGCCAGGAAAACGAGTATGCTTTCCTGGCACTAGAGTGGTCCTTTAAGTCATCAGAAATAATCACCCCTAAATCCCTTTCCTCAGATGTTGAGGTTAGGACTCTATCAAATATTTTGTACTCTACCCGTGGGTTTTTACGTCCAAGATGCATTATCTTGCACTTATCCACATTAAATGTCAGTTGCCACAACTCTGACCATTTTTCTAGTTTACCTAAATCATTTTCCATTTGGCTTATCCCTCCTGGAACATCAACCCTGTTACATATCTTAGTATCATCCGTAAAAAGACACACCTTGCCATCAAGACCTTCTGCAATAACTAATAAAAATATTAAAGAGAATGGGTCCAAGTACAGATCCCTGAGGTACCCCACTGGTGACAAGCCCAAGCCTCGAATATACTCCATTGACTACAACCCTCTGTTGCCTGTCACTCAGCCACTGCCTTACCCATTCAACAATATTGGAATCCAAACTCAAAGATTGTAGTTTATTGATAAGCCTTCTATGTGCAACAGTGTCAAAAGCCTCAACAGTGTCAAAAGCCTTACTGAAATCTAGGTAAGCAATGTCTACTGCACCACCCTGATCTATAATTTTAGTTACCCAATCAAAAAAATCAATAAGATTAGTTTGGCATGATCTCCCTGAAGTAAACCCATGTTGTCTCTGGTCTTGAAATCCATGTGTTTTTAGATGTTCAACAATCCTATCCTTTAACATGGTTTCCATCACTTTCCCCACTACTGAAGTAAGGCTTACTGGCCTATAGTTGCCCGACTCCTCCCTATTACCTTTCTTGTGAATGGGCACAACATTCGCCAACTTCCAATCTTCTGGGACTACTCCTGTTATCAATGATTGGTTAAATAAATCTGTTAATGGTTTTGCTAGTACACCACTAAGCTCTTTTAATAGCTTTGGGTGTATTCCATCAGGTCCCATTGACTTATTTGTCTTTACTTTTGGGAGTTTTTTTTGTTTAAATCACATGTAACTTACTTTAGGAGTTTTTATCTCCTACTCTGTAAATTCTACTTTAATCACACACAGGAGGCTTCTGCAGGCTCTAGAACGCTATTAACGGAGCAGGGGATATGAAATTCTAGATTAAATACACAAAGGAAACTAAAATATTTAGGTAATTTTTCAGGAAGTGTTTAGGAATGCTTACATTCAGGGAGGTGTAACTAGGTTTGCATAAACAAAGTAATTTAACTCATAAATGGCCGAAAACAGAGCACTAGCCAACACTGTACCCACTGCACGGGGGAAACTTACAGGCCATTCGATTGCATGCCTTGTGTATTGCTCTTGCAATCTGTAATTTTTGATATCAGAGTCCTGGGTACTGCAACAAGACTATTCAGCGTCTGCACCAAGGGAAGGTGCAAACACTGGAGGAATGGCATATCCCCCCTCCCTGAGCAGAGGTAACAATGGGGATGGAGGGAATAAACATCAAAGAAAAAAAAAAATCACCTAATACACCTATATCCCACCCCTATGCTGCGCACATACACTACATCTCTTATAATGCTCTTACAGCTATATTGCTGGCAAAGAATCTGGGAGATGTAGCCACCAACATCTGCCGAAGGTTACCAACCATTGTCCTGCCCCCCCTCTACACACGCAATTCCACAAGCAGCCTCATAAACACTGCACATTAACGCAAGTTTTATTGTGGAGGAGCTTTGTAACAAACTCACTCAAAATGCAAATTACTGCGGGTTTTATTGTTGTGGAGTTTTGTGATAGACTGATACACACTGCACATTATTGTGAGTTTTATTTGCTGTTGAGCAATGATGTTCACACACTTCACGTGGTAAATGTAAGTTTTTTTTGCCTAGATCATCAATGTTTATCCCATAGTTTAAAATTAATAAATATTTATTTATTTTAATTGCAATAGTCTCTGTAAGTGAGAGGAACCCAGAACAAGACAATACAACTCAATGTATTGTGTGGTATGAATTAGTATTGAGAAGTTCCAAAACAATAATCATAAAGGGTGATTTACTGAAGTGAGACTTTTCAGGCATTCTAAGTTAATTTCACATTTTAGACCAAAAGAGTCACATTAGAAGTAAAGCTGAGTTGGATAATATATAGAGCTATTTTGGCTTTAAATGGGAAATTCATTACAATTCTCATTTTAGGGATTTTCGTTTATCCTTGCTCGGTCGCTGAGCTTTTCTTATCTTCAACAACAACAAAAAACATTGTAAAAAGTAAAATAGACACTGTGGCGTCACAATGCAATTGCTGTGTGCTGAACAAATATTGTGATGCAATACATCTTCTACACTAAATGGTGTGACATACCTTGTGATGTCATTTTCCATATGGCTTGAAGATGTGACTCCCCTCCTTTTACATGAACCACATACTTTTACTAAATAATATTGACGTAATAAGCCTGACACTATGGAGAATCACCGACAAAAAATGTGAGAAAGAAAGTAATGTTACAATAAACACTGTGACTTGACTTAAGCATCACTGCAATGCAGATACAAACACATACACCATACATTTCTTGGCAATATGCTGGCATAAACCGTGTGATGTCATGCATCTAATACAGTAAGGGGTGTGATGTCATATGCAAGGTGCATGAAATAAACACTGAAACAAGATTCTTGGAAATGTGATGTTAGTAAGGTTCTGTCAAAGCGTAGGCATACAAATTGTGATGTCATGAGGTGTATACCAGTGCAAGAATAAACATTGTAATGTAGTATGTCTCATGGTAATTTTGCATGAACAAACACTGACAATTGTACAGGGACACAAACTGTGATGTCACAAAGCCACCTACGAATGCTATGACATCATCAGGCTCCTGGCAGTAAACTATTTGACATGCCACATGGCAACGCGCAGGAATAGTCATAGTGATGTAATGTTTCCCGGCAATGGCCGTAATAAACAGAATGACATCATGCAATCCCCAGCAATAAATTCAAATAAGGAAGAAACATTGATGTAAATTATTTCAAAAAATGTAAATATAAACACACTATGAGGGAATGTATTCAACACAAAGGCATGTGTTGGAGCCATACACCTGGCACAGTGGAGGAATGTAAACTTTGATGCCATGTAATATCTGGCAATGTGCAGGAGTAAAAACAGACATAAAACTCTAAGCAACGTGTGGGAATAAACATCTCGTAATATGTCTTTGTTTAGTAGCATTATCACATCAAAGGTTTTACTCTGTGACATCACAGTGTGCAGGACTAGCAATGCCTTGATATAAACACTGACGTCCCAGGCTTTCTAACAATGTGTAGGAATTAAAACTTTGTGATGGCATAATACTTGTGGCAGGAATACACCCTACAATGCCATAAGGCTCCTAGCAATATACAGGCATAAACAGGAATGTAATAAAGCTACCGGGAATATGCAGAAATACACATTGACATATGGCTACTGGCAATCTGATGACATCATACAGTTACTGGCAATGTACATTACATACAGTGATGCCATAATGCTTCTATTAATGTGCAGAAATACATACAGTGCCATGATATGTAACAAAGTATTCGCAAGAATAAATAGTCACACGATTACTGCCAATGCAATATGTAGGAATAAGCAGTGTGATATAAAATGATTACCATCAATGTGAAAGAATAAACCGTGTAATATTTTAGGAGAAGCAATCCATAGGCATCACAACGTAGTGCAACCCTCCTTCCCCACCCCCCCCAAAAAAAACAAACAGATTTATTGGATCACAAGGACAAATGGAAAATATGTTTCGACCTTCTGGCCTTAATAATGAACAAACATGATTAAGGCCCAACTATTCTTTGGGACTGCTATCGCTACCGTTGTGTATTGACGCTTTATTTTCTTGTGTGCAGCACATTTCTTAATTTTGTGTATTACACAATATTTTGTTACTGGCAGTGTGACATCGGGCAGGAAATTGTTCATTATTAAAGGTTCTTCGATCATATAAAATTGCCATGTTCTAGTTGTAGTGACTAACCATTGCATTACATTTAGTGATCCATTACCGTCAATGAATTTGAAAGTGTTACATTTGTGACCTATTAAAATCTATTTCCGGTTTGCATCTAAGAAAATCAATAACATTTTGCAGTTGGGTAGTACACAAGCACATTGATGCAAAGGTGTCCTGGTAATAGAGGTGGCAAGGTTACCCTAATACAATTGAAAAAAGTCGACCCACTTTGATTTCAGAACGTTGACATTATTTGGCAGTCGACTTGATCCATTTTTGGCTGCAAAAGCTAACCAAGAAGCTCTGGGCACAGATGATCCACATGCTGGCTGCTCAAAGGAAAGCCTCTACTCGTCCCATACTAATGATATTAGAAATCAGGAAAAATAAATACATTTGCTTTCCACAAATCATTTGATCCTAGCTTATAGCTTTCCTGGTCAAGGCATTGTGATTGGAAAGAGCCTTCCAAGGTATGGAAAAAAAATGCATAAACAAGGTATGTAAAGGACATTACAATATATTATATTTATAGTGTTTTAAACACAACCCCGACCTCCACGTCCGCCGGCACCAAAAATAATTACATTATCTAGCTCTGGAACTGTTGGCATTTTTATGCTTCTAAAAACAATGACAAGGGTTTAAATTAACAGCTGCTCATGGTTTTCCATGTTAATACATTATAATAGACGTATGTTATTTAGAAACCGTGAAACTTGTAGAATCTATGCACATCATCTTAGATTCTTTGATTATTACACCCCAGAATAAACATAAATAAATAAAACATTAAAAAAAAGACAGATTTCTTAACATGAAAAAAAAGTTACCACCACGTGTGTCTGTAAACATACATTTTATTATTTTTTTTGTTTTAAACCCAAAAAGGCTTGCACCAGCACACATTGTACAGCCTTGCAAAAATGACACAATTTTTTGATGAGGTGGGAGAGATGGAAAGGAAAACAAAACAGAAAAAAAGAACAAACAAAAAAAACGAAATGTTTGTTCATAAGTGCAATGAAACGTTACGTGTCCAGTGATTTTTTATCAAATAAAACAAAAATTCACAAATAAAATGATGCCTAAAGAATTGTGATGTGAGGTTTAATGTCTCCACTGCCAAAACAAATGCGTTTCTGTAAATGGTAAATATTTAAAACACCTTTGGGCTGCAACAGAAATTAACGTTTTTGTATTGTTTTTACTTTTATATATTATTTTTAAAGATTGGTGTCCTACAATATTTATAAACTATGGACACATGCCTTTTTGACAAACATTATTGCATTCTCTTGTTTCCAGCTGCACCTGGCATAAAAAAAAAGGCAATTAAAATGAATTTTGTGAGAAATATAATTTATTTGCAGTTGACTTTCACAAATTTATAATGTATTGAAAGGTATGGAGACACGATAAAGGGAAACTACCATATATAATTTGTATCCTTACAAATGATAAAGGTGTGATGGCAGCAGAATTCCTTGCACTTCCAGGGTTAGAAAAAAAAAAAGAACTAGGAGTATTTTCTCTACAAACAGCAGTATCTTTGATTAAATTTGGTAAGTGCAGCAAGAATTTCCCGACCCTGTTAAATTAAAATATATAGACGGGATAGTGCGCGCTGTGGAAGAAATGTTTTTTAAAAAACAACAAAACAAAAAAAACAACACTTTTTTTTTTTTTTTTACATGGGCATTCATTATGAACAACGTTTCTTTTCTGTACAAGAGAACTTTGGGTCCAATACAGAAATATAAATAGAAAACAAACATACTATAAAAGGGGGAGAGAGAAAAAAAAAAAACAAGAAAGATTTGTCCTGGTGTGTTTTGATTCTGCAGATTTGGTAGTTTACCTCTGCTGGTCCCACTGGGAAGTTCGTAAAGAAGTTCTTAAATAAATGAACAAGATAGATCTTAGAATCTGCAGGGGTCGGATTTGAGACTTTCACAAAGTGGGGACATCCATTAGGAATCCAGAAGAACAACAGAAGTTGGAAAAATAGGGCAGGCCTCCCAAGAATATAGATCTGCTACTGAGAACTCGCCCTTTCTAGAATATGAAAATCATAGTGCTTTCTGCTTGTTCTCAGTCTGAATTTGCTCATTAAGGTGTTGTTTTGTTTCTTGAAAGCACTTTGAGCTGCTGATACTGTAGGAAAAGTAGCTACTATTGTGTATGTAGAAGCTAAATCTTGGGATGAATTTGGATGTTCAGTGCTTGCGTGGTTATCACTCGTTCCGCAATAATGTTGGTGATAATGATGAGGAGTCTGTTGGGATTGGGGGTCCCTTAGCCATCGGATCCTGGCGCCAGTTTTGAACAGTTCTCCAAAAAGCATTTCAGCATCTTTTCGGCTTATTCCGTCCGGCAGTTCTGTTATTTCTAGAACTTTTCCAACAGCTGAAATGGCACGAATATCAAGTGTGTTATAAAGTTTGGTAAACATTTATCTAAGGATTAACCACTGATAAATGGCAACGTATACTAGAGTAGTTTAGTTGTGGTCTTTACTATACACTCCACAGTTATAGTAACTAACATATGGTGCATATTCATCACTGCTACATTTAGCAATAAACCAGAGACTGAGTTAGAAGGAAAATCAAGAGTTCAATAAATCTGGCTATTTGTAAATACCAATTTTGAAATCCTCCCTTATTGTATAGACGAATAAAAAAAAAAAAAAAAAAAAAAAACACCCAATAATAAAAATAATAAATTATAATTATGATCCCCAAGTTTAGCTAGTGGGTTAACCCCTTAACGCCGTTACGGCGTGCTATGCCGTCATGGGTTAAGTGGGCTTTAAAGCCGTTATGACGGCATAGCACGCCGTAACGGCTTGCAGCCCCAGGAGGTAAGTTATACTTACCTCCGCCGTGATCCGCTTCGGGAGGACTGCCTCACAGCCCAGGCAGCCCTCCCACGGCAAATGAGGCCCCCGGGGGCCATGTGATCGCTCTCAAAGAGCGATCACATGGCCCCCTATAGCTGGCTGTGGATCTGCCAGCAGGGGGACTGTTTGAAATATCAGACAGTCCCCCTGCTGGTGGGAAGTATAAAAAATAAATAAAAGACAAGTGTAAAAATAAATTAAATATATTTTTATATATATATATATAATATGTATATATATTATATATATAATATATATACATATTATATATATGTAACGTCATACAAAGTGTATTTTAATATTAATATAAGTATATATATTAATATTAAAATACACTTAGAATGACGTTACATATATATAATATGTATATATATTATATATATAATAGATGTACATATATATTATATATAAATACGTATAATTAAAATAATAAATTAAATAATAAAATAAATAAATAAAATATTGAAACAAAATTTAATATAAATTATATATGCATATGTAATTTCATTCTAACTGTATTTTGTTATTAATATATATATATCGGTAACAAAATACACTTAGAATGACATTCTATATATATCTATATATATATAAAATACAAATAACCGCAAATATATATATATAGATAAATACATATAATTACATAAAAGATTACATCAGTATACATGTAGAATTTAAATAACTATAAATGCATATATATTAAAATTCTACATGTATATTTAAATAATCTTTTAACGTAATTATGTGATTTGATTAATTAAAATTTGATTGACATGCATGACAACACAGGGAGAAAGTGCAGAGAATTTAATTCGCAAGCACTATATTTGACCCTTTAACTCTCCAAGACACCATAAAACCTGTACATAGGGGGTACTGTTTTACTCGGGAGACTTCGCTGAACTCAAATATTCGTGTTTCAAACTGGTAAATTGTATTACAACGATGATATTTTAAGTAAAAGTGAAGTTTTTTGCATTTTTTACAAGCGAACTGCACTTTTATGGTCTATATTATTGTTGTAATATGTTTTACTGTTTTAAAACACTAATATTTGTGTTTAGTGAAGTCTCCCGAGAATAACAGTACCCCCCATGTACAGGTTTTATGGTGTTTTGGAACGTTAGAGAGTCACATATAAGGCTTGCATTTCATTTTTTTCACATTGAAATTTGCCAGATTGGTTATGTTGCCTTTGAGAGCGTATGGTAGCCCAGGAATGAGAATTACCCCCATGATGGCATACTATTTGCAAAAGTAGACAACCCGAGGTATTGCAAGTGGGGTATGTCCAGTCTTTCTTAGTAGCCACTTAGTCACAAACACTGGCCAAATATTCGTTTTTTGCTTTTTTCACACAAAAACAAATATGAACGCTAACTTTGGCCAGTGTTTGTGACTAAGTGGCTACTAAAAAAGACTAAACATACCCCACTTTCAATACCTTGGCTTGTCTACTTTTTCAAATGGTATGCCATTATGGGGGTAATTCTCATTCCTGGGCTACCACACCGTCTCAAAGGTAACATTACCAATCTGGCAAATTTCAATTTGAAAATGTAATGTTCTATATTTGACCCTGTAACTTTCCAAAACAACATAAAACCTGTTAATGGGGGGTACTGTTGTACTCGTGAGACATCGCTGATTACAAATATGTGCATTTTTTTTGCAGTAAAACCTAACAGTATTATGACATTCACAGTTAAAATGTCAGACGGAAATGCAAATTTAAAAAAAAAAATCTTATTTTCTCAAATTGTTTTTACTTTTATTCATAATAAATGATGTTCCATATATGAATAGTTAATGATAGATTAAAGCCCTGTTTCTCCTGAACAAAATGATATATAATAAGTGTGGGTGCATATAATTTGAAAGAGGGGAACTACGGGTGAACAGACACATAGCGCAAATTCCAGTTTTTGTTTACGTTTTGTTTTGATCAGAATGTGCACTATTGACTCCGTCCTGAAGGGGTTAAAAGAAAAAAAACAAAACAAGAAAACTAAAAATGTAATCACCTTGCTCTCCCGCACACAGATCTGTGCAGGCTGCTTTCTTAGCCGTCTTCTTACCTCTATTTCCATGTCTGTGGCCAGACTGACCCTAGAATAATAACGAAGTGTTCATTTTTTTACCCCCAATGTTGAGAATGTATTAACATTAAACAGTGTCCCTAAAAAATGTTCTTTGAAAACAATTGTGTCAGTCTGTGAGTTAGACCCTTACACTGCTGCCATACAAAATCTGAACAGGTATCACCGAATCCTGAGCTGACCCTACTGAAATTCAGGGGTGGGGGGGAAATAACTCCAAGTCATGTTATTTGTATTGTGGGATTTTACCTATATTTTCGTATTATGAAGAACAAATATAGGATTATTATGTGATTACAATAAATGTATCACGATTAAAGAGCCACTGCACTTTAAAAATAACTAGTTCTTCTTTTATAGACATCCCTTTGAAATGTTGGAAACAAACAAAATAAATAAATAAAATGCTCCCCCCCATGCCCCCGTTTGCCCCTTCCCCAGTGATCAGATAGGTCATTTAGTGGCTATAGTGCTTTCCCCATTAGAGGAACACTGTAGGGTCCAAAACGTTACCTTAAAGGAGTTGTTATAGATCATGCCTCTGCACTCTCACTGTAGTGGAGTTCTTGGAACACTATAGTTTATGAATACAAAGTTGTATTCATAAGACTAAAGTGTCCCTCTGCCCCAGTGGCGGCCTCCCTTGGGAATAAAGGGTTTAAAAAAAAAAAATAAAAAAATTCCACACTTAATGAACTCGCATCAAAGCCTCCAATGTCAGAGTGATCTGAGAACGTCATGGAAGACTACCACTAGAGGCAGTCATAACCCCGCAATGCTAACATTGCAATTTCTCTAAAACTGCAGTGTCTTACATTGCAGTGTTACCGGGACAGGGACAGGGACAGTGAACCCAGAACACTTCAATGTTTATGTAGCTCTAGTCACACCTCCCTGCATGTGACTTAAACAGTCTTCCTAAACACTTCCTGTATAGAGATGTATAATGTTTGATCTTCCTTTATTGCACATTCTGTTTAATTTAGAATTTCTTATCTCTTGCTCTGTTAATAGCCTTCTAGAGCTTATAGGAGCTTAGTGTGTGTGAGATAGAAGTTAAATGTTCTAATTGAAAATTAAACTTTTTTTTTTTTTCAAGCTGTGCCAGTCATAGCCAGGAAGTTATGGCTAGAGCTGCATAAGAGCTGCCTTGATCTACACACCAAAACGGCTTCATTAACCTACATTTTTTTTATGTCTATAGTGTCCCTTTAATATCTAATTTTTTTGGACTGAAAGATATAATGCCTCCCTTACGGAATGACAGACAGTTGTGGCCCTAATTATTATTATAATTAAAGAAATTGCCATACATCCAAACAGTTTTAAAATATGCATTGGTAAAATAATAAGGCACTTATTATCTTATTGAAGTTTTGAGGTTTACCCCGAATTTTGACCCATCTTATGGTTAAAAAAAGTGTATGTCACATGGTAGGACTAGGAAATCACAGCCAATTCTTTGTCTCCCATTAAAAACGATAGGAAAACACAGCACGTGTTGTGTTCATGCATGTAGTTCTTGCTTTCCACACGCAAATCAATGGGAGACCACGCATTCTTGCGCAGCTGGACACAGAGGGAGCAAAATTTAGCAAAAAAAAAGTAAAAACAACCCCACAACCATTCCCCATACACAAAATACACATTAAATCGTTCCAACCTATTTTATGTTCTGCATGCTAGCAATGAATGTACTATTTTAAAAGGTACAGTTTGAAGTCTCAAAATGGTTAACAAACAAGTTGTTTCTATAAAAGAAGCAAAAAAAGTTATCTTTGAAGTTTACTGGCACTTTATATCAATAAATCTGAAATCAGACATATGTCGCACAGCAGATCAAATCAGTGAAATGCAGATTTGAGAACATGCATTTATAAACCTGTTGGCTTGTTATGTGTCCATGTATTACATGAGGAGGATTGTATTGTAATGGTTGACCAAGTAACGGATATCTTGTATCACCTAGCAGAGGAAAAAAAAACAAAACAAAAGAAAAAAAAACACAACAAAAACACAAATAAGATGAAAATATACTCACATTCAAATGCTATTTATAGAAAGTATTAAAATAGAGAAAGATAAGAATGAGAAGATGTTACTTAAACAGGAAACTTTTCAAGGGAGCAAATAAACAAAGAATGAAGTGTGACAGACTGGAGATGATCTTACAATACCATTACAAATACGGTAATTTACCCACGGATTATAAAACCGTGAATAATACATGAAGGGAGATATCCGTGAGATTTAGTTAATTTAAATGTTCACTAACTGCACCAAATCTGCATCAAGTTAAAAAATCTGCCACGCACCTCTATAAGAGAGGAACAATGTGGGGGGGGTTTGTGTTTTTTTTTTTTTTTTTTTTTTTTTTAACATTTAGCAGTTTTTTTAAAACCAGACTTTTAAATGAGCCAGAGGCCAAGGGTATTACAAAACCTAAAAATATTTTTTATGAATTTAAAGTATGCTGTATAATTTTATAAAAAAAATAAACAAATTTAGAAACCAGTTTTCCTTCTTATGCAGAATTTAGATTGTCATTGCTCTGTTTCTCAAATAATGATTCTCGGAGAGCCCAACTATAGGAATCACTCTATGATCTATTGCAGGGGTAGGCAACCTTTGGCATGACAGATGTTGTGGACTACATCCCCCATGATGCTCTTACACCTATAATGCTGGCAAAGCATCATGGGAGGTGTAGTCCAAAACATCTGGAGTGCCGAAGGTTGCCGATGCCTGATCTACTGCATTAAATGTGCCTTTATTTTTTGGTGCTGTGAGCAGCATAAATGAGTTTATGCTCTGAAGGGGGGGGGGGGAGGGGGGGGGGGGGGGGAGATAGAGGAGGAAGATAGAGATTTTACTCTATGCCCATTGGGTTTTTGCGATAGCAACTTGTATTATAAATTGCTTTGTGCCATAAGCCATAATGATGGTATTTAGGGTTCAGGAAGATATCCAAATAAGGTGGCTATGATAATTCAATGCTCTGCATGGGAAAGCCACTTGCAATGCTTTCAGATGTGAATAGAAATTCCAATAACTATATTAAAATACCCAATATTGATTTGCAGGAGAGAAAACTATAAACGCAGAATAATTTATTCTCAACTATCTTAAATCCCGCTTACAGGTATTTGGTTTTGTCTCTGCCATATAGAGATCAGGGGTTGATGGAGATATTCTACAGAAGTTGGATTGTGGTTATAAATTTACTAAAATCGAACAGTTAACAGGGTGCATTATTAGAACTGAAATGCCTTACCTTGGCCAGGAGGAAATGGTCTAGAAAACTGCGGAACTAGAGAGAGCGGAGTTAAACCCGGGCGCATGTTTTTCATGTTGGCCAACTGAACAGGTAGAGGAGATTGATTAGGAGAAGTCCCAGGACTGTTTAAATGTGAACTATGCTGGAATAGAAACAAAAACAGCAACAAAACTCATTAATAAGCATACAAGAGTGTCCGAACGTGTAATGATCCTAAAAAAAAATATAATCACAATTTAGCAACGTGACATTCCAAATATGTAATATATAAATAGTTTTCCAAGTATTAGTTTTATTTGTAAAATATATACATTCAAGGTATAGGTCAGGAAAGGGTACAGGGAAGCAGCGCCTTCTGGGTGTCCTCAAACTCGTATGGTGCTGAGTCAGTATGGAAGATATGAGGACAGAAAACAGAATATAGTGCAGTATAGTCTATAGGTGGCGAGGTAAAATAAGAAAAATGCCCAGGTGCATATATATGGAGCTGAACATAAGCTCCAGAAAATTGTAAGTGGCATTTTTCTCATTTTACCTTGCCACCTATAGAATATACTACACTATATTCTGTTTTCTGTCCTCATATCTTCCATACTAACTCACCACCATACGAGTTTGAGGACACCCAGAAGGTGCTGCTTCCCTGACCTATACCTAGTTACTGCCAGACAGAAGAGACTCTGGTTTGGGAAGTACTGGCTGCCATACCAGGATCTAACAAGCACTAGGAACCTCACCATTGCACGTATACAGACATACAAATACACCCACACACACACACACACCCACACCAATGTACAAAATGGAATGTCAATTAATACAGTGCATGATGGGAAACATGATTTAACTGCCCCCCCCCCCAAAAAAAAAAAACACACAAAAATCAACGAAAGGGTTATTCACCGAACGGAGAACTGTGAATTTGAAATTTACAATCAAAAGAGCCAAAATGGAAACATTCTCCAAGTCTCCTCTGCTTCAGGTTCGGCTACTTTGGTCTTAACTTTGAAATTCACTTTGAATTATTGACAATTCTCACTTTAGGGAATAACCCTGGGAGTTTTAATCCAGTGTTAACATCTACCTGTGTAGAATGGTCCAAACTGTATTCGCCTGGTTTTGGAGTCCTCTGGTGGTCACAGTAATATTTATTTGGTTTCCAATGAGGTGGTGAATGTGTTTGTGGTGGAGGATTGCTGGGTAGGTTGAGCTGCATCATTACCATCCCGCCACTAGGTGGAGGTGCAGGAACAGCTAGAAAGGTTTAAGGGAAAAAACATTTTTAAATTATATATATCTATATCCATTCTCTGTATCTCATGTTACCCAGATAAACTAATCTGTTGCAATATTATAAAATTTGCAATAATTGCTTTTTAAGATCCATTATATTCTAGCAGATTAGCAAGATAAGCAATGGGTCTCTGTAGGTGGCAAGGCAAGCACGTAGATGAATCAATATACACTGGCCAATTAAGCAAAAGGGTTTTGTTTTGGCACATTATTTTATTTAGATAATGCATTATCAGAATGACTACATGGAGATTTGTTTGTTTGTTTTTTTTGTCTCTCGTTTCAAGCCTATCCTGGAGTGTTCAAATACACTCTAGATACACAACTGTTTTGTGTCTAACCATCACTGTTGCTTGTCCGAATTACAAAGTGAATTCAAGATGAATTTCAGATATTATTCTGTTTACTTTGGTTATTTTGACTTTAATTTTTTTTTTTTTTTTTTAAATCACTATCAAATCATAACAATGTCCTCTTTAGTAAACAGCCACACTTGTGTTCTCGTCAGCTTTCAGCCAACATTAACGCCATGTTGGGGATATTGACAAGAAATGACAGTGTAAGGGTTTTATTTCTTATTTCTTTTTTGAATGTATTATTACACATAAGACTTAATAACTACCCATATTACTAAATCTCCCTTGATTACCTCCATTCTAGTGTTCACATTTGCGCTGGTGGTGAATAGATATTTTTTGTAATATGTATACTTTTTAATTGACTTTTACCTTTCTGTATATATTTATTATGGTTATTAAGCCATGGCACTGTAATAGGTTGTCTGTATTTTTATGCGGGTATAGCGCCATCTAGTCAGACACTTATCTTACTACAGCGGTTGTGAATTCCCTGAGAACAGGGGGTCTGGCAGTGAATGTGACTTACCTGGGCATGGAGGGCCTGTCAGTGCTTGCGAGTTACATGGTGAGGTGGTTCTAGGAAATTGCATTTGGTCGGACCCTGGTGGCTGCATGTAACCTACTGAAGAACTGCACATAGAAAAGACAGCATATTCAAGGAGGGAACTGTGTGTTTAATATATTTAGTAAAAGCAATTAAAAGTTTGAAAGAGTTAACATCTGATCTCATTTTTAATGATTCCACCCACAAATATTAACCTAATGAAAGCCAACCGTGCTCATTTATCTTTATCACTGGAAAAGTACCTTAAGTTGTTTTGCTGTCCTGGGGAAATGACACTGTAGTACACTGGCATCCCAGCCGCAGGTACAGGGCCTTGACTGGTCTGGCTAGGTATCAGCACCTGTTGATGATATGGCTGTTGGGGTACAGTCTGGGATGTTTGCCGGACAGGAACCTGATAGTATAAAATCAAAGAATAAGGTCAACAGGATTCTCCTCAACAAGGGAACTGTACCCAAACATTTTTACGTCAATGTTCAGGTAGGACCAACACGAACAGAACCATTTCTGTAGATCCAATACAAGCCTAGCTTGCACAAAGCAAGACAATGACTGCAATTACATTTAAAG
The DNA here is from genome assembly GCF_036172605.1 of Pelobates fuscus. Classification (NCBI taxonomy): domain Eukaryota; kingdom Metazoa; phylum Chordata; class Amphibia; order Anura; family Pelobatidae; genus Pelobates; species Pelobates fuscus. The sequence continues at coordinate 19,571,820 of NC_086324.1, read as the reverse complement.
CTGCTACATGTGGATGCAAGATCAGAGTTTTAAGAAACAGAACTTGTTCACACCAACTAGGAACCCCCAATGACCCCCAGAGACATACCATCATACACTAGAGACCAATTGTTAAAAAGTTTTATGTTTGGTACTTATATGTAAATATACATAGTACTTGTGTTACACTGTTTTTACGGTTTATTACCATTATTATACAATGTACCTTCTAATATGCTACCCGGGTCAACGCTCCGACTGACCGAACCTACGCAAACCATAATTGCGCTCAATTCCACACCGCAAATGGAAACTATGCAAGAAACCTGCTATACGCAATATGTACGTGGACTAGACGCATAACATACATATATATGATGGCTTGCATAACATATGCTTCTTCTCTGTAAAATTCTTTCTAGAAGGTGAAAAACTTAATAAACACAGAATGTTTAAAACAAAAAAAAGAAAGAAACAGAACTTGTTGCATAACAATAAAATGATGATAATACAAAACACGAAAAATAAATGAATGAGCCTTACCTGGTAGGAGGGCATAGAGGAGTACTGCACCATGACTCCCTGGATGGGACTGGCAATGTTACCGGGCTGCCCTATGGATTGGTTCGGAGGAGGTTGTTGAACATTCACAATGCCCTGGTAACTTGCTTGCTGGTTGGGCATTACAGTGGGGTAACCTGTGGAGTAACAAGAATAGCACAGTTATGATACTGGAGTGGGGAAGGAAGCATACATTCAATTTTTGTCATGAAGTACTCAGACAACTGAACATTCTCGCACATCCTCTGCCCACCTAAAGTCCTCACTGACCTTCCAAAATGGGCAAAGAAAAGGACAGCCAAGCAAAGGGTGAAAGAACCTAACAAACTCACAACAACAACAACAACAAAATATGCTGTATTAGACAGACAAAATGGATTCAAACAGAAAAATGAGTGGGTAACCCCTTTTTCCCCCAAAAGACTGATTTGATCATTAAACAGGTGATATCGAAACGTATAGTTGTCCAGCCTTGGATTTCCAACGGTCATTGGATTAATATTTTCAATTTTCAGAATTATCTGTAACATAGTCCATGAAATAGTGCAACATGGCCAACATTATGCAAGTAATTTAGGATTTAAACATAGTTTCCTATTCATTTGTAAACAATTTACTACAATTCATGAAAACTGCTTTGAAAATTATTATTAAAATAATAATAATTAATTCTTGGCATGTCTGCAGTGCACGTTCATTAATTGGTATATAAATGTATTCCACCAACAGTCATATCATTACCATTTGGAAATGACCAATAAAAATGTATAAAGTAAATCAAAGATATTGAGTTGATCAAAAAGTTTAATCAAAAAAGTAAAAATTTCTTATAACGTGTTATACCACCTCTGATAACCAACGTCGCCACACAGGTTTATGCTCGACTGTGCTTTCATGTCATATTTGTAAAAATGTGTATTTTCCTTCACTTGCCATATTATTGTTTCAAATGTATGATGGTATAAGGCTTGTTCATGCTGATGTGGCAATACAAGTCAGTTTGTAATCCTTTTGCACAATATAAATATAGATTTTTTTTTTATTTTTTTTTTAAGTAAAAATGTTATAGATAAGATTAGTAATAACCAATTTAAAAAATATGCACTCCCTTCTTATATTAAAAACATGTTTTGTAGATAAACATATATGGGTTGTTTTAATATTAAAGGGTTACTATCATAAATAGACTCCCATTTCTTATGCATGTAAAACTCCATTTTCTGCCAATACTAAACCTGGTCCATTCTCATGCCGTATCACTCCTTCCCTGTTTCTGGTCAAATTAAATGCTTCTCATAGGGATGTATTTGATTGGACCAATCTCAAGGTTCAAAGTGCATGCGCTCACTCTGAGCCTGAGCGTAAAGGGTCGGAGGGAATTAAAAAATAAATAAATAAACGGGAAATGCAATGAGACAGGGAGGGAGCACATGGCGAGAGGTAGGGGGAAATCACTGGCTTCTCCTCGCAGACGCGCTCCCAGCACTGCCTTACAACGCTGCACATTCAGATTCATTCCTCCATGACCATTTCTAAAAGCAGAAGTGGTCATGGAGGTTAGAGTAACCCTTTATATAAAAATATTGCCACTTCTTTTAATTTAGCAATCAGGTGGACGATTTGTTATGCATATTAACTTTTGACTTTAGACAGCCTTGCCTTGGAACATTTGCACAAAAAGCCATCTGAATCAAACAGAAAAACACAAAATAAACGATAATTGATATTGAATACACATAAAAAACATTAATGCCATTGGATTGGCTTTTAATACAATCTGTGCATTGGATTTTGAAGGTAATTCCAAACTATCAAATAAAAACTGTGCAGACCTACCTACAATAAATAAATAACTTACAGATGAACAATGTGACAAGATAAGATATAACATGTCATAAAAAGAATCCGAGTAGAAGAGGAAGTAGCTGGAAAAGAGACCGGTTCACTGTGAGAAACTTGACCCCTCTCATACAGTGCTCCGGGCCCGGGTCCAGCTGCTCAGAATAAACCTGTCAGGACACTGCACTAAAAAAATGTTTGGAGGAAGATTCAACTGTAATAATAGAGGGACACACCAGTCAATTAAGTGGGCTAGAGAGGACCGCTTTAGGCGATAAGTCATCGATCCAAACAAAAAAAAGTTCTAAGAAAAGCAATGAGTAGGAATACTGCTGCTTTCCCATGCTGAATGTTACAATTTCAGAGTTTTGTTTTTGAGTAAACATAATCTTCCAATCTCCCGATCTCTAATAGTATCTCATAGCAAACGGTTACAAAGCCCAGTTCGGTTCCAAAAATTATATTTAAACTTTAAAGCAATACAAACATATTTAAATGAACCAATACCAACTTAATTATATTTAAGTTATGCTACTATTGCGTGTTACAGAGAATATGGTACTTGGAATGGATCTAATCATGTATTACTCCATATTACATTTCAAATACTCTACTTTTACACTCCAATCTCCGCAGAACAATAGCACGGAGACTTATTAGACTTGTAAATAGGGGGCGTTGTTCCCCTTGGACTTGCAGTGAGAGGATGTAGACTTAAGATATATGTATTTTTACATTTTTTTGTAAACATAGTGGCATTTTATTACCACTTCATTCTTCGTTTAATCTGTAAACCAAGAAACAACCTTTCTACGCTGAAGTAAGTTAAAATAGAAAACAATGGTGCCCACTGCTTATTGATTACAAAAGGAGTTGATTTTATTTTATTTTATTAAATGACCCCAAGGAACAGAGAAATTTGAATTTCTCACTATGGTTACGAAACACAAACCTGTTGTGTGTAACGCCTGTGACAGGGTTTGATTTGGTTGCGTAGTATATTGGACGGAGGTTCCTGGTCTGTATTGTTGATTAGGAGGAGCATACTGGTTTGGCGCACAATAGCAAGCTGGCATCTGTAGGAAAGATTATACACATATCAATAAAATATCATTGTCTGTTAAGTCACTCAAGTCACAATCTACAAAGGAGATCAAAGGATTTCCTACTACCACCGTTTTAAAATGTAAAAACGGTGCCCGATTACCAAAAAAAAAACACAGAAAAATAATTGGTGATAATTAGAGCCAGTACAGTCCTAAATGATAAAATAGGAGTGCTAGAATGAAAATTCAATCACCTTTTGCTTATCACTACGCTATAGGTCTATAACCTTGTTTTCTCCAGTGTTGACATGAAAGTAGGCAGATAAGAGAAGAACCTGGTATTTTAAATCAGCTTTGCTCATGAAGTCACCCCAGATGTAAAGATCTGTGCTGGAGCAGGAAGGCGGGATATAGAGTTGGGAGACAGAAAACGTGCAAAAATTGTGCTTTACAGAAAGTGTGGTGGATACCTAGATCAGTCTTAGAAGCATTAAAAAAAAAAAAGACTTACATAGTAAAAGAATTGATGGATGCTGGAGATGTGTATAAGACTATCCTGAAGAATAAATAGTAAATACAAGTTTAACATTCGAAAATAGTGAGAGTTTGTAGCTCAACTACTTCTTATCTGCAGTGTTTGCTCATTGGGCAAGGTACCCAAGCAGACCTCCCCAGGCAAAAAAACAGCACTATACATTAAATCCTCAACTCTGCTGTACTACATCATAGACCACAAAAAGGCAGAAAAACCAGAACAGAACTGAAAAATAATCCAGAAAATACGTTCTACAATGGCAAATGCAGACGAAGAAGGACCATGTTCCTTCTAGCATTCCCAGAAAAAGTAAATCTAATTTAACCAATTCATAAATAAATTCTAATATTGTACTAGCACCCTGTATAATCCCATCATTCTGGAAATTCCATAAACCGGAATCCGAGGTGTAGCTGGACTAGGGAAACAGCATATATCCTATGCCACTACAGGTTCTATTAATTGTGTTTCCCAGAAGTAAGCCATCGGCTAAGCTTCTAGGGAAATCTAGTACAAAACAGCAAGAGGAAAGCCATCAGAATGGATGGCAAAATAGCAGGTTAAGAAAAGAGTTTCAGTTCTACCCCCCTAATACCATACCCAAATGCCTTCTTGTGTACAGTAACTAATTTGGATTTGGTTCCATATCTAGACATGAAAGCAGACAGAAACAATGTATTTTTCAGGTCTTGTTCCACACTTGTGCCTCTGGTGGCACAATTCACAGATAGACAGTTTGATACATGCACACAGTTACAGGAACAGAAGTGTACCTGTTGGAGAGCCTGCTGCATGTAGCCCTGTGGCTGCAGCACCGGCTGATTGACAGGCTGGCTTGAAGCAGAGAAGCTAGGAGGCGGCACAGACTGTCCAAGAGGTGGTGGTGGAGGTGGCGGTGGCGCAGCCACAATGTAGCCAGACTGTGGAGATGGTTGAAGCACCACGGTAGATTGGAACATAGTTGAATGTGCATCTGAAGCATCTGCAGACGATTGCCTGGCAAGGCTCATATGGCTAAACTGAGATCCCAGGTTATCTTGCTGCACAAGAAACAAAAAAACATTAATGCAACAAACAGAAGCAAAGCTACCTAGGTCTAGATAATTTATTACAGGATAGGCACTGAACAGCCTTCCAGCAAAAGTGGCAGGAGTATATAATGGGGCAGGGGTATAGGATTAAATAAATCCAAAAAATTATCTGTAGTACGAAACTATGAAACTGACAGTAAGAGGAACAGACAACATGGCTTTGTTTTATTTTGGAAGGCAGAAATATTGTAGCCAAAGTGTTTGTATTACCTGCGCAAAGAGTTATGGGTGGTGTTTCACACAACTATTTGTAATAAAATAATCCCTTCATCAAGCAGTGTATATTTTCTTTCCAAACTTGATGAAAGGATAATTATATTAAAGAATAGTTTTGCGGAAACCGTTGTCCTTTAAGCAGAAGACTAGAAAGGGTACAGTAGGGTAAACTTCAAGGACAGAAAATTGGATTATTATATTCCTGTTTATAGGAATTTAGGATCTCTATTTTCTTTCAAATGTGTTACTTTTTTCAAGGTGACATTTATTATATATAATTTTTACGTTTTAAATAAACCTTTTCCCAATGTCTCTAGGAGTATGACTATGTAATTTAAAAAATAAATAAATCTTTAGAAATAACAACTGCTTTCAGACTTAAAGGAACACTCCAGGCACCAACACAACTTCATCTACCGTATATACCCGAGTATAAGCCGACCCAAATATAAGCCGAGGCCCCTAATTTTACCCCCAAAAACTGGGAAAACTTATTGACTCGAGTATAAGACATGGGGGGGAAATGCTACTGGTAAATTTCTAAATAAAATTAGATCCTAAAAAAATTACATTAATCGAATATTTATTTACAGTGTGTGTATATAATGAATGCAGTGTGTGTGTGTGTGTATGTATGAGTGCAGTGTGTGTGTGTGTGTATGTATGAGTGCAGTGTGTGTGTGTGTATGTATGTATGAGTGCAGTGTGTGTGTGTGTATGTATGTATGAGTGCAGTGTGTGTGTGTGTATGTATGAGTGCAGTGTGTGTGTGTGTGTGTATGTATGAGTGCAGTGTGTGTGTGTGTGTGTGTGTGTGTGTGTGTATGAGTGCAGTGTGTGTGTGTGTATGTATGAGTGCAGTGTGTGTGTGTGTGTGTGTATGTGTGTGTATGTATGAGTGCAGTGTGTGTGTGTGTGTGTGTATGTGTGTGTATGTATGAGTGCAGTGTGTGTGTGTGTATGTGTATGTATGTATGAGTGCAGTGTGTGTGTGTGTGTATGTATGTATGAGTGCAGTGTGTGTGTGTGTGTGTGTGTGTATGTATGTGTGTGTGTGTGTATGTATGAGTGCAGTGTGTGTGTGTGTGTATGTATGAGTGCAGTGTGTGTGTGTGTGTATGAGTGCAGTGTGTGTGTATGTATGAATGAGTGCAGTGTGTGTGTGTATGTATGAATGAGTGCAGTGTGTGTGTGTGTATGTATGAATGAGTGCAGTGTGTGTGTGTTTGTATGTATGAATGAGTGCAGTGTGTGTGTGTGTGTATGTATGAGTGCAGTGTGTGTATGTGTGTATGTATGAGTGCAGTGTGTGTATGTATGTATGTATGAGTGCAGTGTGTGTATGTATGAGTGCAGTGTGTGCATGTATGAGTGCAGTGTGTGCATGTATGTATGAGTGCAGTGTGTGTATGTATGTATGTATGAGTGCAGTGTGTGTATGTATGTATGTATGAGTGCAGTGTGTGTATGTATGTATGTATGAGTGCAGTGTGTGTGTGTATGAGTGCAGTGTGTGTGTGTATGAGTACAGTGTGTGTGTGTATGAGTACAGTGTGTGTGTATGAGTACAGTGTGTGTGTATGAGTACAGTGTGTGTGTATGAGTACAGTGTGTGTGTGTATGAGTGCAGTGTGTGTGTGTATGAGTGCAGTGTGTGTGTGTATGAGTGCAGTGTGTGTGTGTATGAGTGCAGTGTGTGTGTGTATGAGTGCAGTGTGTGTGTGTATGAGTGCAGTGTGTGTTTGTGTATGTGTTGCAGAGCCTTGGTGGGGGGTGGGCATTTTTATTAATTTTGTTATATTATTATTTTTTTAATGTACTATTATTTTTTAAATATTTTTTTTTTATTATTATTTATATATTATTTATTTTTTTCGTCCCCCCTCCCTGCTTGATACATGGCAGGGAGGGGGGGCTCTCACTCCCTGGTGGTCCAGTGGCATTGGCAGTTCAGTGGAGGGGGGCTGGCAGAGAGCGTTTACTTACCTTTCCTGCAGCTCCTGTCAGCTCCCTTCTCCTCCGCGCCGGTCCGGTCAGCTCCCCTGTCAGCTCCCAGTGTAAGTCTCGCGGCCGCGCTCTGACCCCACGGCTCTCGCGAGACTTACACTGGGACTTGCAGAGGGAGCTGACCAGAACGGCGCGGAGGAGAAGGGAGCTGACAGGAGCTGCAGGAGAGGTAAGTAAATGTTCTCTGCCAGCCCCCCTCCTACACAGCCCCTTGTCTGTATTATGGCAATGTAAATTGCCATAATACAGACAGTGACACTAGTATAAGTCGAGTTGGGGTTTTTCAGCACAAAAAATGTGCTGAAAAACTCGACTTATACGGTAAATTAAGTTGTTCTGGTGCCAGGAGGCCCCCAGAGAACTCTTACCTCAAGGGGTTAAACCATTCTCGAATGCTTTAACCCCACAGTTGCCTCCAGCGGCAATGTCCACTCCCCCCAGGCAGCATCCGGCTTCTGAATTTTCCGATTCAGGAAGGGCAGAGTGCTGTCAGGCAGAGGCGTAGCTTATTGGCTGAAAGCTGTCAGCTGACACTCTCAGCCAACCAGTGACTCCCCATTCACTAAACTTGTTTGGAAAAGGTACGTTTGACAAAAACTGACAAAGACCTTGCCCAAGGTCGAAACGTTGTTCTGTCACTTTTCGTTCCAATAAAGATGCTTGCTATTTGCACACTGTAAGTGACTGAAAATTCTCCTTTATTTTAAGAACTTCACTGACAGTTTACTTTTCTCTAAAAGCAAATGCATCAATTTCGCTAAAGCCACATGCTCCCCGGGAGAAAGAAGTGCTTGATATTTTAAATGGGTTCTGAGAATTGTTCAGAGTATTTGTTTCAAGGTGCAGACTTTGCGTTCCTCTTCATATTATAATCACCATGGTGATCATCAAGTAAACTTGCCACAACAACATTTTTATTAAATACCCTATAGGGCATGGAATAAAAAAATTAAAAATAAATAAAAATTAAAAAAAAAAAAAGCTTAGGAAGCAGTGTTCATAACCAAGCTCTGAACAGGTAATTCTCTGAAGTGCTAAAATAATTAGGAAAATAAATAGAGTATGCTGACAAAATGACTTTGGACGGTGTTAGCAAAAGCTGGCCAATCTATAAAAATGACAAACCAAGAAACGTTCATTGCACAAAGTCCCCCCCAAGGATCATTATGGTCCTTTAAGATAATTACTACAATAATAAGGAGGGAAAATAACGAATTTGCAGCTGCCGTGTCTGAACGGTTACAAGATAATGAATTGATTATATAAAAAGCAAATGAGTTTGGTATATGCTCTTATGTAACCCTCGTTGCTTTCCAATTATTTAGCTAATATTACAAGAGATATTTTCAGACAGTATAATTAACGAGCCAACAGATATTACAAAGAAGGTGCTTCAAGGAAATTGAATAATTTTATAATGATTTGCCGTTTCGTTGCAATCAAAAATGATGATTAGCTTGAAGAAAAACGAGCACCTTTTATCACCTACTTCTTAAATGCTGAAGTTTGCAAAAATCTTTTTAATTTTAATTTATTTGAATGAACATGATTATTTAAAGAGGATACAGAGGTGCACCTTTGGTCTTAAAGCGGAATAAAGATATCATTGAGGGGTTTGGGCTATGTGGCTTTCTCTAATGAAATCTTGCCTTTACTTCCATTCGTTATATTATTTAATAACTAGCAATAATAATAAAATAATTATACAATGGCTTTAAAGTTACGTGATGAATGCACTCAATTGAAACGTTGTCAAATCTAAGAAGCTTCCACTTTTACGGTCTTGCAAAAAGAAATTATGAAATACTGATAAGGTGTAACAGAGCCCCCTGATGTACTGAAGCCCCAAAACATGGATCGTTGTATCACCTCAACATTACGTTCTACAGAAAAGCATGTAGCACAATAAATTTCAATAAATGAAATTTTTCATAGGAAAAAATTATACACTTTCTTTAAAAAGAATCAAAAGAATCAGGATGACCATAAACACTTGGGACTCAATACGTCACTTCACAAAAGAAAAACACAAACAAAACATGCAAAATTAAACCAACAAACACACAACAGCAACTAACTGAAATAAAAGGAAATACAGTACCACAGTGTACTGCTGGGTGGGTGAAACTGGCAGGAGTGGGGGTGGATAGGAGACGGCAGAGTACTGGACAGGTTGCGAAGATGGCGGCAGAGATCGGATAGGCTAAAATGAGTAACAGTTGGACAAATCTGGTTAATAACAGAGAAGGAAGGGAACAAGGAAACACATGAAAGTGATTAGGTTAATTTTACCTATATTGCACGGGCAAATTAGAAGCTACTTAAGGTTACATTACAAGTCATTCTTTACCATCATCATGAACAACCCATGGCGCTGCAGCAGACTGCTTTAAAGATGGGGTACAACATCCATCTGGCCAGTAATACATTTCTATCTTGAGCCCCAAGGTGGCAGGGCAATCAGAATTAATAGATTTTTGCAGAGTTTACACATTTTGTTAGGATATTGAGTTTAACCGGTATATGTTACTGAAAATATGGAAAACCTATCAAACGCAAAGTCTAAAAACGGTCTTTAAGCTAGGCATAGTTCCTAAAATAAAAGGCCTCAATATACTGTGAAGGCACTGTAAGGGCAGCAAGTCAATCCATATTTTTTAAGTTTTTTTCAAAGCTCTGCAGTTAAAAGGTACAACTTGCAACATACCAGAAGCCAAAACATTTTTTTGCGGTTTGAAAAGTCATATTAATGTCAATCTTAAACCTCCATGGTGTAAGTATTTATTTATTTTTTTTATCTTTTTTTCCAAGGCCAATTCATATCTAAA